>NC_042615.1:682262434-682881597 GCF_901001135.1 Rhinatrema bivittatum | reverse complement strand
TTACTTGAGTAAATGGCTTTTGGAAATTGCTAGGATACTATGATACATTTATGCGCATAACTCCTTTGAAAATTATCTTAAGGCACATAGGGGTAGATTTTCAAAAAACGCGAATAGGCGTACTTTTGCTGGCGCATCAGGCGCCAGCAAAAGTACGCTGGATTTTAGTAAATACGCGCGGAGCCGCGCGTATCCACTAAAATCCCGGATCGGCGCGCGCAAGGCTATGAATTCTGTATAGCCGGCGCGCGCCGAGCCGCGGAGCCTACCCTCGTTCCCTCCAAGGCCGCTCCGAAATCGGAGCGGCCTTGGAGGGAATCCTCTAACACCCTCCCCTCACCTTCCCCTCCCTTCCTCTACCTAACCCACCCGCCCGGCCCTGTCTACACCCCCCCCTTACCTTTCTCCAGGGATTTATGCCTCTCGGAGGGAGAAGTAAATCCCCGCGCGCCAGCGGGCCTGTTGTGCGCCGGGACGCGACCTGGGGGCGGGTATGGAGGGCGCGGCCACGCCCCCGGACCGCCCCAGGCCGTAGCCACATCCCCGTACCCGCCCCCAAAATGCTGCCGACACGCCCCCTAAACGCCGCGACGACCGGGCCCGCCCCCAACACGCCCCCGACACCCCTTCCTCGGAGAACCCCGGGACTTACGCGAGTCCCGGGGCTCTGCGCGCGCCGGTAGGCCTATGTAAAATAGGCTCACCGGCGAGCAGGGCTCTGAAAATCCGCCCCATAGTTCATAGCTAATGATCTGCATTGCATAATTTTGAAATACAGTCACTCATATTATTTGCAAAACATTGGGAGAGAGAGAATCTAGAACAGAGCTTTCCTAACTTTTCATGTTGGTGACACACCTTTTAGACAAACATAATTTCATGTCACAGTAATTCAGTCTACTAACAAACCAGAGGTTAAAGGTTAAACGAACAAAACGGAAACATACATAAATTGTCGAAATACATAAATATATACATAAATAAAATGTTTCATGACACAACCTACCTCATGAAAACCTTTCATTTATAGTAATAATATATAATATTCCAAGATGAATGTTATTGTTATAATTTATGAGTAACAATAATAAAACAAATTGAATAACACCAATAACTATTTACCTTTTTAATGAGATGTATGAGCTTGATGGGATGAACATAGCTTTTGAATATTTGGTGGAATATTAGATAAAGACACTCGCATTTCATCACCAAGCATTTTTAAACTTCCACGTTTCAATGTCTTCATATTTTTCATCGTTCAACAGTTGATTCTTGCGTAGTTTTCTCAATAGTCGATACATTTTGTTCATCACAAGCGTCTTCTTCAGATTTTCTTTTCTTAATTAGAAACTTATCCATTTTACGGGTAGCTCAATACCAATTTAATAAATAAAACTACAAATTTACCAGCGATAAAATGAGAGTCATTCTGTGTTACACACATTTAGAAAACCCCAACAAAACAGATGGTTGTATGCAAGTTGATATTGCTTATTTCAGTTGGCCAATGTTAGTGGTGTGTTGTGTGTGGTCAAAGATTATAGCTGTGTATGTTGGAGTGTCATGTGCCATCACATGTGTGTGTTGCTGGAGGGAAGTGGCTTCTGACATGTCAACTGCTATGTGGAATGGGCTTTAACATGTTATGTTTGTATGACACTTTTACACTGCAGGTGACACTAATGTTTTGTTACACACAGTTTGGAAAGCTCTGATCTAGAATGACCTTGTAGTAGTTAGCTATTTATGCTACTATAGGAGCCACCTAGTAACTCAAGGTGAGGTTTAGGTAGTAGTGTAGGGGTTGGGACCACTTTTACATGCAGAGTGAGACGTATGAACAGAACAGTGCACTCTTGTGAAGATTTGATGTCATTCAGAGTGAGGAAACTCACACAAAGATGAAATTTGTACAATGTTCTCTCACCTAGCTTGATGTTACCCAGGTAGAGAGTCTATCAAGCTAGGGTGAGAGAACATTGTACAAATCTCATCTTTGTGTGAGTTTCCTCACTCCGAATAACATAAAATCATCACAAGAGTGCACTCTTCTGTGCATATGTCTCACTCTGCATGTAAAAGTGGCCCCTAACCCCTACTCTACTGCTTAAACCTCACCTTGCGTTACTAGGTGGCCTCCTATAGTAGTATAAATAATTAACAGTAGAAGTGCCTTCTAGTCTCTCTCTCTCTCTCTGTCTCCCTCCCACCCCCTCTCTCTCTCTCCCCCCCCCCCCAAGTTTTTGCAAATAATATGAGTGATTGTATTTCAAAATTATGCAATGCAGCTCATTAGCTATGAACTATGTGCAATAAATGCTTCACAGACATTATATTGCAAAAATATGTAATTACACTCTTGGGAAGTATAGTTGAGCATTTTGGAATAAGCTCCCTAAACTATGCGAGTTATGTAGCTGCTGTGCGTATTTGCATATAATGCCCAATAGCAAAATAGCGCACCCTAAAAATGAAATAAAGCATGAACCTCCATGAAGTACATGGGCTTCTTACTTTGTGAATATGTTTTTGAAATCAAACATACCTGTATTAACAAAACTATTGTTGCTGGCTTCTTTTCCCTCATCACTTAAAAAAACATTTGTACTAGCAGTCACCATTTTATCCAAGAGGCATATATGAACTGATGGAAATCTATTAACTCTTCTAATATTTATCTCTTGATCAGAAATCTATTTCCTGTAAAAAAAAAAATATATATATATATATATATTATATATACATATATAATGAAGTATATACACAAAAATATTTGGGCTTCAGATTTAGAATGGAATGCTTGATGCCATTAAGGTTGTACCCTTAGGTGATAGTCTTGTTTAAAAGAAGGCGACGCGGCTAGTCCAGCGTCGCCGCAGGTAACCCGGGCGCGAGCGCGGGAGGCGGCGAGCGGGGGGCGGGAGTAAGCAGGGCTAAGAATAGAGAGGGGTACCAATGAGGAAGCGGCATTTCAAATGCTGCTTCACCATTGGTTTAGGGCTAGGTGTAAGAAGGGGGGTAGAGCAGGGAGCGAGGCAGTTGGAAACCAGGCAGCGGATCAAGCTGGGGTTCGTGCTTCTTGCTGCTGCCTGATTCCCATCTGTGCGGTGTTTTTCTTTTTTTTTTTTTTTTTTTTTTTTGCGCAGTCGGCCGGGGTCCCCTGTTACCTTTCTGCCCGGGTGTTTCTTTTTCGTCGCTGCTCCGTACAGAGCTGAGGGAAAGGAAATGCGGCGTGCTCGCGGCGGCCGGCCGGCCCAAACCAGGGCGAGGCCCGCGCGGTCAACTTCGGCGGCTACGGCGGCGGCAGGAGCCAGGCGAGGAGGGGCCCGAGTTGTGCACAGCCTCCCGGAGGTCCGGAGCCCGGAGCCTAGGGTGAGTGGGCCTGCCGCGCCTGCCATGCGGCCCCCTTCCCCCTCCCCGCCGCCGTTTCTTGCGCCGCCCACGTGTTTGCAGCCTCCCGCGGATGCTGAATCGGGGGAGAGCGGTCCGGAGCCGGACCCCGTGTCCCCCCCTTATAGCCCGGGCTCCCACTTTGGTCTGGCCTTAGGCCAGTCCCTTCCTCCGACCCTCGCGGGTGCGGCGTTGCAGAACATGTCGCGGCCTATTACAATGCCGCGGGCCCTGTCTCCACGAGGCCTCATCCCCCCTCCCGGGGACCTGCTGCTTGCGGCTCAGCCACTTGTGGCTGGCTCATCCGCTACTTTGCCGTTACCGGAGATTGTTGGTCGCCCTACGCCCCCCTCTGCCCTGCGAGCTCCCCCTTGCCGTTCCAGGGCGCATTCTGCCAGCAGTGGCCGCAGGTCCAGTGCCCCCCGTAAGGGGCATGCGAGGGATGGGGTGGACCCCTCTCGGGGCGGCGGTGTCCCCATCGGTGGTCTCAGCGTCTCCCGTGGCGCCGATGCGCCTTCAGTCTTGCCCGCCATTGCGCACCTGCCTGATATGCCCCGTGGTAATATTTCACAGCCTCCCTCGGCTTCTGCCCTGGCGGAAATTCTTGGGCACTTGGCTACTGCGGGTTTTATTGTTTTTCAAAGGCCTGGGGGCGGCAGTGTGCAGGGCCCCATTGAGCAGGGTTTGCCATCGGGGGGCCCTCTGTTCCAGGGAGCTCAGGGGCTGCTGGAGGGGCAGCTCCATCACGGGGTTCCACCTGTTAGTGTGGCCCAGGCCACGGGTGGGGAACGTCGGCCCGGGCATCGCGGTGTGGGGGGTTTCTCTGCTGCTTTTGCGGATGAGGATCTCCCAGGTCCATCGAGCAGGGAGCATTGGCGGACCCATGAAGGATCGGCCATTGGAGCGGCGCATGGCTTCTCGAGGGCTGCCGGACAGACGGAGCGCCAGGAAGTACCGGGGCACGGCCTGGGACCGGTCGATGTGGAGGATGTCAGCACCCACGTGGAGGCGGGTAAGGATAGTTCTGTGCGACGTGGCAGGAGAGCGCGGAGTGATTCTACAGGCAGTTCCTCGTCCTCGGGGACTAGTTCCAGTGGGTCTCGGCTGAGTCGGGGAGCCGTCTTAGGGGAGGGTCCCAAATGTGACGTAGGTCCACCAGCGGTGGCGTCCCTCTCGGAGTTATGGGAAGAGGTGCCTACTCGATTAGTGAAGCGTATTCGGAGGCGAAAATTTGTTAATATCTTTAAGTTACTAGAGGGGCGGCGGGGTGGAAAACGGTTGTCCAAAAAGGCGAAGAAACGCCTTCGAAGGAGTGGATCCGTCCCACGCGTAGCCAAGAATATAGTTAACTGGATGCGGGGTTTTTTACGGTTGGCCAGTGTAGTTAGTCATTTTGACCCTTCCCAGTACGGTGCTTTGCTGTCCTATGCGGACAGTATCCTAGGGGCTTTTCGGGATTATGAAGGTTGGGCTTGGCTCAACTACGATGAGAAGTTCCGGGATAAGATGGCTGGGAACAAGTTTATGTCCTGGGGTGCTCAGGACATACACCTCTGGTTGACCCAGATGACTAACAAAAGTGCGGGCATGGCCCGGAAGGGTCAAGCGGGGGTGGGGGTGTATACATCAGGCGGTGCGTTGCCGGGTGGCGGGGGTAAAGCTCAGTCCTTTCGTGGCTATGGAGCGCGCACCGGCGAACCTAGCGCCAAGGGAGCTGGGGGGGCGGGGGACATATGTTGGCGTTTCAACAAGCTCACCTGTTTGTTTCCGGAGTGCAAGTTCCGGCATGCTTGCGCCACCTGCGGCGGCGCCCACTCGGCCGTCAAGTGTTCCCAAGGGGCCGGAGGGGGGGTTGGAAAAGGCACCAAGTAGGTCCGTCCTGGAGTGCAAGGCCGACTCCCCCATTCTGGTTCCTGCGTTAGTCGCTGGTTTGAGCGGGTATCCGGATAGAGCTGCGGCTGAGCTCTTACGGGATGGGTTTTCCAATGGGTTTCGTATCCCATACGTGGGTCCGGGGTACGGGGGTGGGGTGGGTAATTCCAGATCTGTTCGTAAGCTAGCGCAGGTGGCCCGTTCAAAACTTCGCGAGGAGCTTGCCCAGGGCCGGATAGCCGGGCCTTTTCCGAGCCCGCCTTATCGGCAGATGCATGTTTCACCGTTGGCTGTGATTCCGAAAAAGGCTTCGGGAAAGTTTCGGTTAATCTTGAATTTATCGCATCCCAAAAATGGGTCTGTTAATGATTTCATACCGAGGCACGCGTGTGTGGTAAAATATGCTTCTTTTGACGAGGCTGTTACTTTGGTGCGAAATGCGGGGCGGGGAGCTTTGTTGGCCAAGGCGGATATCGCGTCCGCTTTTCGATTGCTCCCGCTTCATCCATCGTGTTTTCATTTGTTTGGCTTTTACTTCGAGGGCGGGTACTTCATAGATCGTTGCCTTCCCATGGGCTGCGCGATTTCGTGCGCCTTGTTCGAAACATTTAGTTCCTTTATTCACTGGGCAGCGAAGGGTCATACCGCGTGCGAGGCTTCGCTGCATTACTTGGATGATTTCTTATTTGTCGGTCCGGGGGGGGCGGATGTTTGTCAAAGGCAGTTGCATGGTTTCCTGCACACGGCTGAGCGTTTTGGAGTTGCCATTGCGGCAGATAAAACGGAGGGTCCGGTGACTCGTTTGACTTTTCTGGGCATTGAACTCGATTCTGTGGCCATGGTTTGTCGCCTGCCGGAGGACAAAGTGAACAAGTTGCGGCAGTTGGTTAGCGGGGTGCGGGCGGCGAGTAAGGTGACCTTGAGGCAGATGCAATCGTTAATTGGTTCCTTAACTTTTGCTTGCCGCGTGATCCCTATGGGCCGGGCCTTCATTCGGCGTCTCTCGGCCAGAACGGCTGGGATTCGGTCGGCGCATCACTTCTTGAGGGTGTCTCGCCCGGTTAAGGAGGAGTTGAGGGTGTGGGAAGAATTTTTACGCTCCTTCAATGGGATATGCTTGATGATGGAGCCTGAAGTGTCCAACGCTCAATTGGATCTGTATTCGGACGCTGCGGGGGCGTCGGGTTTCGGTTTGTACTTTCGGGGTAAATGGTGCGCGGAGCCATGGCCGGCCTCCTGGGTCGCCGGGGGTATTGTGAAGAATATAACCTTCCTGGAACTCTTCCCGATCATAGTGGCTTTGACTATTTGGGGGCCCTACCTGGTCAATAAGCGTGTGGTCTGGTGGTGCGACAACTTAGGCGTCGTACAAGTTGTTAATCGGCAGGCTGCCAAGTGCCGGAACGTATCTGCTCTTTTGCGGGTTATGGTGTTGTTATGTCTGCAGTTGAATGTTAGCCTGCGGGCGCGCCATGTCCCGGGGTCGTCAAATGTCATAGCTGATGCTCTCTCTCGTTTTAAGTGGGACGCGTTCCGGGCCGTTGCGCCCCAAGCGGACTGCGAAGGGGAGCGGGTTCCCGCCCGCCTGTGGACCTTGGTCAAGATGTGACATGGGACTTGATCCGGCGCTCTGTGGCCCCAGCGACTTGGAGAGCCTACGTGGCAGGGAATGCAGTTGTAACACGTTTTTTGGTGGCTTTGGGATGGCAGGGGGGACGGGTGCGGGTGCCGGCTCTGTTACAGTTTATTTTGTGGGCGAAAGGGGCGGGTTTTTCGTTGGCTTCAGTACGCGGTCACCTTGCGGGTTTTGCGTTCTTCCAGAAGTTGGAAGGGTGCAAACACCCCTTGCGTAGTTTTTTGGTCAGGAAAGTCTTGGAGGGGTGGCGGAGGGGGGGGGGGCACACGGGTGGACAGGCGTTTGCCGATCCGGTATTATGACTTGCTCGGGTTGGCCCACGGGCTTAGCAGGGTATGTAGTTCGGGGTACGAATGTGCGCTATTCCGCTTATCCTTTTCTTGGGCATTTTTTGGCGCACTGCGGATCGGAGAGTTGGTGGCTCGGTCTCGGGTGGCTTGGGACTTGCGCGATGGGTTGCGGGTGGGGGACGTGAGCGTGTTTGCCCGGAGTCTCTCTTTGTGGCTTCCCTATTCTAAGACTGATCAAAGAGGCAAGGGCGCTTGGATTTCTTTGATCCCAGCGGAGTCCGCTTTGGTATGTCCGGTGCGGCTGGCCTTGATGTACTTGGAGGTGCGCCCACCGGTAGGGGGGTTTTTCTTGGTGCATGCGGATGGTTCCCCCCTCACCCGTTTTCAGTTCAGCGCGGTGCTGCGCAGGGTGGTGGAGGTCCTGGGGGGGGAGGCGGTCCGTTTTTCGTCGCATTCGTTCCGCATCGGGGCGGCTACCTCGGCGGCCGAAATGGGCTGGTCCACAGCTCGGATTAAGGCCCTGGGGCGGTGGAAGTCGGAGGCTTTTCGGACTTACGTCCGGCGCTAGGGGGCTTAGTGGCGTTCAGGTTGGGGGTCCGGGATTTTGCCGGTGCCTAACATGCTTGTTTGTCTTGCAGATCGGGCTGGGGAGGTGTTTACAAGGAATTGTGCCTGGATTGTGGGTCATTCCTTTATCCATCGTGCCTACCGTCGTGCCAAGAGGAGGCCTTACGGCGAGCATTTGAATCTGACCCCGGAGGACACGCAAGTGCGCTGGATTGGCAAAGGGGGGCTAAAATGGGATGAGTTATGTGATTTGTTGCAAGGCAATATTGAGCGGTGGGGTGCCCCGGAATGGCTTATCATTCATTTGGGTGGCAATGATGTGGGCCGTTTGACCTGTCGTCAGCTCATCCAAATGATGAGAAAAGATATGGCGTCCATCATGAATCGTTTGCCCCAGACCCAATTGGGCTGGTCAGATGTTATTATTCGCCCAAAACACCAGCACGAGCCCTTATGGAGGAATGGTGTGAAGAAATTGAACCGCCAGATTGGCAAATGGCTGGTACGGGAGGGTGGTTTTTGGATTCGGCATCAGTGGTCCTGGGATTTGCTTGGGGGTTATTTTCTGGGTGATGGGGTCCACCTTTCCGATGTCGGCATAGATCTGTTTAATAATGCCTTGGAGGATGGCCTTAGGCACCAGATTAGAGTTAGGAGGCCGCAGTGGGGGCACAAAGCCTAATGGACATTAGGTCTTTGTTTGGTGGCGGAAAACCCGAGCCATATGCTGTATTGTATATTGTGTAAATGTGATTTACTGTTTGGAGGGGGGGGAGGAATGCCCGTGTAGCTTGGGGCTACACGGGAAGGCCTAATGAGCAAGGGGGGGGCCGATGCTCAGGCCGCAAGCTTACCCTCGCTGGTGACGCGGCGGGGTGAGTAGGGGAAAAGGGGGGCAACAATGTTCGCTTATCACCGGGACGCGGTGTAAGCTAATGGGGGATGAGGAAGTGGAAGGTGGGGGAATTTGGATTGTTGTTAAGAAGTTGGCTCGGGTTAAGTTAAGTGTTAATAAACTGCGGCCTTTGTTTTCACCATACAGATGTATCTTGGTTATTATTGGGGAAGCAGGGGGAGGGGCAAAAGGGGAAGAGCCGGACGCAGGTCTCGCGTACTGGGTTAAAGAAGGCGACGCGGCTAGTCCAGCGTCGCCGCAGGTAACCCGGGCGCGAGCGCGGGAGGCGGCGAGCGGGGGGCGGGAGTAAGCAGGGCTAAGAATAGAGAGGGGTACCAATGAGGAAGCGGCATTTCAAATGCTGCTTCACCATTGGTTTAGGGCTAGGTGTAAGAAGGGGGGTAGAGCAGGGAGCGAGGCAGTTGGAAACCAGGCAGCGGATCAAGCTGGGGTTCGTGCTTCCCTCCCTCCCTCCCCGGTATGCATCGTAGTGGTTTGCTGTGTTGTATTTGTCGCAGTGGTGGCGGAAAACCCGAGCCATATGCTGTATTGTATATTGTGTAAATGTGATTTACTGTTTGGAGGGGGGGGAGGAATGCCCGTGTAGCTTGGGGCTACACGGGAAGGCCTAATGAGCAAGGGGGGGGCCGATGCTCAGGCCGCAAGCTTACCCTCGCTGGTGACGCGGCGGGGTGAGTAGGGGAAAAGGGGGGCAACAATGTTCGCTTATCACCGGGACGCGGTGTAAGCTAATGGGGGATGAGGAAGTGGAAGGTGGGGGAATTTGGATTGTTGTTAAGAAGTTGGCTCGGGTTAAGTTAAGTGTTAATAAACTGCGGCCTTTGTTTTCACCATACAGATGTATCTTGGTTATTATTGGGGAAGCAGGGGGAGGGGCAAAAGGGGAAGAGCCGGACGCAGGTCTCGCGTACTGGGTTATTAGATTCTGAAGAACATTACAAACATTTCTAGTCTCTACACGTTCTCTCAGGCAGAACCCCACTTCCTTTCCCTTTTTCAATGTACCTTCACTGTAAGAATAAGGTATAATTTTCTCTCTATATTGATTAACATGTATACTAGTATCATTAAAAACAGATAACATTGGAGCCTCCTGGGATGCAACTGGCAGGGTTGTTTTGCTGAGTCGAAGAGATCTTTCTGGATTTGAGAAGTAGCATTTAGATTTTCTCCAAATAGAGTCATCCATTCCTAATAGCTGGAAATAAATGTGAGCAAACAATTTTTTTTCTTTTGTCTTCCTGCATGTATTCCTTTCATCTTTCCTATTCACGCAGGCTCCTCGGGACATTTTGGCTCATCCTGAGATGATTGATGCTGGATGTAAATCAATATTGTCGTACTCTGAATATCTCCCACAATAAAACTGCTCTTGCTGCATAATCATCAGCTTGGAATTTAGCATAGCTTATTTAAGGTAATATTGACAGACACCCGCTTGGATTTATTTTAATATTGCAAAAGTTTTCATTAATTCCTAATGCTGGAATGCAGGCTATAATAACAACCTACAGTATCAGTCTGCTTCATCTTGAAAAACGTGCCTCCGAAATGATAGGTTCTGTAAAGTATGAACTGTCAAATTATTTAGAGTGCCAAATGAAGATTAAATTTGTGACAGAAAAGAAGGGCATTGTTTAGAAAATGTAAGTGAAGGAAGCTGAATGCATGTCTAAATCATGCATCATTCAAAAATAGCTATACATTGCAAGAGAAAGAAAGGTTCACAACACAGAGGTTTATTAAACAAGCGAACGTGCTGATGTCTTAAAACATGAAAACCTATATTCTCCATTACTGCCACAAGAGAAGTGTGTAGGCATCTATGGAGAATGTTTTAGAAAATGAGAAGAAGTTGGATGTGTGTAGGTTTTATTCTGTAAATCTTAAAATGTGGAAATAGCCATAATTGGCCCTGTTTTCAGAAGACTTTTTCCTGGTCTATGGATAAGGTATTTTGAAACACAGTCAATTATTAATAGAAGCACTCAGGACTGGCTGTAGGCTAAACGGTGCCCTATCAGAAAACTGAAATTAGCATCCCCACCCCCAAAGCTTGATGGCAGCTCTGGCACAGCAGTGGCAGTGACTCCGGTATAGTATATCCATCTTCACATCTTACACACACACACTTCCCTCCCCTCTGCCCAGCACAGGTATCACCTCTGCTGCCCACAAGGCATCACACCCCCCTCTTTCTCTCTCCCTAGTATCCTCCTTTCTCCCCACTTTCTTGCCTAGCCGCATCTTCTTTTTTTCTCACCTCACCTCCTCCTCCTTCCCACTGCAGGCTGATCCTTCACCTACCACCACAGACAGAACTTTCCTTCCTCCTGGAATGCATTCCTGTTTGCAGACCTCAAACAGGAGGAAAGGGGCTGTGGTGCCCCCTTGAGCATGGCGCCCTGTGCAACCGCACAGGTCACACACCGCAACAGCCAACCCTGGAAGCATTGTGCTGTCATCTATAGTCTGCAGCATGTCTGCCAGTTTAAAGATGTCTCCAATTGCTGCAGACAATAAGCCAGCAAGTTCCATGGCATTTTCTAAATTCAGAACTGATTTGTCTTACATGTAAGCAGAATAACAGTTTATACATTCACACCTATGCTGTCTGAAAGCGTACACTTATATTTTGGGGGGGGGGGAGCGAATTAGGGGGCTAGTGCTTTTTTCTAAGGGTGGGAAAGAGCAAGAGGAAAGTTCTAACTGTTTAATGTCTTCTTCCAGCTCAGACAGTGTAATGGTCTGCTCTGTCTTGGTAGTAGAGATCAGATCAATGAAATTACCCTCTAGGAATGCCTTCTGGGTAGCTGCACTGGAGCAGTCAGAGAATCTAGATGGGTAAATAAATATTGCACAGAAGCCTAGGCCTGGAAGAGGGCTATATCAAATCAGTGGAATATTAAGTTAAGAACCACAACTAAAGAAATAGCTTTGACATTTTATAAATTACTCTACGAGATAGATGATATTTTATTTTTTATTTTATATTGATGTGGTGTTTGTATTGTTATACATTTGCATTGCTATATATGATATTGCTCTTCTTTATTTGTATCGTTTGTACGCCACCGAGGATAATCTTATATTGAGATCAGCAGAATAGAAATGCTTGTAAATAAATACATAGGTATAATGGTGAAAAATAGGCTCTAATTACGATAACCTCCTCAAAACGTACCTCTTTCTGAGGTCAAACTGTTGAAAATAGAAAAGAGCTTTTTCTGCAGTTTATCGTACTATCTGGAATGCTCTTCCCAAAGAGATAAGAATATTTAACTTTTAGGAAACACTGTAAAGCTTTATTTTATGAGACTACTTTTGTATAAGTTTTTGGATGGTTGGCTAAATATTTTAAGCAGAACATATTATCTGATGTTATACTTAATACTATCATGACATTTTTTCTTCTGCCTTGTCTAATGCTCCTGAGCTTCAAAATATTATTATTTCCATCCAACCACCTCTCTCCCTGAGAACAACTTGTGCTTATTCCTGTTATTGCACTTCTTCTCTCTGTACTCTTCTTCTCCTCCTCCTCCTCCACCTTTTGGGCTGAAGATATCAATCCCAATCCTGGCCCTCCAAGGCAACTGACACCTCATCTGAATATTTCAACCTGCCACCCCTCCGACCTTATCCCTACCCCCCTTCCTTATGTTCCCTGGGGAAATCTTGCTCTATTTCCAGTAAGCTTGCCTTACTGGAAATAACGACCACTTTATCTCTCATTCCCTCCATCTTCTTGCTTTGATGGAGACTAGGCTTTCCCCTGAAGACTCCACTTTGTTTGCTGCCCTCTGCCATGAAGATGATCATTTCTCCCAGTATACATTGCCTGGTAGGCCTTGGTGGCAGTGTCAGGCTGCTGCGGTCCCTCCTCCTGTATGTTTTAATCTTTTCTTCCACCTCAAGCCCACTCCTTTTCTATCTTTGAGATCCACTCCATCTGTTTGTTCACCCCACCTTCACTCCAGGTAGCTATAATCCATTGTCTCTCAGATAAGTCTCCTCCTGTTTCCTTGCTGACCTTGATTCCTGGATTTCCTTCTTCCTGGAATCTTCTTCCCCTCTTATTCATGAGGAATTTAACTTAAGAACATAAGAACTTGCCATACTGGGTCAGACCAAGAGTCCATCTGGCCCAGTATCCTGTTTCCAACAGTGACTAATTCAGGTCACAAATAACTGGCAAGAATCCAAACATTTAATAAATCCTATTCTGCTATTGCGCGGTGATAAGTAATCACTGTTTTTTAAGTTTACTTGGTTAATAACAGTTTATTTCTTCAGGATTTGTCCAAACTTTTGAAAACCCAGATATGCTAACTGCCTTAACCACATCCTCTGGTAATGAATTCCAAAACTTAATTGTGCATTGAGTGAAAAATAATTTTCTTCAATTTGTTTTGAATGTGCTACTTACTAACTTCCATGTTGATGATCCCTCTGGATCTTTTGCCTCAGAAAAGTTCCTCACCTTAACCTCCTCATTTAACCTTAAACTATGCTCTACTGATCCCTCTCTCCACTGCCTTGACCTAGTCTTTTCTTCCAACTGCACTCTCAGGCTTCCCCATTTCTATTCTTCCCCTCTCCATCATCTGCTAACTTTTACAACCTCCCCCACAGTCTTGTCCAGCCATCACCAACACTTCCAGGCTTTTGACCTCTGCATCCTTTCTGGTACTGACTCATCTCTCCTCTCCTATACAACTTTGTCAGAATATGTTGATGAGTCAGTTTCTTCTTCTAACACTGTACTCTCCTTACAGCTACAAAGGTTGAGCGTACAACAGGGGTGGACATTGTTTAAAAATACCATCTTAGAAGCGCAGACCAGATGTATTTCATGCATAAAGAAAAGTAGAAAGTAGGCCAAACGATTGCTGACATAGTTAAAAGGTGAGGTGAAAAAGGCTATTTTAGCCAAAAGATCTTCCTTCAAAAATTGAAAGAAGGATCCATCTGAAGAAAACAGGAAAAAGTATAAGCATTGGCAAGTTAAATGTAAAACATTGATAAGACAGGCTGAGAGAATTTAAAAAGTTGGCTGTAGAGGTAAAATCTCTTAATAAAAACTTTTAAAAATATATCCGAAGCAGGAAGCCTGTGAGGGAGTCAGTTGGACTGTTAGATGAACGAGGGGTTAAAGGAGCATTTAGGGAAGATAAGGCCTTCATGGAAAGACAGGGACAATAACTTTTAAGCAGGCACGAGGGCAGACATGGGCGCATGTTTGTTGGCCCACTCCCAGGGACACAGGCATTTTATAACATATGTACGTAAATGCATGCATGTTTTAAAAAAGGATGACCATGTGCATATATGCGCACAATTTTAAGTGAGCATGCACCTATGCGTGCAAGTGCTGCTTCTACCATGTGAATGGGGGATTTTAATACACACGCATGCTGACACCATTGTCAGTTTTCCCAGATCCTTCCCAGTTTGCCCAACTAAGGGATAGGACTTCCAGACCCCCCCTAGTTTAGTAGCCTCCCCTGTTATCCCCGACCCTTAAAACCCCACGATCTATATATTTAACTTTATTTTATTACTTACACGTCCTCCATAGCAGAAGTAAAGTTATCAACAAGGAACCCCGGCACGTGCCTGTGTGCGTAGGTATTTACATGCCAATTTAAAGTTGAAATCTGGAAACGCTCATTCCCCGCCCCTTTTTTTGGAATTTTTCATTTGTTAGAGCAGCGGGAGATACACACATACTCAGGCAGCTTTAAAATCTGCTCGGTGTGCACTGGCCGGATGTATTTGCATATTTCCCAATTTTGGTGTGCGTCGGGCTTTTAAAATTCACCTATAAATGAATTCTTTGCTTCAGTGTTTACTAATGATGATGTTGGGGGGATGCCCATTCCAGAGACCGTTTTCAGGGGTGATGATTCAGAGGAACTGAACCAAATTACAGTGAACCTGGAAGATGTAGTAGGCCAGATTGACAGACTGAAGAGTAGCAAATCATCTAGACCAGATGGAAAACATCCCAGGGTTCTGAAAGAACTAAAAAAATGAAATTTCAGACCTATTACTAGTAATATTTAACCTATCATTATAATCATCCATTGTACCTGAGGACTGGAGGGTGGCCAATGTGACTTTGATATTTAAAAACGGCTCCAGGGGTGATCCAGGAAAATATAGACAGATGAGCCTGACTTCAGTGCAGGAAAAATAGTGAAAACTATTCTAAAGATCAAAATCAAAGAACATATAGAAAGACATGGTTTAATGAGATACAGCCAGCACAGATTTACCCAAGGGAAGTCTTGCCTCACAAATCTGCTACAGTATTTTTGAAGCAATTAATAAACGTGGATAATGGTGAATCGGTAGATGTAGTGTATTTGGATTTTCAGAAGGTGTTTGACAAAGTCCCTCATGAGAGGCTTCCAAGAAAACTAAAAAGCCATGGGATAGGAGGCAATGTCCTTCTGTGGATTGCAAACTGGATAAAAGATGGGAAAGAGAAAGTAGGATTAAATGGTCAATTTTCTCAATGGAAAGGGGGAAACAGTGGAGTGCCTCAGGGATCTGTACATGGACTGGTGCTCTGTATCACTTAGTGGTGAGACCGCACCTTGAGTACTGTGTATAGTTCTGGTCGCCACATCTCAAAAAAGATATAGTTGCACTGGAAAAGGTACAGAGAAGGGCGACCAAAATGATATAGGGTATAGAACGGCTTTTCTTCATAGGGGTTAGAGCTGATCAGCTTGGAGAAGAGACGGCTGAGGGGAGAATATGATAGAGGTCTATAAAATAATGAAATGGCTTGAATGGATAACTGTGAACCAGTTATTTACTCTTTCAGATAATACAAGGACTAGAGGGCACTCTATGAAGTTAGCAAGTAACACATTTAAAACAAATCAGAAAAACTTATTTTTCACTCAACACACAATTAAACACTGGATTCATTGCCAGTGGATGTGTTAAGGCAGTCAGTGTAGCTACATTTAAAAAAAGGTTTGGCTAAGTTCCTGGTATAGAAGTCCATAAACTGCTATTAATCATGTTGACTTAGGAAATAGCCACTGCTTATTACCAGCATAGTAGCATGGGATCTATTTAATTTAATTTAAATTAATAAGAACATGCCATACTGGGTCAGATCAAGGGTCCATCAAGCCCAGCATCCTGTTTCCAACAGTGGCCAATCCAGGCTACAAGTACCCGGCAAGTACCCAAAAACTAAGAATATCCCATACTACTGATACTAGTAATAGCACTGCAGTGGCTATTTTCTAAGTCAACTTGATTAATAGCAGGAAATGGACTTCTCCTCCAAGAACTTATCCAAATCTTTTTTAAACCCAGCTATGCTAACTGCACTAACCACATCCCCTGGCAACAAATTCCAGAGTTTAATTGTGCGTTGAGTGAAAAAGAACTTTCTCCGATTAGTTTTAAATGTGCCCCATGCTAACTTCATGGAGTGCCCCCTAGTCTTTCTATTATCCGAAAGAGTAAATAACCAATTCACATTTACCTGTTCTAGACCTCTCATGATTTTAAACACCTCTATCATATCCCCCATGAGCTGTCTCTTCTCCAAGCTGAACAGTCCTAATCTCTTTAGTCTTTCCTCGTAGGGGAGCTGTTCCATCCTCTTTATCATTTTGGTTGCCCTTCTCTGTACCTTCTCCATCACAACTATATCTTTTTTGAGATGTGGCAACCAGAATTGTACACAGTATTCAAGGTGCGGTCTCACCATGGAGCGATACAGAGACATCATGACATTTTCTGTTTTATTCACCTTTCCCTTCCTAATAATTTCTAACATTTTGTTTGCTTTTTTGACTGCCGCAGTACACTGAGCCGACAATTTCAATGTATTATCCACTATGACACCTAGATCTCTTTCCTGCGAAGTAGCTTCTAATATGGAACCTAACATCGTGTAACTATAGCATGGGTTATTTTTCCCTACATGCATCACCTTGCACTTATCCACATTAAATTTCATCTGCCATTTGGATGCCCAATTTTCCAGTCTCACAAGGTCCTCCTACAATTTATCACAATCAACTTCTGATTTAACTACTCTGAATAATTTTGTATCATCTGCAAATTTGATTACCTCACTCTTTGTATTCCTTTCCAGATCATTTATAAATATATTGAAAAACATGGGTCCAATACAGATCCTTGAGGCACTGCATTGCCCACCCTCCTCCACTGAGAAAATTGTCCATTTAATTCTACTCTGTTTCCTGTCTTTTAACCAGTTTGTAATCCACAAAAGGACATCTCCACCTATCCCATGACTTTTTACTTTTCCTAGAAGCCTCTCATGAGGAACTTTGTCAAATGCTTTCTGAAAATTCAAATACACTACATCTACTGGTTCACCTTTATCTGCATGTTTATTAACCCCTTCAAAATGTGAAACAGATTTGTGAGGCAAGACTTGCCTTGGGTAAAGCCATGCTAACTTTGTTCCATTAAACCATGCCTTTCTATATGTTCTGTGATTTTGATCTTTAGAACACGTTTCACTATTATACTCCTACCACTATACTCTTCCCCAACACACAAGGGATTTCTACCCATTAGATAGAAATCCCATGCAGTATCTTTATCTTGTTGGACTCTATGCCATCCCGGACATAAAGTGCCACCCCGCCTCCCAGATGCTCCTCTCTGTCATTGCGATATAATTTGTACCCTGGTATAGCACTGTCCCATTGGATATCCTCTTTCCACCATGTCTCTGAGATGCCAATTCAGTGTATGTCATCATTCACTGCCATACATTCTAGTCCTTCCATCTTACTTCTTAGACTTCTGGCATTAGCATATAAACATTTCAAAGTTTGTTTTTTGTTTGTATTTTCATTCTGCTTTTTAATTGATAGGGATAAATTGGAATCTTTTAGCTAAGGTGAGTTTTTAATTACAGGCACGTGGACTACTTTTCTTATTGGAACCTCACTGTCAGGATGCCCTAATTCGAATGCATAATTAGTATCATTTGAAGATGCCTCCCTCTGACCTTACGCTGCTGAGCGACTGTCGGCTTTCCCCTTTGTTCTAGTTTAAAAGCTGCCATATCTCCTTTTTAAAGATTAGCGCCAGCAGCCTGGTTCCACCCTGATTAAGATGGAATCCATCCCTTCGGAAAATACTCCACCTTCCTCAAAAGGTTCTCCATTTCCTTACAAAACTGAATCCTTCTTCCTTGCACCATCGTCTCATCCGGCATCAGAGACTCTGAAGCTCTGCCTGCCCCTGCGGACCTGCGTATGGAACAGAAAGCTTTTCAGAGAATGCTACCCCAGAGGTTCTGGATTTCAGCTTTCTACCTAAGAGCCTAAATTTGGCTTCCAGAACTTCCCTCCCACATTTTCCTAGCCTGCAGGCCGATACAGTAAAGCGCGGCCATGGTTACCCGGTTTTTAACCCGTTTTGGATGCACGTTTTGGATGCGTAAGGCGTACCCGCGATTCAGTATCGGCTTTTACGCGTCCTTACCGCTTGCCGAAAAGGACGCATAACCGTTTCCGCCCACCGCATGTATATGATATGTTAATGATCAGATTAGCTATTCCCTCCGATACAGTAACGTGTGCCCAAATTATCACCCTTTTAACCAGCTTATTTACTGCGTGTTTAACCTGAATATATATACCGCCTACCCTGTCCCTGGCGTTAGATGGGAGCCGCGCCAGGCTAGGGTTAAACTGTACGTCTCTGAGGCTCCGGACATGGATGCCTCTACGGACACCGGAGAGATGGGTGTCTGTTAGGCATCCACTAGGTGTCCTGAGGCTCCGGGGTCCAGCGGAGACATGGACGCCTCTACGGACACCTATATGGAGCCTTCCTCCTGCGTCTAGAATATGGCTGTAGTAGACTGAAATAAGAATGCATAGCTGAGATGAGAATACAAACTTGAGAATACACAGTGTTGCAGATCCATGTATGTACTGTTAAATAATTTTTATGTGCTGCCAGTCAAACTGTACATCAGAGAATCCACAGTGTGGCATATCCATGTATGTACTGGGAAACTTGGATGTCCAGCCGGGCGCTCAAGGCAGCGGGGCCTAGAGACGGGAAGGTCCATGAACGGACGCAGCGACCTCGGACGTGCAAGGTCGCTGCGTCCGTTCATGGACCTTCCTGCCTGTATCCGGGCGTCCATGATCGGAGGCAAAGGTCGCGGCTTGGATATTCGGCCAGGCGCTCAAGGCAGTGGGGTCTGTAGAAAAGAACCATCCACTTACCTGGTGGAATGACATTTCAAATGACATTTCAAATGACATTTGCAATGACAGGTACCAGCGCACCCTAGATACTGGATAGGTGCTGCATACTGCTCTATAAAGTAAAATGGAATGCGAACGCCTACCGCGTCATTCATGTGCTTTGGACGCCGCTTGGATTTGCGTCTAATTTGAATACTGAATCAAGCAGTATATGAAACAAAATATGCGGGCGGCAAACGAGCAGGCGCCTGGCACTGCCGCACTGTTTCTTACGCGTCCTTACTGTATCGACCCGATAGATTGGCCATTGTTAGAAATAGGATGCTGGGCTTGATGGACCCTTGGTCTGATCCAGTAAGGTAACTTCTTATGTTCTTAACCACAATTTACAGTTCTTAATTAGCTTTGTGCTTCTTAAAATACAATTACTTCTGGCTCCTCACATTTCCCTTCTTTTAGTAACAGTTGCTCTCTGTACTGACACAGTGGGGTCCATATTTAAAAGCCATTTAGCCCTTATCCGACTAAATTCTAGAGCAAAGCGATCCCGACTGCTTCCAGCGTTACTCTGGTGATAACGCTGGAAGCATAAATGTACGCTTTATGTACGCTTCCAGCGTTATCACCAGAGTGATAACTCATTGCTTTGCGATCCCGGTGTAAGAATTGGCCCAGTTAAGGTACCAGGTAGGTGGGTGAGAGGGAAGGCATCAGATGCCGGAGGGGGGGGGGGGTGGTTTAGGGGGCAGTAGATGGGGTTTAAATTTTCTGTTTAGCAGGGATGGAAGGAAGGGCGAGGGCCAAGTCCTGCATTGTGGTTTAAGTTTTAGTTTTACCTGATGAAGGGGTTGGGAGAGGGATTATGGGGTAGCAGATGGCTGATATTCGGAAGGGGGAGTTTGGGCTGGGAGCCCATGATCTTATTGTATTTCTTTTAGTAAAGAGCACAAGTTATCCAGATATCTTTTGAAGATATCTGGGAGAGTAGCCAGTTATTTGGCCACATGAGGCTGGCCATCTTTAGGCCTAATCGGCCATATTTAAATGCTGTCCAATTAGGTCTACAGTCACCAAGCTATATGTAGCTGGATAACTTTATAGTTGCATAGTCAGTGGAATGTTTATCCCGCAGAATATATGGGACAGGTTATTTGGCTAACCTTATTGTCCTGTTCAGGTCAAAGAGAGACTCCCTCTGGTGCAGGCGATAGGAATCCACTGACCCCTTCCTTGTACAGTTTGTCTCCTGGTCCAAACAAGTGCCTGCCACAGTTAAGAGCAGATATCTTCAGATCTTTGAATAGTACTGTAAACACTCTGATTTCTTCTCTTCAGGCTTCCTGGGACTTTGGGAGAAAATCTCTGTGCCACTCCTGCTGCTCCCTTCTGTAACCCTGGGAGAGGATCACAGCTCCAACCTGTACCTTTCCTTCCAACCTGGAGCAGCCCCAGGCTCAGTAGAGTCAGGGTTTTTATTCACTTGCCCCATCAACATGGGGCAAGTTCGATTGTTCGATGTAATTTCCAACTTTGGTTTTATGTAAACCGACGTGATATGTACCAGTACATGAACATCGGTATATAAAAGCTTTTAAATAAATAAAAAAATCAACAAAACCCATAGGAGCTGTACCTCATTATCAGTCAAGGAGGGCATGTAACACCCTCTGACCAAAAGATGACCTGCAAACCCTGGAACAATCTCACTTTAGCTCCAAGGTTACTTTTTGCACTCCACATATCCTTTGCACCCTTAGTAGTTGGATCAGACTTATTAATCATTGCAGATCTCTCATAAGGGTAAAAATCATCTCCTTACTACACATCTCTGAATTAATATAAAATCCTATACACTCTGTAGAATGGGGGCAACACATATTATCATAGCAATTTTCAAAAGCCCATTTATAAACATTAAGTTTACTTAAAGCAGGGAAAAACTATTGACAATTCAAGAGCATATATTGTAGCAATTTTCAAACGCCTTTACATGGGTAAATTGGCTTTTGAATTTGCTACAACAGTATGTTACATTTACATCTTCTTTTAAAAATTACCCTGTAAATAAGGGTTCAGTGACACTATGATAATTCACCAGTGTTTGCCCCAATCCCTGTGTAGAAATGTAGTAGCCTAATATGAGATAAAGGCTGGTTATGCCACAAATAAGATGATCTCCTGTGGAACTACATTTTCCAACTCCCTTTTCTGCCTAGTATTTGGCAGAGAGCCATGATGCATGAGTCAGCATCAGGAGAAGTCAGTAGCAAGCAGTCTGGATATACCCAGATGTATAAAGGGGAGAGTCTGCTGTTGCAAAAGGAGCAGCTCAGGGAGAGACAAGTAGAAGCAGTGACCAGTCATGGATGAGTTCTCAGTGTTTGTTAGTCAGTTTCAGCATGGAATCGTGTACTGGATAGGGATGTGCATTTGTTTAAAATGAAAATGCAAAATGCAACGAATAAGGCTAATTTGTTTAATTTGGGGGGCCCCAAACTCAATCGGGGGCCGTCTCGAGTGAAATGAACATTATTTGTTTCTTTCATTTTAAACAAATGCTTTGGCCTTAGGCCAAGGCACTAGCGTTGTGCTCGAGCATAGGCTGAATACCAAAGCAGGGACTGCGGCCTAGGCCCGAACATGATGCTGGGGTCTCAGCAAAGGCATGGGCTGATGCCAGGACCTTGGTAGAGACCCCTGAAAATTAAAAAAAAAAAAACCCCCAAATTTACCTGATCCATCAGATATTTGTTGAAGGCCAGGTTGTGATGCTGGAGCCTCAGCCCAGGGTCAGGCCCAGGCCTCAGTGTACATCAAAATGGTGCCATCAGGCTGGGGTAAGTACGCCAGAGTTAATTAACTCCACATGACCCCCTTGGACGCTGTCATTTGGCATTGAAGAGCCAAAGAGAAAAGAAGACAGATCGAGGAGCTCCCAGTCGTGGACTCTGAGGCCTGGGCTTGACCCTGGGCCAAGGCCCAGCATTGGGTCCTGGCCTCCTGGCTGAGGCTCTGATGTCATGGCCTGGGTGTAGGCCTAAGCCCCAGCATTGGGACCTGGCCTCCGGGTCTGGGCTGAGACCCTGGAGTCAGGCCCTGACCTCTGGGTCGGGTCGCAGCATCGGGCCTGGGCTCGAGTCACAGCCTAGGCCGAGGCCCTGGCGTCTGGACCCAGCCTCTAGGTCGGGTTGCTGCATCGGACCTGGGTCTGGGCCAAGGCCAAGGCATCAGGAACCAGCCTTTGGGTCAGGTGATGGCATCGGGTCTAGGTCCAGGCTCTAGCCTAGACTGAGTCCCTGGCATCAAGATCCAGCCTCCGGGCTGGGCCATTACATCAGGCCTGGGTTCGGTCTCCGATTTACGTTGAGGCCTTGGCCTTGATTAGGCTGAGGCTATGGTGAGCTACGTGGCCTCAGACACGCAACTCTGAGGCTTCAGCCTATTTGCTGCTGGCGGATCTCCACCAGACTGGGTAAGTGGGAGCTGGGGGGATCCTGGCCTCAGCATTTTTCCAGGGAGGGAGTAGGAGACCAAGTTTTTGGTTTTTGCCCATTTTGGCTTTTTTTTTTATTGCTTGAATTTTTTTTTTTTTTTTTTTTTACATGAATCAAACAAATCAAGCAATCCACAAACTGAAATTCGTGGGGAACAACCTCCCGACAATGAATTGAAAAACAAAAATGAAATTTTTTTCCCTGCGCATCCCTAGTACTAGAGCCAGTTGGGAAACAAGGTTTGGATCTGAGAAAAGGACGTCGCTTTTCTCATGGAAGGTTTGGTGACATTCGTTAAGTTGAGAATGTTATGATAGGAAGCCTCTGGCACAGCAAACCTGTGATGGTATTGCCATCAATGTATGTGCTGCTAGCGAGGAGGAATCTGAGGGAATACCATCATGAACCCTACAGAGGAAGCTATGACTTATTCTTTTAGTAGTGGAACCTTGATCTTCTGGTCAGATTGGTATACCAACCTGGTTGGTAACTGATATTGCTGCTCTGCTTGTGAGGTGTTACGATGCTGCTTGTGGGATAGGCCCACAAGCAGCCTCTTACCTTGCAGCGGGGCCCAGAGTCCGCCGCTGCTGACGCCTGCAATCCTCGCGGCCTGAAGGCTGCTGCCAGTGCTCCTTTCCTCGCGGCCTAGAGGCCGCCGCCGTTCCCACGCAGACAGAAGGCCGCTGTCGCCTGCCTTCTTCCATGCGGCCTGGAGGCTGCTGCTGTTCCCTTGTAGCCTGGAGGCCGCTGCCATCACCGCCACTGCCCGTGATGGGGAGCCGCCACTGTCTGGGCCTCCATGCGGCCTGGAGGCCGCAGACACCTGCCTTCTTCGCGGTTAGGCTGCCGTGACTTGCCATTCCCCCATGCGGCCCAGAGGCCGCCACCAACTGGATCCTCTTCTGTGGCCTGGAGGCCACCCTGGAGCTCCTCTTCCCGCAGCGGGATGCCGCCATCATCTTCTGCCTACACAGCAGGGAGCCACTGACGTCAGGGCCTTCCTTTGCAGCATAGACACTGCCGCCGCTCTCCATAGTCTTGCCTCTTCCTAGGCGCGCAGCCGCACCTCTTCCCTTCATTTATAAGGCCCGCGGTGGGCAGGGCCCTGTGGCTCCTCCTGATGATGTCTCCGAGACATCTCCTCTTCAGCCCTATAAGAAGGGCCTCTCTCCAGTCTGTGGATGCCTTTGAAGGAGTTATTCAGCTCCTGGATTCTCCAATCCAGCTCTTCGATCCAGGAGACTTTCTTGATCCTTCTTCTCTTCTTCAAGGCACTCTGTTCTTCGTGGGAATTCCTTTCCCTTCATCTGTAGTTTCTGATCCTTCATCTTCCTCTTCGTTTGCATGTCCTAGTCTCGTGTCAGATCCTGTGTCTATTGTGTTGGAGGTGGACCCTTGGGCTGAGGTCGGGTTGACGCAACCCGCAGGCGAGGACCTACGGGTCCCCACCATCAGCAGGTGGAGTGGGCTGAAGCTAGAGGCTGCTGGAGCTTCACCTATACCAGCCCTCGATCCCCTCGGGTTGAGCCTTTGGGTGCCGGGGCCTCAAGGTTAGCTAGAGGTGAGTAGCTGTACAGCCCAGAAACAGCAGTCAGTAGATGGTGTAGTTCTATCCTGGACTGGATTCAGTACGAGGGCTCAGGTGCCAAAGGAACAATAGGGAACTGGAGGCACTCGAGCAAAAGAAGGCCTAAGCCTTGAAAGTCCATGTCCAGAGGGTAGGCGAGGAGAGGCGTCACTGACAGGCTGGATTCTGAGCCGGTAGTGAATGGAAGTTGTGGCAAGCAGCGAAGAACTCTGGATGAAGGAGAGTCTCTAGCATAGTCATGCAAAGCAAGGGTCAGGACGCGGAGAATGCAGGTATAGTCAATCCAGGCAATAGTCACGGTATGGAGCAGGCAGACATGGTCAGGCAAGGCAGTGGTCAGAGCGCAGAGAAGGCAGAGATGGTCAGATGTAGCAGAGGTCCAGGAGTGGAGAGAGGCTGAAGAATAGTCAGGTGTAGTGCAGGTCCGGGGCTGGAGAGAAGCTGAAGAGTAGTCAGGCGTAGAGGAGGTCTGGGGCTGGAGAGTAGATGAAGAGTAGTCCGGCTTAGTGAAGGTCAAGTCCAGAGAGTCAATCCAACACATAGACGAACTGGAACTAAGAGAACAGGAACCGGGAACCGCAGGGAGACAGGAACACATGATGAAATGATTCGAGGAATATCAACGAGTACTCGGAGTATGAGGAGACCTGTTGCAAAGACAACGTTATGGAGCAAGACCTGGGCTTTTATATACGGAAGGGTCTGACGTCAGCATCTGGGTCTGCGGCGAGGTTCCCGCCACGGGCCCTTAAAAGGAATCACTGATGCGCGCGCGCGCCTAGGAAGGGGTGCGGCGCTGGTGGTGGCATCTCTCCGTGGGCCACACAGAGAGGCCCAACTAACGGGAACATCCTGGCTGGCAACACTGGGCAGTGCAGCAGGGTCGGATGCACCGGAGGGAACCCGAGGTTGTAGCTGGCAGCCCACTGCCACCAGCAAAGAGGAGCCAGCAGCTGGAGTCCATCTGAAGAGGTGAAAGGGCTATGCTGCAGGGCTGCCACAGGTGGCACACGTAACAGTACCCCCCTTTATGACCCCCCTCCTGGAGATCGGTGTTTGCCCGGATGGGCACGAGGAAATTCAAGAGGATATCCAGAATGTTTCGGGATGGCTCCCATGAATTCTCGGGTCTATATCCCTCCCAAGAAAAGAGGTACTCCCATCGGCAGCCCCTGCGATAGACATCTAGGACTTCGTGGACCTTGTACGTCGTGTCAGTTTCTGCCACCAGAGGAGGTGGCTCAGGAGCTTTCCGGGCTGTCCAAGACAGGATTACAGGCTTTAAAAGCGATACATGGAATGTATTATGTATCTCCAGTGTAGGGGGCAGCCGAAGATGGTATGTAACAGGTCCGATGTGTCGGGTAACAGGAAAAGGTCCAATAAACCTGGGAGCAAATCTCTGTGATGGAATTCAAAGTTGGATGTATTTGGTACTAGGGATGTGAATCGTTTTTTGACGATTTAAAACAATCGTCAGATATATTTTAAATCGTCAAAAATCGTTAGAGCCGCGATACAATAACAATTCCCCCGATTTATCGTCAAACAATCGTAAATCAGGGGAGGGGGGAGGGCGGGAAAACCAGCACACCAAAACAACCCTAAAACCCACCCCGACCCTTTAAAACAAATCCCCCACCCTCCCGAACCCCCCCAAAATGTTTTAAATTACCTGGGTTCCAGTGGGGGGGTCCCGGCGCGATCTCCCGCGATCTCCTGCTCTCGGGCCACGGCTGCGTTAATAGAAATGGCGCCGGTGGCCCTTTGCCCTTACCATATGACAGGGCAAAGGTAGTGCCGGCGCCATTTTGGTTCCTGACACCCGATGTCACGAGTGCAGGAGATCGCTCCCGGACCCCCGCTGGACCCCCAGGGACTTTTGGCCAGCTTGGGGGGGCCTCCTGACCCCCACAAGACTTGCCAAAAGTCCAGCGGGGGTCCGGGAGCGACCTTCTGCACTCGCACCGTATTGCCAATATTCAAAATGGCGCCGGCGCTACCTTTGCCCTCACTATGTCATACGACCCCCCCACTGGACCCCAGGTAATTTAAAACATTTTGGGGGAGTTCGGGAGGGTGGGGGATTTGTTTTAAAGGGTCGGGGTTGGTTTTAGGGTTGTTTTGGTGTGCCAGTTTTCCTGCCCTCCCCCGATTTACGATTTTTAACGATTTTTAAAAAAAAACAAACTTGACGATCAGATTTCCCTCCCCCCCAGCCAAAATCGATCGTTAAGACGATCGATCACACGATTCACATCCCTATTTGGTACTTAACCAGACTTTCTGGCCAGGAAGGAATTCAGGAGCCAAGCAGCATCGACTGTCAGCAGTTCTCTTGGCCTGGGAGGTGGCCTGATGCAGGCGAAGATTTGTCTGTTCCCATAGTGTCTTAAGGGTGTCCAAAGTAGCCTGTGCTGCAGGAGACGGCATGGATAGAGGTATGGGTAGAGGTGGTCGAGGTTGTTTCTCATAGACGATTGAGAATGGGGATGTACCAGTAGTTGTTAAGATGTGAGAATTGTGAGAAAACTCTCCCCAGGATAAGAGGTGTGAGGAGTTATCTTGTTGGTCATTGATATAAGCGTGCAGGAAGGCCTTCAAAGAGCAGTTCATCCGTTTGGCTTGCCCGTTGGCCTGGGGATGATAGGCGGTCATGTGGCTGATGTTAATACTGAACTTTCGGCAGAGTGAGCGCCAATAATTGGCGACAAATTGAGGACCTCGCTTTGAGATGATATCCATGGGTAATCCACATAATCTGAAAATATGGTGGAAGAACAGTCACGCTAGCTCTGGAGCGGATGGCAGGCCCGGTAGAGGTACAAAATGGGCTATTTTAGAAAAGCGGTCTTTGGTGACCCATATTACAGTGTGACCCTTAGAAGGTGGCAGATCCACGATGAAATCCGTAAACAGATGAGTCCACGGTTCTTCGGGTGCTAGAAGCGGTTGAAGAAGCCCCCAAGGTCGCCCAACCGGGGGTTTCTGCTGTGCACAAACATTACAGGATTCGACATACGCTTTCACGTTGGAGACCAAGGTAGGCCACCAGAAGAACCGCTGGAGCAGTGCCATGGTTCGTGCTCATCCTGAGTGACTGGCAAATTTGGAATCATGTGCCCAGCGGAGAACTCTCTCGGAGACATCGGAGCACTAACGTTTTTCCAGTAGGAACTGGATGAGTGGCAGACAAAGAGATACAAGCTGGGTTAATGATGTGGGTTGATTCTTCCGAAATGTCTTCAGGCTCAAACGACCATGATAAGGCATCCGCCCAGAGATTCTTGTTGGCTGGGCGATAGTGGAGTTCAAAATCAAATCTAAAGAAGAATAAAGCTCATTGGGCTTGACGGCGTTGAGATGTTGAGCTTGGCTCAAATAGTCCAGATTCTTATGATCAGTGAACACCGTAAATTTATGTTGTGCGCCCTCTAACCACAGGCACCACTGTTCGAGAGCCAACTTTATGGCGAGCAGTTCGGGGTCCCCAATGCTGTAATTTTCCTCTGCCAATGAGAATTTACGGGAGTAAAAGGAGCAGGGAAGTACATCACCAGAGGCAGTGCGTTGACTTAGGACGGCCCCAGCCCCAATGGCAGAGGCGTCAACTTCGACTATAAATGGACGAGTAATTTTCCATATATCATCGGGGCATATACCAGATTATATGCCCCACGCAAATCCATCTTTATGAAGATGGAGGCACCTTGGAGACGGTCGAACAATTCAGAAATCAGCGGTAAGGGATATTTATCTTTACGAGTTATGGCGTTTAGGCCACAGTAGTCAATACACGGCCTAAGTGACCCATCTTTCTTGGACACGAAAAAGAATCCTGCCCCAGCTGGAGACATAGATGGGCGAATAAATCCTTTTGCAAGATTTTCCTGAATATATTCAGTCATTGCCTTTGTCTCCGGTAATGGAAAAGGATAGGTGCGTCCACCAGGAGGCATGGTTCCAGGAAAGAGATCAATTGGACAGTCAAACTTTCAGAGAGGCGGAAGAAGGTCAGCCTTTTGCTTAGAGAACAAGTCCTCATATGCAGCATTTGGAGCAGGCAAGCCAGAGGACGTAGTAGCCAGGAGAACCACATCAGATGGTATCACTTTTTGGAGGCAAGACTGATGGCAATCGGGACCCCACTCTACTAGTTGCAATGAAGCCCAGTTGAATTGGGGAGAATGCTTCTGTAGCCAGGGGATGGACTTATCCAATACTAGTAATTCAAGTTCCTCAAGATGTAAAGCCACAGTGCATAACTGGACAGGTTCCGTGGTCAAAGAGATGCAGCCGGAAAATGGCTCTCCATAGATAGAAGTGATGCACAAAGACATATCAAGCAAACGGGTTTTTATACCCAAAAGCTCTTTAAGAATAAAATTACCTCCTGCTCCGGAATCTACCAGTTCAAGAACCGGGAAGGCCCAGGAGTCCCAAATTAAAGTGACCAGTACTAACAATTGAGGGGCCGGAAAAGTTGTACCCAAGTTCAGGACTCCTACTGAACTCGGGCCAAGGAGTTTCCCGGACGCATAGGGCAAGTCTGCAGATGGTGGCCAAGTGCTCCATAATACAGACACAGGCCAGTTTGTCTCCGCCGGAGGCGCTCTTCCAGTGTCAGCCACCCGCGACCCAACTGCATAGGTTCTTCCACTTTGACCACTCGAATATCATTGCAGGATGCAGGGTTGGTACCGGTGGTGAGCGGGAGCAAACCCATGAACACTTCTTGGGCATCCAACTCTCCCGGTGACACTCTTGAAGAAGATGGTCAACTCGGCCTGCCAAGTCTATAAGGTCCTCTAGAGAGGAAGGGAGCTCCCGTGCAGCCAACTCATCTTTTAGCAGTGAAGAGAGTCCATCCAGGTAGATAGCTCGGAGGCAGTCTTCCTGACAGGCGAGCTCGGTAGCCAAAGTCCGAAACTCAATAGTATAATCAAATAGACTTCATTGTCCTTGATGAAGATGTAGTAAACTGGTGCTTGCTGTGGCATGTTGCCCAGGATCATCAAATGTCCGTCTGAAAACAGCCACAAACTGAGACAATTCCTTTAACAAGGAATCTGAGCATTCCCACAGGGGAGAAGCCCAGGCCAGTGCTTTCCCTTCAAGGCGGGACAGGATAAACGTAAGTTTAGTCAACTCGTCCTGGAAGATGAAAGGCTGCAGAGAAAATTGCATGTAGCATCTGCAGAGTCTGGAGTCGCCATTGAAGTGTGGAGGTGCTGGAAGTGCCAACAAGGCTCGAGGCATTGATGGAAGTGGCTGTGGAGGAGGAGGAGCTAAATTATTCGTAAGAGCATCAAGCCAGGCGTGAAGATGATCCATGGAGGAGGCCAATGCCTTAAGGAACTGCTGCTGTTCTTGTACCTTAAGATCCCAAGCTTGGGATGGCCTGGAGGGCACACGGCTCCACCTAGTCCATGGCCTTTGCAATCTGTTGCATTGGAGGTGGACCCTTGGGCTGAAGTGCGGTTGATGCAACCTGCAGGCGAGGACCTACGGGTCCCCACCATCAGCAGGTGGAGTGGGCTGAAACTAGAGGCCACTGGAGCTTCACCTATACCAGCCCTCCATCCCCTCGGGTTGAGCCTTTGGGTGCTGGGGCCGGCAGGACTTAGGTGGGCCTCAAGGTTAGCTAGAGGTGAGTAGCTGTACAGCCCAGAGACAGCAGTCAGTAGATGGCGTAGTTCTATCCTGGACTGGATTTGGTACGAGGGCTCAGGTGCCAAAGGAACCATAGGGAACTGGAGGCACCCGAGCAAAGAAAGGCCTAAGCCTTGAAAGTCCACGTCCAGAGGATAGGTGAGGAGAGGCGTCACTGACAGGCTGGATTCTGAGCCGGTGGTGAATGGAAGTTGTGGCAAGCAATGAAGAACTCTGGACGAAGGAGAGACTGTAGCGTAGTCATTCAAAGCAAGGGTCAGGGCGCGGAGAAAGCAGGTTTAGTTAATCCAGGCAATAGTCAGGGTATGGAGCAGGCAGACATGGTCAGGCAAGGCAGTGGTCACGGCACGGAGAAGGCAGGTGTGGTCAGGCAAGGCAATGGTCAGGGCGCAGAGAAGGCAGAGATGGTCAGTCGTAGCAGAGGTCTGGGGCTGAAGAGTAGCTGAAGAGTAGTCAGGTGTAGCAGAGGTCCGGGGCTGGAGAGAAGCTGAAGAGTAGTCAGGCGAAGCAGAGGTCCGGGGCTGGAGAGAAGCTGAGGAGTAGTCAGGCATAGCGAGGTCCGGGGCTGGAGAGTAGCTGAAGAGTAGTCAGACATAGCGAAGGTCCAGGACTGGAGAGAAGCTGAAGAGTAGTCAGGCGTAGCGAAGGTAAATTCCAGAGAGTCAATCCAACACATAGACGAACAGAAACTAGGAGAACAGGATCCGGGAACCACAGGAAGACAGGAACACACAATGAGACGATTCAAGGAATAGCAATGAGTACTCGGAGTATGAGGAGACCTGTTGCAAAGGCAACGATATGGAGCAAGGCCTGGGCTTTTATACGCTGAAGGGTCTGATGTTAGCATCCGGGTCCGCGGCCAGGTTCCCGCCACGGGCCCTTTAAAGGAATCACTGATGGGCCACGCTGAGAGTCCCAATGTACGGAAACATCCTGGCTGGCAACACTGGGCAGCGCAGCAGGGCCGGAGGCACCAGAGGGAACCTGAGGTCATAGCTGGCGGCCCACTGCCGCCAGTGAAGAGGAGCCAGCAGCTGGAGTCCATCTGAAGAGGTGAGAGGGCCGCGCTGCGGAGCTGCCACAGGCGGCACACGTAACAGTGTCCTCGTCAGTCCCATCTTCAAGATGTTCCAGTCTTCAGATGCTCCACTCTCCGGATATTCCTAGTTACGTTCCCACTCCAGAAGTACCTGATGCTCCATGCTCCATGTTGCAGACGTCCCAGAGGTCCTTGTCTCCAGAGGTCCCTGACATCCAGTTGTCTTAGTTGTCCCGAAGCCCTGATGTCCTGGTGTCCTGTGGTTCTAGTGTCCTGATGTACCAGATGTCCTATGTTCCTGTCCTGATCCTGATGTCCTCTTTGCCAGCTCTTCGTCCAGCTTCCAGGTTCCTTTCATCCATCCTTCCTGGCATGCCTCTGTCGTGGTCCGTGACCAACCCATGGGGGGCTGTGTAGGGCGCTTCGTGGCACATGGCTTACCTTCACATTTGCAACACCAACCTCCACTAGACCCTTGCTTTTAATGTTCCTGAACCTGAGTTCCAAGTTCTGAGTCTTGTATCCTGTTCCCGGTCTTCAAAGTTCCCTGTGCCTGCTTCCGTCCATGCCCAAGACTCTGTCAGAACCTGCTCCACTTCAGCGTGGTCTGCAACCAGCCACTGGTGGCTGTGTAGGGCATGCCCCAGTGCAGGCCTCTCTTCGTCATGTCCTGGCTTCAAGTTCCACTGCTTTGTCTGGAGTCTGCTTCGCCTCTGGCATGGTCTGCGACCAGCCATGGACAGCTGAGTAGGGCGTGCTGCGATTCAGCCTCACCCAGTACTTTATCCTGAACCCTTACCTGAAGCCTCCAAGTATCCTGAATCTTTGCTGAGACCTCCAAGAAACCTGAATCCTTGTCCGAGTCCTCCGAGTATCCTGAATCCACGTCTGAGCATCCTATAACTCAATCCATGTCTGAGCATCCTGTATCTCAATCCACGTCTGATCATCCTGAATCCTGGTTCTTGTTTTAGTCCTTGTCTCATCCTAGTCTCCAAATATCCTCATCTCATCCAAGTTTCCAAGTACCTACGTCTTGTTCCTGTTCCAGTACCATCGCCTGTCCTCGACCTCTGTCTGTCCCGTCACATCTGCCGTTCCCAAGCGGCAGGTCCAAAAGGGCTACCGAGTAGCCGGAGGGCTACCCCAGAGACTAGCATTGTGTTGCTGGGTCTCTTCTGGTGCGTTCGGATTCGACAGGGCTCAGGGCTCCTGGTCTCCAGCCTGTCCACCCATGCTTGAACACGTCTTGCCAGCCTCGGTGCTTCTTCGGAGTTCTCTGGGTTCGTGCCGTGGTCCATGGGCACACTAAATCTCTCCGGAATCGGGACCGCTCCCTAGCACTCCCGCAACATGAGGGGCAGCCTTTGCAACTCAGAACTGTCTCATTTCTAGTACCCCAGTGAGGAGGAATGTGTTGTCATATTGGATCCTGAGAGATGTGTGCAGTGTGTCAGTGGAAAAAGTCATACTCTCTTCTGGTGCAGTGTGATAACCTATCTCTATTAGATAAGGCCAGCTTGTTCTTAGTGACATAACTGCTTTCATACCAAAACTTGTTTTTAGCATTTTCTGCACAGGTTAGACATAGAGTTACACAAACACACATTAGAATACTTTGTCCTTTTTGGCAAACGCATATTTAGGCACACATTTGTTCATAGCTACCTATTCCTCCACACTTCTGCACATTAACCCCCTCCCACAGCCTGAGTTGGGTCCTAGCTCAGCAAGCATGATGCTCTCTTTTGCTGCCTTGGAGGCCTGGACTGAGCATTGCCTGCCTAGAATCGCTCGTGATCATGGTTGAGCACTGCAGGGCCCAGCTATTCTCTCTCCTGGACTCTTCTCTGAATCCAGTTATACTGAAAAAGATTCACAAGGATGATGGTGATGACGAGCAGTGGGACTTTGAATCACCAGCAGCAGCTGCTGTCTGCTTCAATCTCAGTCTCTTTGAACTGAATCACAGGCGCTGCCCTGAATTCTTTTAACCTGAACTTGTTAAAAATCCATAAGGAAAATGGAAACAAGAAAAAAGAGCTACTAAATCTGTTTCATGATGTTTAATTGAGAGACGGGAAGTGGAAGCTATCGAAAAGATGTTTGAAGAGAAATATTTTTCTATTCACATCTCAAAGAAGTGCAGGAAATATTGTGTCCAGGATGTGATTGAAATGAAATATGGCTATGATGAGAATGATTCCTTCATAAACAACTCAATTGAAACCCAAATTAGCATTTCATCCATCAACTGGTCCCGTACTCACCCCATACCTTTTAGCATTATAATTTCCACATACCAAAACAGTTGAAGTTATGTTGGGATGTCTTCCATCACATTGTTCAATTAACTTTTTCTAATGATTTTGGTATTTTGTTAATAACTCCAATGTTTCCAACCTATATTCATCATGTTAAAATAACCTTCTTCCTCTGGCTGAAAAACATCACCTGAAACATCACTAAAGGCTGATAGCTTGTGCTCCATGGTAAATGTCAGGGTACGTGTCTGCCTTAGTCATCTAAGGATGTGCATTAGTTTGGAATGAATGCTACGAATAAGGCCATTTTTTGGTTCATACAAATGGTACAAACTGAAAACCTTGGACAAATACACACACAAATTCTCTTATATATTGCATTAGAAAGAAAAAGCAGGCCACTGGCAGGACCAGACAGCCTAGTCCCCAACCTAAGGGCCCAGGACTAGGCCTAAGCCGGATGCCAGGGCCTGGCCTTAGCCTGCTCCCAGTTGCCGAGACCGAGGCCTAGCCTGGGTCCCATGCTGGATCCAATGCTGGAGCCTGGCCAAGGCTGGATCCCAGTCACCAAGGATCAGGCATACGGCCTAGGGCTGAGGCCCAGGTCTAACACCAGGGCTCAGCAAAGGCTGGGTCTGAGCCCAGGTCCACCACTGGGGCACGGCCGAGGGTGGATCATGATCACCAAGGCCCAGATATAGGGTCTGGGCCTGGCTGAAGCCCAGACCCAATGCCAATGCTGAGCCCCGGCAGAGGCCAGATCCCTGTTGCTGGGACCCAGGCCTAGCTTAGGCTCAGATCCAAGGCCTAGACTTGAGAACAGGCCTTTGCTTGATCCAGTGACTATAAATGATGTCTTCCATCCGGAGGAAACACTACAGTGACATTACCCCAGGGCAGATGGCATCATTTTGTTGTACAGCTGTACAACAAAATAGTGCTATCCACCCTGGAGGAAGTCAGTGCAGCAACATAATAACAATGGCAGAAACAGACCAAATGGTCCATCCAATCTGCCCAGCAAGTTTCCAATGGCAACAACTGCTGCTCCATGCAGGTCCTCCCCAAGCCCCATGTCAAGGTCAGCAATATTTACAATCAAAACCAAGGAACTGTCAAACCCATAACAAAATTACTGCTAGCAACATTTCAGACAATGCAGCTTGAATGTGCTTTGCTTTTGGGCTTGACCGTAGAAGCAGTACCATGCTTTTTCCCTAATGTCTGCTTTTTTCCTAATCACTGCAATGCATCCTCAGGCTAGAGGACATCATTTGTAGTCGCTGATTAAACAAAGAAGATGTCAGAAGGCTTGACCCCAGGCAGTAAGCCTGAGCCTCGGCTAGCAGGATCCAGCTTTGGACTAGGTTCTGGCATTGGGTCTAGGCCCAGGCCCAGGCCTTGAAAACCAGGACATGAACTTGGCTGAGCCTCGGCATCAGGCCCAGGCTTAGGCCTCCAGGCTTTGGCAGCCGTAACCCAGCCTCAGCTGGGCCTTGGTGTCTAGCTTACAACTCGAGCCTATACCTTGGCCTCGGCAACCAGACCCAGCCTGGGCTAGACTCCAGTGTAGGGCCTATGCCTAGGTTCAAGACCCGGGTCTCAATGACTAGGACCTGATTTTGGCCAGGCCCCCAGAATCAGGCCTTGGCCTAGGCCTAAACCTTAGACACAGGCCATAGCAAATGGGACCCGGCCTTAGCTGGCCCCCAGCATTGGGCCTGGGTCTTGGCAAGTGGGATCCAGCCTTCAGCAACTGGGCCTTGAGCCTAGAACTGGGCCGCAGGTCTAGGTCTGTGCCTCCAGTTTTGTTTTTTTTTTTTTTACAACGAAGTAAATGGGATCTTCCACCACTGACCGATGTAAAACGAATGGAACAAAAAACCATTTTTTTTATTCTAAAAATAATGAAATGAATTGTGGCACCTACAAAATAAACCAACAAACCAAAATGAACTTTTTGAAGTTGCGCATCCCTACAGTCCTCTTTTTCTTAAAGCCAAAGCTTTAATCAGATATCAATGTTTGCAGGAAATGTCTGTAGGCATGGCCATATTGATGGCACTCCCTATAGTGTCTTGCCCCACAGATACTCATCAATCATACCAAAAGCCCCAGAAGACGTCATAGGACTCCTTCCCTCTGTCCCCTTCCTGAATTTCGCATATGGCAATATTCCAGTGATAAAGGATCTAAGTTTAGTGGCCCGTCCAAATAAGCACATAAGAAATGCCATGCTGGGTCAGACCAAGTTCTATCAAGCCCAGAAGGGAATAGTGATTGCCACACTACAAATTTTTTGATCCACCTGTCAAGTTGCTGATTGCTAAAGATTTAACCCTTAGCATAATAGATCCTATTGACTAATATACTATTTCAGAAACAGAATTTGTAGCTGAAGTTCAAACAGGAAAGCTTTGATTCTACCAACCTCCTATGGCACAGCTATAACACTTAGCTCTACAAAACATTATGATCATTAAAATCAGCTTGATTTTTCTGATGCTTCAACTGCTTTTGCTTGTGTATTTACTATAGAAAAGTCCTCCTCCGTACATTATGTGGTTATTGGTAGCAGTCACATAACAGTTGAAAAAGCTTTCTCTTTTGTAGAAACATTTAAGTAGGTGTACAGTTTAAAAGGCATTTCTCCCTCATCCTTGGATAAGCATTACTAAGGAAACTCAACTTTCAAAAGAGACAACCATGTTTTCTACTAGCAGCAGAGCGCCTTCTGTCCATACTTTATTAATCATGCGACTGAATAATATAATGAAACTGGAGGGGCCCTCCAGTGGAAGAGCAGTGCCTGCCGCAGATATTTAGAGAAATTACTGATTCAAATACATCATGTGAGAAACATCTGTGTCGGTTTCTTAAAGCAAATCATCCTGTTTGTCATCAGTTTTTGGTTGCTTCAAAGGATGGGGGAAGGAATTCCATTTTCAACATATATCCACTTTTTTAAAATCAAATGGCTTAAAATATGTCTAAAAAAACCTTCTGCTTTGTCTGTGGAGACAACTGCTAATATCACCACCAGTACTCTTTCTTGCTTGCTGCTGAACCATACACTTTGTGGTGAATTTTAAAAGAGTTGCTTATGTGAGTATATGGGCCAAGCGCAAGCAACTCTTATTTAAAAACCAGCAAATTATGTGCGAGCAATCGAACGCGTAAAAAATAATGGGTAGATTTGGGGTGGGGTGAAGCATTCAAGGGCAGCGCCAACATTTATGCGTGTAAATCCTGATTTTAAAACCAGCGAACGCAGTGTGCGTTGGGCTGTTACCTGCGTATATTTACTTCTGCTCTTTTTCAGCTTTGTCAGAATAAAACTTGTTATAGCCAAACATTGACTGGGTGAGGGGTCTGGCTAAACTGGGCGGAGTGCAGGCTGAAGAACCAGAGAGGTCTTGATGACCTAGAGATAGGCTGGGCAAACTGGTGGACTAAGTGGTCAATTTGGTTATTTACATGTGCAAGTGAGCATATGTTTTAAAATGTACTTACTTGCACATGTAAAAACTGACAAGTAAGAAAGGGCACACAAATAATGTTTCCTTGCATAAACATTTAAAATTAGGAGCACACATACGTGCACAAGGTGAATTTTATATTATATACGTGCACTTGAATGCATGATTTAAAATTCCAGCATATCGTGTGTGTTCATTTTAAAGTAACCGTCACTTTCAAAAAACAGACCAGTTTGTCCCTCGCAGACTGTGATAAGGTGGAACTATACAGACAAGTAAGAGCAGGTAAAATGTCATCCCACACTAGAATGAGAAGAACACTTACTAGAAACATGAGTAATCCCACACCTGGAGAGGAAAAGAAGCAAGACAGATGGGTGCCCCCTCCTAGAATGACTGGCAGGGAATGGAATATACAGTGGGGTGGGAGGAGCCAGTGTCCATGGACTGGGAGGGAGGGACCACTGAAATCTCCAAGGAAACAGGTATAGAAAATGAGGGAGGGTGGAGACAGGAGGAGGAAGAGATAGAATTCCTTCCTGCAGGGAGTCACTATGAAGAGGAATTAAGCCAAACACTAAGGCAAGAATTGCTCCTGGAGGAATTCTGCGCTATGCCGGAGCACAGAATTTGCACAGAATTCCCCTTCTGTGCAGAATTTCCATTTTCTGTGCAGAATTTGTCAAAAATGGATCAGGCCCCAGCATACCACGAGCAGAGCCCATCCTGCTCGCGGTGAAGATGAAGCAGGCCACAGCTTGCCACCTGTGGAGCCCACCCCGCTCACGGTGAAGATGGAGCAGGCCCCAGTCAGAGTGAGTCTATGTGTAATGTGTGTCTGTGTAAGACTGCAAGCCTGTGGGGGGGTGAGAGAGAGCTTGTGTGAGAGTGCGTAGGTGTGGGTGCCATAGAGAAGAAGCCTATATGAGGAAATTGTGAAGGAGTGTGTGTATATGTGTGAGAGATTGGGAGCTGGTGTGTGTGAAAAAGAGATTATGTGATGTGAGGGAGTGAGGCTGCGGGTTTGTTTGTGAGACAGGGAGCCTGTGTGAGGGTGTATATGTGTGAGAAAGAGAGCTTTGTGTAGTATGTGTGTGTGTGTTTGTGAGAGAGAGAAAGAAAGAGAGAAAGGGAGCCAGTGTGCAGGGAAGTATAAGAGAGACAAAGGTAGCCATATAAGAGTGTATGCATGAGAGAGAAAAGGAGCCTGTGTGGGTGTGTGTGCAAGAGAGAGAGGGAGCCTGAGGGGATGTATATGTGTGATAGAGAGAGGGAGCCTGTATGAGAGTGAGTGTGTGTGTGAGAGAGAGAGGGGACAGAGGGAGCCTGTGTGAGGGGTAGTACTGAGAGGAGTCAAACTCTGGGAGTAGAGACACAGTGGAAGGGGTTGAGCCTAGCGAAGGAGGAGAGAGATAATGGGGGCCTGAGAAGGCAAAGTAAAAGGAGACTGGCCAGGGGAGTAGGGAGAGTGAGTGGAAGGGACACTCTTACAGTGAACTTCTAGGGAAATTCTCCTCAAAATATTTAAAACTCTGCATATTTAAGTAATAACTTTATAACATTTTAAATAGATTTTTAAAAATCTGTCATGTATATTGTGTTATTTTGATCAATATAAAGTATGCAGAATTTTTGTGTGCACAATTTAAAAATTTTAGCACAGAATCTCCCCAAGAGGAAAGAATGTACAGAAGAGCCAATGGAAACTTAGGCGTGAAACAAAGAGGAAAACCTTGATTATTAAAAAAGGGAGAAAAGAAGCCTGCAATAATGTAAAGCACAAATTCTTAAACCAACATTATTAGGGGCTGATGTAATACAGTGCACTCAGTCAAGCGCACTGTTTCACCCACAGTTGGACGTGGGTTGTGTAGGCGCATCCACAGCCCCTTATGTTATAAGAGAATTAGCGCCTCTACAAAGCATGTCCAATGCGCCATGAAACTAATAGCGCTTATCACATGCAAATACATGTTGATGTGGCTATTAGTTAGTCACCCCAAATGCAAATTTAAAAAATATGCTTCCAACATGCACATTTTTGTGCTCAGAGCAGTAAAGCGGAAAATGCTGCTTTTCTGTACATCCTCCGACTTAATACTGTGGGGATATTAAGTCGGACGAATGAAAGATTTAAAAAAAAAAAAAAAAAAAAAAAATCGGTGGTCAGGTTCAGGAAACGGATGCTCAGTTAACCAGCGTCTGTTTTCTGAACCCGTGGTTATGCACTGATTAGGAAAAGGGATGTCGATAAATTCAGCGTCCATTTTCTTAACTGGTGGACAGCCGCGGACAGCCGGTCACTCCCTGGAGCCAGCTGTCAAGGAGGCGCTAGGGGTGCTCAATCGAGCCTAGCGCCTCCTTGACAGCGTGACCCCTAATTTAAATTCTGCATGGCGTCCCCAGTAGAGGTGCCCGGGGGCGCTTTAGGAATACTCAGCGCCCGCTTTCAGCGCATTTTTTTTTTTTTTTTTTTTTGCATCGGTCCCTTTGTGTGAGTGGCTGTGCTTGACCTGACTGTGAAAGACTAAAGAGAGGATAAAGGTCTTAAAGATAGGCACTGCCACACAAGGCTGGAGGCAAACAACCCAGCTTCAAATAGGAGTGGGTTATTGGGTACATTGCTGTACATGAGCTGGGTAAGCCTTGGAACTGAAAAACTGATTGTTGGACTAAGTACTGCCTAGTTTGTCTTATTTTGTTTTCCTTTCAATTGTGCACTGCTAGATTTGGGCTAAGTGAGTCTGTCAACTAAAAGAAAGAGAAAAACTGATTGTCTGGACTAAAGTACTGCTGAGTTTTGTTTTGTTTTTTTTCCTTTCAGTTGTGCAGTGCTAGACTTGGGCTAAGCCAACCTGGAAAATAAAGAGAGAGGAAAAACAATTGCTGGGACTAGAGATTGCTGGGTGGTTTGTTTGTTGTTTTACTGTACCCTGCTGCCTATCAACTGAGAATCCACAGATTTAGAAAGAAAAGAGTCACAGATTGATACCCCTGGATTCCACTCTGAGAGGAGTAAGGAGAGAGAGAGGAGAGAGGGAGGTGACTTGCAGTTGGCTCCTGGGAAACCCTCACCTGAGAGTGAAGGACATAACACAGACACACAATGATAAAGGAAGGGAAAAGGAGCTTCCTTACACCAAGCTCTGGAATCTCCATTTGGGCAGACACTAGCAAAATTACAAACAGTGTTGTAAGGGATTCAACGTCTCAGGACTATTTGGTATACCCCCTAAAGGAATACAGGCATCCTTTTTAACCACATTTCATTTTTTTCCCTTACATAAAAAGTGAATCTACTTCTAAATGATGTGTTGGAGGAACAAATATAAAAGAAAAGAGAGAAATCTCCTCATAGTTTCTTTTCATGCCATAACTTAAAACCTCTAGAACTGGCCAACCCAATGGCCCTGGCATGCTACTCTTCCTTGGGCCATCTGGGGATCCCTGGGAAGGAGGAAGTCACAGCTTTCACACATCAGTGACAACAACTGGCTGATCTCAGAGAGCCCATGTTCCGGGTTCTGATGGGAGTATCGTTCTGTGCTTCTCAGCTGAGGAATGTTACTGTGATGATTGGGCTGAGTGGGGGATAGAAAGTAGAAGGAAAAACTTTGGAAAGTTGCTATAGCCCAGATAAGAGTCATTACAGCTGGAAGCATAAAATGCATAAAATATAATATAATGGACAGTTCTTCTGAAAAATGCATGAACATTTTCATTTCATTCATTTTCAAACACAGTGTTATCTATGAAGCAAGAAAAACATCAGTATTTTTTCTCTTAAAGCCCCCATTGACTTTAATGGAAAACAAATGACCAAATGAATGAAACAAATGAGTAAAATTTTGGGACCTGAACTGAATAAAACAAACCAAATGAACACAGTGAACCAAAAAACTTTCTTCCACGCACATCCTTACTGGAAGCCCAGAAATGACCAGTAAGACAGTGTTGGGCTGAAATACCATTATTAATAAAGGTACAAATACAAATTAATACTTAAGCAAAGTAAAAAATTAAATTAAATCCTAAAATGAAGAAAAGTTCTACAACCTTCCTTTCCTCTTGACTATCCAACCACTCAATGGTAGAGCCAGACAAGTTTACTTCACGGATCTCTGAAGTGCTGTGGAATCACTTCTTCCTTGTGGAGGTGTCCCCCATAATCACTGCTTTGGAGTGAGACTCACTTGTATCTACACAGAGTTTTAAAAAATGGACAAAAAGAGGATACTGTGGTATTTGACATGTCTGCTGTGGAGAAATTAGCAGCTTGTTTCTGCCTGACACAAGGAGAGGTGATATACTGAGACAGTGAGGGGACTATTTTATCTTACATGACTGGTGTTGGCAACCACCTTTGGGGGCAGAGAAGTAGCAACTATTTATTTATTAACTTTGATTACTAGTTTCGTATCATAAAACATCAAAGCAAGGTACAATACATTGTGAACATATAAAACACATACAGTAATACATATAACAGTATAAGTAATCCCACTAATTTATACCCTTCATTCAATGGGGAGTGCATCTTTAAATCTCAGCCAAGGTGGAAATGGAAAACTCTCTCTCCGCCTCCATTTTTCTCTCTTCTGACAGACTCCCTTCTTTGTTGTCTTCTTTTCAACCACTGCCATCCTCTGCATGGATATTGACTGTGTTGGACGCAGCACAAAACATATCACAAAATCTCAAGGGCAACCGAGAGATAATAATCCAATAATAGCAGTTGGATGTAAGAAATTCTTAATATAAGGTACTCATATAGTGTACTTTATGCACCCAAAACGTCTGTAATTATAGGTCCCATTTTTTACTTGGGAAACATTTTTAGAGTGAATATTACAAAAAAAAAAAGATTATCTGTGAAAAAAAGTGAAAGCTACTCATCCAAATTCATGCTTCCAATTGCAAAAGCAGAATCCAAAATCTTTCAAAATGAATGCCCTTGAACAAGAAATAGGTACATTCAAACAGTATGGGATGTTAATGCTATTTCATGCTTCCCCAGTTGCAGGCATTGCCGGTGAAGCGCAGATCATGTTGGGCTTTCAGAGGATACAGTTCCTGCTCAGTGGGCTGGAAGGGGTTGGAGATGCTGTGGAGGCAGCATTCATAGTCCCTTAGGAGGAAGGAATTTAAACAATTGCATAATAGTGATACCTATGAGTGGAGTTCAGGGTGTATGTGTGTGCCAGATTCTTATAGGAGCCACAATCTGCCGAGACCTGCTACTGCAATGGCTGTAACCCAGAGGAAGGAGGGTGATGGAAGAAAAAAATGGAGTTAAAAACACGGATAGTAGCTGTAGCCCTAGTTAATGCAGATTTCAATTTTGCTGGAAACCACAAGAGCAGAAGAATGCCACCATGCAAAAAAGAAAAAGAAAATAGTGATAAAGTTGTTCTCTTCCACCTGATGACAAGTTCTCTATTCAAACAGTTTGTGCAGTCACAATGCTTTTTATAGGCTGCTATCAAAAATCACTGCACAAGGAGACAGGATATTTTACTGTGACCTGTATTTGTGATTTATGTATTGGGACGAAAATGTCCTCTCCAAAGATGTAAATCTCTGGTAGTAAACCATGATCTAACCCCTGTTTGTGTACTGCAGTTTTTCAATAAATTGTAAGAGTCATGCATTCATTTTCCATGGAGGTTTTTCATTATGCATCTTCAAAATATGCCAGCGTGCTTTGATTTCACAAACGGATGATGCAATTAAGTACACTTTATATCCTACAGTATTTGTAAGTGGAGCTTAATTAGTTTCTCTTATATAATTGTAAAGCAGTTCCTGCTAGCACCATACATATATTAATTAATACTAAAACCAACTGCTTATGTATTGTAGCAGTTTACTGCTTCAAACTGCAGTCTATTTACTGCAGTGAACTGAAAATTTTTAGGGTTATTCATCAAAATACATTAATGCCATAACGCATGCGATAGTAATGATATCACATTGTGCAAATGCAAATTTTTCATAGTGGCGGGATTAATGAAAATGAAGGGTATTTTTGCACATGGGGGGAGGGGAGAGAGAGAGAGCACCTGTCTCTAGGGAGGGCTTTATAGTATTCAACTATTTATATCACTATAGGAGGGCCAGCTAATAACTCAAAGGGAGGTTTTGGTGGTGTTTTAGGGTTTTGGGGCCAGTTTACAAGCAGAGAGAGATGTACGAATAGCACATAAGTAAGCACAGTACACCTCAGTGAAGATGTGACGTCATTTGGAGTGAGGAAAGTCTTACAAAGACAACATTGTAGAATCTCAAATTTGTGAGATTTTCCTCACTCCAAATGACGTCACATCTCCACTGAGGTCTACTGTGCTGTTCGTACATCTCACTCTGCATGTAAAATTAGCCCCAAAACCTCAAACCACCACCAACCTAGCCTCACGTTATTAGCTGCCCCTCCTATAGTGATATAAATAGTTGACTACTATGAAGGCCTTATAAAGAGTCTCTCTCTCTCTCTCTCTCAGCACTTCACAAATATGTGGTAATTCTAAATTATCATAGATGCACCCCTTTTTCTTATCATGAGTGTTATCCATGCAAAATTATAGCATTTTGATGAATCTAGTTGTGAATTTGTAAAAACAAATTATCAGGGCTTCTCATTTTTCACAGTACCAAACAATTTCCCTTTTACAACAACATCACAGCAAGCTGGCTGCATACCAACCCCTTCCCCCTCCCCCATCACCAGCCATCACGCCTGCTGCCAGCTGTCAACCACCACAAGCACTGTTGCTGCCTCCTCTGCCACCTCCCACCTCCAGCCAGTCATTGCTCCTGCACTGGCTTCTGTATCACTGCTGCTTCTCTCGATTCCTTCTTCCCTGCTGGCAGCAGTTATCACCATTGCTTCTACTTCTGCGGGCATTTGGTTCACTTTAAAGAGGTGTGTGCGCACATTTTTTCATTTCATTATTTAAAATTATATTCCCATTTTGTTTTTTGTTTAGTTTTGTTTGTGAAATAAAAAAAATGAAATAAAAAACAAAAGAATATTAAAAAAAAAAAAATGTTGAGTCACCCCTGCTGCCAAGCAATAAACAAACTACATGTTGTGAACAATGTGAGCATGAGCCCCTCTTGTCGTGGTGCAATTGGTGCAACCTTGTAGGCTGTGCCCTAAGGTTTGCACCAGCAGTGGATGAGCGAGTCTTGGCATGGGCCAGGCTATGACAGAGTCCAAGAGTCTATATGAGGACAAGGTTGAGGCTGTAGACTTGACGGAGGCAGGGCTAAGGCTGAAGACTTGGCAAAGGCAAGGCTGATGGCTTGAGACAAGGCTGATGACTTGCATATTGCAAGGCTGACGCCAGGAAAGGAGCGAGGCAGAAGACTAAAGCAGAACCAGGCTAAAGACTGAAGACTTGAACAGAAGTGCGGGCATAAGCAAGACTGTAAACTGAAACCAGGACAAGACTGGAACCAGGAGCTGAAGAGTCAGAAGAGTCCTTTTGAAGGGCAACCAGCAGTGATGTCATCCCAGTGCACCGCGGACTTTTCCTGCCCTGGGCCCTTTAAGAGAAGTGCCATTGTACACACGCCTAGGGAGGCGCTGAACAGGAGCGGCAGTATTAGCTGCTAGCCGGTGGTGTTTCCAAACTGTGAAAATGATAGTGGCGGTGCTGGGGCGAGCAAAGTCGCCCATGGTCATGCCCCATGAGCGACGAATGCAACGCTACAAACCCCTCGAGCTCTCCCTTACTTATCCTAGGGATGGATGGGAGCAAAATGGAATGGGGAGAAAGAAGGGATGAGACGGGGTGAATGAGTATTATAGAGAGGCTTCATCAGAGGGGAGTGGATACAATTTGAAACACTGTAATTGAGAAGAACAGTCTGCATCACCTGCTGTAGAGTGTGTGCAGGTCCTATATTCCAATCCTGTGACTCTTCTCTTGCTTGTATAGGTCTGAGTGGTGGTCTGGAGGACACTGGTCCTGCTGAAATGGCTACCATAGTATTATATGCATCTACTGCCCCTATTACCATGACTCTGGCTTTTCTCTGCATAAAAGGAAGAGACATAGGCTACACCACCCAGCTGCAGGGTCTATTCTTTAGTGAGCCAGAATTTAAAGAAGTGATCCCACCAGGACAGACAGCACTGGAGCAGCAGGATCAGGCTGAACCACTGGGCATGAACAATATACTACCCCGGCCATTGTACGCCAGTCTTTTTTTTTTTTTTAGAGATAATCAATCAGGTAACTGCATTCTACTTTCAGAACACCCCACCATTCTGAGACAGAAGAGAATGGACTGAACGTTCCATGCCGGCTTCAGCACCCTATGAATGGAGCTGCATCTCCATTGCCACTACATCCAGCACTTGGATAACAAATGGTCCTCCTGCAATGCAAGGACTAAATCAGTGTCCCTGGAGAGAGAAAATGCCACCTTCAGTGATACAGGGTACACCTTGTGGCAAGGTATCAAGGCCCTTAGGCTGCAAACTCCTCTATCCACCACCACAGAGTCCATACTTAGCACCAGCACATCCTAATGGAGCCAGTGGCGGTTGGATGACAGAGTAGAGGAATAAAGGAGAGGGTCTGGTTAAAGGGTCCATTAGCTTGATAGTATTTTTTCACTCAATGTACATTCTCCAATATGTTTTAAATCTACTACCTGTTAACTTAAAGGAGTATCCCCTAGTTCTAGTGTTATTTGAAAGGGTAAATAAATATTCCCTATTTACTTTTCTATTTCAGTCATGATTTTGTTGATCTCAATCATATCTCATCTCAACAGTATATTCCCCTAGCTAAAGAGCCCTAACCTCTTTAGCTTTTCTTCAAAAGGGAGCTGTTGCAACCCCTTAACTATTTTAATTGCCCTTCTCTGTGCCTTTTCAAACTCTGCTATATCCTTTTTTGAGATGGCATATAGTACATAAGGTATGGCTGCAACATTCACATTGATATATAAAAAGACAATGTTTTATTCTCTGTTCCTTTCCAAATAATTCCTAGTATTGTTTGTTTGCTTTTTTAACTGTTGCCAGAGATGTTGAAGAGATGGTCTGAGGTGGATCCTGTAGCTGGTGCGACAATACCCTGCAGCACAGGGTATACTGGAACAACCTCTACTGAAGAGGAGCAGTAGTGGCCCGAGGCATGGGGTACACCGCAGAGAACCTTCACTAAAGTTTGTATCGTTGAAGTCTGTAGTAAGGTACTCACAAGAGGTAGTTCCAGGAGAGCGTCCCGAGAAGCAGGTCAGGTAGTAGTCCAAGGCAGGAAGGCCCTCCGAGGAGCGGATAGCCAGGAACGGGGAAGAGCCCCCGAGGAGCGGGTACCCAGTGCGTCCACACGCCAAGAGAGGAATCTGGAACTGGAAGTGCAAGAATGGAGCGGATTCAGCAACGAGGGAACTCCTTGCTAACTTGTTGAAGCAAAGGGCCGGTCAGCTTAAGAACAGCAGCGAGTTGATGTCATCGGGAGGGGACGCCCCCGAGGTTCCCACCATGATGTGTACAAAGGAGGCCCTTGCGCGCGTGCCTAGGAGATTCCAGAGACCAGATGGAGGTCGGCAGCGCCCACACCCTCCCGGGAATGTCGGGGAAGTCGGCGGTGGTTGGCGGAGGCTGCCATTCTTCCTAGGATTGACGGTGCAGGGAAAAAAGAGGTGAGCATGAGTGCTACAGCCGTCTGCGACTGATGGGTGTAACACCCCCTGGAGCCTTTCTTGAAAAATGCTACATTTCCTACCCTCCAATCCTTAGATATAGAAGCATATTTAAATGATAGGATACATATTGCTAGTAGTAATTCTACAATTTTACTTTTGAATTCCTTTAAAACTTTGGGTTGAATACATCAGGTCCCGATGAGTTGCTACCATTTAATTTCTCAATTTGCTCTAGCACTTCTTCCAGATTCACACTAATTTGATCCAGTTTCTCTTAGTCATCACCTAGAAACAGTGGTTCAGGTGTGGATATCTCCCCTATCATCTTCCTCTATAAAGACTGAAGAATTCTTTTAATTTTTCTACTATGGCCTTATCCTCCCTTAGTGCTCCTTTTACCCCCAATCATCTAACTGCTGAACTGACTCCCTTGCAGGTTTCGTCTTTCTAATGTACTTGAAAAGGTTTTTGTTATTAGTTTTGGCCTCTTTAGCAAGTCTGTCCTCAAATTCCCTCTTAGCTTGCTTTATTAGTGTTTTCATCTAATTTGGCAGTGCTTATGTGCCATTCTATTCTTTTTATTAGGCATTGCTTTCCATTTTTTGAAAAGTATGCTTTTTTGTCTTTGAAGCCCTCTTTTACAGTACCATTTAGCCATGTTGATGGGTACTTGTGTTTCTTTTTCTGTTGACATTTCTTAATTTGAGGAATGCATTTCGTCTGGGTTTCCAAAATAGTGTTTTTAAATAGCCTCCATGTCTGGAGCCAAGCATGGAAAGTGAGTGCCTAATGGACCACTTTTAGTAAGCTGAACTGGTGCTGAGGGATGAACCAACATTACTGCTCCTTTTAGTTTTCTTATAACTAGTTTCCTCATCTTCTCATAGTCTCCCCTTTTAAAATTATGTTATTATGATAGTTTTATGTTTTGTTTTTTCTTCAATGACTATATCAAATTTGATTATATTATGATCACTATTACCAATTGGATTAACAACTGTTACCTCTTGCACCAAATCCTGCATTCCAGTGAGAACTACATCTAACATAGCATTCGTTTCTCCCCCCCAACACAGTTTTTTGGTTCTAAAACATGTTGCTCCATGAAACAATCATTTATGGTATTGAAAAGCTTAATCTCCTTGTCATGCCCAGATGAGACATTTACCCAATCAATTTTAGGGTAATTTAAGTCTCTCAGTGGCTGCCAGTGTGGAGATAGGATTGTCTATAGTAGACCTTGGAGGAACAACGTCATGAGCAACTGAGGGTGACAGAGAAGTTTATGGATGAGACCTTCAGGAATATCCATCTCCACCTGGTCTCCACAGTCAGCCCCTTATCCATGGATCCACCGGAAACCTGAGGCTTAACACACTCTTACCACCCAGTTGTTTCACCAGGTAGCAAATTTATAAGTCTTTTAGTCTTGGTCCACAATTTCAGCGAATCAAAACAGAGAAGGGAAGAACAAAATAATTTATAAGTCTTTTAGTCTTGGTCCACAATTTCAGCGAATCAAAACAGAGAAGGGAAGAACAAAATCCCAAAGGAAAATAAATGTCAGCAAACCTTACTCTTTTCTTTAGAGGGTCGAGATTCCTGGTCCGACCAGTCTTTACTGCTTCACAGGCTCTTTCCACAGGGAGACCTTGTTACCTTCTGAGCCTCTCAAGGGAAACTGAAGCATGTCGTCCAAGGATCCCTTTTTATAGGCCCTAGACCCCTCCCCTGAACTATCCTGATTGGCCCAGTCGTCTGGCCTGCCCCCTTCCCAAGCTGCAACTGATTTCTGGCCTCTCTTGGTGGAAGAAACTACTCTGAGAAAGGCTGGTTCTCTTCACCCTCCCTCTTGAGTTTTCCCCAAATGATTATTTGGTTCTCAGCCTGGGAACATACACTCCATCACACCATATAAGGGACTTATGTGGCTAAGCAGCAGCCACTAAATGTAAGCGCATATTCAGCTGCCGCTACGTAACCACATAAGTCCTACTTATCCGGCTAAGTAGCGCTGAATGCGCTTTGAACATTGGGGCCCTATGTTTGTCAACTGTTTTGATTTATTCAATTTTTTCATGATTTTAACATTATGAATGATGTCTTATACCTCTTGAATTTATTGCTTGATGTTTTGTGAGGATTGATTCTGTTTTTCCATTTTCACTGCATAATGCAGCCGGGCTTGTTGTGGTTACTAGAGCAGGTTTGTGAGCGAGAGAGAACGAGTGAGCCCATGAGCATATGTTTGACCAAGAGGACTATTTAAGCTAGTGGGCCTGTGTGTGAGAGTATGAAAGAGAGCGATTGAGCCAGTGAGCATGTGTGTGAGCAAGAATGAGTCAGTGAACATGTGTGTAAGCATGTATATGAGAAAGCAATTGAGCCAGTGAGCATGTGTGTGAAGAAGAGCTTGTGAGTGACATACTGAGCTTGTCTGTGAGAGAGCATGTACGAGAGTGAGAGAGAGAATATAAGGGAGTTTGTGTGAGAATGAACATGTGTGTTAAAGAGAGAAGAAGGTTGTGCATATCTCCCACCCCTTACTAATCCATGACAATCTCAGGGGGACTGGAATCTAAAGTTCCCAGATACGGAGAGCAGAGGATTTATTTTAGCTTTAATTTTAATTATTGGGGGGTGTTTGCTGTGTCTGCTATTTTGAAATATTTTATTGATGTTTGGGAAATTAAAAAAATAATGTTATATGTTTAAAATTATTGGATGTTCTTTTCTTCAGCAGTTTTGAAATATTTATTCTTTTTATGAGTTTGGTTTTACTATTATGATTGATGCATTATATTTCTTGATGTTATTGTTTGATGTTTAGAGAGAAATGATATTTGTTTTTCTAATCCATACAGAGTCTGGCTTGCTACGGTTTCAAGTTCAGTTTTTGTCTGCATGTTTCTATTGATACTTTATTATCTCTTCCTTTTGTATTTGGTGAGGGTCTGTCTGTGCTCTACATGTGTGACTAAGGTGAGGTATTCTGCTAAGCAAACTTGTGGGGTGGTCTCAATCAATTAGCATTGATGAAAAGGCTTTGTTTACTCACTACTGGTCTAGAGTATGCTCTATTTCTTAGTTATTTAGGAAAAATGTGAAATTTATTTTGGAGATATTTGGGCTTAATTCTGCCGGGTTTCAGAGTCAATTTGGTATGTTGATGATTGTGCTGCAGAGAAAGTGCACAAGGGAGTAAGATACCCCGTGCGCCAGTTTTGAAAAAATCCCCAGGCTGATATTTTCCTGCCATCCACCCCTGTGGCCAGGTACAGGAAGCCTGCTGGCAGGTTAACATTTGGTCCACCACTAGGCATCTAGTGCCTGACTCCCTTCTTCTCATATGCACAGGCTCTTACACAGATGCTCCCTCTCTCTCAACACACGTGCTGTCACATACACACACATGCATTCTCTCTCTCTCTTATATGCAAAGGCTCTCACAAACATGCACAATTCCTCTCAAATACACACATTCTCATACACATACACACATGCTCTCACACATATACACAAGCTCCTTCTCTCTCATATACATAGGCTCTCACATACAGGCATGTTCTCACCCTCTCAATCACACATGCTTTCTCTCTGTCATACACACATTCTCTCACACATATACACACAAGCTTCTTCTTTCTTTTACATACTCTCACACATATATACACAAGCTCCTTGTCTCTCATGTACACATGCTCACATAAACACTCCTTCTCTCTCATATGCATAGGCTCTCACACACAAGCTCCTTGTCTTTTATAGGCACAGGCTCTCATATACACACAAAGTCCCTCTCTCATAAGCATTGGATTTCACACACACACATACACACACACACACATACTCCCTCTCTCTCATATGCCCAGCCTCTCATACACACATGCTCTTACACGCATACACACAAACTTCCTCTGTCTCTAATGTACACATGCACATACAAACGCCCTCTCTCTCGCACACACGCGCCCTCTCTCTCGCACACACAAAGGCTCTTTGTTAGTATAGCTGTGTTTAAAAAAGGATTGGATAAGTTCTTGGAGGAGAAGTCCATTACCTGCTATTAAGTTCACTTAGAGAATAGCCACTGCCATTAGCAATGGTTACATGGAATAGACTTAGTTTTTGGGTACTTGCCAGGTTCTTATGGCCTGGATTGGCCACTGTTGGAAACAGGATACTGGGCTTGATGGACCCTTGGTCTGACCCAGTATGGCATTTTCTTATGTTCTCTTACACATACATGCTCTCACACACATATACAGACAAGCTCCCTTTCATGTACACATGCTCATACATACACACAGGCTCTCTCACACACACACACATATTCTTACACATGTACACACATGCTCTGTTTCATACACACAGACTTTCACACACATGCTCCCTCTCTCTCACATATACATACTCACACTCCCTCTTGCCCAGGCCTCTCACTTTTTAATGGATTCTGAGGGACAAGGGGGATCCTCCAAATGCTTCCCTACAGAGAGGAGCCTCCCCTCTAATACTAACAGGTGCTCTGTTTCAAAAGATGCTGCATGCCAGTTTGTTAGATGGCCTAGCATCTTTTCTCTGCTGATGCATTCTGCAAAAACACTGGTCCACCCTAACTCTAAAGTGCCTCCATACTGCTGATATCTTGTGGAATCTTCTTTCCCTTTCTGGATCCTTGGGTTCTGCTGCTGGAGCTAAGGTTGATAGTGGACTAGGAGGGAAAAGGCCGTGGGCACCTCTTATGCTCTCTAGTACCTGCTCTTCCTGTGAGATGCTCTTTGCCCCTTCTGTATCACATTCTGCCTCCTGCAGCTGCTCACTGGAAGATAGCACACTAGTAACTAACTCCTCAAACCCTCCTGATCTACTAAATGTTCAATATCCCTTGAGTGAGAATTTCTGACATGATTCATCTGAATCAATACTTGGTGTAAGTTCTACTGCAGTTGCTGCTCCGGATGAGTCAGGAAGGAAGACTGTGTTGCTTTTGGGTGCTCCATTCCTAGTGTCCCTGCACCTCCACTGCTGACACCACCCTCCACTGACTCTGTCTTCTTCGGCTCCTGCACCGTAAGAATAGAGATGGAGAGTGGAAGCAGGAGCAGGCATCAGATGGTCTTCTAGTTTGAGATGCTTCTTGAATGACCCTGTCTGTGGTTTCCCCCTGATAAAAAAAAATCTCTATCTTTTCACTACTATAATCAGTAATGCTATTTATGTTCACCCTATGACCATTTGGAGTAAAAACCTTCCCTCTTCTTCTGCCATTGTTGTTGCCATTAGTGCCTTGTCTACCTTTTGATCCTAATGGCACAATGGAATTTGAAGCACTCATAGAAATATGGAAACCAGATGGCAGAAAAAGACCATACAGCCTATGTAATTTGCCCATCCACACCAACTATTCAGCTTTACAACCCCTATAAGTCCCTCAGATATCCTCTGTGTTTATCCCATGTTTTTTTAAAATTCTGATGCTATCCTTGTCTCCACAACCTATATAGTGAGCTGTTCCATGCAGCCACTACCCTCTCTGTAAAGAAATATTTTCTTAGATTACTCCTGAGTCTACCCACTTTCACCCTCATTTAATGACTTCTAATTTCTTTGAAAGAGGCCCCACTCCTGTGCATGAAAACATTTGAGATATTTGAATGTCTCTATCATATCTCCCTGTACTACCTTGCCTCTAGGATATGCATATTTAGATCTTTAAGTCTGTCTCCATATGCTTTAGACCACTGACCATTTTAGAAGCCACTCTGTACTGACTCCAACCAGTTAAGAACATAAGAACATAAGAAATTGCCATGCTGGGTCAGACCAAGGGTCCATCAAGCCCAGCATCCTGTTTCCAACAGAGGCCAAAACCAGGCCACAAGAACCTGGCAATTACCCAAACCCTAAGAAGATCCCATGTTACTGATGCAATTGATAGCAGTAGCTATTCCTTAAGTAAAATTGATTAATAGCCATTAATGGACTTCTCCTCCAAGACCTTTTGAAGATGTGGCCTCCAGAATTGTACAAAATATTCCAAATGAAGTCTCACCAGAGACTTACACAGAAGTAATTTAACCTCCTTTTCTCTGCTGACCTTTCCTCTCCCTATGCACCCAAGCATCTTTCTGACTTTTACCATTGCCTTATCCAACTGTTTGGCCAGCTTATGATCACCTGAAAATCCTACTCTTCTTTTGTGATTAGAAGAATTCCATCTACTCCCTTGAGTTTTTGCAGCCCAAATTACTTGATATTCTTTAGCATTAAAACTTAGTTGCCCCTGTCAGACTCTAGACCATGCCTCAAACTTTGCTAGATCCCTCCCCACATTTACCATGCCTTCCTGCTGTCTACCCTGTTGCACTTTGTCATGAGTAGTGGCTAAGGGATTTCAGTAATGCAATACAGTATACTGTTGAACTATGTACACCAGTGCTAGCATGGAGACACTCAGAGAGCAGAACAGATAACAGTTACTTTTCTTACAAAGCATGCCATATTGTCTCTGTTTGTTGACTATAGTTATGAAGACTTCTACTAGAAAATAACATATGTGGTGGAAAAGAATCACAACACACTGTAGTCCATGTATATTGACTCTTTTTTCCACACACAGAAAGTCAAAGGGAACAGAGAAAACACAGGCTGGTGTCCTTCCTGGTCATTGTTCAGAAACATTGTTAAAATAAAAACACTTGCTCTATAAATGTACACAGAGCAAGATACACAGTAGCTCTGTAATAATGAACAGAGATTAATTGCACTGTCTCTTCTCACACAGTGATACTATGATAACAGGTAAAAGCCCAACCCATTTTGCTTTAAGTTTCACCTTCCTTTCTTTTCCAAATCTTTTTTAAACTTTCTCTTTGGCTCTATGAAAAAGCTTCAGAAATACAACCTCTCTGAAATCCAGAAATGAGGGAACAAAATGGTGACTGCTCAAAGTAAAATTATGCTTTCAGTTACAGGTTAAAAAATTGAGGAACTCCTTGCCAATCTATGCAGTTGCAAGCTGGGATAGGCTACTTGAAAAAATGCTTAACCTTGATTGATCCTGCTTGTCCCTTCCCACATTGGCTCTGCTCTAACAGGCTTGCCTTGAGTAGAAAAAAACACCCTGCAGTTTTACTTGCTACATAGACTTGAATGGGATTAAAAAAATGAATGAAAATAAAAATTTTTATCATTTTCAGGATCACTGTCTATTTCATTTTTAATTAAACAAAACAAAAATGGCATATTTCATTTTGGAATACCCATTTGTTTCAAACAAATGCACATCTCTAATGCCCATTCCTCTAATCTGTTTAATGTTTCATTGGTCATATGTTCTCTCCCGGGGTCATCTAATATGGTCTTAATCATGGTGCTACCAGAGAAGAAAAGAAATACCATGCCACCTGAGTCATAAAGGCCAATCTCATAAATAAACCAAGGTGTCAAAATTCTTGCTAAGATTTTGGCAGAGAAACTCAAATAGGCCCTGCTGGAATTAGCTGATTGTGATCAATTAGGTTTTGTCTTTGGCAGGCACTCCGTGATGAATCTGAAGAAGCTCTTGACGGCTATCCAAGCAACAAGGAATTCATACAGTGAAGCTTTGGTGTCTAGCCTTGATGCAGAAAAGGTAATTGATAGGGTCACTTGGGTTTATTTATTTTGGATGTTGGGCCAGTTTGCATTAAATAGCTGCATAACAGAGGGGCCAAGAAATAAATCATGAGTAAAAAAAATTTGAGCTCAATTTTAGCACACATTTTCTTTCCTCATGCACTAAAATGTGAGTTTTAACTCCTGATGCAGTAAGGTAAAGGTAGGCAAATGCATTAGAATTAAAAAAAATGCACTAACACAAAAATATAAGCACAAAAATATGCATTAAACATGATTTACGCACATAAAGTATGTTTTAAGTGCAGAATAATCTATTCAGGTAGAATGAAAGGGAGGAGGAATGGTGCTATATATAACAAATAACTTTAAAGCAGTTACACAAGTGCCTCCTCCTTTAGCTTGTAAAGCTTACAAGCTAAGGAGGAGGCACTTGTGTTAATCTGGAATGAGGGAATGAAACATCCATTATATTGGTGTGATATATAGACCTCCGCAGGCAGAATAAATGGATAGAGATTTAATTGAAGATATTCACAAAATTGCTATAAAAGGGGAGGGGGTGATTTCAATCTGCCTGATGTTAATTGGAACATCCTATCAGCTGTGTCATCGAGAAGAAGGGCGTTCCTGGACTGTTTGCAGGAAGACCTGTTCCTGCAACTGGTAACAGAGCCAACACGTGAGGGGGGCTTACAGATGGGGACAGTATTTGTAAAATCAATTTGGGGGATCACCTGGGATCCAGTGGTTTCAGGATGGTGTGGTTGAGTATTAGAGCACAGACTGAGGTGGCTCATTTAAAGGCAAGAGTCCTGGACTTCAGTAAAAGTAACTTCGTTAAGAAGGAGGGCATACCTGAAGGAGCCATTAACTGGATGGGATAAACTAACTAGGTGAAGTAAAAGAGCAGTGAGCAAAAAAAAAAAAGAGATCATGCAAGGGCACAAAACCTTTTTATTAGAAGAGTAAATAAAGATAAGACTTCTGCCAAAGAACATGGGTGTAACACCACCAATCTCACTGTTGAGTGGAAAGAAGTCAACATTTTCAGCAGTCATCACTGTATCAGGTGAAAAAAAACGTATAAAATTCCAAAGAGACTCAGACTCAAAATCCTCAAGGAACATTTTCCCTGCTAATGCTTAATTATTGGAAAGTATTGTGCCACATGAAAGGAAGACATTCTCATCAGAAAACCACAGCAGGCACAAGATTACTGTGTGACTGTGCTGCCCATCTGAATTACAAGCCATTGAGTCTACTGCACGGACTCTGGCCTGGGAACCTGGAATATTTTTCTAAGGGACCTTTGGTTCCCCCTTACTAAAGAAGTGTACCAATTGACCTGGGAGGTTCTGTGCTGAGATAATTGAAAGAGAGTTGGGTTTTGCTCCCCCCATGTGGGAGCATGCAGATGGTGTGTCCCAGCTGTTTATCATCCCAGCGCACCTGCTATCCTCATGGATTTTTAGTGACCCTTTCAAGGAAGTAGATTGCTGTCTTCTCCTGCTTTAATTTTTCCTAATTTATGGGACTTAAGTAAGGAAGAGTTCCCATTTGAGTCAGCCTTCCATTGACTTGACATTCCATCCTTTTAAGTATTGTTTTGGACTCTAAGACAATTTTTGAGGATTCCCTGTGAGAGCCAATCCCCTTGTTGCAGTGAGTTGGGGCGTCCCTATATTTGAGCCTGGATTTGTGGTAAGAAAGACCAGAACTATGCTACATCTCTTCAGAGAATAGACCTGAAGGTGATCTGATACAGAGGAAGAATATGTTTGCAATAATTGGTTTTTTTTTATCTCCTCTCTTTGGAGGCACAAAGGTTTTATTCTATCCTTCCTGCTTCTTACTTGATTTTTCCCCTTTGGGGTTCGTCTAATATTTTTGTCCACTTGGAGCTGATAACCCATGGTACCTGGGAGTCTGTACACCAAACCTTTGGAAGAGTGAAGTCTTTCCTCCAGAAAGAAACAGGAGTATCGCAAGTTCCATCTAAAGCAAGGGATCTCAGTAAAGTGCACTACCAGGAGAAACAAAGAGGATACAATGTAAAGGTAGCAAGAACTTTATTGTTTTTCAGGAAAGTATTAATGAAGAGAGTAAGAAGTGCCCACCAGGCACTCACTAAGGAGTAAATGGATTAAAAAAACAAGCTGTTTGATGGACTGTATAACAGGGTACATCAAGCCAGGGTGAGATAACGTAGTACAAAATTTCATCTTTGTGAGACTTTCCTCACTCCAAATGACGTCAAATCTTCACCAAGGTGTACTGTGCTGTTCTTACGTCTCACTCTACATGCGAAACTGGTCCCTAAACCTTAAACAACCACCAACACCTCACCTCAACCTATTAGATGGTCCTTATACAGAGATATAAATAGGGACACACAGTGAGGCCCTCTCCAGAGCCTCTCTCTCCCTCTCTCTCTCTCTCACTCCCCCCACTCAAGCCCAGAAATGGCCAAATGCAATTCCAAACATTTATCACAAATTGCATTATGGTCATTTTGGGCCTAATGCCAGGAAAAAAGGTGTAATTATTTCCGATGTCAAAACCATGCAATAGCATCCTTCATTTAACTAAATCCCACCCAAACTCTTCCCTGATCCCACCCCTCCAAAAAATTTGCATTTGTGTTATGGACAATAATGCATTTTGATGAATGACCGGAATGGTTAGCACATTTTACCTCATGATATCATAAGTAACATGCTGCAAGGTGTAATAACTATGTATTGCAGAGTAAAAATAATACTGCATGTTATGTTATTTTGCTTAACATTACCATGATCATTTAGATACATTGTCTACAGTAACTCATCATTTTTATCACACTTTTGTACATCAACCCTTTTGAGTCTATGGGAACATCTGGTCCAAAATATCTTTTCTTCCCTTCTTATAAACTAACTTTCATGTTTTTTGTTGTGACTGAAACTGAAAAGGAATCTTAAATTATGACATTTCTTTAGCCCTATCAATTATGTATTTAATTTCCTTAAAAAAAAAAATCTGAAGATTGTGAGCATGAAATTAACATTGAGGAGTTCAATATTGAGCCTTCCCACAGACCTTGCAGTCCCTCACGGAGTTTCTGTCTGAAAATGCTGCTGGTGTGCACAACGTAGCTTCAAAGAAATCCTGTATTTTATATTTTCATTGATGCAGACACAAGCTGGAAAGGATTCGCAGCGAGATTAGAAAATGAAATTTCCGTGCGTGCTTTTCCTCCTCTGACCAGGCCCCATCCCCTTTTTTTTTTTGCCTGGGGAAAAGTACACACACTATGAACAGTGCATCTGCTTTTAACACAGCTGTGGTAGAGGGGAGTGGGGTGCCAATAATCAAAATGCTTTTTTTATGTGGGTAAACACTAGATTATCCACATAAAAAGCTTTGATTATTACCCTCATAGCATATAACCATATATCAGAACCAAGGTAATATAATATTGTAGAAAACATTAGTAAATGAGATCCTCATAACTTTGTGCTTACGGCATTCGCTTAATGCTGTTCCATGTACATCTTTTTGCTGGCACCGCAAAAGAACAGGAGGCGGGACTGAAGCCATCCTGCCTCCTGTTACCACACAGGAACGGGAAGCGAGACTGAAGCCGTCCCGCCTCTTGTTCCTCTGCAGTGCCAGCAAAAAGATGTACATGGAACAGCATTAAGCAAAGACCGTAAGCTCAAAGTTATGTGGATCACATTTACTAGTGTTATCTACAATATTATATTACCTTGGTTCTGATATATTGTTATAAATTCTTACCATTGGTATTTTGGTTTATTGTGTTTGATTTTTTTACTTAGTATATAAAGCATCCAGGCTACAGAAAAATAGTCTACAAGAAAAATAGGCATCTAAGTAAATAAACATTTGTATATTAACTTTTAAAGAGAACAGGAAGGGATGTCTGAAATTCAAATCAGTGGACATCTAAAAAGCCCTGCAGTACATTGGCTGTAGCTCCTTGTGCTCTTCTATCAGCAGCACTTGGCTTTCCATTCCAAATCTAATATCTTTCAGAGCATTAACTTAATTAAATGAATTTGCTTAATAGTAGGAAACATTGCTGTCTGGTGGATTTCTCCCTATTGCAGTTTTCATGACTTGCAGACCTGAATGGCAGATTCTGGAACATAAAACTTGTCTTTGCCAGCAAGGTATTTGTAATCCAGTCCACAGCTCATACAAGGTCTTTTTTTTTTTTTTTTTTTAAGAAATGGCAATAGCTAGAATAATGCAAGCCTTACTACAAAATTTGATCAGAATAATTTTTCTGCTAGATTTCCCAAACGTTTTGCTCCTCCTTTCCTGAAACCCTTGCACAAAGAGCCTTGCAGACAACCTTTTCTGTGATTGCACAAAGTCAGGCATGCAAATAAATCCAGGGTTGTAATGCTGAACAAGAACTTTTCAGAAAGCAAATAAAATCTGCAGCTCTTTAGGAATTGCTTCTTTGTTTAAAAAATATTATGAATCCTTGGCAGTAGCCTCAGTAAAAGGTGGTGAAATTAGTATTCCTTCCCTTATGAAGTCCTGCTGCTGGGCTGACAAAGCTGATGCTTGAAGTCTCTCTACCACTCTCATTTTAATGCCAAGCATCACGATCTATTCTCAGAATCCTTTTCTATGCAGCCTAATCTATATGGCAAAAAGGCCAATTGCTAGTCCGTTTTAACAATGTAGACAAGAAGGTCAAACCATTGAAGCAACATTAGAAATAAGAACATAAGAAATTGCTATACTGGGTCAGACCAAGGGTCCATCAAGCCCAGCATCCTGTTTCCAACAGAGGCCAATCCAGGCCATAAGAACCTGGCAAGTTCCCAAAAACCAAGCCCATCCCACGCTACTGGGGGGCTTGTGAATATTAGATAATATGAGCACTGCTGACTTTTTAGAGGACAGTTTTCAAGGGAATCTAGCAAGGTAACTAAGGAGTTGCCTTGATTAGATTTCTCTCTATGTGAAATCTCTCAGAGTAGCTAAAAATACATGCATACTTTCAGAGCTTGCACACTTTTAGCTGGATTAGAAAATGGACAGAGAATTGAATGTTCTTTGTTTTGCCCTCATTTCTCTGTCTGAAGAAATTGCAAGTGCCCTTATAGGACATGGGGGGTCCTACCACTAGGAGCACTTACTATTGCCTCCACCTCTCCCACTAATGCAATGCTCAATATATTTATGACTTCTCAATATATTTATAACTCTTCAGTAAGGCCTTTGACACGGTTCCGCACAGAAGACGTATAAATAAATATATTAATCGCCCTTGGTATGGAACCTAGAGTGATTAACTTGGTTAGAAACTGGCTGAGTGGGAGACGACAAAGGGAAATGGTAAATGGTGTTTTTTCTGAGGAGGGGGAGTGCTACTAGGGGTGTGCCTCAGGGACTGATCCTTGGACTGGTTCTTTTTGACATTTTTTTGAGTGACATAATCGAAGGCTTGTTGGGAAAGGTTTGTCTTTTTGACAGTGATACCAAAATCTGTAACAGGGTAGACAGCCAGGAAGGAGTAGAAAACATGAGGAGGGACCTAGTGAAGCTCAAGGAATGGTCTAAATTCTGGCAGCTAAGATTTAATGCTAAAAAATGCAAAGTAATGCATTTAGGAGGTAAAAACCCAAGGAAAAGGTACAGTACTGGAGGTATAATTCTTCTGAGCACAAAGGAAGAGTGGGATTGGGGAGTGATTGTATCTGATAATCTTAAGGTGGCCAAACAGGTGGATAAAGAGATGGTAAAAGCCAGAAAGATGTTTGGCTTCATAAGGAGAGGAATAGTCAGCAGATATTGCCCCTGTATAAGTCCCTGGTGGGACCTCACTTGGAATGCTGAGTACAATTCCGGAGTCCACACCTTCAAAAGTATAATATACAGGATGGAGTCAGTCCCAAGAGTGGATACTAAACTGGTCAATGGTTTTCATTTTAAAGCATATAGGGATAGATTTAAAGATGTAAACATGTACACCCTGGAAGAAAGGTGAGATATGGGAGATATGATAGAGACAGTCAAATAACTCAAAGATTTCCATGCACAGGAGGTGAGCCTTTTTCAATGGAAAGCAGACTCTAGAACGAGGGGTCATTCAATGAGGTTGAAAGCAGGGTAAACTCAGGAATAATCTTAGGTAATATTTCTTTACAGAGAGGGTGGTGAATGCATGAAACAGCTTCCCAGTGGAAGTGGTGGCGTCAAAAACAGTATCTGAATCCAAGAAGCATGGGATAAATACAGGGGATCTCTGAGGAAGTGATGGGAATTATAATGCTAAATTAATTGGATGGATGAACAGACTAGATGGGCCATATAGTTTCTGCCGTCATGTTTCTATAGTTATTAAGGATGAGCATTCGGGGGAAACAAAATAGGAAATGAGACACAATTTCCTATTTTGTTTCATTTTGTTCTAAAAAAACAAACAATTCAAAATCCGGAGAAATTTCATTGGTTTTCATGTTTCGTTTTGAAAAAAAAAAGTGATTTGTTGGGCCTAGGCCTAGACTTGAGCCTGGCGCTTCATCTAGGTGTAAGCCTCAGTCTGATGCATGAGCTGCAGCCTATAACTGAGGTTAATGCCAGGCTTCACAGAAAATACCAGTTAGTCAGAAGAGAAGGAGGAAGATGAAGACAAGGCCCAGGAGCCTTCTGCTGCAGCAGAAGCTGTACTCACCACAGAGCAGCAACCATCACTACCACCACCACCTCCAGCAGCAGCAGTGGACCCTGTGGCAGCATAGTAGCCACTCTTCCTCCATACACACTAGAGCCTCTGGGCCTTTAGCTGCACCCATCCCTCTCCTCTTCCTTGTAGGGCCTCCTCCCCTTTCTACCCCAGGACCTTAGGACGCTGGTCCTGAGGCTGCCCAGCCATTGCTGGGCAAGTGAAGTGATGAGCTACCTCTGCACCTCCCACCAGAATCAGCATAGCACCCCTTAACTGCAGAGGCTGCCTCAATGGCTGTAGCAACTGCTTCAGGCCAGGAGGCAGGGTCTCAGGCAGATATTGGTCTGGCTATGGAGAGGATGGGGAGGATGGCTATGGGCCTGGCTATGGAGCAGGGTGAGAGCTGACTTCAGGAGGCTGGTCAAGGTGGTGAGATGACTAGCCCAGGCTCAAGAGGGCTTCACAGCTCTTCTTGAGCTGATGGCCATGAGGCAACCACCACAGCCAAAAGCTCCCTAGACCTTTCAGAAACTGGACTCCCATGGTTGCTAGGCCCTTTTTTATGTAAATAGTTTAAACCTTAGGTTTTCCCACACTTTTCCCAATGTTTTTTAAATTGTAAATAGTTTAACACATTTTTATTCAATTATTTAATATTTTTATAAAAGTATATTATTCTTTACATTTCTGTATGTGTCTCTTTTATTTGATGAAAGCTTTGCTCCACTTCCACCCCTACTGGCAAGACAGCTGTTTGCAGTCACTCTCTACCCACACACAGATATGTACATTTTTTAAACATGAAATAGTATACAAGATTAATAGGGCCAGCAGTCAAAAGCCATGCTAATGTGTGAATCTGCTCTCTGTCCATGCCTGCTGGTGCTTTACAAATGCTTCATGGTACTTTTCATAGCAATGGGAAAGCTTAATAAATGTTTGTGGAGTAGCAGAAGGTGATAGAGAAGGGCTCCTGGAGCAAAACTGTTAGCCAAAAAGGAAGGTCCAGGAACTATGAAGAGAAAAGTCCACATCACATTTGTATTGAAATTATGTACACTTTCTCTTTTTGCAGGGAAGGAGACAAGTGGCCTTCAATGGGCAAAGCGGCATTCATGGGTGCTGCCTGAAAGCCCAGAAGAGGACACTGATGAGAAGAAGGGACCATTTGATAAACACCCATTATCTGAGCACCGCCACCCTGTCATGGAGGTGGTGGAGGAGATGGAGACCCAGCCAACTCATACTGTGTAATGTACACCAGACTTTTGGTAGCATGCAGTTGGTGAGGGGGAGGGCAGTCATTCAGAGAAAGACCACATTTGTGGAAGAGAAGGAGAGGTGCAGTCCACTCCAGCAGAGAAGCATATGCTCCAACTGAATGCTAGAGTGGTAGAGGAGATATTAGGCCTCAGGCATGACATTGAAGTGCCTGAAGAATATGGTCGAGGAGAAAATGAGGGCATGTGGCAAGAGCTATAGAGCATATGGGAAGAAATACAGGCCCAGATTGCAATGTGGAGGGAAATGCTGCAGGGAATGCCACCCTGCCAGCCACTGGTAGCACAAAATGTTCCATGGTATCTAATGCTTCCCTGGATGCAGTCCCAACTAGCCTTTACTACACCAGCACCCTGGATGGTGTGTCCCCATACCAGTGTTCCATCTGCCCCATTAGCAGATCCTCCTCTTGCTCCACTACTGCCTGTGATGGATTCACCTCCTCGCATGCCAACACCACCAGCACCAATGCTGCTCAAGCAACACTCAAACAAACAAAACACTGATTGAATGAGTTGGGATCAAAAATTATGATATGTAATATCAACCCGACCTCATAACAATTTGGAGAGTTTAAATCAAAATTACTCTCACAATTGAGTCTACCACATATAACAAATTATTTGTATGTATTGTGGTTTCTTATAAATTTTTCAATCATTGGTCTGGTTGTGTGCTCTCAAAACTTAGGTATTTTTTTGAAGACTTTTTAAATTTTTAACTCATTTTTTCGTAAATATATTAATAGTAGCTGTCCAACAAAGTACTTATCTTTTGACTTGAGTGATCAAAAACGCTGAGCTGTCATGAGCTCTGTGCCCGAACGCTGGAGTAATAAATTGTATGCCCAACACGGCTCGTGTTTCTTTATCACTTCTTCAGGGGCATTATTATTTCTTCTGAAACACAAAAGATGTAGATTAAATATCACCAATTGTATAATGAAAAACCATATACTTGCTTCTCGTCCGTACATTCAGCATTTCTCCATTATCACCCGACTTCCACAGCGTAACCCAACAGCTGATCCTCCATTTTGTAACATTTTAAGGCGGCTTTTAAACCTGCCTAGGAATGGTATCTTAACCAATAGGAACTTTCCGTATCCCAACAACGTAAACGTCATAACGTCCAACGTAAAAACGTCAGATTAATGTTGTCCAATCGACAGCCTCATTCATCCCTCCCGGCGAAAAAGCGGACAATTTGAATATCCATTTCTGTTCAATAAAGTTTAGTTTAGACTGAATGTCATTGTTGCGATCCAGTTGTGTGATTTGGTCCAGTATTGTCCATCTCAGATCTTGAAATTGATGTCCCTTTTGTGCACATAGGAGCCTCGAAGTTTAAAGTGTTTAGCCTGCTTCGGTGTTCATGCAGGTGGGTTTTAATTTGTCTGCTAGTCCGTCCAACATAAATCAATGGACACGGGCATTGAATTACCATGCCCGAAGTTGGGGCACATAATAGATGTGACACATGTGACATGTGTAATTTGTCTATAACAGGGGTAGAATGGCGACATCCAAATACAGGAACAATATATAAAAAAACCTCAATCACAAATTGTTTGTCTACAAATGTAATATATGTTATTCATTCAATGCCCGTGTCCATTGATTTATGTTGGACGGACTAGCAGACAAATTAAAACCCACCTGCGTGAACACCGAAGCAGGCTAAACACTTTAAACTTCGAGGCTCCTATGGTAAAACATTGTGCACAAAAGGGACATCAATTTCAAGATCTGAGATGGACAATACTGGACCAAATCACACAACTGGATCGCAGCAATGACATTCAGTCTAAACTAAACTTTATTGAACAGAAATGGATATTCAAATTGTCCGCTTTTTCGCCGGGAGGGATGAATGAGGCTGTCGATTGGACAACATTAATCCCACGTTTTTACGTTGGACGTTATGACGTTTACGTTGTTGGGATACGGAAAGTTCCTATTGGTTAAGATACCATTCCTAGGCAGGTTTAAAAGCCGCCTTAAAATGTTACAAAATGGAGGATCAGCTGTTGGGTTACGCTGTGGAAGTCGGGTGATAATGGAGAAATGCTGAATGTACGGACGAGAAGCAAGTATATGGTTTTTCATTATACAATTGGTGATATTTAATCTACATCTTTTGTGTTTCAGAAGAAATAATAATGCTCCTGAAGAAGCGATAAAGAAACACGAGCCGTGTTGGGTATACAATTTATTACTCCAGCGTTCGGGCACAGAGCTCATGACAGCTCAGCGTTTTTGATCACTCAAGTCAAAAGATAAGTACTTTGTTGGACAGCTACTATTAATATATTTACGAAAAAATGAGTTAAAAATTAAAAAAGTCTTCAAAAAAATACCTAAGTCATGCTCTCATACCAAGAAGCAAGTATATGGTTTTTCATTATACAATTGGTGATATTTAATCTACATCTTTTGTGTTTCAGAAGAAATAATAATGCTCCTGAAGAAGCGATAAAGATGCCATAGGTATTTTTTTTTGAAGTCTTCAAAAAAAAATACCTAAGTTTTGAGCGCACACAACCAGACCGATGATTGGAAAATTTATAAGAAACCACAATACATACAAATAATTTGTTATATGTGGTAGACTCAATTGTGAGAGTAATTTTGATTTAAACTCTCCAAATTGTTATATGAGGTCGGGTTGATATTACATATCATAATTTTTGATCCCAACTCATTCAATCAGTGTTTTGTTTGTTTGATGTAATGATTTACATGGTTTAGCAGTCAATTGAAGAATAATTGCTCAAGCAACACTGCCACCACCACAAAGTGATGCTTCTCCCTCTCAGAGCACAGTGACACAGGTGGGATCTTCACCTTTTGCCATGATGGGCAGAGGCCTAATATGGGGAATGCAGAGTAGAGGCTCATCACTTTTCCCAGGCCATTTTCTTTGCAGCCCCACATCCCCTTGATGGAACAATACAGCCATCCAGTCCTGTCTAGCAGCTATCAAACTCTGCTACTGCCTCTAGTTTCCAGGGCCTCCGAGGATACATTCAGCAATGATCAGTCACAACTGCAGAGGAGTCTGCGGTTGGGATAGGCAAAGGCAGTGGAGCTTCCCCTCAGAAAAAGAGGGCAGCCAAGGAAGCATTGCTGTATATATGTATCTACACATCTACACCATGTAAATAAATACACCTTCATCTTCTAAAATGTCTTTGTGCCAGAGTGTTCCTTTCCTATAGAGTCTGCTTTTAAGTCTGGCAATGCATCTCCTGCAATTCTTCATGACTCAGAGTGTGTTCCTCATCCTCTTCTTCTTCACTCATCTAGACCCTCTGGAGGAGGTAGGCCCCTGGTTTTGGCAAGGTTATGAAGCATACAGCATGATAGAAAGATCTCACAGACCATGGTGGGATTGTAAGGAAACCAAACGTCAAAAAGACGAGATAGAATAATCTCCACTGCTGTGCAAACTTTTAATAGATCGCAAATTTTCATAAATTGAAATGTAACCGCATCAGCAAGCCTGACGGCGGCAGTGCAAATCACTTGCCGCCCGGGCTACTCGTCACTTGCGGTGTATAAGTATTAAAAGTTGTATACGAAGAACAATCCTGAAAGTTATATCTAGAAACTATCTTAGGATATCAGCTGTTCCCTCAAGGTATGCTTCAGAAAATCCCCGACAGCGGCCGGTGTTTCGCGATACTGCGATCGCTTCCTCAGGAGAACTCTTATGAATAGTTAAAGCGGGTGCTTCTATACGGACAGCCCGTTTACTATTATGCTTGAGACGCTTTCGTCCGTATAGAAGCACCCGCTTTAACTATTCATAAGAGTTCTCCTGAGGAAGCGATCGCAGTATCGCGAAACACCGGCCGCTATCGGGGATTTTCTGAAGCATACCTTGAGGGAACAGCTGATATCCTAAGATAGTTTCTAGATATAACTTTCAGGATTGTTCTTCGTATACAACTTTCAATACTTATACACCGCAAGTGACGAGTAGCCCGGGCGGCAAGTGATTTGCACTGCCGCCGTCAGGCTTGCTGATGCGGTTACATTTCAATTTATGAAAATTTGCGATCTATTAAAAGTTTGCACAGCAGTGGAGATTATTCTATCTCGTCTTTTTGACGTTTGGTTTTGATTGGTAAGACGAGTGCCGCAGTTCTTTGTTACATTGTCCTGGGATTGTAAGGAAGACATCTTCCAGATCTGTTTAGGCAGTGGGAACATGTTTGAGTAGGCCAAAGGCTCTCTCAATGACTGCCAGTGGCTCTGCCAGTGGGCCTTGTTGTAGAGAGCATCTGCAGCAGTCTGCTGGTTAGCTAGTGCGATCTTGAGCCAGGTTTTGAGTAAATATTCTCTATCATCTGTAGGGGAGAACAAAGAGAAGAGCAGAGTTAGATATCCATTAGTGTTGGGCAGTAGGGTAGATCACTGGTTGAGGTTGGAACAGTCCTCCTGGACCATTGCTATCAGTCCACCTAGATATGAGGGATAAAAAAAGAAGGTAGTGATAAGTACATTCGTACCTAAAAGCCGGCACCCGACATGCCTTTCCTGAAAGTGATCATGAATTCCTGACTGAGAGAGCATTGTGACTGGATCTCTGGATGATGATTCCATGATGATCCCCTTCGCATCGCAGACTACCTGCATACTGAGGGAGTGAAAGTCCTTGCAGTTGCTTTGAGTGGCCTCATTGGCTCCTGGTGCCGTTTAGGGGTATGAGAGCAATTGATAACCCTCAAGACGTGCATGTGCGGGTGGCGCGCACAAGGGGAGGTCAACCTTTGCATTTCCGCAAGGCGATGCAATTGGGCCTTCCCCAGTTCCCTACCCCCCTACCTAAACTCCCTCCATCTTCCCCTCTCCTTCCTACCCCCTAAACCCTACCGATCTATTTTTTTTTCGCAACTTACTTCAGGCCCAGAGCTGAAGTAAGTTGCCTGCGCCAGCCAGCTGCCGGCACGCGTGTCATCAGTCAGCATACAATGGCGCTGACCCAGCCCACCCCTTTGAAGATGCCAGGCACTTGTGGGCATTCCGGGGTTTACACGCGTGACCAATCCCCTTTGAAAATTTGCACGGCGGGCGCAAGGCCCGGCCACACGCATAAACCCCGGGATTTATGTGCGCAGGCCTTTTACGTGCATTTATGTGCATAAATCTTTTGACAATTCAGCCCTAAGGAGTGAGTTTTCGAAGGAGTTATGTGCATAAAAGTAACAATTTTCAAAAGCCCAATTACACATGCGAATTGCTTTTACATGCTTAAAACTCAGTTTGTCGTGCATAAATCCTGTTGCATATTGCCTTCTAAGTGCTAATGCACAATATTTAATTTTAACTTTCCATGTCCATCTACATGCATGTTTTTCATCATAGTTAAGTTTACAGAGTCTCAAAAAATGTCTGAAAGGAGAGTAAGAACAATTACAAAATATAGAAAGAAAAATAGCAGCTTGGTATGAGAGCATGGCTCAGACAACTCTGCAGACTTGAATTCTTCCACTAATGATGGACCACTTTGTGTCAGATGGTTAAGTGCATTATTTTGTTCCATGTGCCATAGTATAATACACTTGCCAAGACAATGCTTCATAATATAACCTCCCACTCACTGTCATCTTTTATTTATTTATTTTTATTTATTTACAGGCTTTTTTATACATGCAGAAAACCAGATCTGAGTGGTTCACAACATCATAAACACAGTCACAAAAACATAAAAAACAATATAAAAATAAATACAATTCAGTCAGATAAAACCATAAAAACCTGAACAAACTACTGGCTCTATTATGTTCTTGGGTAGAGCCATGCCTTTATTTATTTTATTTTATTTTTGTGAATAACAGGTCTCCAACCTGATGTCTAGTGGTGCTGAATTCCATAATGTAGGCCCAAACACTGAAAATATCCTGTTTCAAAGGGCTACCTTTTTCATGTCTTTTACCCTAGGGACAACAAACATTTGCAGTTTGTAAATTACGAATTGGAACATACCTACTTACTAGCCTTCATAGATAACTAGCTCCCTCATCTTGGGCCATCTTATACATCATGGTAATGATCTTAAATTTTACCCTTTTTCCAGTGTATTTGTTTAGGAGGGTCTAGCACTAAGTCTCCTTGGACAAGCAAAGACCTATCTGGCCATCATGTTCTGCATTACCTGGAGCCGTTGAATGTTCTTTACTACCACTCCCATCAAAGCCCCACTACAATAATCAAAACACCAGTCATCACCAATGCCTGTAATATTATCTGAAACCCTCGAGAGTTTACCAACCCCCTGGTTTTCTTTAATTGGCGTAACTTCAGAAATATCCTCTGCACCATCAGTGAGATCTGTGGTTCAAAAGACAGTTTATCATCGTACCGTACCCCCAAATTTTAAATTAATGGTGCACACAAACAAGAGAGCATACCCACTTCTAACTCTAAAGGTCTTGATATCTCTGTGGCTGTAAACAACATCCATTCTGTCTTTCCCTTGTTTAAAACTAATTTATTTGTTGTCATACGTTCTATGAGTGTTTTTAAATCCTCTTGCACTCTACCTAAAGAAGCCATTAAATCTCGCCCCAGTGGATATACCAATTGTATATCATCCACATAAACATATCCTGAAAAGTCTAAATTATGAATTAACTGTCCCAATGGTTGCAAAGAAACATTAAAAAGTAACCGAATACTGTATAATTATAAATGATATAATTTATATCTGACATTGTTTAATTGTAATGTGATATGTTAATAATGGTTAATAAAATATCATAAAAAAAAAAAAAGTAATGGGGACAACAGAGATCACATTCTAAACTATAGGGCGTGGATTTCTCTCCCCTTTCCTGGATTTCCATCACTCAGTTTTTTAAGAAGGAGGAGATCCAAAATACGTCCCCTCAGACCCAACTGCCCACATCTCTTTATTAAGATCTGATGATCTACCAAGTCAAATGCACTTGATAGATCTCTAACAGAATTAAACACTCTGCCTCCCCTTGTCCAAATTCCTACTGATCATATCATTTCATGTTACCAAAATTGTCTCTGTAATATAACTATGGCGAAATCCTGATTGACACTTATCCAAAACCTTATTCTCCTCTAAATGTTGGGACAACCTTAGAGTAAGCACCTTCTCAATTACCTTCCCCAGGAAGGCACTAATAGCTACTTGCCACTTACACAACTCTCCCTATCTAACCCAGCCTTCTTTAAAGGTTATTATCTTTTTAAGGGAGATGTAAAACTCCCATACACAAAGAATGATTCACAGTGGTTTGCAACCTCCCCAACAACTCCTCTAGGAGATTTTTTATCAGATAGGAAGGACATGGATCCAAACTACAGGTGGTGGGTCTGCAGGCAAATACCCTGAAGCTCCTCCGGCCCCACCTCCTTGAAATCACCCACACTACATCCATCTGCTGTTCCCCTCCCTCTACAGAACTACTATCACAAGTAGTCTGTGTCACCCTCATCCTCTGTCTACGTAGAAGATCCACTTCATTTTTCCAAAACCAGGCAAAGCCATCGCAATTTTAATTCTCTGGAATAACAGCCTTAGGAACAATCAAAAATAGCATTCTTACAAATAAAAACAAACTTTTGCAACACTCAAGAGCCAAATCATTACTCCCACAGAATGGACTGGGGATGGTGTTCCTTTTCTGTCATACCTAAGAAAATAATATTTTAAAACATGTTGAGAGGATTTTACATCTACCATCATGCTACCTAAAAAAATGTTAAAATCTTAGCTGTTCTTTACAGCATTATGTTTTTAGGGGATTTGGTGTGATTCCATTAAATGAGGCTTTCTGGTTCTGAGGTGTTTATTTTATTTATTTTCCACTTTTTTCAGCACTTCAAAGTGGATTACATTCAGGTACTGTAGGTATTTCCCTATCCCCAAAGAGCTTACAATCTAAGGCCTGGATTTATCAAAATATGGTAAATATTGCAAGTGATGGGTTTTATGATAATAGGGAGTTTATTGCAATTTTTGCTAATACCTATGGGGCGGATTTTAAAAGGAGCGCGAATAGCCTACTTTTGTTTGCGCTCCAGGCGCAAACAAAAGTACGCTGGATTTTAGTAGATACGCGCGGAGCCGCGCGTATCTGCTAAAAACCTGGATCGGCGCGCGCAAGGCTATGGATTTTGTATAGCCGGCGCGCGCCGAGCCGCGCAGCCTACCCCCGTTCCCTCCAAGGCCGCTCCCAAATCGGAGCAGCCTCGGAGGGAACTTTCCTTTGCCCTCCCCTCACCTTCCCCTCCCTAACCCACCCGGCCCTGTCTAAACCCCCCCCCCCCTTACCTTTGTCGGGGGATTTACGCCTCCCGGAGGGAGGCGTAAATCCCCGCGCGTCAGCGGGCCTCCTGCGCGCGGGTCCGGAGGGCGCGGCCACGCCCCCGGGCCGCAACCACGCCTCCGGGTCCGCCCCCGGCACGCCCCCCTCGGAGAACCCCGGGACTCTGCGCGCGCCGTGAGCCTATGTAAAATAGGCTCACCAGCGCGCAGGGCCCTGCTCGCCTAAATCCACCCGGTTTTGGGCGGATTTAGGCGAGCAGGGCTCTGAAAATCCGCCCCTATGTGAAGAGCTAAGTTACTGCAAATTATGATAACTTTTTTGCACTTTGAGATAAGTGCCAGAATGTGGTGTTTCCTACATACAACCACTGGGGGGGAGGAAGAGAAAGAGAGAGAGAGAGAGAGAGAGAGAGAAAATCTAGCCATAATATCATCAACCTAGATAAGTATTTATATCTCTGTGGGAGGCCCATCTAATAACTCGAGGTGAGGTTTAGATATTAGTGTAGGGGGTTTGGGGCCACTTTGACATTCAATTTGAGACATACAAACAGCACAGCGCTCTCTTGTGAAAATTTGATGACCCTCGGAGTGAGGAAACTCACCCAAAGATGAGATTTGTGCAATGTTCTCTCAAGCTAGCTTGATGTTACCCTCATCTTTGGGTGAATTTCCTCACTCTGAGGGTCATCAAATGTTCACAAGAGAGAACTGTTCTATTTGTACATCTCACATTGAATGTCAAAGTGGCCCCTAGCCCCCTACACTAATACCTAAACCTCACCTCGAGTTACTAGGTGGGCCTCCCACAGAGATATAAATACTTATCTAGGGTGATAGCATTATGGCTAGGTTCTCTCTCTCTCACTCACTCTCACTCTCACTCTCTCACATATCCATCCCTGATAGCTAGGTGGATGCTCTATGCATCTGCAAAAAATCTCACAATGGCTGATACAGCTGTAACACAAGCTATTACATGGCTTAACACTGTAGCATTTTCACATGCATTAACAGCACTTTTTGCATGCAAAAACACCTTAACGCATTTTGATAAATGAGGGGGTAAGTTTGTACCTGAAAAAATGGAGGGTAAAGTGACTTGCTGAAAGTCACAAGGAGCAACAGTGCAACTCAAACCCTGATTTCTTGGTTCATAGCCCTTCTCTAACCACTAGGCTACTCCTCCTCTAATGGCAACTTAATCTACTAATGCAATAGGCAGCACAGAAAAAATTCTGGTACCTTCAATCAGCTGGCAGAAATGGAAAATATTTCATCTATATGGTTGTATGAGCCATCATAGAATCAGAGGAATGTGTCAGAACATGCTCACTTAATTTATAGTGCCAGAAACATTGAATGCATAGAAATAAAGGTTAACATAGAAAACCAGCAATATCTATTTATTGATTTACTTTTTACAATAATTTATAATCCACTTATTGTCAGGGCCTATTCTAGGTGGATTCCAATAAAATAAGAAAATAAAAAACACAACAAAATGATACAGTGTATAAAACAACACCATACAATACTTCAAATAAAATAAATCAAACAGTAAGGCATCATCATCAAACAATATACATAACGATGTAAAAATGCAGAATCACTCAAAATAATTTCAATCACATTGCGTAAAAAAACTCCTGAACTAAATGTGTTTTTAAGAATTTCCTAAAAGTCTTATAATCCTCTACCTTGCAGTAGACCTGCAAGGTAGAGGATTATAAGACTGTGGATTTATGTGCGTAGGTGGGGTTATGCACGCCGGGCCTATTTTAAAAAGGCCCGGCGATGCGCGTAAAGCCCCGGGACGTGTCTAAGTATTTTAGGGTTTCCCAGCTCCATGAAAAATTAGCAAACTCGCTCAGGAGCACGTCCCTCTGCTGCAGTCCTATCACAAGCCCCGAGCATTTGGCCCAGTTGATCTTGGTGGAGGATGCGGATGAAAAAATCCGCTGACAGGTTCGCATCCTTGCCATATCAAGTGGGTCATGGATCATGAGGAGCACATTGTCGGTGTAAGCGGAAAGGGTGATGTGAAGCCCAGGCTCCTGCAGTGTTAAACCAAAGAGCTTCCTGTGTAGTAGGCACAGGAAGGGTTCAATGGCTAGCACGTACAGTTGCCCGGACAAGGGACAGCCCTGACGTACTCCTCTTCTAAATGCCAGTGACGCTGTTGGGGACAAATTTACCTTAACAAGGCACTCTGCGGACGCGTACAGCAGGCGGAGAAGACCCACAAAAGAGGGGCCGGCCAAATTCCTGCAGGGTCTGCATGAGGTAGCAGTGATCCACCTTGTTGAAGGCTTCCTCCTGGTTTAAAGACAGAAATGCCACCAACAGGTCCTTCCTACAACAGTAATGGATGAGGTTCTGGACTAAAAAAGATATTATCAAAGATCGAGCGGCCTGGGACTGTGTAGGATTGATCTGGGTGGATCACCTGATCTAGCACGGGCCCTAGCCGCAGTGAGAGTGCTTTGGCCAGGATTTTATAGTCCTTGCACAATAACGAGATGGGGACCAGTTCTGCAAGTCGTGAGAATTCCCTTTCTTGGGAAGCAGCATAAGTACTGCACAACGACACGACAGCGGCAACTCCCCGGTCTCCAGGGCCTCCGCCAGGACCCACAGGAGATCGGGTCCCAGCAGGTCAAAAAAGTGGTGAAAACATTCTGCTGTCAGACCACCGATGCCCGGGGTTTTATTATTGGGCATCTGGTTCAGGGCTTCAGAAAGGTCCGCCAGACTCAAGGGCTTGTCTAGCTTGTTCGTCAACATACAGCTATATCAAGTTTAACGGAATTATTTGCTTACCTGTGCCTGTGCTACCACACAGTCCTGTTGCCTTAAGTTCTCCGGATTGTTTGCTTGAATAATCGCTCTCTTTTGCCTTATTTTCACTTGCAAGAGAAAAGTGATGAGGACAAGAAAATGCATATAATCCATTGCTAAAATGGTAGAAATTTCACGGAAACCTTTCAGGATAGGGATAGGTATGGCACTAAATTTCTTTCATAAAAAAACTTGTTATGGACGCACTTGTTTTCGGCGCACATTACTGCATGGGGAATAATAGCTAATTGGCTCATTTACATGCAATTTAAATGTAATGGGTGCTATTTGCTATGCACTAGTTTGCATGCACATTATGGATGCACTAATCCTGGTACTGCATTGGACGCATGTTTAGCATGTCCAAAACATGTGTCCAATGCACATATAGGGGCGTGCTGGTTAGAGTGCCGATATGGCATCAGCCTGAAGGAATCTCAATGCATGGCTGAAAAATGTTACACCTGTCGGTCACAGACGGCTGCGACCTCTCATGCTCATCTCTTTATTCCCCGCTCCATCTAGTCTGGGAAGAATGGCAGTGTTTGTCAGTTCATGACAACCTCTCCAGCATCCCCGGGCCAGCATGGGCACTGCCGGCCGCCATCTTGGACCCGGAGTTACCTAGGTACATGCGCGCGCGCGCAAGGGCTTTATTTGAATACGTCATGGCGGGAACCTCGGGGGCGTCCCCACCCGATGACGTCAACCCACTAGCATATTTAATCGAACCAGCCCTTGCCTTCGAGTTAGCAAGGAGTTCCGTCTTGCTGTGCTCTGCTCATTCAAGGACTTCCTGTTCCTGTTTCAGCTTTGGCATTTGGACGCTTGGAGTACCCGCTCCTCGGGTGCTCCCCAGCATTCCCGGCTATCCACTCCTCGGAGGACCTTCCTGCTTGTCTGCTGCTGGATCTGCTTCTCAGATCTACCCTGCTTCAGGAACCATCAGTTGTGAGTATTCTACAGACATCTTCATTTCTGCACTACACTGAAGAGCCTTCGTGGTGTACCCCGATCCTTGGGCCATTACCGCCTATCTTCAGAGAGAGCCTTTCATCCTTCATGCTCTACAGTATTCTTGCTCACCATCTTCATAGAAGCACTTCCAGGTTTGGCATCGCTACTGTGGTGATTTGAGCCAGAGGTGAGTGTGCTGTAAAACTTTAGATGTTTTCCTTAAGGTGTGAAGGTTCCTTTGCAGGAAGTAAAAGGAAACTACATTTCCCAGATGCCCTGATAGTCAGCCCCTGGAAGGGTTGGGGGCAGGGAAACAAAAAGGCGGTGTCTTCCTAGGGAGGGATATTCTAACTCATATAAAGAGAGGGGCCCTCCAGAAGGAGGGCAGGCAATTCAGGAGAGCTCAATGGAAGGCGAGGAGGATGGAGAAGCTGAGGCAGAAGAACGATGCCCAGGCACACCTTTATTCTAAAGCTAATTCAGCCCTAAGATATCTCTTTCCCTTTTCACTTCTGTGCAGCAGTTTGTTGAATAAGAGTCTCTAGCACTGTTATGGGTTAATTAGAGTTGCTAGGTCTATTACTGAAGAAGCATAGGTAGAAGGTTTTAGTTAAATGTTGAGAGCACTTATTTTTGTTGTGGGGAACCAAGTAGGAATTACTATCCAAACAGTCTAACTTCAGTTAGCCAGCCAGACTGAGTCACTGCTCTCTTGATTACCAAATGTTGGTACCTAATCAAACCTTACCTCAACACCTTTCCAAAGTGAGTAACTGAACTGAACTTTTCAACCTTTTTACTTAGGTATACACTGCTCCTAGCTTATTTCTAGCTTCTGGCTAATTTTTTTTTTTTTTTTTTTTTAAATACAAAGTTCTGCTTACTAGTTGCCTTACAGACTTTTAAAAATAAACACACTAACTACTGCTTACTAGCTGGCTTACCGACTGACCATTTAAAAATACAAACAGTCTAACTTGTTTATTCGCTGCCTTACTATTACACACTAAATAATATTCCCAAATAGTTAACTTTGCCCCAATACATTTGAAAAAGACAATGTCCCAAGCAAAAACTTACTGATTCCTTTCAGCCACCAGCAAGATGATCCTCTCCTCTCAGTGCCCCCACTGGAATGTGCCACTTTGGGTGCCACTATCATCCAGCATCCACAGTCATTTTAGATACCTTGGAGTTCTTTTGCCCTTATGATTTCTTCTCACCAACATAGAGGGGCAGATTTTCAAAGAGGTACGCGCGTAAGATACACGCGTATCCCCGAAAACCTGCCCCAAGTTCCTCCTGCACCCGCCGAGCCTATGTTGAATAGTCTCGGTGGCGCGCGCAACCTCCGGGACGCACGTAAGTCCCGGGTCTTTTCTGGGGGGCGTGTCGCGGCAGCGCGTCATCTGGGGGAGGGGCCGTGGGTCTGGTTCCAGCCCAGGGGCATTTTGGGGGCGTGGTTGAGGCCTCCAAAACAGCTCCCGGGCCAGGGAATTGCGCAACCGGGGCAGGCGTACCTCTTCAAACAAAGGTGGGGGGGTGGGTTAGGAAGGGGAAGGGAGGGGAAGGTGCGGGGAGGGGGTGGAATGAAAGTTCCCTCCGAGGCCGCTCCGCTTTTGGAGAGGCCTCGGAGGGAACGGAGGCAGGCTGCGCAGCTCGGCGCACGCAGACTGCCGATTTTGCACAGCCTTGCGCGTGCCGACCCCGGATTTTAAAGGATTTGCACGGCTATGCGCGTATCTATTAAAATCCAGTGTACTCTTGTTCGCGCCTGGTGAACGAACAAAAGTACGTGTGGGCGTACTTTATTAAAATCTACCCCAGACTGTAGTGCTTCCCCCATTGACTTTAATGGCAAACAAAAAATGAATCAAACTAAAAAAATTAATTTATTTTTGGTTTAAACTAAAGAAATGAATTGGGGTTACTATGAAATGAATTTTGAAATGAAACAACATTTTTCCACCTACACATACCTAGTCACCAATAACCAGACTGAGCTGCAGTGCCCTATTCAGACATGGCAACATGTGCACTCCCAACTTATCATGCCAATGTAACACTTCTGCTTCCTCTCATGCTTTGGCACTACTTCGAGGTATCACCAACCCTTGACATTCTTTCCCAGGTTTTCCAGCCCTCCTTGCATGGCTCTACAGCAGATCTGCTGCTTTGGTGTTCTTGTTTTTTCTCTCTCTCTCACCATTTGATGCTACAATTGTGACTATACAACCACAGCAATGAACAACACTCCCACTATCTTGGGCATAAGCAGCCAACTCACTTCCCTGCATTAACTCATCAGGCTCTGAAAGATGTCTTTCAATCAACCTCACTCCCAGATAATCAAAAGTTCTTTTTTGAGCCCTGGATTGCCCATGTAGTGAGTCCCACAGGGCTCCCTACATAATTACTAAAAGCAATTTCAATGTGGTGTTTGCTGGTATTGCAATCTTTTTTAAACATTTGCTTCCTGGCCTTGTCTTGACCTTCATTCTTAGATTTTTTGATATTATGGAAACCCTCTGATACAGTATCATATGGCATGACTGAAAATATTTTATTTATATACAAGTTACTAGTGACTTTGTAACTCGTGATGGAATGAAATTACAAGTAAGCTTTGAAAGGTCATCAGTATAGAACAAAAAAAAGTCTACAGTAAATTTGAGTGAAACTGAGCAATGCATCTATATCACTAACTTCCTGAAATAAGAGCTTTACTCCACCTCTTACTCCATATTCATAGACATTCCACCCCTCTCCAACCTCATCCCCCTCCCTACTCATTATGCACGAAACTCTTAGGAAATCTGCCATAGTGGTCCAGATTTAAGAACATAAGAACATAAGAAAATGCCATACTGGGTCAGACCAAGGGTCCATCAAGCCCAGCATCCTGTTTCCAACAGTGGCCAATCCAGGCCATAAGAACCTGGCAAGTACCCAAAAACTAAGTCTATTCCATGTTACCATTGCTAATGGCAGTGGCTATTCTCTAAGTGAACTTAATAGCAGGTAATGGACTTCTCCTCCAAGAACTTATCCAATCCTTTTTTAAACACAGCTATACTAACTGCACTAACCACATCCTCTGGCAACAAATTCCAGAGTTTAATTGTGCGTTGAGTAAAAAAGAACTTTCTCCGATTAGTTTTAAATGTGCCCCATGCTAACTTCATGGCGTGCCCCCTAGTCTTTCTACTATCCGAAAGAGTAAATATAGCAGATATTTTCATGTTTAGTTGGTTCTGATGTGTTATTGTTGTCCACATGAGTAGAAAAGATTAGCAAGGAAACCACCCACATTCAGAAACTATTCTTTTCCTGGGTCCAAGATGGCGGACTGGTAAGACGCAAGAGAGCTTCTCTCCTCAAACTTACCTTGCTTCATTTCCATGCCTCACTCAGGCCGCAAGAAGAGGGCGAGGGAGCATTTAGCTCTGGAGACCCCCGCGACCCAAGCGGTAATAGGCCCTATGGACGCTCACCTGTGTCGGGGAGCAGAAGCTCTGGTTATGAGCTCGCTGGCTGATGATCGGAGGGAAGAGGAGTCCGAAGTCGGCCTTGAGCATTTGATTTCATCTTCACCGAAGGATAGACAACCACCCGTGAATCCTGCGCTGAGATGCGCCGGTCAAATGCGGAAGGAACCAGAGGCACTGGAATTGAGTGCCTCGCGAGTTTCCCCTCCAGAGCCCATGTTGATGGGGGGGGAAAGTTTCAGCGATGCACCATCTGGAACGGGACGATGGAGAAGTTACACCTGAAGTTGAACTGCAGCCATATCGAAGGGAGATACTGGAGCAAACTTCTGGCGACCCCGGGAGTGATGAACAAATTCCCGAGTTGATAAGGCCTCAAATTTTCTTGTTAGAAACCATTTGGGAAGCAATTAAAGAAACAAATAGTAACAATTCTCTACAAATGTTACAGACTGTTAGAAAAGTGGAAAAATTGGAAGGCCGAGTGACTGTAATTGAAAAAGATCATTGGAAGTCAACAAAAATTACAATCTTTAGAGGTCAAAATTGAAAGTGTAAAAAATTTACAACATGAAATGATAAAAGAGAACCAAATTTTACAACAGAAATATGAGAAAAATAATCAAAGTCTGGCAAGAAACCTCAGATGTATCAATTTTCCTAAGCTTCCATATAGGATATCAAAAGAGCTAAGTCCTAAAAATTTCAGAGGAAACTTTACCTATTATCTCAAAAGCTTATTATATACCTCCGATGAAGAAAACACAGACTGGCATAGATAATTTCCAAGTATTAGTACCAAGGGAGACACAGGCTTTGGACATCTCAGCAGCCCTCGAACAATCAGAAGAGAATATAGCAGTACCATCAATTTTAATTGTAGTATTTTTACTTGAATCCGACAGAGAGTGGGTATTCAAAAAGTATTTTTCCCATCAAACAGAACTTTTCCTTAGCCATAAGGTTCGAATTTTTCCTGACCTTTCGAGGACTTCGCAGAAGCGGCGTCAACAATTTCTAATGCTGAAACCTCAAGTTTTGGAGCTAGGATGTTTATTTTTATTTAAATTCTCTTGTAAGTGCTTGATAAAGCATCAAGGCAATTCCTTCATATTTTTCCAATCATCCCAGTTAATTTCTTTCATAGCTAGTTAAAAGAACCCAGTGGTTTCTTCCTCTCCAATGGCTTAAATGTTAACTTCATATAGATGTAACTTCTGTTCTATCATAAAGTAAATGCTGTATCCCGTAATACCATGAAATTGTATAATTACGAATTCCTTAAGGTTGAGTTAATTTTTGGACCCTCATTGAGGGCTTGAGATATGCTTTGTAGTTTTTAGACTGGGGTATATATCCTTTATAAAAAATGTAATGGTTAGTTTATATACCTGTTGATGATATTCCTATTTTGTGTTGGATATGTTGTTGAATTTATATAGTTAAGAGCTACTTAAGCATGTATTTCTGTTCAAGTAAATACTTGAAATAATTGTAAATTTGATAAATAGAAAATTAAAAAAAAATAAAAAAAGAAACCATTCTTTTAAATAAACATAAAATAATTTGTTTAATGGCCAAACTTAGTGCAACATGCACCAAGAGATTCACAGATAGCCAAATAAAACACTGAGGGGGTAATTTTCAAAAGGAGATATGCCCGTAAATGTAAATAATATTGTAGAAATTTTCAAAAGCCCGAGTAAAGTGCACTTATATGAGTAAATCCTATGGTCAATTCAATGGCATATATTGTAGCAATTTTCAAAAGCCCACTTACTCAAGTAAAGTGCATTTACTCAAATAAAATCCAGTTTTACTCGAGTAAATGCTTTTTAAAAGCAGGTCCTCGGAGTGGTATATCCCTTCTCAGGATCTGTGGTCTGTGTGATCCTGTTGATGTCTGATTTAGAGACCCCCTCACTGAATAATCTCCTTTGCTATAGTAATTTTCTTCTGAAACTTGCTTTTTATTAAGTGCATAAACATAGCATTCCATAAATTGCAATTATAATACTTCAAATCAAAAATACAATTGTATCTTGAGTGACCGATATTAAGAAAATAAACAGCAAATATGCCCATATTATCAGCATTCAAATGCCTATTTTATATACTACAGAGATCAAGCAAATTCTCTCTGTCACATCAAACTAACCTCTAAACTATGAAATGATCAAACTCTGCACTGTAATTTTTAGTATAAGCATACATCAAGCCCACTCCCCACCCCCCACCATCCCTCAACCCCCATCTTCCTCCATTAATATTATCTCACCATCAAGCATTAAGTCTGAGTATCCTCCATGGTCAGGACTTCTTCAATAGAAATGTCATATGAAAAAACATCAAAGTACATGAAAACCAGAGGCATATTTTAAGGGGATCAGGGAACCTTCCCCAGGTATACTTCTATCAGAGCCTATGGATTTTGCCTTATGCTGATGTCTTTGCATCAGTATCTGAAGAGCTCATCTATAATGGTCTCGGTCCTGTTCTGATAGGCAATTCTAAATAGAGAGACTTTACTAAGGGTTACCCTTAAAGTGCTACTAAGGATGATACATTATATTAAGCTCAGTTAATTATTTGTGAAATCAGAACTACTCATAATATGCAGTCAGAGAGATGTTCTCAAAAAGAATATAATTTCTATTTTACATGAGAAAAGTATACAATTAACTTCAATTGATAAATGTAATTGATCAAATCACATCAAATGGTCAGATCAAGTAATTTAAATCAGATCAATTAATTTAAATCAGATTAATTAATTTAAATCAGATCAAGTCATACGATAAGAGATATGAATCAAATGGTGGCTTACTAATTTATTTAAATTTATTTATTTATTTTTATTTAAAAACTTTTCTATACTGTCGTTTAGTAATGCACCATCACAATGGTTTACAATTAGGCACGTAAATAAGTTTGGTTTGGTTTATAAATTATCTAGAGGGTGCCAATAAATTTTCGGTTACATGTTTCAATAATATACTCTATATGGAAAGTGGATTGAAATTTCCATTTATACGATTAATAGGATAATCATATATGTTTTATACTGGCCTTCTCTTAATTTAATACTTAATTATGATAAAAATAATAAAGTAAGCAATTATGCTTTTGGGTGACTTTCAGCTGTGTGTCGGTGTTCTTATTCATCGACCTCACTGTGAAAGGTTTTTTTGAAGAGCCATGTTTTTAAACTTTTTAAAAGAGTTTTAAATCTTTCATTAATCTTATTTCGAGTGGTAATGCCTTCCATAATATTGGCCCCGCTAAAGATAGTGCTCTCTCTCTAACAGGCCGATACAGCACAGTGCGCTTTGGTGGAGCGCACTGTTAACTGGCATTTGGACGCGTGTTTTCAACGCGCTAGCTTTACCCCTTATTCAGTAAGGGGTAATAGCGCGTCAAAAACGCACGTCCAACCCCCCCGAGACTAATAGTGCCCGCAACATGCAAATGCATGTTGATGTCCCTATTAGTCATTCCCACGCGATACAGTAAGTAAAATGTGCAGCCAAGCCGCACATTTTACTTTAAGAAATTAGCTTGGTAACATCAAGCTAGGTTGAGAGATCATTGCCCAAATCTCATCTTGGAGTCAGTTTCCTCACTCCGAAGGCCATCCAATCTTCACAAGAGACCACTGTTCTGTTCGTACGTCTCACATTGACTGTCAAAGTGGCCTCTAACCCCCTACACTAACACCTAACCCTCGCCCCGAGTTACTAGGTGGGCCTCTCATAGGAATACAAATATCTATCTTGGGAGAGGACATTATGGCTAGTCTCTCTCTCTCTCACTTTCTTTCTTTCTCTCTCTCTCTCTCTCTCTCAATTCAAAAAGGTGTAGTTTAAATCAATGTTAAGTCTGTGCAGTGGCATGCCCACCCCTAACTCCTCCTCCTTTGGGAATTTGCATCGCACCATACGATATGGTGCGATCGCATGCGTTAAGGGCCTATCGCATGCGTAAACAGGGCTTTTCGCATGCGATAAGCCCTTAACGCATGCAAAAACACCTTACCGCATTTTGATAAATGAGGGGGTTAGTCTCCTAAGGACCATTAATTTGGCATAGCCTTCTCTAACTTTCAGTGATATGTGTTGCTTAAGGCTGAGTTCCGTGTCGATTATTACTCCTAGGTTTTGAGCTTTCTCAGTTAGCTCCACTGTTTTGTCATTTTTAAGTTTGATGGGATTCTGAATTATTTCAATGTTTTTTCGTTCAAGATGTATAAATTCTGTTTTTTCAGTGTTAATTACTAGTTCCATTTGGTTTAGTAGTTGTTTAATTATATCTAAGTACAACATTGCAAAGTTCAGTGTTTTTTCAATTGTTTCTTCTACCGGTAGAATTAGCTGAATGTCGTCAACATATATTTTATTTTATTTATTTAAGTTCTTTTAATATAATGTATGATACTTAGTCCTGCCAGTAGGTGGCAAAGGGGCAGCATGTAAATGTTAAATACGAGTTAGAAGAGAAAGGCCTCCGGCGTGTTACACTGAAATCAGCATAACAGCCCCAAGTGACTGGACTTCATCATTTTTATACCCTCAGTCTAGGTTACAGATTATGCCTTATAAATTAGAATACTAACCTAGAATCTCTGATTGTTACATGTATTAGTCAAGCTAAATATACAAGAACATTTGATTATAAAAGAGAAATTATTTGATCTTCCACCAAATCTATGGCAAGACATCTGGGTGCCTTGATCATAGCTCATCAGTCTCTAACTGACAAAAAGACATTTAATTTCATATACTAAAGCATAACATAGCATTTGTACAATCTCCTAATCTGTAAGATTCTTAAAATTTTCTAATGTTTAAATGCAATACTAAAATACAGTAAATATATTTATTTTTACGTTCAGAAGACTATAATGAATTATTTATTTAATTCAGGTGCTGTATTACCTTGAAAGAAAAAAGTTCTGGGAACTCTGACATGCCTGGGAACTCTGCCAAATTTAGGACATTAATCACAGAGATAGCAGAGCGCTGGCTAGTTTCCCAGATTTAACAACTGCAGGTATTTAAAAAAATATTCTTCTTAAGAAGAGAGGAAAAAAAAGGTTAAAAATGTGTTACTGCAGTTTATTCAAGACTAGCTGTGCACCAGTCATTTTTAAATCTAAAGAATAATTTAGAACAATTTAAAATAATTCAGAATGGGTCAGAGCATTATTGATTTCATAATTCTATATTTGTGGTACAGGGGAAGCAGATACCATATCAGGTCCAGCAAGAAACAGTCATCCTGGTATGTCACCTTATCTTAATGGTGCATAGCATGTCGCAGACTTAGTTCTGGTCATCTCTGTTGAAGTCTGTGGGTCAACCTTTGAGCTGAATTTTATAAGCGTTGTGAGTATGCGGGCCATGCATGAGCAATGAGAATGTTAAAAGCTGCTAATTACGTGCGTTTATTTGTGTATGCGAGCTAACAAAAAGGGGGCAGAAAAGGGGCAGGGCATGGCCATTACCGGGCAGGGCCAACAGTTACGCATGTAAAGCCGTATTTTAAAACCAGCTGCTGCAGCGTGTGGCAGCCTGTTACCCATATATATTTACTACTGCTCCTGATGAGCAGTAGTAATCTCTGTTTAGGCCTAAGTAGACTGGAAGAGGGGTCTGGATCATCTGGGGTAGTGCAGGATGAAGAACCAGAGGGGTCTGAATGACCTCGAGATGGACTGGGAAAACTTGTGGACTAATTGGTAAAACTGGGAATGGCTTTCATGCGAGCTTGTTTTAAAATCCGATTCTCTGGACACATTAAAGCTAACAAAGTCCTAAAGAAGATACGCAAACTGTGTTTGCTCGAGTAACCGCTTAAAATTAGGGGCCCACATATGTGCAGTAGGCATATTTTAAATCATAAGAGCATGCTCCTGTGTGTGATTTAAAATTCCAGTGTATGTTTGCTTGTGCGCCCATATGCAAATGTATGGGCGCCTGTGCGCTTGCTTTAAAATTACTGTCCCTGTATTTAAAATAAGCAGTCTAGCAGAAAGATTGTACATGGCACTTAATGGTAAGTTCCAAAAAACATTTTAGTATTTATTTGAGAAAAAAAACATCTATGCAAAACAAGAAAACCTACTCTCTTTAGAAGCTGTAAGGTAGTTGCAGGGCAGATCAGAAGGTGAAACTGAAAGCAGAAAATAGGGACAGAGAAAGAAACAAGGTGAATCTCAAGACATCAATTCAACTCGTAAGTGCTAAACAGAGAAAGAGAGAAACATTTTAACATTATCTTATTTTACATAACTGTGCATTAGTTAAATACACACAAATATACTTAAGAACCTTCTCTCCCGTTTACACTTTTAGGAATTGATGTTCCCACATTCCCCCTTCTCAACAACACTGCACATTTGCTGTCCACTATTACTCTTGTCCCAATTCGTTACACAGGGCAAATAACCAATCCGTAGTCAAAGTCTTAGTTAATATATCTACCACCATGTTCTCTGTGGGGCAGTATTTCAGCTTAACCAGTCTCTTTTCACACATATCCCTCATGTAGTGAACTTTTATATCCACATGTTTCATGTTTGGCCTGATTTGTTTGTGTCTGCCATTTTGATACTCCCTTGGTTGTCTTCAAAAAGCTGTATTAAGGTCGGTTGATCGATCACAAGTCTGAGAATAACTTGTACAGCTTGCTCTGCAGCACAGTACTCTGTCTCTGTAGAAGACAGCCACAACTGTCTGCTTCTTGCTTGACCACATGATAGCTGCATCTTTGTGAAAGAAAACATATTCTGTTGTTGATTTTCTATCTGTTCTGTCTCCTCCCCAATGTTCAGTAAAGATGTGCATTCGTTTTGGCCAAATTGGAAAATTTCAACGAAATTGTCCAATTCGGCATGTTTCAGGGAGCCCGAAAAAGATCGGGATTTTCCCGTTTTTTCGCAAAAATTAATTTATCCGATTAGTGCGCACTGACTCCCGTCAGTGCACGCTAACTCCCTGTTAGTGCGCGCTAACTCCCCGTTAGTGCATGCTAACTCCCGTTAGCGCGCAATAACAAAAACTAACAAAAAGTAACAAAAAGTAACAAAATCTAACGGTTTTTGGTAGTGCGCACTAACGGGGAGTTAGCATGCACTAACAGGGAGTTAGCGCGCACTAACTAAAAAATCGATTTTTCGCGAAAAAAAAAGACCGAACCGAAAATAAACGACATTTTCCATGGCGGCCGAAAAACAAAGAATAACACGAACACAAAAAATGATGCACATCTCTAATGTTCAGCCACATACCCAGTCAGGTCTGAACTTTCAGTACTAGCTGGAAACTTTGGTTTTAAGTTCACTGTCCCTTTCAGATACCTTCCTAGCCTCTTTACTGCTGTTCACGCCTCCTGAGTTGGATTACCAAATATACTCATGTATAAGTCGATCTCGTGCCTAAGTCGAGGGCATTTTTTGGGCCACAAAAGTAAGAAAATTGCTGTGACCAATGGATAAGTCTAGGGTAAAACCTAGGGGGCTTATGACTATCCCCAGTGGTTCACACCTTCTTCCCCCATGGCTATCCCCGGTCATTTACTCCTTCCCTCCCTCCCCCTCCTGATACCTTAACTCACCCTCTGCTAGCAGGACGACAACAGGAGTTGCGGCTGCTCAAATGCATCTTCCCTCCTCCCCTGCAGGGTCCCAGTGTAACACTTTGAAGCATATGGGTCAAGGACTATAATAACAGTTCTCTATGAGCCGGATTTTTAAACCTAAGTGCGCGGGGTAGATTTGTGCCGCGCGCACAGCTGCACACGTTATAAAATCAGGGGTCGGCACGCACAAGGGGGTGCACACTAGTGCACCTTGCACACGCCGAACCCTAGGGGAGACCAGTTGGCTTTCCCTGTTCCCTCCAAGGCCACTCCGAAATCGGAGCGTCCTTGGAGGGAACTTTCCTTCTGCCCCCCCCCCCCACCTTCCCCTCTCTTCCCCTACCTGTCCCGCCCCCCAAGTGCTGGCGTGCAATCCCCTGGCCCAGCAGCCTAGCAGATGCCTCTGGCGACGCCTCCGGACCGCCTTGCCCCGCCCCCAGACCACCCATTTTTTCAAGCCCCAGGACTTACACGCATCCCGGGGCTTTACGCGCGCCACCAGGCCTTTTGAAAATAGGCCCAGGGTGCATAGGCTTTTAAAATCTCCTCCTATGTGCAATCTATTTCTATAAGGCCCATACCACCTTCAGCTCTTGGAATGTATAATCTCAGCATACACTGATTCTTAGAGGTTACTTGATTGTACTTATATCCAATTGTTTAAGATCATTATTTGGCCAGTCTACTATTCCAAAACTATAGGAGAGTGTCTCTTAGCTTAAGCTACAATACAAAGGCCTTTTCTTATACAGGTCCCCGTATACATGTAACAAATGGCTACACTTATTAAACTATACAGTCAGATTTATTTATTTATTTAAATGATTTTATATACCGACAGCCGTTTGCACATCGTGTCGGTTTACAAGTAACTTACAACCAATAAATATATAGGCATTGCCTTTACAAGGAACAGTATGCAAGATAAACGCAGTAACAGAGCAAATAGCTAGATAAACTGGGGAGGGAGGAATTAGGGTTAGGCGTGACAAAAGGGGGGCAGGGGGAGGGTGACAACAAAGATACAGAGGGAAAAAGTATGTACAAGGTTTAGAGGAACATTTGTTATGTACACTGGTTATATACAAAGTTGTATAAGCGTAAAAACAACAGTCGTTGCAATGAGGATATATATGAGGTTATACAACATAATATTCTTTATACAAAAGGTTAAGTGAGACAATTGTAAATCCTTAGGGGGGTTAGAGGAAGTAGGTGTTAGATGTAGGTCCTGAGAGGGGGATATTGGTGAGTGAAGATGATAGGGTTAGAGTGTTGGTAAGTGATGAAGATTGGGGGTATGCTTGGAGGAAGAGCCAGGTTTTGAGTTTCTTTTTGAAAGTGGGTGTGGAAGTTTCGGTGCGTAGGTCAGTAGGCATAGAGTTCCAAAGGGTGGGGCCTGCGAGGGAAAGGGCTCTATTGGTGGTGGAGATGAGTCTCGTAGATTTTATGGAAGGAGAAATAATCCACGGAGTGAGGAACGGGTAGGCCTTGTGGAGGTACGAGGGAGGAAAGGTGGGTTTAGCCAGTTGTAATGTTCATTAGTAATACTTTTGAGAATGAGGGTAAGAGTCTTGTAGATCTGTAGATCTGATAGAAAATAACTTTACCCAAGTATGCTCTGGAATACACCTGGCTACATGTACCCAGTTAACTTTAGTATAGCAATTTTCCTGACCAGATTTACCCAGCTAAGTTTCTCCAGCTCACGAAGAATATCAGCAAGAACTGGATTTTAGCCACGCTCCCAGAAGGTCACCCACCCTGCCCAGCTGGGTATTAACTTACCCTGGAAAAACGTTTGCAGGTGGGAAGGGCAGAAAATTCAAATTAAATACATAAACTGCTCCTAATTTTTTTGAATACTGGTCCCTTAAGCTTAATGCACAACTTTCTGTCACTGACTCGTGCTCTTCACCCCAGCTGTAGCATTCACTGAATTTCAGATTTAAGGTATTGCCTATTTTCTGTTACATTTGTTTTCTGAGGTCACTTTTTTCAGCTTTCAGATATGTATGCAGACAATACTCAAATAAATTAGGTAGACTAGATGGGCCTACTGGTCTTTATGTTTCCATGTTCTTATGTAAATTTATATATTTCTTTTGTCAGTCTTTCAGTCGCTTCTTGTGGTCTCTTTCCTGCTGGCTCAGTGCTATCTCTCATTCAGTGTTGGGAAAACAAAATTGCTTTTTTTTTTTCCTTAGTGCCCTATAGGTTCCCATTCTTCTCCCTCAGCAGATGCTCATCAATGACTTTCTATATACTCCATCTGCCTCAGGCAGTAATCCAGGCATTGCTCTCCTCACACTCTTATTCTTCACACGTGACCCAAAAGTCAATCCATCTTTTGTTTTTTCTCTGCTGGCGGCTAATGAGCATAATCTATTAGTCATGCCTGTTGTATGAGCAAAAGAACATACAGCTTACTGGTCACACATATACAAATGAGACTAGAATTAGCCCATATCTTGGTAGTTCTTATCAAAAGCATCTCCAACCACTATAACTTAAATGTATGCATAAAATGACGCCCACAGAAAATGTCTTAAAATTTCGGTTGATGGTTCGTGTGCACCTTGAATTTCATATACAGCCCTCCTTACTCCCCAAATTAAACTGATTATATAATGCTTTGAAAATGTGTTCCAGAGCCACCGAGAATGGAGGGCAAGATATGTGAGGACCTCGGTTGTAAAGTGCTATTGGCTGAAAGTTATACACTTATATGAAAGGCATTATTGTACATACGCCTGGTGCATCACATCATTTCTGTAGGTAAAAGCTGTTTTGCTATAAGTCATTCACTAGATAAACTGGATTATATGTTTTATCACATCAGATATATTTTTTTAATTGTCGAGATAATAAAAGTTGAGGATCTCATCCTTACACAAGCATATCTGTCTATATGGAAAATTATTTTCCCTTTTCCTCATATAGTAAAACTGCAAGGAATGTACTGACTTCTTTGCTTTTGGATTCACCAGTAGCTGGACTTTTAGTACCAGTGTGCATGGCCTACAGTAGATGCTGATCCTTCATGATTCAGAAATGCAGACTTGGGTTCAATGTTCTGGATTCTGAATTTTCACATCACTGTACTTAAGCTGAATATTTAACAGATACAACTATAAATAATATATCAGGGTGAAGAGAAATGATTACTTTGCCCTTTTAAATTCTGAATAATTAATTTTCTCCAACTGCAATCTTTTATCTGGGAAAGAGGCAGTCATATTTTTCTTGTCTAAGATTTGTTTTCAATCTGTAACTTTTATTAACTTCTCATAAATTCATTACTAATAATTGGCTTGATTCACCCTCAGAGGTTTAGTTATCCAGTAAGCGAATAGCAGCTGAAAATCAAGTCTTTATGAATATCTACTGTTAAAAAAAGGGATATTCAGGCACTTTTCCTGCTGTTTTCAAACACTCACAAACTTATTTGGAAAGGCCCATAAAAAGATATTCAGAGTATGCAAAAGGAGGAGCCTGCGTCTTCTCACCACTATCCAGCTGTGTTCCACTTCCAGACCTGCCCTCAAAAGGTTATTCACCCTCGTAGATACAAAACTATAATCGCCTCTCGAAGGTCTCTGTCACAAATATATTTACTTCTGCTCAGAGCAGGAGTAAATCCAGGCGGCATCACTTTATTTCCAATGGGATGAAAAAAAAATATTTTGTCTTTTATTTTATTTGCTCTAAATCCATTGGAATAGAATTGGAATAAAGTCTCAGGAAAGAACTGGAAATAAAAGTCTGTTTCAGGACCTAGACCTACCTCCTGGTACTTGGAAAGAAAGGGTCTATTCTTAGCTATGGATAAGGTCATCCCCCTTGGTCTTCTAATATGGTCCTACCACCAGGGAGACGATTCTCTCACTTAGGACCTCAGCTTAGGTCCTGGCAGTAGGGAGAAGATTTTCTTCTTTAGGCTATGTCACCAGAACCCTCCTATTCTTGCCTCAAAACATAGACTCTTCATTAGAAAAAATATATTTTCTCTACAACTTATTTATTTTTTCATTTGTTTATTTATTTTTTAAATTTATGAATCACTTATCGATATTGCTAAGCGATTTTCAATAAAAACAAATCATTAATAATAAAAAGCAAAACAAAAATAAAAACTGGTGCTGGAAATAACTCCCATGACTGGTGGTAAACGCAAAGATTTTTAGACATCTTGCCTATTACGGATTATGAAGATATAAACTAAAAGCTTGCTCAAATAAGATGGCATTCATCAATTTTTGAAAGGTCGTAAGTTCTGTCTCATTTTTTTGCCTGCTGAGAAATTACATTCCAAAGAGTAGGCCCTTGTACATAAAATAGTCACTCTCTTTATTCATCCAAATGTACTTGTTTGAAGGATGGGATGCTAAAAGCATTTGTGATGCTGAACGTATTGCTCTTTCAAGACAGTACAGTTTCAAAGCGCATTCATGCTGTCTGGGGCAATACCTCTGAATGCTTTATAAACCAACATTAATATTTTGAATTTCACACCCAGATTATGGGCAACCAATGATGTTTTTTTTTAAAAAGAATGTGATGTGTTGGTATATCAGAATTTGCTCAATGATTCTGATGGCAGAGTTCTGGATATATTATCAGGCTCGCAGTGAGTTTTGTGGCAGACCTAAATAAAGAGAATTGCAGTAATCAACAGCCAACATCACAAGAGAATGAATTACAGTCTATAAATCTATATCTGTTATGTAGGGTCTAATTCTTCTCAATATCTGGAATTTGAAGCATGAATTTCTAACTACTTTTTAAATCTGAGACTGAAGGGTTAATCTGGTATTCCTATTAATACCAAGATTTTTTACCTTTTCTGACATAGCAATCGAATTTCCTTCTACGATTCAATTCTTGGGAACATCAATTGATGGGTACCTTGCCAGGTACAAAAGCTCCATTTTAGACATGAAGAGATTGAAGAATCTAAATATGTACACCCAGGAGGAAAGGAGCAGGGGTGATATGATACAGACTTTCAGATTCTTGAAAGGTTTTAATGATCCAAAGACAACGACAAACCTTTTCCGTTGCAAAAATATCAGCAGAACCAGGGGTCACGATTTAAAACTCCAGGGAGGAAGACTCAGAACAAATGTCAGGAAGTATTTCTTCACGGAGAGGGTGGTGGATGCCTGGAATGCTCTTCCGGAGGAAGTGGTGAAGACCAAAACTGTGAAGGATTTCAAAGGGGCGTGGGATAAACACTGTGGATCCATAAAGTCTAGAGGATGTGAATGAAGAGAAGAGGCATGGGGGTGGCTTGCTTGCGGGAATGATGGCTACTACCTGGAGATTAATATCCTTATTCAATAAACATATACACGGTTAATGTGACTCCAACATTGCTCTATGCTTCAATGGCAAGAGGAAATGTGGAAAAAGGGATTTGCATCCACAAAAAAGCAGGGGAATAGCTTGCTTGTTATGGCCCCCAAACCAAATAAGCCTGATACTTCATTTTCAATGCATATCCAGCAGAGCTCACTGCTTCAACGGCAGGGGGGAATTAAGTAAAGAGGATTTATATTCAGACAACCAACAAGGACTGAATTGCACAGGCAGTGTAAACAAGCGTGGAAGTAGCTTGCTTATTACGGTGGTTACTACCCCTAACCAATTAGCTAGATACGTCACTTAGATGCAGCTCCAGCACTGCTATCTACAACGATGGTAGGGGTGGAAGGGAAATAGAACCAAAAAGTTATTTATAAGGGCCAAGAGTAACAGATAAGTATGGAAAAAAAATGTGTGAAAGCTTGCTGGGCAGACTGGATGGGCCGTTTGGTCTTCTTCTGCCGTCATTTCTATGTTTCTATGTTTTAAACCAGTTTATTTTGGGTCAACCATTCTTTAAGCTGTGTAAGACAAATGACCACCTTTACTAGGGCATCTTGGCATGAAACTCTGATGGGCACAAAGAATTGTATGTCATCAGCAAAAATTTAATAATCTACATCGAGCTCTGAAAAAATGTGACCGATTGGGGTAAGGTAAATGTTAAATAAAACTGCCAACAAGGCAGATAGTTATGGAACCCCAGTTTTTAGTTTAAAGGGGCCTGATTGTGCTCCTGATATTACCACTTGGAATCTTCTCCCTTTCAGATAGGGTGAAAACCATTTCAATATCATACTCTCTATTCCAATTTCCTTGAGTCTTTGCAATAAAATACCATGGCCAATGGTATCAAAGGCCACTGATAAATCCAATAGCACTAGAAAATACTCAGCATCAGAATCAAAAAGAGGCAACAGAAGGACTTCAGTGTTATAACCTGTCCTAAAACCATATTGTTGGGAATCCAATATGGAATGACAATTCAAGAAATCTTGCAATTGATTTAATACAATTTTTTCAAGAACTTTTGAAATGAATGGTAAATTCAAGATCAGTTTATAGTTTTGATAGTTATCGGGTGGTAGGTTCTGCTTCTTAAGCACCGGTTTAACAGATGCCATTTTTAGTAAATCTGGAATAAATCCTTCATTTAAGGAAAGATTTATAGGGAACTAGATCTTTAAGGCATTTTAAGGACACATTTGAACATTGGTTTAATGGACAAAAATTAGATTTTAAAATTCCAATGATGGTGCAAATTTTGGAAGGGTGGGTTTCTTCAAAAGATCCCCATAGAGTGTCAATAGTAATCTCAACTTCATTTTCTGAAGCCTTAGAGAATGGGAGAGCAGAAATTAATATATCTATTTTGTCTGGTACCTCCTTCAATGTGGTTAAGTTCTTAACAATATAGAAGAGTTCTTGTATGTGATTTTGCACAGAATGAATCCTGTCTGAGAAACAATTTTGCTTAACATCATCAAGTTTATATCTGTATTCCTCTATTTTCAATAGGCATAAGAACATAAGAACATAAGAAATTGCCATGCTGGGTCAGACCAAGGGTCCATCAAGCCCAGCATCCTGTTTCCAACAGAGGCCAAACCAGGCCACAAGAACCTGGCAATTACCCAAACACCTAGAAGATCCCATGCTACTGATGCAATTAATAGCAGTGACTATTCCCTAAGTAAACTTGATTAATAGCAGTTAATGGACTTCTCTTCCAAGAACTTATCCAAACCTTTTTTGAACCCAGCTACACTAACAGCACTAACCACATCCTCTGGCAACAAATTCCAGAGATTTATTGTGCGTTGAGTGAAAAAGAATTTTCTCCGATTAGTCTTAAATGTGCTACTTGCTAACTTCATGGAATGCCCCCTAGTCCTTCTATTATTCGAAAGTGTAAATAACCGAGTCACATCTACTCGTTCAAGACCTCTCATGATCTTAAAGACCTCTATGATATCCCCCCTCAGCCGTCTCTTCTCCAAGCTGAACAGCCCTAACCTCTTCAGCCTTTCCTCATAGGGGAGCTGTTCCATCCCCTTTATCATTTTGGTTGCCCTTCTCTGTACCTTCTCCATTGCAACTATATCTTTTTTGAGATACGGCGACCAGAATTGTACACAGTATTCAAGGTGTGGTCTCACCATGGAGCGATATAGAGGCATTATGACATTTTCCGTTTTATTAACCATTCCCTTCCTAATAATTCCTAACATTTTATTTGCTTTTTTGACTGCTGCAGCACACTGAGCTGACGATTTCAATGTATTATCTACTATGACGCCTAGATCTCTTTCTTGGGTGGTAGCTCCTAATATGGAACCTAACATCGTGTAACTACAGCTAGGGTTATTTTTCCCTATATGCAACACCTTGCACTTGTCCACATTAAATTTCATCTGCCATTTGGATGCCCAATCTTCCAGTCTTGCAAGGTCCTCCTGTAATGTATCACAGTCTGCTTGTGATTTAACTACTCTGAATAATTTTGTATCATCTGCAAATTTGATAACGTCACACTTATCTATCATGATCTGACAATGACTTTCTCCAGCAGCACTCTAATCGTCATAGGGTTGGATTAAACCCAATCAAGTCTGAATTATACGAAGGATATATGTGAGATCTCTTTGGTATTACTAATTGAACAGGGGTAACTTTTTCTAATGCATGATCCAGGGACAATTTCCAGTGAATAACATCTGAGACATTTGAATGAGTAACATTCAATTTTGGTCCAAAAGCCTCACCTAAAGCATCAATTTTGTATCTACTATGGTTTACTAGACAAACTGTGATCTACATGAGTATTCTAAATATTGACCTCTGTCTGGAAATGAATCAAAAAATGGTCAGACAATGGGACCTTGATACGACCAATTCGCTAAGTAGAAATGACTTGAGAATAGTGTTTTGTAAATACTAGGTCGACGGCATGGCCCAGTTTGTGGGTTGCTTGTTTGATTAATTTTTGCCAGCCCATTGCCTCCATAGTTGCTTAAAAAAAACTTGGCAGCTCTCAGAAAGTGGCAGAGCATCAACATGAATGTTGAAGTGTCCCATGACTGGAATTTCCTTAAGATCTGCATTATAGGAAGATATGAGGTCAATAATCACAGAGGGAACTTTAGCTAAGTATGTAGGAGGAGAATAAACTAGCAAACTTCCCAATGCTCGTTTGTAATCTGAAGCTTTTAAAAATTCATGGAACAGCTTGAGAAAATGACAGACATGTTATAAATGCATTTAATCATAATTAATAGCCCTCCTCCTTGCTTGTGAGGGTGATTTAAGGAAAAGATCTGATACCCATCTATCGATAATTGGTTCAAAAAACAGTGTCACTATCTTGGAGCCATGATTCAGTAAAACAAATTGCATCAGGAGCACTCATCTTTATAAAATCTAATACAATGCATATCTTTTTCCTGATTGCTTGGACATTAATTAAATATATTGATAAGGAGTTAGTAGGAGGTTTAGAGGGCAGAAAACAAGTTTTAATATCTAGTAACTTTCTATAAGACCAATAATATATGGTTTGTGGGATATCACCCTCAGGCATTCTAAATCCATGTGTATCTCTCTCAAATATTCCCTTCTTCCAGTCACCATTTCTGGGTCTCTCCGAACTGCCACTACCATCACACCTCTGAGTCCATTCTCCTTCCTCCCACTCCCCTTTTCCCATCTCTGGATCTCACCCTCTCTTTCCCCCTTCACCACCTCTGGTCCTCTGTCAACCTTCTTCCCCCTTCACTTCCTATCGCTCTCTGTCCCCCCCACATTGATCCCCCACCCCACATTAGGGATGTTCAGAGGGACGCCATACATTGCATTCGGGATTCATATTCATCGGGGGGGGGGGGGACAAATACGTTGCATTCGGCAAGGGGGCCCCCTGATATGTTTATACGTTAATTCCTATTTGTTTCCCCGCTAAAATTAAATTAACTACAACCCCCCACCCTCCTGACCCCCCCAAGACTTACCAAAACTCCCTGGTGGTCTAGCGGGGGTCCTGGGAGCCATCCCCTGCACTCACAGCCTCGGTTGCAGGTTTCAAAATGGTGCTGATAGCTTTTGACCTACTATGTCACAGGGGCTACCGGTGCCATTGGTCAGCCCCTATCACATGGCCATCAGTGCCATCTTGTGCTCCTACCATGTGACAGGGGCTTACCAATGGCACCGGTAGCCCCTGTGACATAGTAAGGGCAAAGGCTATCAGCGCCATTTTGATTACTGGCAGCCGACGGCCCGAGTGCAGGAGATCGCTCCCGGACCCCTGCTGGACCACCAGGGACTTTTGGCAAGTCTTGGGGGACCCTCCCGACCCCCACAAGACTTGCCAAAAGTCCAGCGGGGGTCCGGGAGCGACCTCCTGCACTCCGGCCGTCGGCTGCCAGTATTCAAAATGGCGCCGAAAGCCTTTGCCCTCACTATGTCACATGGTAGGAGCACAAGATGGTGCTGATGGCCATGTGACAGGGGCTGACCAATGGCACCAGTAGCCCCCGTGACATAGTAGGTCAAAGGCTATCGGCGCCATTTTGAAACCGGCAGCCGAGGTGTGAGTGCAGGGGATGGCTCCTGGACCCCCGCTGGACCACCAGGGAGTTTTGGTAAGTCTTGGGGGGGGTCAGGAGGGTGAGGGCTTTGTTTAAATTGGCTCCTTTAGGTGACTGAATAATTTGGCAAAGATTCATTGTACTCATGGGGAATCGCGATACGTTTCGCTTCCCCACAAATACAAGAATAGGGCCCTATACGTTGCGGATTCCCAATTCGTAGGGAACGAATGCTCACCCCTACTCCACATACACTCCATCATTTCTGGCTGTCTTTCACACACAACCCCATTTCTCCCCTGCCCATGTCTGAGCACACCCTCCCCCTCTGACTTTCTTGCACCCCTCTACTATCTTTCCCCCAGTTTTTTCTAACCTCGTCTACCCTCATCCTTAGCTCCATTGTTCCTTTCCATTCCCCCAATACTATTTCACACAGAACCCACACTCCCACATGGCTCTTATGCCAGCCCTCTCTCATGCCCTCTATTTCCTCACCCTAGCCTTTGTTGCCTCACACTTGCTGAAGAACAACTGGCAACATAGATCTAGGGGAGGAATTAGGTTCCAGACAGCCCAATTTCCTTGCCTTCAGGAAGACGGGAAGGAAGTGACATTAACCTCCTTCTCACAGCATTCAATGCCTGGAATGGGGTAGCTAGAGCAGAGAGTTAACTGCCTCTTCTTTATTTGGTTATATTGCTCTCCTTGTTCCAGCCCCTCCCTTCCTGTCCTCTGCAGTAGTGTTCAGTTGCACAAAAGCCACATTTTTCACATGAAAGAGCCACATGCAGCTCCCAAGCCGCTGGTTGGCCACCCCTGTTCTATACCCTTTCAACCTCATCTCATGAGCCCTCATTCTAGAGCCTCCTTTCCATTGAAAAAGGCTCAATTCCTAAGCATGGAAACCTTTGAGATATTTGAATGTCTCTATCTCACCTTTCCTCTAGGGTATACATGTTTAGATCTTTAAGTCTATACTCATATGCTTTAAACAAAAACCACTGACCAATTTAGTAGCCACCCTCTGGACAGACTCTATCCTGTTTCTATCTTTTTGAAGGTTGAAGGTGCGGTCCCCAGAATTGTACATAGTCTCCAGAATCATACACAGAACTCCAGAATTGTACACAGTATTCCAAGAAGTTTAGTACTCTACTTCTAGGCCAAAGGCCTCTATCTTGAAAAGTTCCTAGGAGGAATAAGGACTCTCAAGAAGGGAACATTTGGTCTGTTGGAAGTCTTAGCATTTAACTCAGCCTCTGGATGGTAGTAAGTTGAGAATGAACTGTACAGGTTTTGCCAGAGAAAGAATGTTGCATAGAAGGAGATTTTGTTTCTGTTATTACAGTGCAGTTTTGCTGCTCTTACTGTAAGAAGTACACTGCCTATTCATTTCTTACTGTGAGGTCTGTGGTTTAAAGTCTTGAATGCCTGCCTGTTTTGATTTTTTTCTGTTGGAATATTTTGGCATTATTGGAACCACCAGTGCTTGTGCAGACTCAACTCATTAGTCAGGGTTTGGGTTTGAAGAGGTAAAGATGCCCATTAACTGTGTTCCTTGTTTTTTAAATTAATTGTTCAGGAGGGAATGATGTAAACCACAGAAGGGAAACTGAATCTTCCCTGCACAGTGAGAAAAAAATCACCTTGGGCCCAGTCCCCTATATCAGTAACTCAATCACATTACAAAGAATCTCAATAATCATGGATGGATATCAAACCCTACATCAACCAAGTGTCACATAAACTATGCAGTAAAGTTTAGAGTGAGTTGGAATAGATAAGTAAAATTCTAAAATAGATAAGCCTTTTCTACTCAGTATTAGGCTGCAGTGATCTAGACAGAACAGTAGAGAGGCATTTGCAAGAAGATGAGCAGAAGAGAAAAGGAAAAAGGACAATATATGAAAAGATTGAAGTTGAAATTCACAGGATTTTGAATCATTCTTGTGCATCTATAGTAACACCTGAGTGATAGATTAAAAATAGATCATTGTTACGATTGCTGGCTTATGGGCTGCCCCAGTGAGCCAGCTCACTCACCACGCTCCCTAAGCCAAAACACCACCATGCCACGCAGCCAGAGACGTCGCCACCGTTGACTGTCGGGTCTTTCTCTAGGTGCGTGTGCGTGGCATGCACCAGCTCTTAAAGGCTCTATAACAGGAACAATGCTGGCTGGCACCTCCTAATGATGTCAAGCAGCTGGGTATTTAAACTTCGGTCGTGCAACACTATGGTGCCTCAGCAATGGGTCGACTGTCGTTGAGTGTAAGTTGCTGTTTCCTCCAAGTCCAGCCTTGCCCCTGTCTTCAGCCTCGTCCAGCCTCGTCTTCGTTTTCAGCCTCATCCACCCTTGTTTTTGTTCTCCTACCTTGTCTTCTTCTCTTTTCTCCCAGCCTGTCTGACCTCAGACTGCATACAATATTAAGTGTCCAGCAACCTGTCTGCTACTGTGCATCTCGTTTCCCCCTTCCCCATACCTATTGGGTCTAGAAGTGCTACAGACAGGTTGCTCTATTACCTCCTATCCTATGCAATCTGAATAGTTCAGCAAAGACCACATATTTTATCCACATAATTAGACTTTTATTTGTCAGCCTTTGCAAGATTAGCATTTAGAAGAAAGTAAACAGTACACTAATCTAACGTCCTTGCTACTTGGCATCAGTTTATACTAAATAAAGATCTGCATCTTTAGTGGATTGAAATGTGCCATAAATCTTAACTTGCATAGAATATTAATAAAGGTAACTAATGGCTTACCCCACCCAACTTTGGGAGTTTCCCTTCTGTTTACTTCTAGAGCAGTCTTTGGCTGGAGATCTCAGGGACTGTCTTGAGAGAAAGACTTGCTTCCTTGACCCTGGTACTGACTGGACTGAAGAGGCGTCTCTCAACTCAGATCACTGACCTTCCACTTTTCCATGTGTGGGAGTCACTGTTCCTGCCGCATGGTGACTCTGAACTGCATCTGGTCACATCTTGCCATGTCAGCAATTTTCTTCCTTTCAGATGCTCTGCCCTCTTCAATTGTGTGTGTGTGGTGGGGGGGGGGGAGGGGTCACTGCTCCTGTCTGATAATCCATCCTTGGACAGGCTGTGTTTTCTGCTCTGGGGGATTAAGTTGTTTTTCAGTTTCTGCCCTGGCTGTCCTAGGACCATTTACTTTTCATTTAGAAAGGAACTTATAGTCAACAAACCAATCTGATAAGCATTGTTGTGCAGATCAAAGCTCTTATCTTGTTCCTCTCTGCTGGAGTTACTTTGCTGGAGTAGCCACCTAGTGGTTAGAATAGTGGGGAAACCAGGGTTCAAGTCCCACTGTCACTTCTTGTGACCTTGGGCAAGTCACTGTTGCCTCAGGTACAAAATTAGATTGTAAGCCCTCTGGGGATAGGGAAATACCTACAGTACCTGAATGTAATCTGCTTTGATGTACACTGTGAAGTGCTAAAAAGCGGAATATAAAAATCTAAGTAAATAAATAAACATGTCAGCATCCATCTTTTAAAGTCTGTGTCCCTCTGGGGTCAGTATTCATAGAAGGTAAATTCATATTTTGTTGCATACAGTGGTAGAACAACTGGTATCTCCTTACAGGACTGATTCTCGGAACTGACCTTAGCCTGTGACCTGACTATTCTTGCTTGCTGTCTGCCTCGACCTCAGCCTACCATGACCATCCTTGCCTGCTGCCTGCCTCGACCATAGCCTGACATCGGAGCCACTCCTCAGCCCTCACCTCAGAGACTGCCACCTAAGACCTGCTGGGCCCGGAACCCAAAGGCTCAACCTGAGGGAAAAGGGATTGGTAAAGTTGAAGCTCCAGGTCAGTCTCAGCACTGTCTGCTCTGCCACTTGGCGGAGAAGACCTACAGGTCAACCTCACTCCAACCTCACCCCCAACACAAAGGTCCACAAACCTAACAAAAATGAAACATTGAATTTATTTAGGAATAGCAATTCTTAAAGCAGGAGAACAATTGTGAATAAGGGGAGAATGGAAGTGAGAGAAGAAACAAAATTTGGTTTTGACCATGTGCAATTTAAAATTTATTTATTTTTGTATTTAATTGTTTTTATATACCGAAATTTAGCTAGCTGCCTTCATTCCGGTTTACAGATATAACAACTTAATACAATTTGGCAATAAGGAAACAAACAAGGTATAACTGTAATCATAACAGGTAACGGTTAACAGCTTAAATTAAATATCTGCAGATTAATACATTTTGGCAATATACATTTTGTCAATAAATAATATAACTGGGGAGATAGGATAAGTTGGATCATAAAAATGAGATGAGTTTATAATAGTTAATTTTAGAAAGACTGTGAGTAAAATATAATCAGTCAAGTGAAAATGGTTGTAAGATGGTTGTAAGACTCATTGAGGAGGGGGTTAAGGTTTCAGAGAAACTGAAAAGGACAGAAGCAGAAAGGGTACTCTTAGACCTTCTATCTGCCCACTGAAATGACACAGATCTATTTGTTCCTGATTTTAAGAGACCACCTATTTTAAAAACTGATGTTTCTGATGTAGGGCCGGCAGATAACAGATGGAGAAGACATCCCAGTGTTATGCCTGAATACAAAGATTCCCCCTCAGGAAGAAAAGTACAAAGCTATAGAATGGAAGGATCCTATTATTAAGTGGAGACTAGAAATCTTGAAATACTATATACTAAGAAGAGAGTTTATGTAATAGAAAGATCATGTACCCCTGATGTAGATGCAACCAGAATAGGGAAAGGAATGCTAGAGTTACCAGGTGGTTCTTGTCCTTACAATCATTTGAGTTTGAAATAAGATACCATGCAAGATCAAAGAATGGAAGGGTTGATGGGCTTTGAGAATGTACAGTTTATTGCCATTCAAGGTCCAATTCACTACTGTTGAAATGGGGTGGGGGAAGTGTGACAGAGTCCTGCAAGATAGATATATGAGTCAAAGAATGCAAGAGGCAGTTGGATAAGTGCAAGATGATGCATATAGGGAAAAATAACCCATGCTATAGTTACACAATCTTAGCACCCAAGAAAGAGTTCACAATGCTAGCCCCCAAGAAAGAGATCTATGCGTCATAGTGGATAACACAATAAAATCGTCGGCTCAGTGTGCTGCGGCAGTCAAAAAAGCAAACAGAATGTTGGGAATTATTAGAAAGGGAATGGCGAATAAAACGGAAAGGGGTGGATTTGAAAAGATTTACGCGTGTAACCGCTCCTGCACGCGCCGAGCCTATTTTGCATAGGCCCTGCGATGCACGTAAAGCCCCGGGATGTGCGTATGTCCCAGGGCTTTCTGAAAGGGGCAGGAGTGGGGTGGGGGCAGAGCGGAGGTGGGACCGAGGCCTCCGGCACAGTGGCTGTGCTGGGGATCGCACGCCGGCAGCCAGCCGGCGTGCGCAAGTTACGCCTGCCAGAGGCAGGCGTAATTTACAAAATAAAGGTAGGAGGGGATATAGGTATGGCTGGGGGACGGGTTAGACAGGGGAAGGGAGAGGAAGGTGGGGGGGGGGGCCGAAGGAAAGTTCGCTCCGAGGTGGCTCGGATTTCGGAGCGGCCTCGGAGGGAACGGGGAAAGCCATCGGGGCTCCCCTACGGCTCGGCGCGCGCAAGGTGCACTAGTGTGAACCCCCTTGTGCACGCTGACCCCATATTTTATAACGTGCGTGGCTGCGCCTCATGTTATAAAATCGGGCATACATTTGTGCGCCCTGGGTAGCATGCACAAATGTAGGCCGCACGCGTAGGTTTAAAAATCTTCCCCAAAATGTCATAATGCCTCTGTATCGCTCCATGGTGAGACCGCACCTTGAATACTGTGTACAATTCTGGTTGCCGCATCCCAAACAAGATATAGTTGCGATGGAGAAGGTACAGAGAAGGGCGACCAAAATGATAAAGGAAATGGAACAGCTCCCCTATGAGGAAAGACTAAAGAGGTTAGGACTTTTCAGCTTGGAGAAGAGATGACTGAGGGGGGATATGATAGAGGTGTTTAAAATCATGAGAGGTCTAGAACGGGTAGATGTGAATCGGTTATTTACTCTTTCGGATAATAGAAAGACTAGGGGGCACTCCATGAAGTTAGCATGGGGCACATTTAAAACTAATCGGAGAAAGTTCTTTTTTACTCAATGCACAATTAAACTCTGAAATTTGTTGCCAGAGGATGTGGTTAGTGCAGTTAGTATAGCTGTGTTTAAAAAAGGATTGGATAAGTTCTTGGAGGAGAAGTCCATTACCTGCTATTAATTAAGTTGACTTAGAGAATAGCCACTGCCATTAGCAATGGTTACATGGAATAGACTTAGTTTTTGGGTACTTGCCAGATTCTTATGGCCTGGATTGGCCACTGTTGGAAACAGGATGCTGGGCTTGATGGACCCTTGGTCTGATCCAGTATGGCATGTTCTTATGTTCCTAGAGCTAGAAAGGAGTGCAGAAGTCAATTTAGGAAAAAGAGAAATGTTAACAAGGTCACTGACATGACTTCACAGTAAACCCCAGCAAGAAGTATGTTGATAAATAGAGTAGGAATTGGAAAGCAGGTAGTTTGGAAAGGTCCTGGGGTAGAACTCTAAGAAATGGGTGAACCAAAAGTTCATACCACCAGAAGGCAGTTGGTTCTAATAAATGAATTAAAAAGCTATCGATACAGCTCTAAACGGAGAAAGAGTGGTTGGATTTGGGAAAGAAAGCTGCTGGGAGTAAACTTCTGATAGAAGCCGCCTGGAAATGCAGCAGGGAATTCCAACTAAGAAGTCTGTAGTACTGCTGATTACATGGAGAAAAGGCTGGGAACCCATGGATCGACCAGGCTAAGCAACCAGTTTATGGCATATGACCACAGTATATTTTCAAGCACATACATTGTTTCTGTTGGCATATTTACTTATTCTGTAAGTCATTCATACTGCACTAACAATGTACAATATTGGTAGCTTCCTGATAACCTTTATTTCTGTAAAATTATTTGTAACAAATAAAAACAAAAAATATATTTATCAGGTGATACTGTTTTATTGAACAAATAAGTTTCTTGATTAGCTTTCTAGAGCCATTGGCTTTCTATGCTTTCAGCATACATACAAGAGAAGCGACTGATAAATGTAAATATAAAAAAGAAGGGGGAGGGGGAAGGAGAAGCCACTACACCAACAGTATCTAGGGGTGGTAAAAACCTAAATCTGTTTACTGACCTCACTGGGGCTCTGCAGTTAGTCAATAGACAAGACTCTATGCTGCAAGGAATAATCAATACCTATACATTTTTTTTCGTATAGTCACTATTCAGCCAGTAAAGCTGCTGGTAAGGGAATTGGCCGCTGTCTGAATTCCCTTTTTTTCTTCATAGACTCCAGTCCCGCAGGGGTTCTTTGAGAGAAAGTTTCATACAACAAGATCAGTGAATGTTGCCCTGGAGATTTTGTTACTGTGAAACTTTTGAACTTATTTTGGGAGATTTCTGTGGACACATAGGCATCTTTTCATGTATTTGTGCTAAATATATATTTAAAATCATAATTTTTGATGCATTTGGTTTGTAGCAGTGCTTTTTCACAAGGTAGGTGATTAAGTGGGTGGTCTATATGTTACCTTGATAACATTAGTAACCAGTTCTAATGAAGACCACATTGTAAGGGCAATTTTTAAAGCTTTTTCCAGGGGGGAACAGTTATTTGCCCATGGAAAAACACCTGCGGAAAATTACCCCCTCAGTTCAGATCACAGCTGTATTGGTCATTATGTGGGTAATTTTATGCACAACCTAGAAGGGGCATGGCGAGGTTGGGGGAAGGGGAAACAGCGCAGGGTTTTCATTTTGAAAGCTCCATGTGTAATTTGATTGGTATATTTTCACCTGCAAATACATGCATCGAGGTTTGGGCCCTAACTGCTGTTAGGCATTAGATTGGACATTTTTTAGATTGGCTGTGCCACACAATCCCTGCCACAAAAAGTAACTCAATAAAATTGATTCTGAGAATACACCCAGGAAAAGATTGGTATGGAGAGTTTCTACTGAAACTGAAGCAGAACAATTAATCAAACATTTTGGGGTGAATTTTCAAAAATTGCTTGCATAAAAATTAGTGCATAAGTAGCCTCTACTTGCATATTCAGTATTTTTAAAAATTGAAAATACATGCGTATTTTCACTTTTGAGTGCACATATAAGTGCATAAAAAAGGGGCAGTCTAGGGGCATTCCTAGGTGGGGCTAACATATATGTGCCAAACTCACACGCATATTTTTATACCTTCTAATTATCTGGTGTAACTGATATCAAATGTGTTTATTGTGTAGTAGTGACTGGGTCGGAGGTCTGGGAGAACTGGGGGCAATTCAAGCTGAAGCACCAGGAAGGTATCGATGACGTGGAGAAGGACCAGGCGAACTCGCGAACTAATTGGTAAACTGGTTAATTTCTTTTCATGCACATGTTTTAAAATTGACCGATGTATGCACTTAAATTGGGACTTACTCAAGTACACCCTACTTTACTTTTTCACGGAAAATATATGTATGCATATTTTTAAAATAGGTAGGAACAATACAGAAGGGATGTGCATTTGTGCATCCATTTGTTTGATTCATTTTGCTGCTGAGCGCATATCTAACAAATGGATGTTAGGCGCACAAAATGAATGTTGTACGCTTGGTGCCTATATATGCGCACACCATTTGTTTTGTGCATCCAGTCATCCATTCGTTAGATACATGCTTAGCCACAAAATGCAATGAAATGTATGAAACAAATGGACACACAAATGCACATCCCTAGTGTTTTTTTAATGCATTGCCTCTATTTGTGCGTAAAGCTACATGCACCCATATGTTGCAGGGTATGGATAAGAATACTTTATGCAACTTGCATATATCTTAGGTGTGTGTTATAAAATGCTTTCATAGCTCTGTTCGTGGCCATATACATGCGTATTTACCACATGCATTTGTTTGAAAGTTTCCTCCCTATATGCATGTATCTATATATACAGTGTTTATAAATTCTAACATGCATTTTTTATTTTATAGATATATAGATCTGAATGGCAGGGGAACACCACTATACATACATGTGTTTGTGTCTTCATATTCAATTTTTTAACTCAGGGATGGTATGGCACAGACAGTTACAAAACCCTCCATGCTAATACCTAACAATAATCAGTAGTGGACTAGTATCTCAAGGTGTCCATAAACACAGTGAAAAAGCAGGATCAATTCTGTAATCCCACAGAGGCCTTCCAGTCCCATAAGTGCATTGCACCCATAGGACAGCATGTTCCTGTTCACATGGGGTTTCCCATTAGAAATGTGTCAGCCACAGAAACAGGGTCTGAATCCTGATGCACATACGTATTTGCACCTGCTTTGAAGCAGGCGCAAATATACCAACCAAAAGTATGCATAGAGCTTTCAAAATGAAAGCCCTGCATGTAGTCTCCTTCCCCTGACCTTTGCCATGTCCCTTTTCAGTTATGGGTAAAAGTACCCACATGACAATCATATATATATACAGTAAGGGCCGGATTTTAAAAAGGTTACGCGCGTAAATCCGGCGACACACATAAAGCCCCGGGACGAATGTAAGTCCCGGGGCTTGCAAAAAGGGGCGGTCCGTGGGTGGGGCGGGGTGGTTCGGGGTGGGGTGTGGGTGGGGCCAGAGGCCTCTGACACAGCAGCCATTTGCTGCTGTGTCAGAGGATCGCGTACCGGCAGGCTGCCGGCACGCGCAACCTGCACCTGCCTCCAGGCAGGCGCAAAAGGTAAGATAATAAATTGGGGGGGTTAGAGTACGGCTGGGGGGAAGGTTAGGGGAAGGGGTGGGAAGGTCAGTTTAGGGGGAAGGGAATGGGGGAAGGGAACGGGGGAAGGCAGTATGGCTTGGTGCGTGCAAGGTGCCCAATTGTGCACCCCTTTGTGTGCGCTGACCCCTGATTTTATAACATGCGCACGCATGTTATAAAATCGCATGTCCATGTGTGCACGCTGGGTAGCCCACACACATGGATGCGCTCGCGCACCTTTTAAAATCTACCCCAATGTGAAGACATGCACATACATACATTTAGTAATGTTCTCTTGTCATTGAAATTTGTTTATAAATCTGTATATCTATATAATAAAAAATACATGGCTTAATTGTCATTTAGTGTAATTATGGTCTTAAATGTTCAAGATCAAACAATAATTCTCATATATGCTGTTTAATAATAATTTTACTATACTTACAATATTACCTGTTCAAAACCAAGCATTAGTTGTCATACTTTTGTTAATGTGTTGTATATTAAAATCATAGTGGGTAATATTACAATACTATTAAAATAATTATCTTGAAGCGTTGCTTCTTCTTTGCTTTATTCAACTGCTGCAAGACTCAGCTGAATTTTATTTTTCTGTAACATTTACCAGGAATGAATAGCCTTGAAAATTACTCTTTTATCTTAAAATCCACTCTAAAAAAATGTTTCATATCTGTCTCTCTCTAAAATAATTCTTACTGATGCATGAATTTTATGAGACAAGAAACTTCTTGCAGTGGCAAAAGTAAATTTCAAATGACATTCTCCAAGTGAGAGCACTGAAGCACATCTATAAAGCAGTTATAGCAGCGACTGCAGCGCCAGAGTACTGTACTAGTCAGTACTGTACTGTACTAGTCAGGAGCTCATTAAGAAGTGCTAGCCAATCCTGGAGCAACCACTTGTCTGCAGGTCTCATTTTACTGCTAGTTTAGTAATTACTTGACAAGATTTAGTGAGAAGGTCGTTTGCATAATGTTGCTTTTTATGTTTTTAGAAAAACAAGGATGCCTACAATTCTTCGTGTAACCACACAAAACACTTCTGTTTTGATTGAAAAGTAAGCAGGATAGGATAGGATGTAAACTAATGCTGCCAACCCTCTTTTTTTCTAGCATAATGCAGCACAATTTTATTTTGTATAAACCTTTTTTTTTTTACACTGTTGCAGTACAGAACAGAGAGTGTAATTTGCACAGAGAACCTGCAGCAAGAACAATGTATTAATTGCTGACTGTGATTAGAGAAAATGTAGCAAGCAGTAAGAGGCAGTATCCTGAAAGCAGACTTATTGGAGTAGATAGTAGAAGGGAGAAAGGCAAGTAAAAAGAAGCTACAATTCAGTATACAAATAATAAAGGGCAGGGGGATGGAGCATTCTAAATACATTTTAAATAGGGAGAGCCAATAAAGGGAGGGAAGCAGTGGGACTCTGTTAACTTTCCTCTTCTAGAGGTCAAAAGAAATGCCGTTTAATTTTTTAACCACATGGATTTTCCTTCAGAGAAAGCATAATTTTTGTAAGGTGTCAGCTACCACCACTTATTCTGGAAATTTTTAAATGTATTTTGGAAATAAAGACTTCCAAATTAAAGCTCATTCAAGACGTAGGAGGCAGGTAGATATTTCTGAGCAGCTGGAAACAACAGCATGGACAAGTCTGCTTTCACTCATATATGGTTCATGGGATGAATTAATCAGGAGGCTAGAGAAAAGGCAGGGCCAGTGCTAGAGTTTTGGCTGCCCTGTGCGAAATTTACTGTGCTGCCCCCTGCCCCCCCCCCCCCCCCCCCAATCATTCATGCTCTGTCCTGGGCCCACCAAAAAATCACCCAGCTCCCTTCAGTGATACAAACTTTAAAAACTGACACCATCCCCCTTTTCCCGAACTCATGCCTGGTGCAAGGGTATTAGGTGCCCTTAGGCGAACGTTATAGCCTTGCACAATGCCCCCCACTCCATTCCCCACAAACAGTTAAAAAGAGTTATGCATTTATATTATAAATGAAAAATATCAAAGTACAGTATTCTGAGATAAAAATATCATTGTTAAAAAATACCATTCTAGAAGCACAGTCCAGATGTATTCCACACATTAAGAAAGGTGGAAAGAAGGCAAAACGATTACCGGCATGGTTAAAAGGGGAGGTGAAAGAAGCTATTTTAGCCAAAAGATCTTCATTCAAAAATTGGAAGAAGGATCCAACAGAAGAAAATAGGATAAAGCATAAACATTGGCAAGTTAAATGTAAGACATTGATAAGACAGGCTAAGAGAGAATTTGAAAAGAAGTTGGCTGTAGAGGCAAAAACTCACAGTAAAAACTTTTTAAAATATATCCGAAGCAGAAAGCTTGTGAGGGAGTCAGTTGGACCGTCAGATGATCGAGGGGTTAAAGGGGCACTTAGAGAAGATAAGGCCATCGCGGAAAGATTAAATGATTTCTTTGCTTCGGTGTTTACTGAAGAGGATGTTGGGGAGGTACCCGTAATGGAGAAGGTTTTCATGAGTAATGATTCAGATGGACTGAATCAAATCACGGTGAACCTAGAAGATGTGGTAGGCCTGATTGACAAACTGAAGAGTAGTAAATCACCTGGACCGGATGGTATACACCCCAGAGTTCTGAAGGAACTAAAAAATGAAATTTCAGACCTATTAGTAAAAATTTGTAATTTATCATTAAAATCATCCATTGTACCTGAAGACTGGAGGATAGCAAATGTAACCCCAATATTTAAAAAGGGCTCCAGGGGCGATCCGGGAAACTACAGACCGGTTAGCCTGACTTCAGTGCCAGGAAAAATAGTGGAAAGTGTTCTAAACATCAAAATCACAGAACATATAGAAAGACATGGTTTAATGGAACAAAGTCAGCATGGCTTTACCCAGGGCAAGTCTTGCCTCACAAATCTGCTTCACTTTTTTGAAGGAGTTAATAAACATGTGGATAAAGGTGAACCGGTAGATATAGTATACTTGGATTTTCAGAAGGCGTTTGACAAAGTTCCTCATGAGAGGCTTCTAGGAAAAGTAAAAAGTCATGGGATAAGTGGTGATGTCCTTTCGTGGATTGCAAACTGGCTAAAAGACAGGAAACAGAGAGTAGGATTAAATGGGCAATTTTCTCAGTGGAAGGGAGTGGACAGTGGAGTGCCTCAGGGATCTGTATTGGGACCCTTACTGTTCAATATATTTATAAATGATCTGGAAAGAAATACGACGAGTGAGATAATCAAATTTGCAGATGACACAAAATTGTTCAGAGTAGTTAAATCACAAGCAGATTGTGATAAATTGCAGGAAGACCTTGTGAGACTGGAAAATTGGGCATCCAAATGGCAGATGAAATTTAATGTGGATAAGTGCAAGGTAATGCATATAGGGAAAAATAACCCATGCTATAATTACACGATGTTGGGTTCCATATTAGGTGCTACAACCCAAGAAAGAGATCTAGGTGTCATAGTGGATAACACATTGAAATCGTCGGTTCAGTGTGCTGCGGCAGTCAAAAAAGCAAACAGAATGTTGGGAATTATTAGAAAAGGAATGATGAATAAAATGGAAAATGTCATAATGCCTCTGTATCGCTCCATGGTGAGACCGCACCTTGAATACTGTGTACAATTCTGGTCGCCGCATCTCAAAAAAGATATAATTGCGATGGAGAAGGTACAGAGAAGGGCTACCAAAATGATAAGGGGAATGGAACAACTCCCCTATGAGGAAAGACTAAAGAGGTTAGGACTTTTCAGCTTGGAGAAGAGACGACTGAGGGGGGATATGATAGAGGTGTTTAAAATCATGAGAGGTCTAGAACAGGTAGATGTGAATCAGTTATTTACTCTTTCGGATAGTAGAAAGACTAGGGGACACTCCATGAAGTTAGCATGGGGCACATTTAAAACTAATCGGAGAAAGTTCTTTTTTACTCAACGCACAATTAAACTCTGGAATTTGTTGCCAGAGAATGTGGTTCGTGCAGTTAGTATAGCTGTGTTTAAAAAAGGATTGGATAAGTTCTTGGAGGAGAAGTCCATTACCTGCTATTAAGTTCACTTAGAGAATAGCCACTGCCATTAGCAATGGTTACATGGAATAGACTTAGTTTTTGGGTACTTGCCAGGTTCTTATGGCCTGGATTGGCCACTGTTGGAAACAGGATGCTGGGCTTGATGGACCCTTGGTCTGACCCAGTATGGCATTTTCTTATGTTCTTACTTACATTATATTTACATGCAGTGCTGTGATGCCAACTAGAAATCCCTGCAAAAAAGACACTTGGAACCCATATGGTATTAGGCCTATTGTGATGTGTGCTAGGTGTGGGCTTGACCCTCTGAAAGCCCTAAAACACTAATACACTTCCTATTAGGAGAATGCCTCACCTCAGTCACACATCCAGAACATAAACAGACCCTCACTAAATACAGAAGCGAACAACCATAAAGTAGAAATACAAATGTCGGGATAAAAACGGAACTGGAAACTGCAAGAAGCCAGACTCTCTCTGCAGTGCAACAATGAAAAAACAGAACCATCACCATTCCTCAAACATCAAACAATAAAATCAAGAAATAAAATAAATACATAATTATAATACTAAAAATATAGTAATAATATTATTTAAAAACTGATGAATAAAAGATCAAAAAATTAAAAACTCATATACAAGTTTTTTTAAATGTCCCAAACATCAATAAAATATTTCAAAACAGCAGACACAGCAAATAAAACCTGAAAAATAAAATTAAAAAGGATTTAAAAAATTTAAGCTCTCCATTACTGGGAACTTTTGATTCCCTGAAATTGTCATGGATTATCAGGCAGAAAGTAACTAGGGTAGTTGTGCGCACACATGCTTTCTCTCACTCCCCCACATACTTGCACATATGCTCTCTCACTTTTCCACACACATGCTCTCTCTCACTTCTCCACACACAAGCGCACATGTTCTCTCACTCTCTCACACACAAGCACACATGCTCTCTCTCAATTTCCCACACACAAGCATATATGCTTTCTCTCACTCACTACTTCCCTTGACTTAGCAGGCAGCAGTCTCCTTCAGCCCCCGTGGCCAAAGCAATGACGTCCAGCCACAGGGCATTGATTACTTCCTGTAGGGCGTGCTCCTCTTCTTCATCAGCAGTGCAACCCTGCCAAAAGTGGCGGTGTGGTCAGCAGTGCCTTAGTAAGTGGAAATGCAGCGCGGCCCTGCTGGCAACGCTGCTGATTCTGGTGGGGCCGCACTGCTTCTCCACTTACTAAGGCAGTGCTGACCATGCTGTCAATTTCAACGGGACTGCGCTGCTTTTTCTTGGCAGCACGGACCTCTTTCTTCCGCCGCCGGTGGGATTAGGTCCACTGGTGGCACCACGGGGCCTCTTCTTCTTCTACCGCCGGTAGGATTGGGTCCACCAGCGGCACCATGGATGCTCTTCTTCTGCCCCAGTGGGATCGGGTCCACCAGCAACACCACAGGCCTCCTCTTCTGCCGCCGGTGGAATCGGGTCCACCAGCAGCACCACAGACCTCCTTATTCCACTGCCGGTGGGATCAGATCCACCGGCAGCAGCATGGGCCTCTCCCTTCTTCTGATGTCGCCCCAACAGGTATGCCCCCCTGTGCAATTGCACGTTTGTACACCCGGTGGCACCAAGCCTGAGAAAAGGTAACAGGAAGGAGCCAGTCTCCTTAAGAATGACGGCATTGTAGATCTGCCTGTCCTCATTACAAATCTTCTTTTGGAAAAAGCATGTGAAGTTGCTTTGTATACAGAGGGTCGATATGATTCACTACATTTCACTGGAAACTTGCATATAAACAATGCAATAATGATGCAGATATGACATAAAATGCTTGTTTCTAAACATGTGGCAGGACTACTAATTGGCTCAGTACATACACATAGTACTATGCAGGCATTTTACAAATATCCACATAAATCTGAAGAAAATAAAGTCTAATTTCTTGAAGAAAACAAAAAAACAGGTTTCCTATCACATTCATAAAAGTATACTGCCTGTCACCTTCTGATCTCTCATGAACCTTCCCACCATGACCCCTTCTCCCTCTTCACCCTATTACTGGAATGCCTTTTATGGTTCACTTATGGCAGTCATACGTCTTTATATTTTCAGATAGTATCATTTCTTCATTAAAGTCTAACCTGAAGAAGAGTCATAAGACATTGTCATACTGGGTCAGACCAAAGGTCTATCAAGCCCATAACCTGTTTCTAACAGTGGCCAAGCCAAGTCACAAATAACTGGCAGGATCCCAAGAGGTAGATAGATTCCAAGCTGCTTATCCCAAGAATAAGCAGTGGACTTCTACACTTCTACCTTAATAGTTAATGGACTTTTCCTCCAGAAACTTGTCCAAACCTTTTTTAAATACAACTACATTAATAGCTTTCACACATCCTCTGGCAATGAATTCCAGACCTTAATTATGTGCTGAGTAAAAAAAAAATTTTCTCTTATTCATTTTTAAATGTATTACCTAGTAACTTCATTGTGTGTCCCCTGGTCTTTGTACTTTTCAAAAGAGTAAACAACTGATTAATGTTTTCTCATTTTATTCCACTCATTATTTTATAGACCACTATCATATCTCCCCTCAGCCGTCTCTTCTCCAAGCTGAAGAGTCCTAACCTCTTTAACCTTTCTTCATAGGGGAATTGTTCCATCCCATTTATCATTTTGGTTGCCCTTTTCTGTACCTTTTCTAATTCTGCTATATCTTTTTTGATATGCGGTGACCAGAACTGCACACAATACTCGAGATGAGGTTGTACCATGTTGCGATACAGAGGCATTATGATATTCTCTGTTTTATTCTCCATTCATTTCCTAATAATTCCTAGCATTTTATTTGCTCTCTTGGCTGCTTTTGCACACTGAGCAGAAGATTTCAACATATTCTCAACGATGACACTTAGATCCTTTTCCTGAGTGCTACCTCCAAATGCGGAACCTTCCTCCTAATGTAGAACCTTGTAACTATAATTTGGATTACTCTTCCCTAAGTCCATCTCTTTGCACTTGTCCACATTAAATTTAATTTGCCATTGACATGCCCAGTCTACCAGTTTTGCATCTTTGAATAATTTTGTGTCATCAGCTCTAGACTTTTCAGGGTTTTCTGTGGAATCCCATAATACACCACATTAAAGCAATCTAGTCTTTATATAACCAAGACTGTATTACCACTATTAGATTCCTTGCTGCCATATCTAGGCATAGTTGACATTTGACATAACTGTCTGAATGCAATGCGTTTTACCAAGTCAGTCTGAGCCTGCATAGTTAAAATGAAATCAAGCATAATTCTCAAATTATGTACCTGCTGCCTAATAGATTGACCACCACCTAAGAAGTTTGAGTCTTTACAGGATGGAAGAGAATCCCAATATAAACCCTACCTTGAAAAGTCTTCAGTTGATTCAGAATATGGCCTCCAGAATTGTAGGAGGCCTTCATGTTAGGGACCATGTCTCCCCAGTTTTGAAAAAGTTATATTGGATACATATTGAATTTCAAGTCTCCCCTGTTGTGAAAATGTTATATTTGATTCTCTGCAACTGTATAAATTCCCCCAGCAATGGGTACAGAGCAGAATAAGAACATAAGAACATAAGAACATAAGAAATTTCCATGCTGGGTCAAACCAAGGGTCCATCAAGCCCAGCATCCTGTTTCCAACAGAGGCCAAACCAGGCCACAAGAACCTGGCAATTACCCAAACACCTAGAAGATCCCATGCTACTGATGCAATTAATAGCAGTGACTATTCCCTAAGTAAACTTGATTAATAGCAGTTAATGGACTTCTCTTCCAAGAACTTATCCAAACCTTTTTTGAACCCAGCTACACTAACTGCACTAACCACATCCTCTGGCAACAAATTCCAGAGATTTATTGTGCGTTGAGTGAAAAAGAATTTTCTCCGATTAGTCTTAAATGTGCTACTTGCTAACTTCATGGAATGCCCCCTAGTCCTTCTATTATTCGAAAGTGTAAATAACCGAGTCACATCTACTCGTTCAAGACCTCTCATGATCTTAAAGACCTCTATGATATCCCCCCTCAGCCGTCTCTTACAACACAGCGTAAAACATTTTTTAAAATTCTGGCATTACCTTATTAGCAGCGACATATACTCCCTTCATTACCAGACAAACTGTGAAGTATTACAAAACCCTGCAAAAATGCAGAGCCTATATAGCAAAGCTATTGTTCTATAACAGTACTAAGAGACAGGACTCAAACAGGAACAATCCTACCTATGAAAAGGTAGCACTGCAAATATTAAACTAGGTCCTGGAAAACCAATACACCTATTGGATAAACAAACTACACACTAACAGAATCCCTCACCTTGGTCACACATACAGAATACAGAAAGACACTTACCAAATACAGAATAAGGAATCACAAATTAGAAATCAGAGGTCTAATGACAACATTGAAATGGAAACCCTAAGAAGGCAGTGTTGCGCCCTTCGGTCGCAGGCGGCTGCAAGCTTTGCTGCTCATCTCCTTTCTCTACACAGCTCCAAGTCTGGGCAGAATGGCGGCCTCCGCTTCCACACGCCGGCCCTCTTGGCGTGCCCAGGATGGCGTGGGCACTCCCGGCAGCCATCTTTCATCCGGGGTTACTTAAGCGCGCGCGCCTGCCATCCTTTTAACTACATCATGGCGGGAACCTCGGGGGTGTCCCCACCGTATGATGTCACCCGCTCATGATACTTAAACCCAGCTGACCATCTGAGCTACGAGCTAGCAAGGAATCTCATCCTGCTAGTTCCGCTACCTTGGGACTTCCTCACTGATTGCTGGGTGACCTAGGTACCCGCTCCTCGGGGGCCTTGCCGCACTCAGAGCTATCCGCTCCTCAGAGAGCCATCTCTCTCTCTTTTCATCTACTCCTGCTGATCCTGCTCCAGTTATCCTCGGGGCTTTGCTACCTCTGCCTCGACCTTTTCGGTGTGAGTACTATACCTTTGTGGCACGGATTCTCGGGTTACCTCGCTTGCGGACCACTACCAAATTCATCGTGTCTTGTGCATTCTACCAGCGGCTTCTGGCCTACCCCGCACTGCGGACCCCTACCAGGACAGCCAGCACAAGCCAGCCTAGATAAGGTATTCACTGGGGCTCTCCACGCTGTGGAGTTCTACAGGACTGATCAGCTGATTCATGCCTCGTTGCTTGCTCTACAGATTGTTGCTGTACAATAAAGTTATCTCTCTCTATTGCATCACTGCTGAAGGCCTTGCCTGTCGGGGTAAGGGCCCACAGGGCTCCTCCCTATGAGTGGAGTCTATACTCGCCTCGACCCAAGGGTCCACTATATTAGTTCAAGTCACACCAAACATAACAGGCAGATTGTATGCAATGCCACACTGAAGAAAGAGAAACCGAAACATATTTCCTCCTGTACTGAGAACATAAGAACATAAGGCTTCCCATACTGGGTCAGACCAAAGATCCATCAAGACCAGTATCCTATTTCCAATAGTGGCCAATCTTGGTCCTAAGAACCTGGCAGGATCCTAAGGGATGGCAGATTCCAAGTTGATTATCCCAAGAATAAGCAGTGGATTTCTGGAAATCTACCTTAATAATGGTTTATGGATTTTCCTCCAGGAACTTGTCCAACTCTTTTTTAAATGCAGCTACACTAATAGCTTTTACCACATCCTCTAGCAATGAATTCCAGAGCTTAATTATGTATTGAGTAAAAAAATATTTTCTGTTATTAGTTTTAAATGTATTACCTAGTAATTTCATTGTGTGTCCCTTGGTCTTTGTACTTTTCAAAAGAGTAAACAACTTATTAACTCGTTCCATTCCACTCCTTATTTTATAGACCTGTATTATATCTCCCCTTAGCCATCTCCAAGCTGAAGAGTCCTAATCTCTTTAGCTTTTTTTTCACAGGGGAATTGTTCCATCCCCTTTTTCATTTTGGTTGCCCTTCTCTGTACCTTTTCTATTTATTTATTTATTTAGAGATTTTTATATACCGCAGTACGTAAGGATATACATCACCGCGGTTTACATTTAACAATAACTTAGCAACAGGCTTTACAATTGACATTATTAATTAGAATTAGAATTAATTACAAATAACAGGATTGACGGAGAAACAGTCTGTACAGACCGTGGACCATCCATTAGAGTTTAACATACAATAATGAAATTGAAGTAACTAAAAATATTTACGAACCAACACTAAAACCATAGAGCAAATAATACAATAATGGTGCTGAGTGGGAATACAAATTCTAAATTGATCAATGGATAATTCTATTATATAAAACCAATTAAATTAATTAAATTAATTAAATTAAATTAAATTAATGCTATATCTTTTTTGAGATGTGGTGACCAGAACTGCACACAATACTCAAGATGAGGTCACACCATGGAGCGATACAGAAGCGTTATGATACTGTTTTATTCTCCAATCCTTACCTAATAATCACTAGCATTCTATTTGCTTTCTTGGTTGCTGCCACTGCTGCACAATAAACAGAAGATTTCAATGTATTTTCGACAATGACACCTGGATTCTTTTCCTGACTCCTAATGTGGAACCTTGCATTATGTAGCTATAATTTGGGTTACTCTTCTCTAAGGGCCGGATTTTAAAAGCCCTGCGCGTGTAAATCCGGCCGGATTTACGCGTGCAGGGCACTCGCGCACCGGCGTGCCTATTTTGCATAGGCCGCCAGTGCGCGCACAGCCCCGGGACGCGTGTAAGTTCCGGGGCTTCGTAAAAGGGGCGGGGAGGGGGCGTGTCCGGGGCGTGTCCGGGTTGGGGCGGTTCGGGGTGGGACTGGGGGCGTGGCACCAGCCAGGGGGCGTGGTTGAGGCCTCCGGACCAGCCCCTGGGTAGGGTGATGGCGCGCCAGCAGCCCACTGGCGCACGCAGATTTACGCCTGCTTTCAGCAGGCGTAAATCTGCCAACAAAGGTAGGGGGGGTTAGGGAGGGGAAGGGAGGGGAAGGTGCGGGGGTGTGGAAAGAAAGTTCCCTCCGAGGCCGCTCCGATTTCGGAGCGGCCTTGGAGGGAACAGGCAGCACGCGCCGGGCTCGGCGCGCACAAGTTGCACAAATGTGCACCCCCTTGCGCACGCAGACCCCGGATTTTATAAGATACGCACGGCTACGCGCGTATCTTATAAAATCCAGCGTACTTTTGTTCGCGCCTGGTGTACGAACAAAAGTACGCGCTCGCGCAAATGTATAAAATCTACCCCTAAGTGCATTACTTTGCATTTGTCCACATTAAATTTTATTTGCTGTTTGCATGCCCAGTCTCCCAGTTTTGCAATGTCCTCTTGCAATTTCTCACAATCCTCTTACAATTTAACAACTTTGAATAATTTTGTGTCATCAACAAATTTGATAACCTCACTCCTTCCCATTTCCAGGTCATTTATAAATTAAAAAGCAGTGGACCCAGAACAGATCCCTAGGGCACTCCACTGTTCACTATTTTCCATTGGGAAAATTTACCATTTACCCCTATTCTCTGTTTTCTATCTTTTAATCAGTTAACAATCCACAATAGGACATTATCCCATTTCCCTTTCCTTTTTAACTTCCTAAGAATTCTCTCATGTGGGACTTTGTCAGATGCTTTCTGGAAATCCAGATATTCTAAATCAACTGGCTCACCTTTATCCAAAAAATGTAGTAAATTTGTGAGGCAAGACTTCCCTTGGCTAAAACAATGTTGGCAATATTCCATTAAACTATGCTTACTTATATGTTCAACAATTTGTTCTTTATGATAGTTTCTAATATTTTGTGTGGCACAGACATCAGACTCACTGGTCCGTAGTTTCCTGGATCACCCCTTGATCCTTTTTTTAAAAATTAGCATTACACTGGCAACTCTCCAGTGTTCAGGTACCATGGATGATGATACTGATAGTTTACAAATTTCCAATAGCAGGTCTGCAATTTCATTTCTCAGTTCTTTCAGCACTTTGGGATACATACCATCTGGTCTAGATGATTTGCTACTCTTTAGTTTGTCTTTTGCCCTAGTACATCTTCCAGGTTCACTGAGATTTGTTTCAGTTCCTCTGAATCATCTCCTTTGAATATAATTTTTGGCATGGGTATATCTCTTACATCTTTCTCAGTGAATACTGAAGCAAAGAATTCATTTAGTCTCTCTGCTATGGCTTTGTCATCCCTAAGTGCTCCTTTTACCCCTTGATCATCTAATGGTCTTACTGACTCCCTTGCAGACTTTTTACCTCAAATATTCCTGAAAAAATATTTATTATGAGTTTTTGCTTCCACAGCAAGCTTCTTTTCAAATTATCTCTTTGCCTTCCTTATCAGTGCTTTGCATCTGATTTGCCAGTGCTTATTATGTTTCCTGTTTTCTTCATTTGGATTCCTTTTCCATTTCTTGAAAGATGTTCTTTTAGATATTATAACCTCTCTCACCTCACATTTTAAACATGCCGGTAGTCATTTAGCCTTCTTTCCACCTTTTCTAATGCGTGGCATACATCGATTCTGGGCTTTCAAGATGGTATTTTTAAACAACGTCCAGGCCTGAGCTAAACTCTTAACCTTTTCCAGTTGCTCTTTTCAGTTTTTTCATAACCATTTTCCTCATTTTATCATAGACACCTTTTGGAAAGTTGAATGCTGTTGCAGTAGATTTCTTTTTTGTGCTCCCTCCAGTTATTAAGTCAAATTTGATAATGTTGTGATCACTATTGCCAAGTGGCTCCAACACTGTTACCTCTAGCACCAAATCCTGTGTTCCTCTAAGGACTAGCTCTGAAATCATTTCCTCTCTCGTTGGTTCTTGTACCAGCTGCTCCATGAAGCAGTCATTTATTTCATCTAGGAATTTAATAGGGATGTGAATCGTTTTAGGACGATTAAAATTATCGTCCGATAATTTTAATATCGTCTTAAACCGTTATGGAACACAATACAATAGAGATTCTAACGATTTATCGTTATAAATCGTTAGAATCGTGAGCCGGCACACTAAAACCCCCTAAAACCCACCCCCGACCCTTTAAATTAAATCCCCCACCCTCCCGAACCCCCCCCAAATGACTTAAATAACCTGCGGGTCCAGCGGCGGTCCGGAACGGCAGCGGTCCGGAACGGGCTCCTGCTCCTGAATCTTGTTGTCTTCAGCCGGCGCCATTTTCCAAAATGGCGCCGAAAAATGGCGGCGGCCATAGACGAACACGATTGGACGGCAGGAGGTCCTTCCGGACCCCCGCTGGACTTTTGGCAAGTCTCGTGGGGGTCAGGAGGCCCCCCACAAGCTGGCCAAAAGTTCCTGGAGGTCCAGCGGGGGTCAGGGAGCGATTTCCCGCCGCGAATCGTTTTCGTACGGAAAATGGCGCCGGCAGGAGATCGACTGCAGGAGGTTGTTCAGCGAGGCGCCGGAACCCTCGCTGAACGACGCCGGCGCCATTTTGGAAAATGGCGCCGGCTGAAGACAACAAGATTCAGGAGCAGGAGCCCGTTCCGGACCGCTGCCGTTCCGGACCGCCGCTGGACCCGCAGGTTATTTAAGTCATTTGGGGGGGGTTCGGGAGGGTGGGGGATTTAATTTAAAGGGTCGGGGGTGGGTTTTAGGGGGTTTTAATGTGCCGGTTTTGCGATTTTTAGATTTTTAGATTTTTCACGATTTTTCACGATATTTTACCCCCCCAAACGGCAACAATACGATTCCCTCCCCCTCCCAGCCGAAATCGATCGTTAAGACGATCGAGGACACGATTCACATCCCTAGAATTTAACCTCTCTAGCATGACCTGATGTGACATTCACCCAGTCACTGGGGTAATTGAAATCACCCATTATTATTGTGTTGCTGATTTTGTTAGCTTCCCTAATTTCTTTTAGCATTTCATTGTCTGTTGGTTTATTCTGGCCAGATAGACAGTAATATACCCCCACTACTATTTTATTCCCATTTTCACCTGGAATTTCTATCCATAAAGATTCAACATTGCATTTTGTTTCCTGCAGAATTTTTATCCTGTTTGACTCAATGCTCTTTTTAACATATAGTGCCACCCCTCTACCAGTTTGTTCCATCCTATCATTTCAATATAATTTGTACCCTGGTATCACAGTATCACATTGGTTATCATCCTTCTATCAAGTCTCTGAGATGCCAATTATATCTATCTCTTCATCCAGTGCTATACACTCTAACTCTTCCATCTTATTTTTTAGACTTCTAGCATTTGTAATCAGATTTTTCAAAGTATTTGTTTTCTTTGTATTAACAACCTGCTCATCAGTTGACAGGCATTGAGAATCTGGAGATCTGCCTGCCTCTGGGGTCCTGCACATGGAATGGAAAGCATTTCTGAGAATGCTACCCTGGAGGTTCTGGATTTCAGCTTTTTACCTAAAACCCTAAATTTGGCTTCCAGAACCACCCTCCTGCACTTTCCTATGTCATTGGTACCCATATGTACCAAGAAAGTTGGCTCCTCCCCAGCACTATGTGGTACGTAAGGTAAACCATCTTCACACTGGGTAGGCAAGTTACCAGGTGATCCTCATGTCCACCAAGCTACCCAGTTATCAACCTTCCTAATAATTGAATCACCAGCTATAACAGCTGTCATAACCCTTCCCTCCTGGGCACGTTCCCCGGAGACCTAATCTCGGTGCAAGAGAATACTGCATCACCTTGAGGGCAGGTCCTAGCTACAGGATTGCTTCATGCCTCATCAAGCTGATGCTCTCCTTCCAGTTGACATTTCTCCTCCATGAGCTACCAGATTGGAGGTGGGAAAATACAATGACATAAGAGATGAATATTCCCAAAGCTGACATATTACAATCACTAAACTGAAAATAGAATGCTTTTTTCTACCTTTGTTTTCTGTACATTTTATTTTTCTAATTGTGTTGGTCCCTGTCTCTTTTATCTGCTTTTCTCTTGTTGGTCTTCACCTAACTCCTTTTCCAGAATATCTTTTCTTTTTTACATTTCTTCTCTCTCCTCCTGTCTTCTTCATGTCCTTCTCCAACATGTATCTTTCCCTTTCATCTAATTTTCTCCATTTTTCTCTTCCCTTCCTCTCTAACCACTGATAACGAGCTTTTATCTCTTCTTCTTCCCCTCTACCTCCAGTGCTCTTTTTCCCAATTTCCCTTCCACTGCCTTCTCTCAGTCTTCCATTATCCCCTTACTGGGTTGCTCCCCTTACTAATCTCCAACAATCTGGCTCCCTTGTCCTTCCCTGCAACAACTGTCTCTTTTCTGGCTCTCTCAGCCCCTTCCTCTTCACCATCCCCAAACTGACTCTGTCTCCATCTATCCTCTCCTACTTCTCCCAATCATTTCTTTTCCCTATCACTCCCACTTCCTTCCTAGCTTCCCCATCCCCTCTACTCACCTCCCTCATGCTTTCCCCATCACTTTACATCTCCCTTCTCACCATCACTTCACATCTTTCATTGTCTTCAATCCTCCTTCATCCCTTCCCATGTTTGATTTTACTCTTCCACCTCCACTTTTCTCACAGGGAGAGTAATTTTCAAACCTATTTCCTTGTGTAAAGCAATGCTTTGCCTGTGAAGATGGGCTTTTAGAAAATTGCCTCCCTACATAAGGATAAAAATACATGTATAGGGCCATAATGCACATAATTTTGCCCATAGTAGAGGGAGGCATTACCAGGGGTGTGGTTGGGGAGGGGTTTACACTTATGTGCATACTTTTCCATTTTCAAAAGTATGCATATGATTTTTCTCATAAAAACTACTTGCACAAATTAGCAGATATAAATGGGGGCAGGTAGTTTTCCTGGGATACTGGGGAAATATTTAAAACTGTCCCAATGGGAGTAATTTTAAAACCGCCCACATTAACGTAAGATTATTTTATCTGTGTGGTTACATGATTTTTCAAAGTTAAATTATTTCACTTAAAAAATTATCCCAGGAAAATTACCTGCGCATATTCACACCTGCCAATTTGCATGGGTAGTTTTCCCAACAAAAATTGTGCCCATAAGTGCAAACCCCTCTCCACTCTGGGAATGCCTCTGCCTAATGCTGGTTAAAGTACAAGCATAGCAGCCCTGTGTACAGCAGAGTAGACAAAAGCCCATTTGTAAATATGTAGAGTGAGAGTGGCTGTACATCCCAGCATAATCAAGTTTATTGAAAGCAGCAGAACTGAGAATTCTTTAAGTAATACAAAAGTTCATTAAGATTCCCTCTTTTGTTCTGATTTTTACTTTATTTATGAAGAAATATATGTGTTTGAATCTTTAGAAAGCATTACCTAATTACCCCACATACACCATAAAGAATCTCTATAGACAATGGAGTCGGTCCAGAGGGTGGCTGCTAAAATGGTCAGAGGTCTTCTTTGTACAGCATATGAGGACAGACTTAAAGATCTAAATATCTATATCTAGAGGAAGGCAAGAAAGGGAAGATATGATAGAGAGATTTAAATACTTCCAAGGTATCAATGCACAGGAGGCAGAAAGGAGGCTATGGAATGAGGGTGAAAGTGGGTAGGCTCAGGAGTAATCTAAAAAAATACTTTTTTACAGAAAGGGTGATGGATGCATGGAACAGCCTCCCAGTGGAGGTAGTGGAGATAAAGACAGTATCTAATTCAAGAAAGGATGTGATAAGCACAGGGAATCTCTGAGGGAGTTATTGTTATGGGTACTGTGTCAGATGACCATGCCCATGGGGAGGAGTTACAGTACTAGGCTAGACTCAGAATGCACAAACACAGTTAGTTCTTTATTATACAGCTTGAAGAGTACCACCAGAGGTGGCAGTAGTGAGGCAGTCTCGTAGTTGCAGTCTTAGGGACCTTGGCAGAGGGAGCCCTTTTTACCCCATTGGTCTTGGAAGGTTCCGAAGCAGGTTTCCCAGCAAGGAAGTACTGTGGATGAGATAGACTGAGAGTTAGAGTAGTCACTAGATGTTTGCTGTAGATATGCGATTCCACCAGGTTGTAGAAGGAAGTGCAGGCTCCGAGGCAGGGAAAGCAGGCCCTCAAGGAGAGAGTACCTGTTCCCTGTAAGGCACTTGAAATAAAGCAGAGGTCCCCCGAGGAGCGGATACCCAGGTTAGCAGTTACCCCGAAGGGCAGAGTGAGAGCTTCCAACGGCAGCATGGAAGCGGCAGAGTAGCGTAGACAGGAACGGATTTGAGTCCTTGCTAACTCAATGAGCTAGCAAATTAGAATAGGTTATATACTCGGATGGCATGATGTCAGCAAGGGGGAACGCCCCCGAGGATCGCGCCAAGGTTGGAATAAAGATGTGAGTGGCACGCACGCACCCTAGTAGGTACCTGGGAGGAGCATGGTGGGAGGCTGCACCATAGCTGTTCCGGGGACGCCGGAGAGGTCAGCTTGTAGACATGGCAGTAGCCATCTTTCCTAGGTAAGCGGGAGGAGCCATGAATAAAGTGAGGCAAACGGGGCGAAGCCGTCTAGCACCAACGGACGCAACAGTTATGGTTATGGTTATAGTTAGCTTTATTTATAATCCCACCATTCAAAAGCCCTAGGTGGCTAATATCAGAACATACACAATTCTTAAAACCAAACAAAGTGGGTACCACATCAATTAAGTAAATAAATAAAATCAAAATGTAAAATAGATCAAAAGTAATAAAACTGTAGACAAAAACACAATAAAATAAAATATAAAACTATCCTAAAATCTATAATACTGCAAGAGATCCATCTAATCATAAAATTCAAAGGTACTGGTTGAAAAGCAACTCTTAAACAATAGAACCACCATAAGCTTCTTCAAATAAAAAGATCTTTAAAAGCTTTTTAAAGCTTTTAATACAGCTCACAGATCGTATTTCAGTTAGTAAGCCATTCCTTTCTTTAGGAGTTGACTCTGAAAAGGACCACCTCATCTTGACCAAGCATGCTTCATGGAGAGATGGAACCTCCAGTAGTGCCATTTGTGAAAAGTGTGAAGATCTCTTTGGAACATAAGGTTTGAGTAAGTGATGAATCCAAGGAATTGGAGGATGCCCAACATTTTACGTACCAGTGTAGCTGTTTTATACCTGACCCTCCATTGAATAGGCAGTCAATGAAAGTCAGATAATATTGTCATGATATGCTCTTGGATTGACCGGCCAGAGTTGCAGTGACTTCAAATGCAATGCAGTCAATCCTAGATACAGCACATTTCAGTAGTTCAGGATTGGCATAATCATAGCCTGAACCACCAAACGAAAGTCAAGAGGATCCTGCAAGCTCTTTAAAGGATGCACTAGGTATAATTTATAGAAACCTGACCTCATGACTGACTTAATCTGAGAAACAAAACAAAGTTTAGAGTCGATCAATGCTCCAAGACTTTTTTGTCTTAGTAACAACTTGTACGTCAAGTCACATTTATATGGAGATGTTCTGGAATCAACACTGGTTCCAGACTACTGATGTACATAATCTCCGACTTTGCAAGATTCAAAGCAAGTCTATTATCAGATATCCTTGAAGTAATTGCATGCATACCTGGGAGTGGTAGGGATTGTAGAACTGAGCAGTTGGTGTGGATAGGCAAACTTTTTCTGCCATCATGTTTCTACATTTCTTTGCTTTACATACTTACACAATCTTCACACTAAGGGCCTAATTTACAAAGACTTTTCTCCCATTCTGTGCCTACAGGAAAGAAGCTTAGTGAATTCTAAGTGATCCCCAATAGGGTTATCACCGAGCTCCATGTCTGCAGAGAGAAGCTGGTTCTAAAAAGGTTTTCCTATTTTGTGTCTATGGGAAAAATGTTTAGTGTACCAGGTCCTGAGGCAGACCTGATTTTCCATTCATTTTATGTGCGGACTTCTAATTCCTGTTTCTCAAGAAATTGGATCTACAATCTGTGCTTGTAATAAGCGTGAAACAGGACTGATTCCAACCATCACTATAAATATGGAGCTGTATGGTAAACTCTAGACCAGTGATGGCCAACCTTTTGAGCTCAATGTGTCAAAATTCATTAAAAAACCGAGCATAACTCGGGTGGTGTGTCACTTCTAGAAAAATCCATAATTTTGTGATATTTGTAGCTCTAATTAATAACAAAAAGTTATAATTTTAATATATGAACTGTATTAATAAAGCAAAAACAAATAATTCTTTACCTTACCTGCTTAGTGACTTTTTTGTTGCTGAATTTCATTGGCTAAATCTTCAATTGAAGGTTGGTATTTCGTACACTTCAAGCCCAAGCAAGCGTTACAAACTTCATCTGTCAGTCGGTTTCTTTTATTGGCTCCCATTCATTTTCACACCACTCCATCCCCATCCCCCAGGCATACACACATTCATTCTCACACACACAGACCCCCAGGCAGGCACCTATGTATTCACACACATACACCCCCAGGCAGAGTCCCATTCATACACATGCACACACTAAAGGCAGACCCCCCCCCCCCCCCTCTTTTGCCAGCAACCTCGGAACCTCTCTCATTTCTCTGCTGCCACTGTCACTGCTGCCACATGGCTATTGGGGAGGTGCCGATTGCTGCTACTGACACTGAAGCCCATTCTGCTGCCTCCTCTGTGCAGGCCCCGTGGGCTTCCACTTTCTCCATGCTGATCTCGTACATTGTGAGATCTGTAGAGAAAGTGCTATTCTTGCAGATATTGAATATGGAGGCAAAGAAGACACATCAGGCAGGTTTCATGGCAGGCAGGAAAAGGGATCGAGCACTCACGAGGGTCCTCTTTTTATTGTGCATACATTCAAAAGCAGATGATGTGTCATCACATGATTGGCTCCTCTCCACATAGCAACAGACGTATCACCACACTATTGGCTTGGCTCAGGGGGGGTGTACTGATCATTTCATTGGCTGCTGAATCCTATACCTCCTGTCTTTGTCCTGCCTCTGACTAGGGAACACCCAGCCCTTCTTTCAGGCTATCAGGGTTAATTATAAGCCAGAGAAATACATGATAGTCAGGTATCCTCTCCTAGGCAGAGAGGCTTAAGCACAAGTGATGCTTTATTCAATGCAAAGGTCAGGGAGAAGGGAAGTTAGTGTTAAACCCTGATGAAATGACTTGCTGGCAAAGCTTATAATCCCCACATCTCACCCTTTCTGTTTTTATTTAGGCAGCTCAATAAAGCTTTAGACCCTTACTGAAATCTGTTATGTCTTGGTATGGGCTGGAAATAGGAAAAGGGGGATATGGAGAGAAAAAGCTGAGTCGGCGTGGTGGGCCAGCCGCCGCTGAGCTCCTGAATCTCCACATCACCCAGAGCTGGTGCAGCGTGGTGTGCCAACCGCTGCAGGGCTCAGGATTCTCTATTAAGCATCATACAAGACATCTTTGTATCTGGGCTGAGAGCAAGGTTTCAGTATGGATATGAGGTTGAGTATGCACTGAATACAGCAGCACAGGCAAATAATTAAGACAATTACAATAATTATAATAGAAATCACCCTTTTGAGACCAGAAATATCAGGGAGCCAAGACCATTGCCAATCCCATTGAGAAGTTGGTATTCTGCCTGAAAGTGGTGCATCAGCAACCATGGTTTCTATCTGCTCTATGGTATGTGTGAGGTTTGCTTTATAAACTGATATGTACACACAGCAATGAGATCCAATTAATGCACAAACACCACCCTTTAAAGCTAAAATAGTGTCTAAGGTATAGCTGTTCTGTAATGCTACTTCTCTAATCTGAGAAACTTCTGTTGTGAATAGTTTTAATGCATGGACTGTCTGATTGAATAGGGCAGTCATCCAGTTAGCTAGGATGTGTAAGTCTCTGTAATTCATATCATTTGGGTTATATAACTACAAAGGGTAAATCCCTCGTCCCCTCTATACTCTCTGCACCTGCTTGGGTCTCCCACTGCACATCCTGAAATCTGCCAATTGCACATATATGTGGTATAATTATGTAAGTGTTCAGTGATTAATACAAAGGTTCAGTTACAATATGGATATTTTCCCACCCGAAGCCCCTTCCCATCCCCTGGATCATAGTCCCAACAAAGAGCGGCAGTCTCTTGAATACGGCTACCAATGTGTAGTATGGTATTATTAACTGGAGAGTTAATGAAAACACCTCTCTGTAAAGGATAATTAGTCCATACTGTAAGGTTAAATGGTACAGCATGCATCAGTCGATTCAACAGGTGTGAAAAGTTCTGTGCATCAGGGATGTACATGTTGTTCTGTCAGAGTCCTTGTTCTGAAATCGCCATAGCTGGAGAAATAAGGCAAAGGAGGAGGGTGCAGAACACAATTGTTAATGAGTTGGCATTCAGGCAAGAAAAGACGGCTAATAAGTTCTCTGGAGTTTTCTCAAGGCCTTGCTGTTCCAAGAGTTGTGCAGATTGGTTGGATAGGGCCTTGATCTGTCCCCAGGTCATGTGGTGCTGCTTTTTGCGAGGAGTCCGGTCTCTGTCCTTCTGAGGGCTGTGGAGGCTCAGGGAGAAGTTGGGGATCGGGTCCTGTAGACCTAGACGCCTTTCCATCTCTCCACGGCTTGATATAACGGCTTGGAACCCCAAAGTGGACCTGTGGGAGCAAGCAGAGAAGCATACCCTCGTTCCTATGTTAAGGGAACGGGATCGTACCAGACAGGGTTAAATATTCTATACAAAACTGATGGCTGTGGGTGACTAACCCTAGTCCCATAATGATTACTCATGGCTGTGGTCTTAAATTTGATATGTTTAGATGATTTAAAGTAAACAATACTTTGTTCAGCCAGTCCTGTTTAGGGGGAAGTCCAGGGGCATTCCCTCCTTTTTGTTTTTGTTTTGTCAAGAGCTCTTAAGGGTATGGTTGGCTCTCTCCACAATGGCTTGCCCTGTGGTGTTGGGGATGCCAAATACGTATTTAATGTTCAATTACAGACAAAATTCATGCAAAGGAATGGCTGCAGTAAGTAGAGCCAGTTTTCAGAACAGAGGGTAGTCCCATTATCAAGAAAGTTTTTATGCAGTAATCAATTTTCATTCAGTAAAATAGTATACATGTAAATTAATCATTTAAAGGAAAAGTCATTTGCAATAAGCTGAACCACAAACAAGTCTTTCAGACATTACATTAAACATCTGTTACACAAGACTGACACATATTCATTCTCATTCATCCTGCAAATATTCATTTACACAAAACTGACACATATTCATCCATCCTGCAAATATTCATTCATAGTCTTCTTGACATCAAGACAGACAACAGATAACACATAATTTAAGCTAAAAATCTTATCAAAAAGGTATCAAAAACAAAATTAGATCAAGGATCAAAAGTCAAAAGGTGTTAGAAAAATGTTTGAAAAATGTTAAAATAAGCAGCAAAGTGTTCATCTTCACATCTCCTCATGGCAGTGTCAATCTGGAAAATATTAAAAACTGGCATACAGCAAAAAATTTACTAAGGTAAGGATTAAAGTAAAGTTTTTACTTTTTTAACCTTGGAGAAATCAATTCTATTATTCAATTTAATAAAATCAATTTGGATTTGCAAGAAAAGGCTTGGGAGGGATTGCTTTAGATGTAGCAACCTCTGTCAGTAAAAATTTTAAGGTTCAGAATTCTGTAAAAATTTGTGAAAAAGAAAATAAAACTGAAGTTTCCTTAAGTCAGGAGGACTGTAGGCCTGAAAAATAAAAACTAGTATACAACAGAATTATTAAAACAATAATATAATATAACTGGTAGAATAGCATAGCACCTCCTAGTGGAGACACCATCATTACTTTATAGATTGCAACTATTGTTCCAGGTTGCAATCAATAATACTCTGAGCTTACTTTCAATGTGGAATATCAGAATACAATTTCTTCATATAATTATTAGAATAGGAAATTAAACACACTGTTCAGTAATCTCAGTTCAGTATTAAAGAAGTTTGAAAGTATTAAAAAGATTAAAGACAGAGTGAGAGGAAGGGCTAGTGTAGTAATGCATTGAAGGTTGAGGGAAAAGATTTGGATCAGCAGGAGATCTGATCTGTCTGGTGCCCCCCTTTGAAAGCTGCAAGCACAGTTAAAGAAATGTATCAAGAACTGTATCAGAGTTATAACAAAATATAGAAACTAGAGAGAGAAACTGCAGTACTAAGTCCAGTTTTTCCTTTTCAAAAGTTCTCCCTCCCCCCCCCCCCCCCCCCCATGAGTGGCAATCAAGAGTTAGTAAGAGGGGGAGGAATAGTGTTTCTCAAAAGAAAAGAAACAGAGCAGAGAACTTCATTCAATGAATTAATCCTTCAGTCAATAGGAACTGAAAGGCAGCATTGTTAACAATAGATAACATCAACCAGAAACAATGACTGGCAAGGACTTGCTGATCTCTTGCAAACAGATTCTATCTTTCTCCTATAGGGAAAATTACAATAAGAATACAAGTTCTGTGCGCTGGCAATACAAGCTATAAACTTAAATCTCAGAGAAATGGAGTCATTTTAAATGTGAGCCAAATTAACTTTGCAAAAGGGAAATTTTCACATGAAATTTACACAGTAATTGTTCAAGTTTCAGTACAGTTATAACATAAGGCTTTGCATACACTTTCTGTGGGGGAAATACTCTCAAAGTATGCAGATTTTCTGTAACTGAATATCAAAGACCAAGAGAAACCACTCCTTAGTCTGCCCTGTCTGCTCCAGCACTAGGTGTAGTCTGGTTTGTAACAGGTCATTGTACAGTCTCATTAAATCATTTCTTTCATATTGATATTTTCTTTGCTTGTAACGCAGGAGTGCAGCTGCCTGGCCCAAGGTCTTATACGCTGATTTCTTTGAAGACCTGGGGGCATAGCCACTGCCCATGGCACTCTGGGCGGCACTCAACTCTATTGCTGCCACACCTAGTACTTTAATCCTTTTTGTAATGGGAGAGGCTTGAATCCCTTCCAATAATTCCTCCTTTGTGAGATTTTCATTCACTTGCTCTAGGTGAAATCCCATGCTGACCGCGGCACATAAATTGTTACTGGGAGCAGCGGTTTGAGATGGTAATTTACCTGGACAAATTGGTGATGCAGAATCAATGACTGTCTCAGGCAATGGCAAATGGGGGTACAGGGAGTTGGTGGTTGGTGGGGGAAGGGCTTGCGGGTAAGGTGGAAGGAGGCTAGCTTCTCTGATTTCAGTGTATTTAATTTCCTGGGGGTTTTTCTCTGAGGTGGACGCAGAGGAAGCCACAGGAGCCATGGTAGGTGATGGTGCCTTGTGAGTGTGTGTCCCCAGATGTTCTATTTCATATTCTGTCCCCCTTAGTTCATGGGTCCTTTCTGTGATGGGAAAGGCTTGAAGTCCTTCTAATAATTCTTTTTCTGTAAGGTTTTCTTTTTGCTGTTTCTGAGGAAATTCTGTGCACAGGCCAGGTTGTGGCTTAATTGTGCTCAAGGCCTGCTTTTCTATAGAAGGCGTGGAGGTGTGAATGTGTTGTGCCATGGGTGTAGGTATGGGGAGCTGAGGATACAAATAATTTGCTGTCTCTGAGGGAGTTTGAGGATAAGGTGGGGGAAGGGTAGGTGGATGGAGTGTATGGATGGGCAGTTTGCCTGCTTCCTTCCTATCTGCTTCTAAAGGCTCATGAATTGAAGATGGTGCCTTGAGACTCTTTATCCCCATGTGTTCTATGGCCTCTGTACATTTTTGCCAAATTAATAATTGCTTTATGGGGGCCCTTGGGGCCGTATGAAGACTATTGCCTATTAAAATCCAGTCCTGGATATTCAGAGTTCCAGCCTGTGAATACCAGGGGCAGCGGCAAGCTATTTCACTTATCAGTTTTTCTAAGTCCCCTATTTTAACTTTTGCTATTTTTCCTCTGGTGATGAAATAATGATTCTTGATTATTTTCTGCAGCTCTCTAGCGTGAAGCCTTTGCTGTACAGTCAAATCACTTCCCATGCTCACGAATGTGGGGAACAAACTTGCTGACAAATACTTAAAAAATACTAAAAAGTACTTTAAAAATACTTACGATTGCAAATCTGCTGTACGGTGCGCACCTAAGCTATGACCAGCCGGATGAGCAGGGAATTTATTATCACGTCCGGGATCACCAGATATTGAATATGGAGGCAAAGAAGACACATCAGGCAGGTTTCATGGCAGGCAGGAAAAGGGATCGAGCCCTCACGAGGGTCCTCTTTTTATTGTGCATACATTCAAAAGCAGATGATGTGTCATCACATGATTGGCTCCTCTCCACATAGCAACAGACGTATCACCACACTATTGGCTTGGCTCAGGGGGGGTGTACGGATCATTTCATTGGCTGCTGAATCCTATACCTCCTGTCTTTGTCCTGCCTCTGACTAGGGAACACCCAGCCCTTCTTTCAGGCTATCAGAGTTAATTATAAGCCAGAGAAATACATGATAGTCAGGTATCCTCTCCTAGGCCGAGAGGCTTAAGCACAAGTGATGCTTTATTCAATGCAAAGGTCAGGGAGAAGGGAAGTTAGTGTTAAACCCTGATGAAATGACTTGCTGGCAAAGCTTATAATTCCCACACATACATTGTGAGATCTGTAGAGAAAGTGCTATTCTTGCACATTCCCAAAGATTACATGTGCCAATCACTAAAAAGTAATTTTTATTTTTTTTTGCTTTTGCTATCTGATCTTAGTTTTCTAATTGGTTGGTCACATGCTTTTATTTTTCCACCTTCCCTTTCTTATTTTTTTTGCCAATTCCTTTTATATTGTCTTTTTTTCTGTTTCTTTTCTCTTCATCTTCTTCCCTCAAACACACAGTCAGGTTCTCATTCTCACATGCATTTCTCTCTCTCACACACACAGGCTCTCACTGTCACAAGCTCTCTCTCATACAATCATTCATACACAAAGTCTCTCACTGGCACATGCTGTCTGACTCTCACACACAGGCTCTCTCTCCCACAAGCTGTCTTGCTCAAGCACATGCTCTCACTGCCACATGCTGTCTCTCTCACACACACACACAGAGGCTCTCACATGCTGTCTCTGCAAACATTCAGGTCCTCACTCTCAAACACAATCTCTCAACTCATCTCATACACGCACACACACACCCTCTACAGACCCTCAGCCTCTCTCTCACCTCTGGGTCTCCTCTTCGCGGGTCACCGCAGGATGGGCTCTGCAGCGGCCCTGATCTTCTCGGGCCACAGCGGCCCTGCTACCGGGCCTTTTCCTCTTCTCGGGCCGCTGCGACTTGGAATTCGTGGCGGCCCGTAAGTGCAAGTGCTGCTCCTCTTCTGCACGCGCTGATGCTTCTCCTCCTTCCTGCCCACGCGTCTCCAGCAACATTTACTTCCGGGGCCGCACAGGCAGGAAGAAGAAGGAGCATCAGCGTGTTTAAATGCGATCTTTTCTTCGGGCCGTGGTGACGTGAGCCTCACCACGGCCCTGCCTATCGCTGCGCCACATGAACCTCCCTGCGCCCGGGGGCATTGGGGGGGTGGAGGGGTCCGGAGGGTGGGGGGATACTAAAAAACAAATTTTAAAGGGTCACTGCAGCTGAAAAAAAAAAAGGCTCGGCGCAGCCATTAAAAAAAAAAAAAAAAAATTCCCGATAGTCCATGAAACGCTGCGCGTGTCAGCAAAAACGTCTCGGTGTGTCACCTCTGACACGTGTGTCATAGGTTAGCCATCACTGCTCTAGACCCTAGTAATACTGTTCTGTTATGGTTATTGGTGTTTGGGTGGATCCTTGGACAGTGTGACAGCTGATCATGCCCATGGGGGGAAGTCCTGTGAGGGACCACAGTGTCAGGCTAAACTCTGGATAGACAAACACAGATTTGAATCTTTTATTAAACAGTATATGGAAACACCAGAGGTAGCAGTAGTGAGTAGTGGTTGTAGAGCCCGGCTGGGCACGTCTCTCACAGAACGCTGGAACAGCGGATCCTCTGTAGGCAGTGCTGTAGTGGAAAGAGACTGCGAGTTATGAGCACAAAATAGAATTAGCATTCAGAGTCCCAAGTAGAATAGGAGAGCTCCGAGACAGGGAGAGCAGTTCCCTCGAGAAGCGAGAACCTGATCCCTTAGAGCAGAGAGACTCGGTAGCGTTGTACTCACTAGCAGTAGCAGAGATTCCACTAGACAAGAGGTCTGGCACTGGAGCAGAGGGCAGGCTCTCAAGGAGCGAGTACCTGATTCCGGCGAAGCAGTACTGTAGAGAGAGATGTTTTCTGTATTCACAGATGGTGACTGTTGTTAGTTCTTCCAAGTAGAAGGTAGAGGTTGCAGGCAGAGACACAGGGAACATGGGCCCTCAAGGAGCGAGTACCAGTTTCCTGATAGCACCTGAAAGAAGCAGAGAGGTCCCCGAGTAGCGGGTACCCCGATAGTGACCCCGAAGGGTATTAAGAGTTCCAGTAGAGCTGGAGTGGCAGAGTAACTTAGGAACGGAGAGCGAATCCCATCCGTACGAATCCTGGTTGCTAACTCAATGAGCTAGCAAATGTAGTAGGCAGATATACCCTGGAGTCGTGAAGTCAGAACAGGGGGACGCCCATGAGGTTCGCGCCAACGTGGAAATAAAGATGAGGAAGGCGTGCGCACGCGCGCTCTAGAGGTACCTTGAAGGAGAATGGCGGGAGGCAGCACCATAGCTGGTCCAGGGACGCCAGAGAGGTCGGCAAGCAGACGCCGCGGTGGCCATCAGTCCAAGGTGAGTGGGAGGAGCCACAAGTAGAGAGAGGTACGTGGGGCAAAGCCGTCGAAGACTGATGGACGCACCATCAGTCCATCAGTCTTGCACACATGCAGTATCCTTCTTGTGCTTATTAGGGTTAGGGAAGGCATTATCTCCTCCCACCTGATTACAGTCCAGGTTTAGATCTGCAAATGCTTGATTCAGATGCCTTTGAGTGATCACATTCAACTCTAACACAGTTCAAAGCCACAGGATTTGCTTGGAATATTCACAGATTCAAAGCATTCAAAGAAAGTGAAAATATTGAATACTTGAAAGTATAAGTCTGAATCTGTAAAAAGCCATCTCGGAACTGAGACATAAAGATCCAAACTGGGCAAATATTAAGATTAATGTTGAGCCATGAATGATCTAGAGTTATATAAGAACATAAGAACATGCCATACTGGGTCAGACCAAGGGTCCATCAAGCCTAGCATCCTGTTTCCAACAGTGGCCACTCCAGGCCATATGAACCTGGCAAGTACCCAAAAACTAAGTAAGAACATAAGAAAATGCCTTACTGGGTCAGACTAAGGGTCCATCAAGCCCAGCATCCTGTTTCCAAAGGTGGCCAATCCAGGCCATAAGAACCTGGATTGGCCACTAGGAAAAGTAAAAAGTCATGGGATAGGTGGCGATGTCCTTTCGTGGATTGCAAACTGGCTAAAAGACAGGAAACAGAGAGTAAAATTAAATGGACAATTTTCTCAGTGGAAGGGAGTGGACAGTGGAGTGCCTCAGGGATCTGTATTGGGACCCTTACTTTTCAATATATTTATAAATGATCTGGAAAGAAATACGACGAGTGAGATAATCAAATCTGCAATGACACAAAATTGTTCAGAGTAGTTAAATCACAAGCAGATTGTGATAAATTGCAGGAAGACCTTGTGAGACTGGAAAACTGGGCATCCAAATGGCAGATGAAATTTAATGTGGATAAGTGCAAGGTGATGCATATAGGGAAAAATAACCCATGCTATAATTACACAATGTTGGGTTCCATATTAGGTGCTAAAACCCAAGAAAGAGATGTAGGCGTCATAGTGGATAACACATTGAAATCGTTGATTCAGTGTGCTGCGGCAGTCAAAAAAGCAAACAGAATGTTGGGAATTATTAGAAAGGGAATGGTGAATAAAACAGAAAATGTCATAATGCCTCTGTATCACTCCATGGTGAGACCGCACCTTGAATACTGTGTACAATTCTGGTCGCCACATCTCAAAAAAGATATAATTGCGATGGAGAAGGTACAGAGAAGGGCTACCAAAATGATATAAGAACATAAGAAAATGCCATACTGGGTCAGACCAAGGGTCCATCAAGCCCAGCATCCTGTTTCCAACAGTGGCCAATCCAGGCCATAAGAACCTGGCAAGTACCCAGAAACTAAGTCTACTCCATGTTACCATTGCTAATGGCAGTGGCTATTCTCTAAGTGAACTTAATAGCAGGTAATGGACTTAATAGCAGGTAATGGACTTTTCTTCCAAGAACTTATCCAATCCTTTTTTAAACACAGCTATACTAACTGCACTAACCACATCCTCTGGCAACAAATTCCAGAGTTTAATTGTGCGTTGAACTTTCTCCAATTAGTTTTAAATGTGCCCCATGCTAACTTCATGGAGTGCCCCCTAGTCTTTCTACTATCCGAAAGAGTAAATAACTGATTCACATCTACCCGTTCTAGACCTCTCATGATCTATCATATCCCCCCTCAGCCGTCTCTTCTCCAAGCTGAAAAGTCCTAACCTCTTTAGTCTTTCCTCATAGGGGAGCTGTTCCATTCCCCTTATCCATTACCTGCTATTAAGTTCACTTAGAGAATAGCCACTGCCATTAGCAATGGTAACATGGAATAGACTTAGTTTTTGGGTACTTGCCAGGTTCTTATGGCCTGGATTGGCCACTGTTGGAAACAGGATGCTGGGCTTGATGGACCCTTGGTCTGACCCAGTATGGCATTTTCTTATGTTCTTATATCATTTTGGTAGCCCTTCTCTGTACCTTCTCCATCGCAATTATATCTTTTTTGAGATGTGGCGACCAGAACTGTACACAGTATTCAAGGTGCGGTCTCACCATGGAGCGATACAGAGGCATTATGACATTTTCTGTTTTATTCACCATTCCCTTTCTAATAATTCCCAACATTCTGTTTGCTTTTTTGACTGCCGCAGCACACTGAATCAACGATTTCAATGTGTTATCCACTATGACGCCTACATCTCTTTCTTGGGTTTTAGCACCTAATATGGAACCCAACATTGTGTAATTATAGCATGGGTTATTTTTCCCTATATGCATCACCTTGCACTCATCCACATTAAATTTCATCTGCCATTTGGATGCCCAGTTTTCCAGTCTCACAAGGTCTTCCTGCAATTTATCACAATCTGCTTGTGATTTAACTACTCTGAACAATTTTGTGTCATTGCAAATTTGATTATCTCACTCGTCGTATTTCTTTCCAGATCATTTATAAATATATTGAAAAGTAAGGGTCCCAATACAGATCCCTGAGGCACTCCACTGTCTACTCCCTTCCACTGAGAAAATTGTCCATTTAATTCTACTCTCTGTTTCCTGTCTTTTAGCCAGTTTGCAATCCACGAAAGGACATCGCCACCTATCCCATGACTTTTTACTTTTCCTAGAAGCCTCTCATGAGGAACTTTGTCAAACACCTTCTGAAAATCCAAGTATACTACATCTACCGGTTCACCTTTATCCACATGTTTATTAACTCCTTCAAAAAAGTGAAGCAGATTTGTGAGGCAAGACTTGCTCTGGGTAAAGCCATGCTGACTTTGTTCCATTAAACCATGTCTTTCTATATGTTCTGTGATTTTGATGTTTAGAACACTTTCCACTATTTTTCCTGGCACTGAAGTCAGGCTAACCGGTCTGTAGTTTCCCGGATTGCCCCTGGAGCCCTTTTTAAATATAGGGATTACATTTGCTATCCTCCTGTCTTCAGGTACAATGGATGATTTTAATGATAGGTTACAAATTTTTACTAATAGGTCTGAAATTTCATTTTTTAGTTCCTTCAGAACTCTGGGGTGTATACCATCCGGTCCAGGTGATTTACTACTCTTCAGTTTGTCAATCAGGCCTACCACATCTTCTAGGTTCACGGTGATTTGATTCAGTCCCTCTGAATCATTACCCATGAAAACCTTCTCCAGTACGGGTACCTCCCCAACATCCTCTTCAGTAAACACCAAAGCAAAGAAATCATTTAATCTTTCCGCGATGGCCTTATCTTCTCTAAGTGCCCCTTTAACCCCTCGATCATCTAACGGTCCAACTGACTCCCTCACAGGCTTTCTGCTTTGGATATATTTTTTAAAGTTTTTACTGTGAGTTTTTGCCTCTACGGCCAACTTCTTTTCAAATTCTCTCTTTGCCTGTCTTATCAATGTCCTACATTTAACTTGCCAACGTTTATGCATTGTCCTATTTTCTTTTGTTGGATCCTTCTTCCAATTTTTGAATGAAGATCTTTTGGCTAAAATAGCTTCTTTCACCGCCCCTTTTAACCATGCCGGTAATCGTTTTGCCTTCTTTCCACTTTTCTTAATGTGTGGAATACATCTGGACTGTGCTTCTAGAATGGTATTTTTTAACAATGACCACGCCTCTTGCACACTTTTTATTTTTGTAGTTGCTCCTTTCAGTTTTTTTCTAACAATTTTTCTCATTTTATCAAAGTTTCCCTTTTGAAAGTTTAGCACAAGAGCCGTGGATTTGCATACTGTTCCTCTTCCAGTCAATTCAAATTTGATCATATTATGATCACTATTGCCAAGTGGCCCCACCACCGTTACCTTTCTCAGCAAATCCTGTGCTCCACTGAGAATTAGATCTAAAATTGTTCCTTCTCTCGTCGGTTCCTGAACCAATTGCTCCATAAAGCTATCATTTATTCCATCCAGGAACGTTATCTCTCTAGGATGTCCTGATGATACATTACCCAGTCAATATTGGGGTAATTGAAATCTCCCATTATTACCGCACTACCAATTTGGTTAGCTTCCCTAATTTCTCTTAGCATTTCACTATCAGTCTTACCATCTTGACCAGGTGGACGGTAGTATACTTCTTTCACTATAGTCTTCCCTGACACACAAGGGATTTCTACCCATAAAGATTCAATTTTGCATTTAGTCTCATGCAGGATGTTTATCCTGTTGGACTCTCTGCCATCCCGGACATAAAGCGCCACACTGCCTCCCGGGTGCTCCTCTCTGTCATTGTGATATAATTTGTACCCCGGTATAGCACTGACCCATTGGTTGTCCTCCTTCCACCATGTCTCTGAGATGCCAATTAAGTCTATGTCATCATTCACTGCTATACATTCTAATTCTCCCATCTTACTTCTTAGACTTCTGGCATTAGCATACAAACATTTTAAACTTTGTTTTTTGTTTGTGTTTTCATTCTGCTTTTTAATTGATAGGGATAAGTTAGAATTTTTTAGCTCAGGTGAGTTTTTAGTTACAGGCACTTGGACTACTTTTCTTATTATTGGAACCTCACTGTTGGGATGCCCTAATCCTAATGCATCATTAGTATCCTTTGAAGATACCTTTCTCCGAACCATGCACTGCTGAGCGACTGTCGGCTTTCCCCTTTGTTCCAGTTTAAAAGCTGCTCTATCTCCTTTTTAAAGGTTAGCGCCAGCAGTCTGGTTCCACCCTGGTTAAGGTGGAGCCCATCCCTTCGGAAGAGACTCCCCCTTCCCCAAAAGTTTCCCCAGTTCTTAACAAAACTCAATCCCTCTTCCTTGCACCATCGTCTCATCCACGCATTGAGACTCCGGAGCTCTGCCTGTCCCTGGTGACCTGCGCGTGAGCTGCACGTGAATCGAGGTGCAGCTAGTCTCATTTTATTTTGATTTATTTAATAATATTTCTTTCTTGCCCACACAAAATGGTGATGAAGGTGCGTTACAAAGTAAATAAAACAAACCATTCAAGTATAAATATTTAAAATAAAACATGTATATAATATAATAAAAATGTTTACAAATTAGCATACAGACATATAATCAACAAATAGCTAACATACAGGGTCATTTATCAACTTGCGTTATGGCGTTTTCGCATGTGTTAAGTTGTTTTTGCATGCGAAAAACACCTTAACGCATGCGAAAAGCACAATAACGCATGGTGTGATGCAAATTTTTAAAAGGGAAGGGATTGGGGAGAAGTCGGGGTGGAAATTTTGTAAAAGTGGGCTGGTTTTGCGAAGCCATAACACATGATATCGCACAGTTTTAATGCCAAAAATAACTACACCAAAATGATAAGGGGAATGGAATAGCTGAAGGCTTAAGTAATTGACTGGTAGACAATGACAAAAGAATCACTAGCACTTCTACAATTTCCACACTGTCTCCTAACCTGGCTCTTGCCCTGTGAAGAGAAAAATAAAAAAAAACAGCAACAGTGCCACTGTCTCTGTCCTTCTGGCACAATGAGTGAGACTACTACAACATAGAGAAGATTAGGAGTAGCCCTTTGCCAGTGCCAAATCCCAAAGTTTCTAGCCTTTTTAAAAAACTTCTCCAAATATGTCCTTCTCTACCAAGTGCTAGAGAGGAAATACAGAGCTTCTTGCACATGCTCAGAGTTTACAGTCAAAATAGGTCATCATTACATTATCCACATACAGCTATAGACTAGTTAAATGGATGCTGCACTGTGATTTGTCCTCTGGGAGTTGCTCTAATTGTCATCAGTATGATCACCTATCTCCTCCTTTTTTATTTCTTCTACTAGGCTGGACTGACTCTCCACAAATTCCTATACTCCTGCCAAGACTGCCAAGCCTGCTGTTACCTCCACTCCCTTTTCCTGACATGATGTAATTTGTTGGTGCACTGCGTACAGGGGGTTTGGATATTACAAAGGAATTTTATTTATTGACATTGTAACTCTACCCCTACTCATATTGTGAAGAACTGTGTTTAAAAAAGGATTGGATAAGTTCTTGGAGGAGAAGTCCATTACCTGTTATTAATTAAGTTGACTTAGAAAATGGCCACTGCCAATATTAGCAACGGTAACATGGAATAGACTTAGTTTTTGGGTACTTGCCAGGTTCTTATGGCCTGGATTGGCCACTGTTGGAAACAGGATGCTGGGCTTGATGGACCCTTGGTCTGACCCAGTATGGCATGTTCTTGTGTTCTAATAGCGTTAAGCTGTGCAAAATGCCGTAATGCAATTTGCTCGCAAATTTCATTTTGGGCTTTTTTAGACTGGGAAAGAGCCTGAGATATTTGTGTGGGGAGAGAGAGAGAGAGACTCGGGGGGGGGGGGAGGGGGCACCATAGTAAGCAGCTATTATGCTACTATAGGAGGCCCACCTAGTAAATCGCTCCGGTGGAGCGCACTGTTAGCCCGGGTTTGGACGCGCGTTTTCGACACGCTAGCTTTACCCCTTATACAGTAAGGGGTAATAGCGCATCAAAAACGAGCATCCAACCCCCCTGAAACTAATAGCGCCCACAACATGCAAATGCATGCTGATGGCCCTATTAGTTATTCCCGCGCCATACAGAAAGTCAAATGTGCAGCCAAGCCGCACATTTTACTTTCAGAAAGTAACACCTGCTGGCACCAGGAAAGTGTACAGAAAAGCAGAAAAAACTGCTTCTCTGTAAACCCTCCAACTTAATATCATAGCGATATTAAGTTCGAGGCTCCAAAATTAAAACAAAAATCAAAAATTTAAAAAAAAAAATTTAAATCGGCCAGCAGCCCGCGGGTCGGAAGATAGATGCTCAATTTAGCCGGCGTCCGTTTTCCGAAACCGTGGCTGTCAGTGGGCTCGAGAACCGATGCCGGAAAGATTGAGCATCGGCTCTCAAACCCACTGACAGCTGCCGCTCCTGTCAAAAAGGAGGCGCTAGGGACGCGGTAGTGTCCCTAGCGCCTTTTTTTTACTGCGGGCCCTAATTTACATCTTCTTCCCCCCTGAATCGCGCGCACAGGAGAGTGACTTTTACTGAATCGGCCCGTTTAGATCTACTTTTGAGCAGATCTAACTTATCTGGCTAACTTAACTGGATAAGTCCGAATATCAGCACTTATTCAGCTGAGTTAACCAGATATGTAACTCCTATCACCTACCCACCACTTACCTGGGATAAGGACTCATCCGGATAAGCAGCAGCCACTAAATGCAGCCAGATTTTCATTAGGCGCCATTTAGCCAAAAAAGTCCTTACTTATCCAGCTTGCAGGCAGTAATTACTGAGCATTGGGAGGAGGAGATATATTCTTGAAATTGTAGTGTTTCCCTTTTCTTCACCTTTCCTGTCCTCGCCAGTCCACGTGTAAGGAAATAAGTTAGCATATTGTCTAAATCTAAGAAGAAAATAGAATAGAAAAGGAGTTGTGGTATTGTAGCAGAAGAAAAAAGTTCTCGTTTGCCTAAGTAATTGCTGTTGGTTTTGACAAAGGGCACCTAAACATTGTTCTGACGCAAAGCAGAAGCCTGGCACTGTCAGGACTGGAGACTAAGAACCTGAATCCCAGATAGATTCTCTATTACAGAGCAAGAATGAATCAGAATCAAATGCAAAGTGTCAGCAAGCAAATGAAAAGCTACTTGAAATGGCTCCAGAAACCTTGGCAAGAGCCATGGGGAAGCTTTTAACAATCCTGACCCTGAAGGGCACGTCCATTCTATGCAGGGTCCTTAATTCACAGTCGTTTCTCAGTTCATTTCCATGACAACTGTTTTGAGAAAAAAAAAGTCCACACAGTCTAGAAAGCATTTCAGTATTGTCACATGAATCTTAAGTTATAAGTTCAGCAAAAGCTGTATTCATTATTCACAGGTTTCACTTCCAGCAATGATTCTGACTGTAACAAAATCTAGGGATAATACCATGCCCAGTGTTGGCAATCCATCACATGGTATGAGTCACCTGCCCGCATTTAGCAGCTCAGCAAAATTGGCAGGAGACCTAGAAAGATGCTAAACTATCTTCTCCTTTCCCATCATGTCTTCAGTAAATTTCAAGGTAACTTAATGGCTATGAACTTACTAATTTATTTTACAGGTACCTACCTGAAGAAAGCACAAAAAAGTCCTACTCTTTTATATTTCCAGATGGCAAATATCTCAAGATATTCATGTTTTGCTGAACAGCAATTGTACTGAAAAAAGAGGAATAAGAGATATCTGATAGATTCAGGGTGATAAAGAAGGATATTTGGGGCATGCAAGAGGAGTCATTATAATCATTCCATTATTTGAATGTTTTAATAATCAATTTTTTTATATTTTGTCAAATTTTTATCTTGTAAACTGTGATGATTGTAAACCAGAATGACAGTATGTAAATGAAACAAAATTAATAAATAAGTAAACATTAGCACTCTCTATTCTTCCAATGAACTTGCCCACAAGAGGTTATTCAACCATGAGAAGTTGCCATACTGGGCCTGACCAAGGGTCCATTAAGTCCAGCATCCTGTTTCCAGCATGGCCAATCCTGGATACAAGTACCTGGCAAATACATTAAATAGATCCCATCCCAAAAGTTAATAAGAAAGGGAGAGGAAGAGAAAGAGAGAACAAGAACCTACCGGTGGCCTCATAGTAGTTATGTTTTTATATCTCTATATGAAGCTCACCTTATAGGTCGAGGTGAGGTGTTTATGGTGGTTTAAGGTTTAGGGGCCAGTTTTGCATGTAGAATGAGACATACGAACAGCACAGTACACCTTGATGAATATTTGATGTCATTTGGAGTGAGGAAAGTCTCACAAAGATGAAATTTCTACTATGTTCTCTCACCCTATCTTGATGGAATCTATAACAGCCTTTCAGGACACCTAATCTCCCTCGCCTATAACTGCTCCCTCCCAGACGAACTTTCCAGTCGGACTCCTTAGTCCACCTCTCAGTTCTTCTGCTTTGCTCTGTTTGCTCTAGCTATCATCTCTTCTGTTCCAGAGATGATAATAGAGGTCTGCATTTCATTTTATTATAGTTTATTTTACGATATGTCAAGATTAGTTATAGTATTATAATATGTTATGAGGAGTTTTTGACCGATTTTCTTTTGTTAACTGTAACCAATGTTCCTTGTACCGCCACCGAGCGATTGTTGATGTTACACTGTAAACCGATATGATTTGTATATTTTACAGGAATGTCTGTATAGAAAAAATAAAAATAAATAAACAGGGTACCATCAAGCTAGGATGAGAGAATTTAGTACAAATTTTCAGCTTTGTGAGACTTTCCTCACTCCAAATGATGTCAAATCTTCACCAAGGTGCACTGTGCTGTACATACATCTCATTCTTTGTGAGAAACTGGCCCCTAAACCCTAAACCACCACTAACACCTCACCTCGACCTATCAGGTGGCCCTCCTACAGAGATAGAAATAGGTGCACACAGTGCGACCCCTATCCTTAGTGGTGTTCTCTCTCTCTCCTCCCAGCAATGACTAAAATGCAATTCCAAAACTTTATTGCACAGCTTAACACCAGGGAAAAAGCTATAATTATTTCTGGCATTATGCTATCGCATGGTGCAATATGGCTCCTAATTTAACTAAAACCTGCCCAAACTCCTTCCCTGATCCCACCCACCTCAAAAATTTTGCATTCACACTATGCGCTACTTTACTTTTCGCACATGTTAACACCATAATGCATTTTGATAAATGATCCTACATGCTACTAATGCTGGTATTAAGCAGTGGCTATTTCCTAAGTCAATTTGATTAAAGCAGTTTTTGGACTTCTCCTCCAGGAAATTGTCCAAACCTTTTTTAAACCCAGTTTTGCTCACTGCCTTAACCACATTCTTATGTTCTTATGTTCTTAATTTGATTAAAGCAGTTTTTGGACTTCTCCTCCAGGAAATTGTCCAAACCTTTTTTAAACCCAGTTTTGCTCACTGCCTTAACCACATTCTCTGGCAATGAATTCAAAAGCTTAATTGTGCAATGAATGAAAAATAATTTTCTTCAATTTGTTTTAAACGTGCTACATGCTAACTTCATGGAGTGCCCCCGAGTCTTTGTATTATCTGAAAGAGTAAATAACTGATTCACATTTATCCATTCTAGTCCTCTCATGATTTTATAGATCTTTATCATATCCTCCCTCATTTGTCTTTCTCCCCAATCTTTTTAACCTTTCCACATAGGGGATCCATTCATTCCCTTTATCATTTTGGTCACCCTTCTCTATACCTCTTATCCCATGACTTTTTAATTGTCTTAAGAGTCTCTCATGGTGCACTTTGTCAAACGCCTTCTGAAAACCCAAATACACTAATGGCCGAATTTTAAATCGGCCATGCGCATAAATATCGCCACTTACACATGTGGCCAGGCCCTGCATGTGCCAAGCACATTTTCAAAAGAGCCCGGCCAAGCACGTAAGTGGCGATATGTGCATAAGTGCCAGGCCCTGAGAAAGGGGCAGGCCGGGGAGTGGGGGGGGCAGGGCGGGATGGAGGCCGGCTGGGACAGCGGCCATTACTTGCTGTCCCGGGGAAGCACACACCAGCAGCCGGCCGGCGCATGTAAATTAATTCTGCTCCTGAGGAGTAGTAAGTAGTAAGTAATAAAATAAAAAACTTGAGGCAAGGTATCTCCTATTCTACCTGGGACTCTTTATGTTTCTCACTGTGTACTCATAGTCTCTTTCCACTACATATTCTCTCTCGGTCTCTTTCGATTACAGCACAGCCAAGCAGAGGATTCGCTGTTCCAGCGTCCTGTGGGATACTTGCCCAGCCGGGCTCAACATCTACTACTCACTACTGCCACCTCTGGTGGTTTCCAAAACTGTTTAAATAAAGATTCAAATCTGTGTTTGTGTGTCCAGAGTCTAGCCTGACACTGTGGTCCCTCACGGGACTGCCCCCCCCCCTCCATGGGCATGGTCAGCTGCCACAGTATCCAAGGATCCACCCAAATATCAATAACCATAACACTGTCCTGCAGATCCAAAGAAAAAGACTCCAGAGCAGAGTCCAGCCCTTTAGCTGCTCTCCTTGGTTCCATTTCAGACGTCTTTCCTCGATGATTACTCTACGAACTCTGAAAAAGTCCTCCGAATGATGCATCATATCACCATTTATACTCTAACATACTGCCCACCCTTTAGGGAATGGGCCATCCTGTCACTCCCTAGATAACATTACACCCCCAAGGAACTCCCTTTACAGAAAATTCTTCTGTTTAATCTATAGTTATGTTTAACTGGCTTTCCGTATATATACATGTAAATTATCTTGATGGTTGCAAGCAAAACGGAGACACAAATTTTCTCTCTCTCCTATGACCAGGATGTGAAAATGCTACAGCGAGTAAAGATATCCAGCCCTAGTTTCCAAAGAGTTTTGCCACAGCTATAAAATGAGAGCAACCATTTTAGAAATAGCGATCACTAAATCCAAGCATTGCATTCTGGCCAGCACCAAAGGACTTATCGGCTTCACATCAACATACATTATACTCCCATCACAAAATATCCAAACTGGATAAGAAGCTGAAGGACAAGTTAAGAGGGTAATTTTCAAAGGTATTTTCTCAAATGCAGCTATAAGTATGCACATGGCTTCCACAGCACAGGTACTTTGAAATGCGGGAAAAATGGGCGTTCCTGTGGTGTTGATTTTCAAATGTATATGCGTTATTTTTTCCACTAAACCGCCCACATAAATAAAAGGAGCTGAGCACGTGGAAACTTTTAGTTGGGGCATTTTGCATTAGCTAATTTTTCAAATGAAACAAAGCGAGGGGTTTCTCTTTAGAAATGTACATGAAGTGCTCACATGGGGTAAATTTTAAAAACATACACATTCATCCATGTGCGCATGCTCCCCATCGCACACACCTGGACAGTACACGTGATTTTATAACATGCACGTGCCAGCGCACGTATGTTATAAAATCTGGGACGGCGTGCACAAGGGGGGGTTGAAAAATGCAATTTACGCATGGCAACAAGATCGGGCCTCCCCTAGTTCCCTCCCAGTCCATTCCTTAATTGGAGGGGAACTTTCCTACCCCCTACCTACTGATGATTATGCCCGGGTTCCATCCCCGGCTTCTCCACCATTGCTGAATATACTGATGGTATTTCTGCTAAAGGAAAAAACACCAGAAACCTTGAATGCCAGACTTTGCAGGAAGAGTTATAAACAAATCTTGCAGGACTTCATAGAAAACAGAAGAATCAGTGAGACACAGGATGAAGCAGGAGACGGCTTTGAAGGGTACGAAGCAGGCAATTTGTTTTAAGGAATGCAAGGGAGAGATAAGGGGGAGACAAAGCAAAACAAGGCAATAAAATTTGTGGTGTGAAAACATGCAAGCAGAAACCAGATGGCTTGCTGACTTTGTTTTTTAACCTATATAAGCAGAACTGATATGAAGCCAGTTAGATAGAAAAAAAGGATGTTCCTGCGCGAGAGATGTGCTAGCTATATCCATTATGTAAGTATGTAGTAATTTCTGTAGCTTACTGTAAATCCATTTTCAATTTGCTCATGTACATGCTTTGAATGATATATAATAAAGAATAGTAACGTAAAATAGTATCAGAGTTGTTCTTGTGAACAATAAAAGTCGAACCTATGTTTTGAACAATTTGGTGCAGAATGCGGGCATTCGACATGTGTTTGCAGAAGCAACTCTGATTGTTTCTTGTGCAGAGTAGAAGATTCACGTTCTTTGGTGATTCTCCAGGGCTCGGAATGATCAGCCGTGGCCCGGGAGTAATCAGTTTAAAGCCAAGTCCTGTGTAAATCTTGTTGAAAGGTGCACCTGAGAGGTTTAGATTCACGTTCTCGGCAAAGTCCTGTGTGAATCCTGGTAATAGTATAGATTCACATTCTCGGCAGAGGCTGGGTCCTGAGTGAATCGTGGTGATAGTTTTAGATTCACGTTCTTGGTAAAGACCGAGTCCTGTGTGAATCGTGAATTGAGAAACGGCGCCTAGGGTTTTAACGCTGCAGCAATTGTTGTTTTTCCTGTAGGTACCCAGGGTTAGAATACTGCAGAAAAGATTGCAGTGATATTTTTCTTGTACTCATTGTGTGGTTTGATACTGGCGTGTATATATTTTTTGTTCCTATTTTGCATTGGTTATTATATTCAGTTACTGGTGCACGGATATAGATGCATATGCTTAGAATTGTTTTTGATGCTTAAGAACTGTAAGAACTGTACCTTTTAATACTTAGGACTATATACTTTAGTGCTTATACCTGTATATGCTTAGAATTGTATATCTCTTATCTTGTATCATAGTATCATAGTGTGTGTATTTAGTACTGTGTGCAGTCTGCCTAAGAAAGAACAGAAGACGGGCAGAAAAGAATTTGAAGGGGCAGAGGAGAAAGCCCTAGCAGTAATTCCCATCTGGGAAGATGTAACTTACTCACTGCTGGACAATGAGTGGGGTGTAATATGGGGTTATGTGAACATTGTGATAGGAAACTGGGCATAGAACCCCACAAGAGGATGGATATAATTGTTTTGATTTGTTTTTCCCTTCCCCCAACGAGTTCCTATAGTTGCAGGGAAGAGCTAGCATGCATCGTCCGGCGCGGATGGATATTTCTTACTAGACATAGGAAGGCTCACTTAAGGGTTAAGGAGTTGCAGTAGCAACTAGCCGCGGCCCGAGGAGAACTAGAGATATTAAGGCGGCATAGAGTGATGTTGCAATGTCAGTTGCAGCTTTATAAAGATAACGGGGATATATAACCAGTGGTGGCAGAGAGTGCAGTGAGCCGTAGCAAATGAAAGCACATTAGTATAGTGACTTCCTGGATATCCCGGGATGGGAGAATAAACCATATAAAATACTATAGGAATACTGAAAATCAATTGTGAAAGTTTTATATGAGCCTTTCATTTGTGTCTGTGTATTCCTTGATCTTTTACTGTGAAGGGCTGATTTGTTTATACTGGGAACGTCTGGCCTGTGTTCAGAATTGTTTTTGTAATTTGCAGAAAGCAGAATAGTGCATAAACAAATCTATTGTTATAGAATATTCTGTGTGTACTCAACTGTAGCATTATGTGACAACAGAAGGTGTCGTTTGTTAGGACACTTAATTAGAATTCGAAGCAGCAACTAAGAATGAGCTCGTTTTGGAGCAGCAGTATGTGGGAAGAACCCATGGTATTTTAATGTCTTAGCAGACGAATTCTTTTGGTGATATAGAAAACAAGATTTTTAAGTATATCCATGCCACAATGCTCAAATAAGGAGCACAGTTTTGATATGACTATTGTTAAGATTAGTCTTCCCCTCTCCTCCCTGACCCCTTAGAAGGCCCTACCTTTTTCTTTTTCTTTGTTTTAGAACTTACACCAGCAAATGGCCCCTGTACCGTCCGCCTCCAGCTCCGTCCCGCCCCGCCCCCTGGACCGCGCCTCCCTGCCCCCTGGACCTCCCCTTTTCTTCAGCCCGGCTCTTGTGCACGTAATGAGGGTTACGCGCACGGCCAGGCCCCTTTTAAAATGCATGCAGTGCATGCAAGGCCTAGCAACGTGCATAACTCCCATTTTTTTTGCGCGACGGCCATTTTAAATCGGGCCGTCAGTTTGCAGCCACATGGGTTAGTAGAAAATTCCCCCCAAATAGAATTGTGTAGGTTAGAGCTGTTTGTAGAAATGTTCTGTAACATTATTATTGCCTACATTCATTAATGACTAACAAGCAGAGGTCCTAGATTCATCATTTTGTTATATGAATAGTGCCCACAATAAACACCAGTGATATTTTTGAGAGCGTGAGAGAGAAGAGAGTTTTATAAGGCTTTCATATTAGCCAACTATCTATACTGTACCACTGTAGGTGCTATCAAGCTAGGGCAAGAGTACATGGTAGAAATCTCATCTTTGTGTTCCCTTCCATGGACCCGGCGGACATTTCGGGACTCCAGGCCATTCCTGGAATGGCACAACGTCTGCAGCAACAGCAGCACTGTCTGGACATCCTGGCAGCTACCGTCACTTCAGATGTTCACTGATTTGTACTATGCTGTTCGTATATCTGACTGTGCTTGTAAAACTGTCCCCAAAACCCTAGACTACCTCTAAAACCTCACCTCGAAATAATGTATGTGTTATGGTGTTATCGCGGGCATTAGGGTCCTCATGCATTTTGATGAATGACCCTGAGAGACTGTAATAAGAGCTATCCTTTCATCATTTCCTGAATGTTTCTGTTGCAGAATGTATTGGTGTATACAGACAGTACTGCAGGATCAACAATCCTGATGACAGCGAAGAGGAACAGACTTCACAGTAAGCCGGGGCAAAGACAGAAATGGCTGGAATAAAATTAGGAAAAGAAGAAAACACTGGAAACGTGCCTGATCAGAAAGGAAAACATGTTCCAGGGTGTGGCTCGGGGGGACGGGACCACACTGCACCAAGCCAAGCACAACTCAGGGCCTAACTAAAGGCAGCCAAAGGAGAGAGAGCTGCATGCTGGCCCCAGAAAACTGTGAGGAATGCAGGCCCCTAAACTGGGCCTGTACTCCTGTAACTAGGGGCATTGCACTGGGAGAGGTTCTGAGGAGGAAGGGAGAGTCCCTGTACCTCTCCTGGGTTTTTTAGTGATGGGTGATGAGTATCTGGGGAAACAGTGTCTCAATGTGGCAATTTCCTTGTGGAGATTTTCTGTAAAGATTGAAATTTCTGAAAATGTGATGGAAGAGGCATAGTTTTAATCAGGGCTTTTTTTTCAGGTGGTACTGAGTACTGAAACTAGAACCTTTTCCTTCACCTGCTTGCTTTGCCCCATGGGACCTAAAAAACAAAACAAACCATGCATCCTGCATATGACTACTGGCACCTTTTTTTTCTGGAAAGAAAGCGTTTGTTTTAATAGAAGAAGAGGACTGATGCAGACGGTTACCCTCATATTACAGTGGTATATAAAGACCTATCATTAAATGGAATGTCAGAGGATAACATTCAGCCAGAGCTAGACATGGTTGTGCCTCAGGGTAAATGTAACGTGGAAACATTGGGATAATCAGTGTAATAACAAATCATTAAAAACTGAAATAAGTTAATGAAGACATTCAAAATAACTTTGAATGTCTTGGTTTCTAGGAACCGTATTATTTGAAGTGTCACTTAACATTGTGCATATGTTAACTAATAGAAAGGTTGTTTCAGAAATGTGAATGCTGTGTTTTCTTTTGTGTTCCCTTTAATTGAAAATAGGAAAAGTATCCACTACAGGGAGTGTATTTGAGGTCCTTATAAACCTGTGCCCAGGTTTTTGTTGGAGATTGGAGTTCTAGGGTAGCCACAAGGAAGGTAGGTAGGGTGTCCAGAGCGCCTCTCCTCAGTGTGAGGTGCTGCAGGGGCTTTCCCTCTCACAGAAAGATCTAAGGCTGCAGGAATGTATCCCCCCTGGACAGAACTACTCGAAGATCTGGATTAGGTTCTGCAGAAGGAAGTGAGTTGGGGCTCCTGTTACTTTTGCTGAGGATGTATATAGAAGTTAGGCTGTATGGAATCAGAGTTTTCACCCAGACATAGACTAGTTTGAAGGCCACAGGCCACACTCTGAGTGAACTCCTGTTTACTGTCTTGCACTAGGAAATGTTTATGAACAGGCAAGAGTCTGTTTATTTAGTTATTCTATTAAGTCTATGATGAATAAACTAGAAATTAACTTATACTAAAGTCTGAGAGAGAGAATGAAGGCCTCACAGCTTTGTCTGAATTCTGATAAGAACTCAGAGGGAGGGAACGCCATTGCTTTCACAAGCGTTTGTAGTGTATAAGGAGAGACAGCGAGAAAGAGAGGAGAGAGAGAGCCTTGAACCTGAGCGTACGGCTGTTCCTTTGGAAATGTAAGCTTTTTATATTTATGTAGCAATTGTTATTATCTACCATTACTTCTTCAATCAATCTGATTTATTTGTTCTATCCTCCAATTGCTCAAATAAACTTTCTTACCTGGAACCGTGATGTACTGAATCAAAGTTTGTGTGTGGCTCTTTGTGTTAGAAATAAGCTTCTGGGTTCACGCCCCCAGGTATAATCCCACTAATTGTATGTGGCCATTTTGTGTAGGGGATAAGCCCCTGCGTTCAAGCCCCCAGGTATAATCCCAGTAATTGTGTGTGTTTATATGAGATCAGCCCCCCCCCCCCCCCCCCCAGGTCAGAGCTCCTGGGCAAGATAACAGTTCCACAGTCCACAGAGAATCCCACAAAATGGTTGTCCATAGGGGATAAAGCTGGACAAACTGGAAATCCCTTTCTGCTGCCCCAAGAAGAGTTCCTCTGATAGCTTAAGATGATACCTAGTGGTTCCCAGGTGGCAAAAAAAATTATTCTGTACCTATTACCTAAGAGAGAATTACAGTTCTGGATATGCTTGAAGACAACTGGGAGAGGAATGTGGTATAATCTACGTTATCGATGAGAGGAGAGAGAGGAAGTAAATTTGGTATTTTTCCCTAGTGACTTCCTGATGTATAGATTGGGAGCAGGAAAGGATGTGATGTTGTTTTGCTGATGCTGTTACAAATATGCTAGGAGTTCATGTGATCCTGATCAAATCAGCGGCTTTTAACAATTTTGTACATTCTGACTGCTGGAACTACAGAAATACAAGTTCTGTTTGTTGAAGATACTTTTGATCTGAGACCTGTTTTATGTTAAAGTATGGGTTCACCAAAGGCTGGCATAAGTGCTGAAGTGAGTAGGGAGCAGTCAGAGGGGGTCCCAAAAGGGAAAGAGGTATTGTTAGAGCTTTCCCTATCTAACATAGTGTAAGGATAGGGCACGTCATCCTCTGGAAGGCAAGCAGACAGCTCTCATTCTCAGCAACAGCAGACTCTCAGGAGACGTCAGCAGAATCCTTAGCTCCCCCCAGGTCAGCTTCTCTTCACATGTTTTGAAGGAGTTTCCCTACTTTTTGTGAGATTTTAGGGACTTTGGGACTGTTTGGACACTGCAAATAAAATTTCCCATAGAACATAATGGGGCCAAAATGGCTACCATCCCTGCTTGTAGGGGTGGAGAGAACAGAAGGAATCCTTGTGGTTATAGCCTGAAGGAGGTGGCCTTGATGTCATCTGAAGAGAAGCTAAAGCCTGACCTGGGGGGAGCTAAGGACTCTACTGACGTCTCCTGAGAGTCTGCTGATGCTCAGAATAAGAGCTGTCTGCTTGCCTCCCAGAGGATGACGTGCTCAGGAGATGAGAAGAAGATGGACTGCCCCATCAAGGAGTGGACCCCTCTGACATACAGAACAAAGGAGAAGAGGAGGCCACCAAGACTGAAAGTCGAGGAGCTACAGCCCACCAGCCTCGATGCTTTCCCCAACTCTGAGGACGTGGGGGGTCAAGCTCGGCTGGGTGGTTAAAGAGCATGCCCACCGTGTACAGAAGCAGCATCCGGCAGGGACTCAACAGTGGCCTAAACCAGAGCCTCCAGTGGCTTCTCAAGAGCCTGGAAGGTCTGCAGAGGAAGAGCCAGAGCTGGAGCATGTTCCTGCGTTGAAGAGAGCAGCCCCAATACGTCCCTGTGCCAGCCAGAGAGCGGTAGCTGTGGATCAGGAATAAGAGCAGGAACACGACCAGAAAAAAAAGAGGATCCCATTGTGAGCAGCCACCAGAAAGAAGAGATGGAAAGCCCCCTCGTGTCCCCTTGCCAGCTGGACTATATCCGCGCCAAGGAAGGACCGGTGCTGGAGCGGAGGCCAACATGGAAGTGCCAGGGCAGCAGCGCAATATTGCGCTGAAATAAGGAGGTCAGACCAGCAGGAGGGCAGAGTCAGAGCCTTGCGATCGTGCCAGTGGAGAGAAGCCGCAGCATGGCAGCAACCCCGGAGAAGCTGCCACAGTGGACGTAGAGCAGCCTGAAGCCAGCACAGGGCTCGGTGCTGCCACCACAGAAGCGGTTGTTAACATGGCTGACCAGCCCCACAGGAGTCTCCGCGCCTTGAGAGAGAGAGAGAGAAGCAGCAAGTGCAACTTACCCCAGTGCTCCCTGGATAGGCATGGACTTTCTAACAGAGCAGCAATGTTGGAGCCAGTCAGTTGAAGAGAACTGCATCGAAGCAACAGTGGTGGAGAGGCCTGCAGCAGTGAAAGCCAGGGCTGCAAGAGAGATTGGGACCTTTCTTAAAGGGGCCATGTCCCCTTTACCTGTAACTGCCCTAAAAGAGCTAAATCACTATGGGGTCAGCAGGGGTCAGAAGAATGGAGCCCTGTTGTCTACCAGGGGAGCCACCATTGTCGCTGTGGCCCAAGTGGCTATGATAGGAACTTATAGCAAGGTCCCAGCTTCAGCAGAGATGGAGGGGCAGCTGAAGAAAGCCACTGGAGGTAAGTGAAGGCTTATTGAGTAAGCTGGCATTGCTGGCTTGCCCGATTGGCATCTATGAGAGTGACTGCAAACTGCTATTAAAATATATTCTTTTTTTTTTCTTGTTCTAGTTAAGACAAGTGGAATCACTAGCAGGTTTTACCTTCTTGTATTTGTATTGCCTGTTTGGGGAGAGTGTTTCTCTTCTTGTTTTACAGATACTACCTCCGCTACAGATAAGTGGCACATGGCACGTGACGAGCCCTCGAATGGAGATGAATGACAGGAGAGTTGCTGCTAAATTACCATGAGTGTTGTTTCTGTCTTTAATCCCATATGAGATGAGAATGTTTGATTCTGGTTTGACAATAAAAGTTAAGATGGTAGCCTTGTATTTTATTCTTTGTCGGACACCAAAGAGTGGTCCCCTGTTCAGGTAACAAAGTTGGTCAGATGCTGTCTACCATATTAATAAAATGTACGTATGGGCGTAGTTTGAATATGGGATAAAGGTTCTTGGACTTATTATGAAAGAAAATTAAGAAAAAATATTCTATAAAAATAGAAAAGCATAACATTACAAAAAATCAAGGTGTTCATTTTGTTTCTTTGAAACTGCTTTGCCATCGCCTTCAAAGATTCTAATTTGACAGTGCTATGTACCTTGTCCACTGGAATATGATCAGTGTCCCTTTACAGATGGGGAAATAGATGTGATCTTCTCAAGAGGTTACGTTACTGTAAGGTCTTTTAATGTGGTGGGTTCTACTGTCATAAGATGCTATAATTGTTTAATGTTTTTCCATATCCTCCCTGGGATGTGGAGTTAGGTGTTGTATTTGTAAAGTTTCCTGTTGTGTTTGTGTGGGATGCTTCATAGGTGGGACTGAGCCCTCTTTAACCTGTGGATCATCTTTATGCCATGCAGTAGAAGGGTCCAAGTGTACCAATGGTTACCCCCAAGTGTACCCAATGGCTACCCCCAACCTGTTGTGTGTGGAAGAGGCCCTAGTGCAGGGCTTCCCAAATCTGTCCTGGGGACACCACAGCCACAATGAATATGCATGAGATACATTTGCATACCATGGAGACTCAGTATATGCAAATTTATCTCATGCATATTCGTTATGGATATCCTGAAAACCAGACGGGCTGTGGGGTCCCCAGGACAGGTTTGGCCAGCCCTGCCCTAATAAGCCTATCTTTTGTATTTTGGCTTCCTCCCCAAGAAGCCACTTAAGGTTAAAATATTTATTGAGTAGTGTTAATGAGCTCTTCCCCGAGAACTTACAGAAAAAGGGTGGAGATATGAATAATGTTGTTATGAATGTGTTGATGTTGTCTTAGTACATAATGTGAATCGGTGCTTTTTCCTTGCATCCTATGCTGGCCATGGGATGCATTTGTGTGTGAGCTTGACCCAGTGGTATTGGAAAATTATGACATCTTCATTTTTTGTGAATGTCCTTTAATGCATTGTGGAAATGTTACTTAAGCGTTCTTACACCAGGAAAAAAATCTGTTTCAATGTCCATCTTCAGATTTTTTTTTGGTTTAGCACGGGAGGGATGTAGAACCTGCTACAGATTTACCTAGCTCCCAGCATATGAGGTATTTTTACATATTGGGTTCCTCCCCCTAGCTTTACCCATTCTCTTTGTGGATGGGCTGGTTCAGGTGATATATATTGTCCTTCTGAACATGAGCACAATATCTTGCCTGTTCCACAGCAGACACACCAGGAGGTATGGGAGTGTTTCCTGCTTCACAGTGAGAGGCAAGGAGATTTGGAGGGATTAGCGGAGTTTTTGAGATTTTTTTTTGGACCAGAATCCTGCAAGGAGGGTAAGAATCTCCCTTGCTGACAGGACTGGATCCAGGAGAGGGTCTGCCCAATGAACAGTTGGTGGGAAGGACTTTGGCCTGTTCTGTGAATTTTGGCAGAGTTCAAGAAAGAGCAAAGTGGGTCTATTTTTTGAGAACGAGTCCCTACTAGCCAATGCTGAAGGGAGAAAATCATTTTCGAACCCTGCAAAAAGAGGGAATTATGGACACTGATCCAGAAGTGCCGCGTAGGAGGAGAAAGGAGTGCAACATGGACAAGGGCAGTGCTGTCTTTCTGGTTTTGATTTTCCTTATTCTTTTTATGATTTTTTTCCATATTGGCTTGGATATTATTTTTAAAACTTTAGTAAAGTTTTTCATTGAACACCATCTTCTGTGTCCTGTGGCCTTTGTAAAGTCCATCACCGAGAGTGATCATCAAATGCGAGTACAGGGTTCCCTGCATCCAAGTGGGGCCGAGAGAGAGAGAGAGAGTGAGAGACTGTGGGTACCCCAAAAAGACCCTCCCTTGCACCAGGGGCCCCGAAGGCTTTCCTTCCCCCATGGGATGAACCCTGGCACTCCCAGGAGTTGTACCAGTCCAGAAAGTGATAATCAGCACTGGGAGATGTCTGACTCCCTTCATTCTATCAGCCCAACAAAGGGGAGTTACAAAGGGAAGGGAAGGCTCATTCTGATATAACTGCCCCACAGTTTAAGTTTCAAGCTTCAGTTGGGTTTTTCTGCAAATAATTATCTCCTCAGTTGTGAGGCAGGGAAGTTTTTTCTATCCTTTCTGTCTCAGGTTTATTTTTCCCTATTTTTGGAGTAACAGACTATTGTTTTGTCACCTGGAGCTGAGTTCCCTTGGTACCAGGGACTCAGTTACCATTCAATGGGAAGAGACGTCTTTCACCTAGGAAGAGCCTGAGGAGTGAAGGTTTGTTCATCTGGGAAGAGGAGTCTTGTCCCTGTCTAAAGGGAAGAAGTTGAGAGTATTCAAGGACTGTGTTTGCTGCTGCCTCAGGTGTGCTGCACGTAAAGAGGAGAGTGCCCATCTGGTACTTCATAAGCAGGCCGATGCAATATCGGCACACGAAAAACAGGCGCTCGTGATTGAGCATCCGCTTTCCTAACACATACTCATCTGAGCACGGGATGCAGTAGGCAAATGAGATGCTGCATTAAAAAGGAGGTGCTAGGGGAAATTGTTCATCCCTAGCTCCTCCTCAGCATCGGGCACCCAGGAGAAGTGACTGTGCATGGGTTAGGAAAACGGACACTGAATTTTACAAGCGTCCATTTTCCTACCCTGTGCACAGCCATGGGTTAGGAAATGGACGCTCCTTAACTGAGCATCTGTTTTCTTAAGCTGACCGCCAACAAGTCATTTTTTTTAATTTTATGTTTTTTACCTTACTCTTTTTTTGGTTCCTCCAACTTAATATCAATACGATAATAAGTTGGAGGAACTACAGAAAAGCAGTATTTTCATGTGATGAGAGCTATCAGCTACGTGTTGGTTTCAACACATGTTTTGGATTTGCATAAGGGGTTATGGATATGTGTCCAAAACGAGTGTCCAACCGCGGGTTAACCAGTACACTAGACTAAGTGCACGGTATTGCATCAGCCTGACAGTGTGCACATAATCTACAGGCAAATATAGCCTTTACTTTCTGCTGCTACTGCTGTCAGCTACATAACCTTCAAGAACTCACACTATTAAACTAAATAGCTCAGGGCCTGAATAATTAATAGGATTTTTGAAAAGGTGGACTAGGAAGTGGAGAGAATTGAAATCAGCTGTACCTACCCATCAGTAGAAGAGTAAGGCAGTCATACATTAACATTTCAGAAGTCTTTATTGACTTTTATTGTTTGTCAGAATATAATTTGCAATTCAAGATCAATCCTGTGAGCAATGCTCTTCTTAAAGAAGCATGCCACATATGAAATTTAGCTTTCCCCTTTTTTTCACCAACATTTTGAACTATGAGAAGGAAGTTTGTTTTGTTCACCTCTTAAAAAATAAACAAACATGATGAAACCCCCCTCACAAGAGACAGAGGGTTTGAGCATGCTACCATTTAAGTGAACTGCAGCAGAAAATAAAAAAAGGAAGACAATGCAACTATGTACTTGAGCTGCCAGCCCAGGAAATTGAAAAGATTGCCAGACCCCTTACTGTGAAGGTGCTTAAATGACCATTGACTAGATTAGTCAGAGACTCAGGTAGGGGATTTGCATGTCACAGCCCCCTGGACTACTGCTAGTAATTTTGCAGTGAAATATCACAAAAAAAAATCAAAGGATTCAAACTCCTAAATTACAGAAATATGACTGGGAAAGGGATTTATGAGAGAAATGTACTAGAAAACAGTCCTAGGAAGCAAACAGATTCTCACCCTGACTAACAAGGGTGTTCAGACACATGGGTACCCAGTTCCCAGACAACAGAAGGGGATAGCCAGGCAGGATGGAGGGGTATGCACATGGTCTATTTCTGTAGTCATGCCTGGGTCTTGGCCTTTTGGCTGAGAGAAGATGATCCATATAGGGTCAGACAACAGAGAAAGCAAATGCCAGGCTGAGAAAAGGTAACTTATCCAGGCTGGGTAACTGCAAATGACTGGCCATGAATTTAGTGGAGCTAAAATCGCTGAAAGCTGAGACTGTGGAGGGCCTGAATCACTGAATACTAAATAGCCATAAGCCTAGTGGAGCTGTAAAACCCAAGACAGGGAAAACCCTCCTACCAAGGGAGGAGAACTGAAGAACAGTGGCAGATCCAGAGATCAAGCGGCCCCCCTTGAGCAAAGGGACCCCAGCAGCAGATCCAGAGGTGTATTGCCCCCCCCCCCTTGAACAAGGGGATCCCAGCAGCAGGCTCAGAGGTACAGTCAGATCCTTTAGGAGGGTGTAGACACAGTGGCAGGCTCAGTGGTGCAGTCAGATCCTCCAGGAAGACATGGACCACCAAGGCAGTTCAGGAAGTGTAGTTGGGTCCCCCAGGAGGGCATGGACCCCAGAAGTAGACCAGGAGGTGGAATTGGGTCCCCCAGGAGGGTGTGGACCCCAGTGGTAGTCCAGAAGGTAGAGTTGGGTCCCCCAGGATGGCGTGAACACCAGAGGAAGTCCAGGAGGTAAAGTCAAGTCCCCCAGGATGGCATGGACCCCAACATTGGCACAGACCTTTCAGCTGAGTGGATCTATACAGTGAATAGCTTGTGTGGATTTGCATGGTCATTTGTTTCTACTCTGAGATCCTCATTGTTTTTGGTAATAATTACAATGCCAACATATTGTCTTTGGTTCCCTCAGTATTTGGTAGATTGACAGTGAGTATGAGTATATCTTTTTCACTTTTCTTTCCCTTTTGTATATTGTTTATTGATTTATCCCTGAATATTCCCAAATATTTATTTAAAAATATTTTATACTGTACAAATCAGTCAAAGCCACAAGGAAGGTTTCCAATAAACCACTAGTTAGCTGGTTAACTTGTTGCGGTTCCTGGCTGAAGCAGCCCTCGGCCAGGACCCCTTACCTTCTCTAAAGATCCGGAGCGGGGCCTTCCCTTGGCGCGGCAAGCAGCGCATGGGCCGCGGCATGCTCTCCCTGGTGTCTCTTCAACTGCGTCGGGGAGAGCGCGGCAGGGCCCGCCTCTTAAAGGGGCTGCAGCGCGCGGTCCAGGCCGGCCCCGGAAGATGACGCCAAGACCCAGGGAGATTTAAACCTCTCCCTGGGTTCCTGCAGACGCCTTTGCAACGAGGTCCCTGCCTAGCTGCTGCTGGAGTTCTGCCTTGCCTGCCACTTGCTTTGACCCTGCCTGGAACCAGACTTTGCTTTGCCTGCCGCCTGCCTTGACCCTGCCTGGAACCAGACTTTGCTTTGCCTGCCGCCTGCCTTGACCCTGCCTGGAACCGGACTTTGTCTTGCCTGCCTCCTGCCTTGACCCTGCCTGGAACCGGACTTTGCCTTGCCTGCCTCCTGCCTTGACCCTGCCTGGAACCGGACTTTGCCTTGCCTGCCGCCTGCCTTGACCCTGCCTGGAACCGGACTTTGCCTTGCCTGCCGCCTGCCTTGACCCTGCCTGGAACCGGACTTTGCCTTGCCTGCCGCCTGCCTTGACCCTGCCTGGAACCGGACTTTGCCTTGCCTGCCGCTTGCCTTGACCCTGCCTTGATCCTGCCTTGAACCGGACTTTGCCTTGCCTGCCGCTTGCCTTGACCCTGCCTTGATCCTGCCTTGACCCTGCCTTGACCCTGCCTTGATCCTGCCTGGACCCTGTTCCAGCTTGCTGCCACCAGTCTTGCTACCACCTTTCGACTTGCTGCTCCACCTTCCGGAGAGGAGTTCATCAGGACTATTTCCTTGGTGAGTACCTTCCGACTAAGGGTCCACTTGAGCTGAGAACATAAGTCTTATCCAGCTAATTTTAGACCAGTTATTGAGCAGGTCTAACTTATCCAGTTAATATAGACAGATAAGTTTAAATATTGCTACTTATCTGGCTATGATAGTTTTATGAGAAGCTCTTCTCCAAAATGCCCATTTTCCTGCCTACCAGATAATGGGATAAGTACTTATCCAGATAAGTGGGGGCTGCTAAACACGGACAGAGATGCAGCATCCATAACTTGACCGGATAAGTCCTTACTTCTCCAGCTATGTAGCACTGAATATCAACCTTTGCTTTTACCTCAACACATGTAGCATCGGTGTTACAGTATAAATACATACACCATATATATGGCCAAACCACTCCACAATAAAACATACTGTTATAATCGGTGGCTCGCAGGAAGCCCCCAAGAGCTGCCTCACTCACCCCCAATATCGTTTAGGCCCTCCTGCAGTGGGGATGCCTCTGGAAAACAGATGCTACCACCCCCTGCTTCACTATGGGACCTCCTAACACACGTGTGCATGGTGAGCTTCTGAATCTTAAAGGGGCCGCAGCGGAAAAAGTCTCCTCAACACCCTTTGATGACGTCACGGACTCCTCATACATAAGGCTTCCAAGGATGCTCCATAATGCCTGAGCAACGTGTACCCTGCCTTGAAGCAGCACATCTTGCTCCTGTGTTCTTGTCTTCACTGCATTCCAGCTTGTTCCTGTCATTCCTGATTGTCTCTGCTTGTTCCAATGTTCCTGCATTGTCCAGCCTTGCTTTGTCCAGCCTTTTCTCATGTAGCCTTGTCTCATCCAGACTTGCTCGCCAAGCCCCGTCTCATCCAGCCTCATCTCATCCTTTACCCAGTTTCTATAGTCTGCTGCTTGTCCTGACCCCAGCATGCCTTCTTCTGACCCAGGGACTAACCTAAGACCTGCTGTGCCATCAGAATCCAAGGGCTCAACCCGCATAGTAGGTGGCTGGTATAGGTGAAACTCCAGCTTGTCCTGATACAGGGTGCATTCGCCAGCTGTCAGTGTAGGCTTCGTACGTTCGACTACGGGGCAGTGTCAACTATACCACAGCACCAACTATATCACAGTTTGCTGAGGCCATGAGATTGACGGTCACATCCCAGGCCTCTGCCATTTCCTCTGCCATTGTCACTGCCATTGCCATTGCCTCTGCCATTGCTGGGTTAGCTCACCAGCTACAACAGCAAGACCAATTGAACAAAATGGTTGGGTATCTCCAGGATATGGTTGCCTACCCTGCTCCTCCAGCTCCTGCTCTAGCACCCATGAAACAGCCTCTGCGATATGATGATCTGGCGAAATGTAGAGGCTTCTTGAATCAATGCCTGATGCAGTTTGAATTTCAGGCACCCTTGTTTCCATCTGATCAGGTCAAAGTGATTTATATCCTGCCTTTGTTGGGTGGTTCCACCCTGGCCTGGGCTTCACTCCTCTGGGAGAGAGATGATCCACTCCTAGGGGATCTGAATCACTTCCTGTACGAATTCCACCTGATATTTGACAAGTCAGGCTGCATGGCTTCTGTGGCTTCCGAGCTCCTTCAGATCAGGCAAGGCTCCAGATCTGTGAGAGAGTATGTGGTGCATTTTTGCACCCTAGCCGATGAACTCCAGTAGGGCAGCAAAAGCCTAACCGCAATTTTTAGGCATGGTCTCTCGGAATGCATCAAGGATAAGCTGGCTGGCCAGGATCTGACTGATACGTTGGAAGAGTTAATCAACCTAGCCATACGCCTGGACCTCAGGTTCCAAGAATGGGCGCAAGAGAGTGGTCTGGTTCATCACCCTATTCACCTTGCCCCTAGTTTCTAGCAACCATTGGCTTGCAGGTCACTTCCAAAGCTGGAACCAGCACCAGTGGAGACTATGCAGATCAACCTTCTCAAACTGTCCACAGAAGAGAAACAGAGGCACCAAAGGCTCAATATTGTTTCTAGTGTGCTGTCCCCAGGCACTTCGCAAATCATTGCCCGGCCAAGTTAGGAAACTTCAAAACCTAGGCTTGCTGAGAGAGGCCAACCTATGTCAACCTTATTCCTTTCCACAGATTCTGTACCAGTATGCCTCTCATTCGGAGAGGTCCATATTGACACTCAAGCCTTCCTTGATACAAGCACTGGAGGAAGCTTCATTTGTGAATCCTTAGTGCATCAGTATGGGATTCCAACCATCCCCTTGGTTACTGTGCTCAACTTCTTTTAGGTCCATGAGAGCCTTTATCCAGACGAGTCACAATGGCAACTGTTCCCTTTACTATGCAGACCTGTCTCCTGCAAGCAGAACAGATCAGTCTGTACGTGCTTCCCAAAGCCAGCAACACTGTCATATTAGGTCTGCCTTGGTTCATGGTTCCTCAGCTTCACATTGTTTGGAGTACACTATAGCTGGCCCGGCGGGGTTCCTGCTGCCAGGAGCTAAGTCTCTCCAAAGTTTCACCTGTTAAGCACCTTGCCCATCCAGTTACCCTGGAGATGCTGGGATTGTCATCACAATAAGCGGAATATACTGATATCTTTATCAAGCAGAGGCGGAAGTCCTGCTACCACATCACTCCTACAACTGTGCTATAGACTTGGTCCCAGAGAACAGGGATAGGGTATACCTGTTCTCCACCCTGAAGACAGAGGTGATATCCATATACATTTAAAAAATTTGGACAGAGGTTTTATCCATCCCTTTTCATCACCTGCTGGTATTTGCTTCTTTTTCGTGGGGAAAAGAATGGTTTGCTACAACCCTGCATCGACTATCATGGTCTTAGCGTTATTACCAAGAAGAACCATTGTCCTTTTCCCTTGATCATCGAGCTTTTCGACCACCTTTGAGGCCTTTGAGCGCAGATATTTACCAAGCTGGACCTGTTGCGCTGGAGGTGGATCCTTGGCTTGGTGGAGGGCAGCGCAAGGTGAGCAGGCCCGGTCATGGCACCCATGCGGCTGGGATGCACAACAGGCCCTACGTGGCGGGGGGGAGGGGGGAACAACCAACCTGATTAGGATCTGGGAGGGCAATGAATGGAAGACCGCCTTTAACGCCAGAGATGGATTTTATTAGAGATGTGATTCGGCCGAACCTTTTGCTTTGGCCTTCGTTATTGGCCCACCGCAGGAAATTTCGTTTTCCCAAGGTTCGGCCCAATTTTATTTCGGATGCCCATGAACCGAAGTCCGAAACACGCCCCAACCCTTCAAATTCAATTATTACAACGGGAGGTTGTAAAAAAAAACCCAAACCCTCCCCAATCTTTCAAATTTAATTAATTGCAACCCCCCACCCTCCTGAACCCCTCAAAACTTGCCAAAATTCCCTGGTGGTCCAGCGCGGATCCCGGGAGCAATCTCCCCCTCTCGGGCCGTCAGCTGCCAGTAATCAAAATGGTGCCGATGGCCCTTTGCCCTTATCGTGTGACAGGAGTTATCGGTGCCATTGGCCAACCCCTGTCACATGGTAGGAGTGGTCAGCGCCATCTTAAAAAATGGCACGGGGCCATCCATTGCTCCTACCATGTGACAGGAGCCGACCAATGGCACAGATAGCCCCTGTCACACGATAAGGGCAAAGAGCCATCAGCGCCATTTTGATTAGTGGCAGCCGACGGCCCGAGGGGGGGGGGGGAGATTGCTCCCGGGAGCCCGCTTGGGGGGGTCAGGCAAGTCTTGGAGGGTCGGGAGGGTGGGGGGTTGCAATTAATTACATTTGAAGGGTTGGGGTGGGGTTTTTTTTGTGGGTTTTCTTATCATTTCGTCGCCCGCCCGAAACACGATGAAATAGGAAATATTGTCTCTATTTCCTATTTCGTCGCAAACGAATGCACATCCCTAGATTTTATGAATACTTGGTAATGCCCTTTGGGTTATGCAATGCCCCCATGGACTTACAATTTATGGTCCACAAAATCTTTCAGATGCTCTATTCCCATGTGGTGGTATATCTGGACAATGTTCTAGTGTTTTCTATGTCCCTAAAGAAGCATAGAAGCCATGTGAAGCAAGTCCTTCAGAGGTTCCATGAGCACCATCTCTACACAAAACTAGAAAAGTGTACCTTTTGTTGCGTGCCCCATCTGCAGTAGGCCCACGTCCAGGCCTACTCACTCCTGCAGCGCTGCTCCCAGACCCGGACCATCCTGTCTTGTGGCTGTGGGCAGCTGCCTATGCCCCCAAGCACCTACTGCCTCTTCAGCTGTTCCTGACTCCTCCACGGACCTCCTCAGTTCCCGGCAGGTCTCCCTGGCTTTGACCCTTGCTATGTTGGACTGCGCTCTGGACTGACTCTTTGGCTTAGACCCTTGCTCTGCTTATTCTCAGTACCTTGTCTTGTTCAGCCGCCTGCCCTGACCTCAGCTTGCTTTGACTATGCCTTTGGTATCTACTTGGACTTGGCCTTTAGGCTTTGGCTATTACTTGGGCGCCCTCTGTCTCTGCTCTGCTCCTGTTGGCGCCCGGGTCTCTGGATCCCTGCCTTGTCCTAACCTACATCGGTCCCTTGATACCTCTGCTGGTTCCTGGCAACCCTTGCACCACTACTACTGGGAGTCATCACACAGAGGTCCGCCTAAGACCAGCCAGCCCCGGCACCCAAGGACTCAACCTGCGGGGAATGAGGGCTGGTATTGGCGAAGCTCCAGTTGGCCTCTGCCTTCTATTTATTTTTATTTATTTATTATTTAGAGATTTTTTATATACCGCGGCACGTTAAGAACATCACCTCGGTTTACAATAAACAATAAATCAGCAACAAGCTTTACAATCTATTCACCATCGAACAGAACATGTATCAATGTAACTCAATGCAAAAATAGTAGAAACATATAATATGATTAATGCGAGCTTTCTAGTCAGCTCTTCCTCCCAATGGTGGGAACCCATAGGGCTTGCCCTATGGATTGCATCAACCCCACCTCGGGCCAAGGGCCCACCACCAGTGCAACACCTTTGAATAGGAAGAACTCCCATTCTTGGAGTATATCATTTCCCATCAAAGCCTACGCATGGTGCTTCCTGGGGTTCACAAACTACTACAGGCAATTCATTCATGTTATTCTACTTTGGCCACTCCGCTCACAGCACCTACCAAGAAGGGCTCAGATACCAAGAACTTGACCAATGGCACTATTCAGGCATTTAAACGCCTCAAAGAGGAATTCATTCATGAGCCATGTCTGTACCATCCAGACCCCTCCCAGCCATTCATACTGGAGGTAGATGCTTCTACCCTTGGGATAGGTGCTGTCCCCGTGCAGCACAACCACAATGTACCCTTGTGACTTGTTCCTATTTCTCTAAAATATTCTCTCCCAGAGAAAAACTATACCATCAGAAATCGCAAATTGCTAGCAGTCAAGCTAGCCTTTGAGGAATGATGGCCCCTGTAACTACCTACACGGATCAGAAAAATCTTTAACACCTTGGGCAAGCATAGAAACTGAATCTCCAACAAGCCCACTGGTTGTTGTTCTTTAGTTACTTTGACTTTGATCTTCGGCATCGCCCCACAGAAAAAAAACAACAAGCAAACACTCTTTCATGCACCTTCAATACAGAAGGCTCTCTGGAGCCCCCATGACAATCCCTGCGAGGTTTGTATTTGCTACTGAATTCACAACTCCCCTGAGAAGACTGTTGTTCCCCAGTGGTTACTTCAGAAGGTACTTCAGAGGGCCCATGACTCCCAATTTGCAAGCCCCCTCGACATGAAGCGATACATAGAGTCCTGCCCCATATGTGCCATGAATAAGAGTATTTAAACTCAACCTTGGGGATTGTTACAACTGCTGCCTGCCCCCAAGGAACCCTAGACCCACTTGGCCACTGACTTTGTCACTGACCTTCCCCTCTCAAGTGGCCACACCACCATAAGAGTGGTGGTGGATCGTTTTTCAAAGATGACGCATTCATGCCCCTCCTGGGCCTCCCTTCAGTGCCTGAACTAGCTAGATTCTTTGTCCAGCACATCTTCCATTTGCATGGCTCCCCCTTCATATCCTCTTGGCCCACTTCTGGAAAAGCTTGTGCAAGAAATTTGGAATTAACTTAGATTTCACTTCGGTTTACTACCCCCAGAGCAATGGGCCTATGCGAACCAGCCACAGGATAACTGGGCATCCCTACTTCCTTGGGCCAAGTTCTGTCACAATAATCACATGAGCAGCTCCAATGGATCATCACCCTTCTATTTGGACATCATCCTCGCACAACTCAGCCTGTTCCAGGGTCTGTCACCTGCCCCATAGCCAACTAGATGGGACAGGAACTCCAGAATCTTTGGCAGAAGATACACTGCCTCCTTGGGCCAGAGGAGAATTCTTGTGAGATAGCCTCTAATCTTCAAGTCTAACAACTGCTCAAAGAATTTCACAGAAGGTTTCCCCATTAACCCAAAACCAGGAAAAGGGAGAGGATGCTTTGCAGGGGGGTACTGTTACAATTGGCAGCTGGCAGAAAGCACCTGCGAGCCACCTCACTCATCCCTGATGCTGCCTGGGATGCCGCTGGCAAACAGATACCACCACCTCCCTGCTTCATCACAGGGCATCTTTACACACGCATGGCGTGCTCTGAATCTTAAAGGGCCGTGGCAGGAGAAGTCCCCTTGGTACCCTTTAATGACATCATGGACCCATCCTATATAAGACTTCCCAGGGTGCTCCACGATGCCTCAACAATGGGTACCCAGCCTTGAAGAAGCACATGTTACTCCTATGTTCTTGTCTTCACTATGTTCCAGCTTGTTCCTGTGGTTCCAGATTATTCCTGCATGTTCTTGCTAGTTCCAGTGTTCCTGCCTCATCCATCCTTGCTTTGTTCAGCCTGCCTTGTCCATCTTTGCCTTGTCTAGCATTCCTCATCCAGCCTTGTTTCATCCAGCCCTGACTTGTCCAGCCTCATCTGTTCTGTGTGTCTTCATCCTTCTCTGGCCTGATCTTCTGGTATTGATCTCTTGCCTTGGACATGACCATGCTTGCCTGCAATCTAGTCCTGACCTCTTCCCTCAAATCTGACCATTCTTGTCTGCCCCTTGTGTTTTGCTCAGTGGTCCGCGGGCTATTCCGCAGACCACCACTCTCACCTTCAGCCCAGCCCAAACAAATGAGCTGCATCCTAGCATGATGAGGGCCTCCTTGTGCACCACGTTACCACCCACAGTTCCCTGACTCGGTCTCAGGCCACCAGGACTTGTGGCCGAGATGTCACCAACAAGGCTTAAGGTAGCGCGTCCTCTATAGGTACATGCATGCACCCCTAGTCTAAAATTAAAGGGACTGCTTAGGGAAAGTCACACAGCCCCCACCCCCCAATGAGGTCACTGTCTTGGGGCTATAAATATAATATTCCTAACCTTGTCTCGTTAATCGCTCTATGTTCCATGTATTGTATCAAGTTATATGTAAACCGATATGATGTACCTATGAATACCGGTATATAAAAACTTTAAATAAATAAATAAATAAATAAATAAATAAATAAATATAAAAGGCCACTTCTGCTGACACTCCGGGCCTCAGCCATTCATCGACTCCATTGGAGAAGTGATTTGCCTCTGCATTCCTGGTTCCTGATACTTGCTTCCTATTCCTGATTCCATCCCATTCCTGATTCCATCGTCTGAGTTCTTGTCTTCATTGTAAGTCTTACCTTCATTTGTCTTCACCGTCTCATCTTGATCCTGTGGTTCCTTGCCCTTCCTCCATTCCTTGTCTCATCGGATTGAACTTCTGACCGACTTTGGACTGGGCTTCTGGCTTTGACTTAGCTTGGATTTCTGACTTGACCTCAGATTGGACCTCAACACTGTTTGACCTCCGCCTGCATCTGACCACTGCCTGTTTACCATTACTGCTCGAACTCTGCCTACCCTGACCACAGCCTGAACCATGGCACTGAATGAAGTCCGCCTGCCTCTGACCACAGCCTGCTCCTATCTCCGTTTGAATGCTGCCTGTCCTGACCGCTGCTCGTCCTGACTCCACTTTCTTCACAGTACTGGCCTGTAACCTCTTCTATGGATCGTCATCTCCACAGAAGCCTGCACCGGCACCCGAGGGTTCAACCTAAGGGGCAGGAGGACTGGTATTAGTGAAGCTCCAGTTGGGCCTCTGCTCCAGCCACTCCGCCTGTCGATGGTGGGGGACCTACAGAGCTCCTCCCTGTGGGTTGCTCCAACTTTCCAACCTCACCTCAGTCTAAGAGTCCACTTCTGCAACAGCTTACCCCACATCTGCCTGTCCTGACCCCTGCATACCCTCAGACTCTCGCTCTCCGTACTGTCCTAGGGACCCACCTAGGCCCTGCCAGCTGCCAGACTCACAATGTGGGGAAGGCAGCTGATATAGGCAGGGCCGGCACATCCATTAGGCAAAACTAGGCAGTTGCCTATGGCACCGGCCAGTAGGGGGCACCACGCCAAAGAGCAGCCATGCTCTGCCGTGAGCGCTCCACTTGTGGCAACGAGAAGTACAGATTCATCAGGTCATGAGAAGCACACCCAAGCAGGTAGGAGGCAGGGGTGGCACGACTGAGGGGGGGGGGGGGCGGTGCAAGGCAGAAGGTTCGCCTAGAGCATCTCCTACCCTTGCACCAGCCCTGGATATAGGTGAAGCTCCAGCCTGTCCCACCAGCATTTGCCAGCTGTTGGCATTGGCCTTGTAGGTTTACATATCAAGGGCTCACTTCTACTCATCCCACATACAGTCTACGTACAGACTACATAAGTAGTCGGTAATGTTACAGAGGAAACATTTTTAAAAGGAAAATTCCTCCCCCCCCCCCCCCAAAAAAAAATAAAAGAAACCACTATGGTTCTTGTATTTACTTTGCTAACCAAACCCAAAATAAGAATCAAACATGAGAACCCATTTTCACAATATTATGCAGATATTTTACATTAAATCAGAATATGCAGTAAGTCACTGCTGTACATGCCTTTTCAAAGTAAAAAAAAAAAAAAAATTAATCCCATGCTATACACTGCGTTACCCTGATTAGTAACACATCTAGGGCATACTTATTTTTAGAGTCTATGTTGCACTGAGGGAATAATAAGGCCTCAGATTTAGCTTCAGCTTTGTCTCTGCTATCACCTGTTTTCATAGTTTCCCTGTCTGTTCTGAGTCAGCTTTTCCAGTAAACACATCAATAGAGCTAATGATTTCAGGGGATCATATTTTGGTGAGGATGGGAGCCTGACAGGAGCATCGAACTTCTGGCATCATTGACTTCCTTCTGCTGCAGATTGCTTCTACAGCTCAGCAGATTCTCAGCTGAAACTGCTCTGCTACCACAGCTACAGCAAATAGACTGACACTGGAAGTGGTAGCAGATCAGAGTCTCAGGTGGGATCCTAGCCTTCTTAAAATATAATACTGAAAATCCTTAGTATTATTTATCAACAATCTCCTGGACTGTGTAATGCAAAAACCAGATAATTATGATACAGCTGCCTTGTCTTGTGCATGACAGGAAAATGACTTGGATATCTTTTTTTGCCAGAATGCATTCCTCTAACCTTAATATCTCCAAGTTTATCATCCTGCTTCCACTGAACTGGTTCACCAGGGGCTAAAAATCACTTTGCAAAAAAATTCAGGGTTTCTTTGCATACTGTTTCTTTAAGAATTTCAGGTCTTCTCTATTCAGTTTCCTACTTAAAAATGGATTTCTAACTAAGAGAAACTGAAGAAGCTTTCAGTAGTGGGGATGGTTCTTCCCTAACTTGACATCATCGTACAATGATCAATCTATTGCCTGATGTCATGACTAGAGAGAACCAATAGCTTTGCACTATACTGCAATAACTTTTACCACTGAAGACCATTTTAGGGAAATAATGTATTTATTGTGGAGGATGGCATGTGGGGAAATAGGTGTGGTATACTTGTAACAGAGAGCCATTTTCAGTTACCAATAAGCCCTGGGAGTTGTCATATAGAGTAAGTAAGTGAGAAATAATTAGGGGAGGATCTATTCATGTGCAGCCCATCCTTTTGAGGATGCTGAAATGACATCCCACTTGAGAGGTTTTATAGTAGTGCTCTGCCAAGAGCTCTGAGGCCAGTATAAGTCTGCAGTTCAGGAGGAGGGTTGGAGATTTTACCTAGGTTTATTTTGGGCCGAATCTTGGGACTCTGGCCCTCTCAGCTGGCAGTCTGCAAGTAAGGTCGGGGGCTTCCTGCCTATCCACTCTCTGGTGGGTAAGGGTTGCCTCACGGTAATTTTTTTAAAATTTTGGACTTTTGAATTTCAGGAATCTTGCTTGACATCTGGACCTTTCTTGGATTCAGGGAATGGGATACCCTGTGTTTGGGATGCCCAGGGCTAGGAAGGCCTGCCCTCCAAGGAAGTGGCCCATTGCAAGGGACAACTCTGGCGTTATTTCCTTTTTAGGGTCCAGAAGAAATTGCTTTGTGAAGATCTGGGAGGAAGTGTTTTTCTGCTCCTCTTCCTACCCATCTAAGGACTTGTGAAGATCGAGTTCCAGCTTGGATCCCTCCCAAAAGGGATCCCCATCATATTAAAAGTAAAAGATCTACTAACTGTGAATAAGAGATGTTTGAAAATCATTGAGGACATCCAACAGGAGTCTTCACCCCATGGGGAGAGAGAGGATTTACTCTCTGTGCATGGTCAAGATTTTGGCCATCTTTGGAAGGGGTTTTCCTGACCATCTTAAGGTAACCCTGCCCACTGGGACCAACACTTTATCTAATCCAGGAAGATGGATGGATCCCTTGCGTGCTTGAAAGATTCCTGCATAGATAGAGGTAAAGATTATTTCCAAAGAGAGAAAGTCTGTGATGCTGGAAACATATTTCCATTTGCATCCGTTTATCAGTGAAGACTTTAATTTTGGACACTAACCCAGTGCGTCCAGTATATTTATTTGGGCACGCAGCACAGACAGTGAAGAGAAATTACCCCTCTCCTAGGGACAACCAGAAGGACGTTAGTCACCCCCTACACTGGACCCTGAACGTTAACTCTTTCCCTCCATAGAAGTATCTACACCCTGGGGAAGGAGTTGGGAAGAAGAGCAAGCGATGGTGACTACCCAGAAGAATTTGCAAATTCTTTTATGGCTCCACCCATGCAGAACAGGCACACCAGAGTGGGGTTACATATTTAAAAAGTCCACACATGTTAGCTCTCTAATCTCATGCATATTTATTGTACATATCCTGAAAATCCAACTGGTTAATGGGTCCTCATCCTCAGAATCATAGAGGTCAGAAAGGGAGGGGGCAGAGGGGCCATGGCCCATCCAAAAACATTTGGACCACATCCACAATGACTGCTCCCTTCGCCTAAATTTCCATCAGACCCTTTACTTATCGAGCATATCTGGAAGCTGAAAAATGCAAGAGAGTAAGACCTCCACTGGCTAGGGTGCCGTGCTTGCCATTCCTGCCCCCACCCTTCTCAGAACAGGCTCTTCTGGTTCAGCCTCTCCCCTCTCCCTCCCCTGGAGACTCTGATGACATCACAGACGAGCTCTCTCTGCTGGAAGGAGAACAAATCACAGCCAAGAAAAAAAAAAGCAGGAAATGCAAATTTATTATCATCTTATGACAGGCTGACAGCAGCAGAAGAACTAAAGACAAGGCAAAGGCTCGGTTTAATCATCAGTAATCTTTTTTTTTTTTTTTTGCTCTGCCCTATTTGACAGGCCTCTATGTGAGCTGACTGGGCCAATCTCAGAGAAGGGCAATGGCTGACTGACTGACCATAGACAGAGGGATGGACAGAGGGCATGGAGATAGTGAGTGCCTGAAGAGGGAGAAGGAAGTATAACAGTGGCTCCTACAGGCCAGAGTAAGGCATGGCAATGTAACCCCCTGCTCTATCGGTGTAATATGATCACCCCCCCCCTCTTCCACTACAGTGGCTGAGGTGCAACAAAGAAAATGGGGTTTCATATGTTATTAGAGGAGTCACCAAGAAGGAGAGTTTCCCTTAAAATGGAAAATTAGGTCCAAAACCCACCCAGCACATCCCTCAGGGGTAGAGGTGGAAGGCAGAACCCAAATTACAAACGCAAAATTTAAATGTAACCAGATAGACACCCTTAGAACATTCAAAATAATTCAAAACGTATTAATTGTATTTTCAAGCAAGAATTATCAATGTTGTATCTACAGTACTATGAATGATAGCTTAGCAACAAAACAAGATAACAGATGCTCATATACATGTTAACTAATAAGAACTCTTTTCTTATTTTTCTTATCTCCAGGAAATAACAGAACCAGTTCTGAATATAAACCAAGATAACAATCAGATAAGTCCTCTATTCAACCTCTCCTTTTAACAGTGGACTATTAAAGATGGATCTTTAAATCAATAGGTATTTAAAGTAGCTGATTCTTTGTGTAAACTTTTTTTTTTCAGATCTTATTACTGGAACCAGCTGATGAATGATAATTTGAAAAGATTACTAGGAGACTTCTCTGGTAAGTATAAGTTAGCCATTATTTGTGTCTCTCTTTCTCTTGTTGTCTCCTTTTACTTTTTCTGTCAGTAAGTGTCCTTTCTTTTTCTTTAAAACTCGCTGAAGGAATAAATGTCTGGCTAGACTTTCTGGTGGCCACACTTATTGTACAACAAGTACAACAAGCTGGTATTAGGGTACGCTGGTTCTTCATCCTCTCACCGAGTCTGGGGTTCAATGATAGGGGGCACTGTTTGCGTTCACTGTTTGATTAGCTGAGAGACACTGGTAGATGCTATCTCAGGAACTTTTTTTTATCAAAATGTCCTGATCTTCTCCTATGCTGTACTTTAAATAAATCAAAAATAGGATTCCTGACTAAGTTAACTGCTCAGGGAAACTAGAGTATATACTAAGTGTTGTCTCGCCAGCTTGGTGTCACTTAATTCTAGTTATGGCTTCAAACAAAATGATAATTAAGTATCCCTATTTTTTATTAAGAAAAAGAAGGCATGTAATTTTGAACCAAACAGATTTCCTCTCATTCTGTATGTGTAAACTGTCTCAGTTCAAGGTTGTCACTAGAATCTTAAAGTTGTAATCTAGACAGATAAATTAAATGCAGCTTCGGATTGTGACTGGAACTTTATGTTTTATCACTGCAAATTATCCTGCAATTTTTCCTTCTCCAGACATACAAGTGTTAATCTAGAACACCTTCGATCCTTTTATACTGAAGCTGTATAAAAGACAGGGATCACTATTTTCTCCCACTCTGTGTTTTCTGTTTCTGTTCACTGTTGTGTTATAAAAATGCTTTCACATAAATCCTCCTTTCCTGAATTTATTTATTTATTTATTTTAAAACTCTTCTATACCGTCGTTAAGTTAGTTCACCATCACAATGGTTTACATAAAGGCACAAAAATAAAAATATGATTGGTATGGATTACAAATTAAACATGTGCCAACATAGAACGGTAACATATTTTTAAACTATCAGGTTTACTTAATTTTTACAATTTTTAGTACACAACCCAGCTTTAAGATTAGGAGAGCTTATTTAAAGAAGAGGTAGACTCTTCCCTTGCCTTCTCATATGGCACATTTATTTTATACGGGATTTTACTGGAGATAATGACAATATCCCAAAGCAATATTCCTTCCAGGAAGTTGAAAGATATTTTATCCTCAAATAACAGTGAAACCCCCCCCAAAGGAGAGATGGTAAAGAGCATGCTACCATTTAAGTGAATTGCAGCAAAGGAAAAAAAGAGGACAATGCAGCTATGTAACATGAACCGCCAGCCCAGGAAACCCAGAATGAGATTGAAAAGGTTGCCAGACCCCTTGTGAAAGTGCTTAAATGACCATTGAATAGATGAGTCATAGACTAAGGTAGGAGATTTGCATGTCACAGCCCCTGAGCTACTGTTGGTAACTTGCAGTGAAATATCACTTTAAATTAAAGGATACCAAAATCCCAAATTACAGAAATATGACTGGAAAAGTCCTACACTGGAGAATTCTGAATGAGAGAGGGATTTATGAGAGAAATATACTGAAAAAACAGTCCCAGGAAGCAAACAGAATCTCACCCTGACTAACAAGGGGGGTCAGAGCCTTGGGTAACCAGTTCTGAAACAACAGAAAAAAAAAGGCCAGATAGGATGGAAGGGTGTGCACACATTCTCTTTCCATGGTCCTGCCTAGGTATTGGCCTTTTGGCTGAGAGAAAGTGATCCATCCAGGCTGGGTTAATGCAAATGGGGCCTGATGAGGTTCATCTCAGGATACTGAGGGAGTTCAGAGATGTGCTGGCAGCTCCACTGTGTGACCTGTTCAATAGATCCCTGGAAACGGGAGTGGTGCCGAGTGGTTGGAGAAGAGCAACGGTGGTCCCTCTTCACAAGAGTGGGAGCAGAGAGGAGGCTGGTAACTACAGGCCGGTTAGCCTCACCTTGGTGGTGGGAAATGTATTAGAGTCACTGCTGAAGGAAAGAATAGTGAACTATCTACAAGCAGCAGAATTGCTGGACCAGAGGCAGCATGGTTTCACCAAGGGAAGGTCCTGACAGATGAATCTGATAGACTTTTTTGATTGGGTGACTAAGGAATTGGATCAAGGAAGAGCACTTGATGTCATCTACTTGGATTTTAGCAAAGCTTTTGATATGGTCCTACACAGGAGGCTTGTGAATAAAATGAGAAGCTTGGGAGTGAGTGCCAAGATGGTGGCATGGATAGTAAACTGGTCAAAGGCAGAAGACAATGTGTGATGGTAAATGGAACTTACTCGGAAGAGAGAGTGGTGATGAGCGGAGTGCCGCAAGGGTCGGTGTTGGGACCGATCCTGTTCAATATCGTGAGCGACATCGCGGATGGGATAGAAGGTAAGGTTTGTCTATTTGTGGATGATACTAAGATCTGCAACAGAGTAGACATGCCGGAAAGAGTGGAGAGAATGAGATGGGATTTAAGGAAGCTGGAAGACTGGTCGAAGATATGACAGCTGAGATTCAATGCCAAGAAGTGCAGAGTCATGCATATGGGGTGTGGAAATCTGAAAGAAATGTATTCAATGGGAGGTGAAGGGCTGATGTGTACAGAGCAGGAGAGAGACCTTGGGGTGATAGTGTCTAACGATCTGAAGTCGGTGAAACAATGCAACAAGGTGATAGCTAAAGCCAGAAGAATGCTAGCCTGTATAGAGAGAGGAATAATGAGTAAGAAAAGGGAAGTGATTATCCCCTTGTACAGGTCCTTGGTGAGGCCTCACTTGGAGTACTGTGTTCAGTTCTGGAGACCGAATCTCAGAAGGAACGGATGGAGGCGGTCCAGAGAAGGGCGACCAAAATGGTAGAGTGTCTTCATCGAATGACTTATGAGGAGAGATTGAAGAATCTAAATATGTATACCCTGGAGGAAAGGAGGAAAGGGGGAAAGGGGTGATATGATACAGTCTTTCAGATACTTGAAAGGTTTTAATGATCCAAAGTCAACGACATACATTTTCCGTTGGAAAAAAATCAGCAGAACCAGGGGTCATGATTTAAAAATCCAGGGAGGAAGACTCAGAACCAATATCAGGAAGTATTTCTTCACAGAGAGGGCTGTGGATGCCTGGAACGCCCTTCCGGAAGAAGTGGTGAGGACCAAAACTGTGAAGGATTTCAAAAGGGTGTGGGATAAACACTGTGGATCTATAAAGTCTTGAGGATGTGAATGGAATGAAATGAAGAGAAGAGGCATGGGGGTGGCTTATGGGAATGACGGCTACTACACTTATTCAATAAACATACACACGGTTAATGCGACTCCAACATTGCTCTATGCATCAACGGCAAGAGAAAATGTGGGGAAAAGGATCTGCATTCACAAATAAGCATGGGAGTAGCTTGCTTGTTATGGCGGTTACTACCCCAAACCAAATTAGCCTGATACTTCACTTTCAATGCATATCCAAGCAGCTCTCTGCTTCAGTGGCAGGGGGAGGAATGAAGTAAAGAGGATTTATATTCAACCAACAAGGACTAAATTGCACAGGCTGGAAAAACAAATAAGCATGGGAGTAGCTTGCTTGTTACGGCAGTTACTACCCTGAACCAATCAAGCCTGATATTTCACATACTGTCAGCCTTGTTTCCAGTCCCATTTTTTTTCCTGGAGTGAAGGGAGGAAAATCCCACTCACTAACACCTTCTTCCCCAGTTGGAGGCACCAGGCACTATGCACCAAGAACATAAGGGCCAATGGAGTCTGCTCTAAGGAGTGGGGGGGGGGACCCGCCAGGTTGGTCCCAGACCCAGGAACTCCCCATGAGGTACATGGTGAAGGGGGCTTTACAATGATTATGGCTAAGGTATCACTTTAGATAAGATAGATAAGAGACTAATTTTTTTTTCAAAAGTGATACATCTCACACTTTCAGAATTCTTTAGACTTTCACAATTTTCTAATAAATGCCAAGAAAACATACGGCCTTGGCTAAAATTTATGTTTATCTGATCCTGTCCTGTCTCTTATCTAACTTGCATTTAACCACTGTAAGTTTCACACGCACACATCCCATTCAATCTTAAATGTGCTTATACCTTCCCTCAGTGTCCTTTTTCAAGTAAAAATGGCACTTGAACAGACTCTGAGAAAGAGTAGCTGCTCTGAGCTCCTTCTCTGAGCTGTGCCCCACGTCTCTTTCTGCACAGGCTGCTCCTCTCTCCAAAAGAGGGGGCTGCTCTTGCAAAAATGAAAGTAAAATCTCAGCAGCTCTGCTCCTCCCTCCTAGCTTAAGAGAGGGGGAAAAGAGTTTCTGCAGCTGCCTGCACATCGTCCCCCATCTAGTAACATACTCAGTGATAGAAATGAAAAAGCATGCCACATCCCAGCAATGCTTATTTCTAAGCCCCAGGGCTCAGGTCAGTGAAAAATATTCTTTACCTCCTTATTTTCATATTTTAACCTCTGGTTCAGCATCAAGGGCAAGACCTTTACATGTTAATGCTGTAGCGCTCTTAGTTAACCAGTCCAGAGGAGGGGATACTTGCTGAGAGGTAAATTTTAAGAATGATGCAGGGGCACACATGTGCACGCGTTTGGTGGCACACATTAACGGTCACAGCCATTTAATAATATAGAGTGCATATATGCGTGCATGTTATAAGATAGCCTAGACATGCATACATGTGTGCCCCAGTTTATATGCATGCGTGCAAATGCTGCCCTGGGCTGGATTGCATAAGTAGGGGGTGGGATTTCAGTAAATATGCGCACCTACACTAGAGCCCATGTTCCCAGTTCATTCTCAGTTTGCTCAGTTAACCAATTGGGCTTCCTAATCCCTCCTGTTAGTTTGCCTACCTATTACCCTGTTAGGCCAGGCCTCCTAAACCTCGCTAAGGGCCAGATTTTTAAACCTACGTGCGCGGCCTACATTTCTGCTCGCTACCTGGCGCGCACAAATGTACGCCCGATTTTATTTCATGCGCGCATGTTATAAAATCAGGGGTCGGCACGCGCAAGGGGGTGCACATTAATGCACCTTGCGCGCGCCGAGCCCTCGGGGAGACCGGCTGGTTTTCCCCATTCCCTCCACCTTCCCCTCCCTTCCCCTACCTGTCCCACTCCCCAGCCCGGAAAAAAAAAACCCAGTACCTTTATTTCCGAACTTATGCCTGCCAGAGGCAAGCATAACTTGCACATGCCGGTCAAGTGCTGGCACGCGATCCCCCGGCCCAGCGGCAGTGGAGAGGCCTCTGGTCACGCCCATACCCCGCCCCCGGACCGCCCTGCCCATGCCCCGCTCCCGGACCGCCTATTTTTTCAAGCCTTGGGACTTACACGCATCCCAGGGCTTTATGCGCGCCGCCGGGCCGGAAAATAGGCCCGTCGTGCGTAGGGGGTTCCGGACCGCCGCTGAACGACCTCCTGCAGTCGATCTCCTGCCGGCGCCATTTTCCGTACGGAAAACGATTCGCGGCAAGAAATCGCTCCCGGAACCCCGCTGGACTCCCAGGAACTTTTGGCCAGCTTGGGGGGCCTCCTGACCCCCACAAGACTTGCAAAAAGTCCAGCGGGGGTCCGGAACGACCTCCTGCGTCGAATCGTTTTGGTCTATGGCCGCCGCCATTTTGCGGCGGCCATTTTGCAAAATGGCGCCGGCTGAAGACAACAGGATTCAATTGAGGGGGCCATTCTGGACCGCTGCCGTTCTGGACCACCGCTGGATCCCCAGGTAATTTAAAGCATTTGGGGGGGGGGTCGGGAGGGTGGGGGATTTAATTTAAAGGGTCGGGGGTGGGTTTTAGGGGGTTTTAGTGTGCCGGTTTTCCTGCCCTCCCCCTTCCCCCGATTTACGATTTTTTAACGATAAATCGGGGGAATTGGTATTGTATCGTGGCCCTAACGATTTTTGACGATTTAAAATATATCGGACGATATTTTAAATCGTCAAAAAACGATTCACATCCCTAATACCAGGTCTTAGTGTCACTATAGGCTTCAATTATGAGCCAGTGATAAGACACATATGATGGTCATCCATATCCTCCATATAATAAAAGATAATAATATTTGAGCCACAGGAGCAGAATTGTTATTGTTGATACATAAAGACATTCATAACATTGCCCCTCTCAATCTCAGCAATAAATTCCATCCGCATCCCTCCGAAAGACCAATCAGAAGAGCTTACAAAGGCTCTCTGTATGCCCCTTCTACCAAATCTTCTCTAAGTAAAAGAGCGTTATCCACAGCAGGGCCGACTCTATGGAACACTCTCCCAACAGACCTCCGTCAAGAACATTGTCCCCAAACCTTCAAGAAAGACTTAAAAACTTGGCTTTTCAATCAAGCTTTCCCTGAAAACCCAAGTTCTCTCTGATGTGGGTCTGATAACAAGAACTATGGCCTAAGAACATGGTCTAAGGCCTAAGGCCAACAGTTAATGGGGCACCGAACCCTCCACACATCTCCCTCCCTCCCTCCCTCCTACACCTTTTTGACATCCTTTCCCTCCTTCTCGCCCCCCTCTCCCAAGCTACCTAACCTTCCTACTTGTTTTAATTTATCCAGTATTAAAGCTTCTATATTTATTTTATTCTCAATTTATTTTATTTTATTTTTATTTTATTTTATATTAATCCTGCGTTTAGCTGTTTGCGGTTTGTAACTGTTCCTTGTTTCCAATTGTTCAATGTTATAATACGCTAATGTTCATTGTTTAATGTATCGCCTCCCAGCGAAAGTTTTTTTTCAATGTAAACCGGTATGATATGTATTCTTTACAGGAATGTCGGTTATATAAAAATCCAAAATAAATAAATAAACAAACAAACAAATAAATAAATAAATAAATAAAAATAAATAAATAATGTGGGGAAAAGGAATGGAGGAGAAAGCAAATGAAAAAGAGCAAAGAAAGGAGGAGAAATGAGGAAAGGCAAGCAGGCAGGAAGAATCTGAAGAGAAGAAGAAGAAGCAGAAAGAGAAGGAAGAGAATATATTAAAATACCCACTTTAAAGGAAAAAGACAGTGGAGGGAGAGAACTTAAACAGAAAAGAAAAAAGGATAGCAAACAGATAGGGTCATTTATCAAATCACATTATGGTATTTTTGCATGCGTTAAAGTGTTTTTGCATGCAAGAAAAGTCTTTTAACGCTTGCGAAAACATCTTAACGCACACAATAAGCACCATAATGCATGGTGCGATGCAAATTTTTAAAAGGGGAGGGATTGGGAAGGAGTCGGCGGCGGGATTTCTGAAAAAGTAGACTGGCTTTGCAATGCCATAATGCACCATATCACTGAAAAAAAAGACTCCTTTTTCAATTGAGTTAAGCTGTGTGATTTTAGGATGGGGAAGGGCCTGCGATGAGGATGAGGATGAGGGGGAGGGGGAAAGAAAGAGAGAGAGAGCGCCTCTGGGGGTGTCACCATAGTAAACAGCTATTTATGCTACTATAGGAGGCCCACCTAGTAACTCAAGGTGAGGTTCAGGTAGTAGTGTAGGGGTTAGGAGCCAATTTGACATGCAGAGTGAGACGTATGAACAGAACAGTGCACTGTTGTGAAGATTATGATATCCTTTGGAGTGAGGAAACTCACACAAAGATGAGATTTGTACAATGTTCTCTCAACCTAGCTTGATGTTACCCAGGTAAAGCATCCATCAAGCTAGGTTGAGAGAACATTATACAAATTTCTCTTTCACTCCGAAGGATATAAAATCTTTCCAAAAGTGTACTGTTCTGTTCGTATGTCTCACTCTGCATGTAAACGTGGTCCCTAACCCGTACACTACTACTTAAACCTCATCTCAAGTTTCTAGGTGGGCCTCCTATAGAGATATAAATAGCTAACTACTACAAAGGTGTTGTAGATAGTCTCTGTCAGGTAGTAGTGTAGGGGTTAGGAGCCAATTTGACATGCAGAGTGAGACGTATGAACAGAACAGTACACTGTTGTGAAGATTATGATATCCTTTGGAGTGAGGAAACTTACACAAAGATGAGATTTGTACAATGTTCTCTCAACCTAGCTTGATGTTACCCAGGTAAAGCATCCATCAAGCTAGGTTGAGAGAACATTATACAAATTTCTCTTTCACTCCGAAGGACATAAAATCTTTCCAAAAGTGTACTGTTCTGTTCGTATGTCTCACTCTGCATGTAAACGTGGTCCCTAACCCGTACACTACTACCTAAACCTCATCTCGTTTCTAGGTGGGCCTCCTATAGAGATATAAATAGCTAACTACTACAAAGGTGTTGTAGATAGTCTCTGTCAGGTAGTAGTGTAGGGGTTAGGAGCCAATTTGACATGCAGAGTGAGACGTATGAACAGAACAGTACACTGTTGTGAAGATTATGATATCCTTTGGAGTGAGGAAACTTACACAAAGATGAGATTTGTACAATGTTCTCTCAACCTAGCTTGATGTTACCCAGGTAAAGCATCCATCAAGCTAGGTTGAGAGAACATTATACAAATTTCTCTTTCACTCCGAAGGACATAAAATCTTTCCAAAAGTGTACTGTTCTGTTCGTATGTCTCACTCTGCATGTAAACGTGGTCCCTAACCCGTACACTACTACCTAAACCTCATCTCGTTTCTAGGTGGGCCTCCTATAGAGTTATAAATAGCTAACTACTACAAAGGTGTTGTAGATAGTCTCTGTCTTTCTCCCCCTCCCCCCTCCCTTTTGCAGGTAGGAAAATGCAATTATGTATGTATTACCACAAAGTGTGAAAACTTAATGCACTTTGCTGTAATGCCTATGCAAGGCAATTACCCTAAAACACACCCCTTTTTCTATTACATGGATATTTACAGCAATTAGATAAATCTAGGCCAGAGAGAGAAGGAACAGAATCAAGAGCAGATCTTTAAAAAAAAAAGATACACTGAGCAGAAAATTTAAGCAAAGATTGAAAACCATTTAATATATTTTTTATAGAGATTATTAATTGCATCAGTTAAAAGTCTCTGGCCTGGACATGTTTCGCATACGGAATTTTAACGTTGATTACAGCTAGATTTTGTGACCTGATCTGATTCTTTTTTCTGGTTCATAATTAATTCCCTTGTTTAAAGGACATACCAACCAGCCCTGAGGCTTTTATACTGGGTCAGAAATATTTTGTGGTGACATTTTAAGAGTGTGCTTTTAGATACATTTTGAAAAAAGAATACAGTTTTTTTCTAGGGACAGTCCAAACAACAACCCCCTCGCTGCTAAATGAACTGCTTGATCACTGCTGGCACTACCATGAACAAGTGTCCTGGATTCACTCACCAGAAATCTAGCAACCTTACTCTAACACCAATGCAACTATTTAAAAAAGTTCAGATGCTCATTGTTGGGGGAAAAAATAGAAGCCCATGCCAGCATCCAATGGAATCTGGGGGGAGGGGCAGGGCCGGTGCTAGCATTTTTGCTGCCCTGTGTGAAAATTACTGTGCTGCGCCCCCCCCGATTCATTTAGTGTCTTTCTAGGGCCCATCAAATAAAGCCCAGATCCATCCTCCAATCTATATTTTTAAAAACTGACGTGCTCCCCACACCCCAGAACCCATGGATAGGGAAGGATATTAGGTACCCTAGGCAAACCTTACAGCCATGCACACACGCCTCCCCACCCATCTTTTACAAACACACACAGTTAAATTATGTATTTATAATAGATTTTACATGAAAAAGAACATTCAAAAGTACAGTCTGCTGAGGCAAAAATAACACTTACAACATGCATAATATATTTACATGAACTCCAGTTGTGCCAACCAGAAAACTCTGCAAAGAAGACACTTGGAACTCCTATGGAATTAAACCTTTTGTAATGCGCATTGGGTGCGAACTTGGCCCTCAGAAAGCCATGAACAAACAGAATGACCATTACAATATAGTAAACCTCTCATACCAAAACAACCCTAACAACCCTATCTATGAAAAGGAAACACTGCACACATTACACCAGGCACTAGAGCATCAATAAAAACTCTTATTAGGAAACCAGGCTGCTATAGATCTCTTCACAGAAATTACATGCCAACAAAATACCTCACCTTGATCACATATGCAGAACACAGACAGACCCTCACCAAATACAGAATAAAGAGATCAGAAAGTATAAACAGAAACATGATGAGATGAACTGAACTGGAACCCACAACAAGCCAGACTACATGCAGAACAACAATGGAAAAACAGAAACATTACTATTCTTCATAAAAACAATAATAAAATCAAGAAATATAAAACAATCATAATAGTAAAATCATAATTCATAAAAAGAATAAATATTTCAAACAGTTAATTAATAGAACATACAAAATTTCCCAAACACCAATAGAATATTTAAAAACATCTGATGAATAAAAATCCAATTATTAAAAAATGTTCTATTCCCCCCCCAAAAAATTAAATATTTCAAAAGAAAAGAATTATCAAATTACACCCAATAATTACAACTAATAAGAATTAAAAACATCTCCTGCTCTCCATACTTGTGATCTTTTGATTTCCAGTCACCCTGAGATTGTCGTGCATTGGGGGATATAGGGATGCCCACATTTTATCTTCTCTCTCACACACATGCACAATAAAACATTCATTCTCTCACATAATCCCTCTTTATAACATACACAGGCTCCCTCACAGATACATTATGGGCCAGATTTTCGAACCTACGCACGGGCGTAGATTTGTGCACGCAACCCAGCGCACAAAAATCTATGCCCAATTTTACAACATACGCGCGCAGCCGCACGCATGTTATAAAATCCGGGGTTGGTGTGAGCAAGGGGGTGCACACTTGTGCACCTTGCACTCGCCAAGCCCTAGGGGAGCCCCAATGGCTTTCCCCATTCCCTTCGAGGCCACTCCGAAATCAGAGCGGCCTCAGAGGGAACTTTCCTTTCGCCCCCCCCACCCACCTTCCCCTCCCCTCCCTTCCCCTATCTAACCCGCCACCCAGCCCTACCTAAATCCCCCCCTACCTTTATTATTTAAGTTGCGCCTGCCTCTGGGCAGGCGTAGGTTGCACATGCCGGCCAAGTGCTGGAGCACGATCCCCCGGCCTAGCGGGCCTTCGGAGGCCTCTGGCCATGCCCCCGCCCCATCCCGGACCGCCCCCGCCCCTTTTGTCCAGCCCCAGGACATATGCGCATCCCAGGGCTTGTGCGTGTCACCAAGCCTATGCAAAATAGGCTTGGCGCATGCAGGAGGGGTTTAAAACGGGTTACAAGCGTATATTACGGGCTTAACCCTTTTAAAATCCACCCCTATGTGTGTATGTGTGCCATGAGAGCCTATATATGATACACAGGCTCTCAGACACACACATGCTCTCAGTCACTCATACACACACACATGGCCTCCTATTATCTTCAGGCCGTGGTGGGATGAGCTCCACCTCGGCCCCAAGGGCCTCCTGATGTCTTTGGGCCATGGTGGGATGAGGTCCATAATGGTCCTGTGGGACTTCCTGATTGGGGGGGAGAGTGGAAGCTGTGTGTGTGCGCGTGGAAAGGAATACGACGAGTGAGGTAATCAAATTTGCGGATGATACAAAATTATTCAGAGTAGTTAAATCACAAGCGGATTATGATACATTACAGGAGGACCTTGCAAGACTGGAAGATTGGGCATCTAAATGGCAGATGAAATTTAATGTGGACAAGTGCAAGGTGTTACATATAGGGAAAAATAATCCTTGCTGTAGTTACATGATGTTAGGTTCCATGTTAGGAGCTACCACCCAGGAAAAAGATCTAGGTATCATAGTGGATAATACTTTAAAATCGTCGGCTCAGTGTGCTGCAGCAGTCAAAAAAGCAAACAGAATGTTAGGAATTATTAGGAAGGGAATGGTTAATAAAACGAAAAATGTCATAATGCCTCTATATCGCTCCATGGTGAGACCGCACCTTGAATACTGTGTACAATTCTGGTTGCCGCATCTCAAAAAAGATATAGTTGCGATGGAGAAGGTACAGAGAAGGGCAACCAAAATGATAAAGGGATGGAACAGCTCCCCTATGAGGAAAGGCTGAAGAGGTTAGGGCTGTTCAGCTTGGAGAAGAGACGGCTGAGGGGGATATGATAGAGGTCTTTAAGATCATGAGAGGTCTTGAAAGAGTAGATGTGAATCGGTTATTTACACTTTCGAATAATAGAAGGGCTAGGGGGCATTCCATGAAGTTAGCAAGTAGCACATTTAAGACTAATCGAAGAAAATTCTTTTTCACTCAACACACAATAAAGCTCTGGAATTTGTTGCCAGAGGATGTGGTTAGTGTAGTTGGGTTCAAAAAAGGTTTGGATAAGTTCTTGAAGAAGCCCATTAACGACTATTAATCAAGTTTACTTAGGGAATAGCCACTGTTATTAATTGCATCAGTAATGTGGGATCTTTTTAGTGTTTGGGTAATTGCCAGGTTCTTGTGGCCTGGTTTGGCCTCTGTTGGAAACAGGATGCTGGGCTTGATGGACCCTTGGTCTGACCCAGCATGGCAATTTCTTATGTTCTTATGTTCTTATGTGCAGATGCGCACACACAAAAGGAACACGGCCTCTCCGATGGCCGACGGCGGCATGCAGCCTCTCTCCTTATTTGGCTGCCGGTGGCCCCGCGGCCACTCCAGCTGCCGTCAGCTCGCCACCTCCCTCAGATGTGCAAATGCACAGTATGTTCACCCAGTTGTGCCAGGCCTGGGGAGGGGAAGAGGGTGCAGCCCAGTAATTGTTTGCCCAGGGTAGCTAAACAGGTAAGCAAAAGTCAACAGTAGCCATATTTCTTTTTACTGTACCTTCAGAGCCAATACCTACTGGAAGTTTTTCACTATTTTCTGTAGAAGGAGAATGGCCATAGCGTCCACTGCTGTTCCTGCTTGACCTTCTGCACACTTACCTCCCAGGTTTTCTGGGTCATCCCCTAAGTCTGAGGTGCACAAACTAGAATACGTTCCTTTTCAATTGAAAAGCAGCCTCCATAACTCTGGATTCAGTGTCTCAAATTCTAGATACATGCAAATGGTTGATTATCAGCAGCATAAATGCACAAGCCTTTAAAAAAAAACTGTAGGATTTTAATATGCATTTAACTTTTTCTTTTGTATTTTAAGTAATGGGGTACCTGTTGGCAAAATCCACAGTGGCTTCACGTAAATTGATGGCAAATTTCCTCACCTCTTTGGATTTCAGCAGATCTACTACAGATTTCCATCAAAATCTACGGAAAGAAATGTAATTTTCTAACCGATAGAGAAAATTTGCAGATTTCCTAAACCTGGCTGAAACCCATCGGGTTCTTGGTTAAATTGGATTAGTTTGTAAGCCACAGTAGGGACACCTGACCTTTGGCTTTCGCTTGATTTTCCTTTGTCTTTCTTAGATCCTTTGTCTGCCTTACGTTTTTTTTATACCTGCTCCTCACACCTCCTATATTCCATTCTACTGCACCAGGTACAGTAAAATGTCCTTCAGAAACTTGTAATGTACACATAAAGCACTTCCTTAACATCCTGAATTAATTATTAATAATTTCAATCTTATTCAGAGTTCCCACCCTTCTGAACACAAAAAACAGGAAAAGCAAAAAATGTTCATGTGGCAATGTGGAAACCTTTTCTGCAGTCTTTCAAATCTGCAAATCTCATAAATTACGTTGACTGCTGATCTTTTGTATAATGTACCCCAACCTGTATTTACTTGTTTATTTCATTTGTTATGGGGTTTTTTTTTCTTGTCTCTTCTTATTGTTTTGAATTGGATGCGGGAGATGGGGAAGATGGGGGGAGGGGGGAAGTGATGGGGGAGAATCAAGGATTGGAAAAGTGGAAACTTGTGTCTAAAATGCTGATACTTTGTATGTTGTTCATCAAATCAAGCAATTGAGAATGCTACATCTCAAAATCAGGAGGATGTGGCTCTAGCCAGCGGGAGAGATACACCATTTTGCCAATAAACAGGCCTTAATGAGCAAGTATTTCAGGATCTTACTCATGCCTTGTTTGTGTGATATATAATGCAGCAAGGCAAAGCTACAAGCTATAGATATTGGGGGGTTTTTTAAGCATCTAGATAATCAGCCAGTTATTTCTCCCCAAAACAACTGGATCTGAGGGCACTCCCAAAGACAATGGACTAGTGTGGCAGCCAGTAAAGAATACTTCTTGCATTGATCTGAAACAGTTATGTTCATTCGCCTCTCACGAACAGGTGAAAATATTATTTTGTGTAAAATACAAAATTATAATTCACATAATAGCATGTTCTCTGTACACTTGTAAATGATAGATAGGCAAGTCCCCATATTACAGCCATCTTTTTCAATATGTATAATCATTTGCCAAACCGCCACTAGCAAATCTAACATTGTTCAATCATCTAAATTAGATAAATATTTGTATAAAGCTGATAAAGAATGTCTGTTTGTAATGCATTTGTGTATAAGCATTAAAAGCAGGAGATATCAAAGGTAGTGACCTTTTTCTCAGTTGAATTGTAATATAAATAAAAATGAAATCATGTGTCGGAATCCCCAGTGCATAATCGAAACCCACCTACAAGAGTCGCTGAATCTTCCACTCCTTTATGACAGAAACGACCAGTCATACCAGAAGGAAGACTGGGGTTTCCAACTAAGAACAATAAAAATGAAATTGTGGTAGATAAGCTCAGCTTCCCTCTAAGCCTCCTCCAAGTATCCCTCACAGTACACAAGAGATCCCAACCGAACAGATCTGATGGAATCTCCTCCCTTTGTACATCGAAAATTTCAAATCATAAGGAATGTAGATAGTTTTTTCTATAAGAAAATCTACTTAACCTCTATTACCTAACAACCAGTCTCCTAACATTCTCATATTGCTGGCTAAGTTGTAGTAGCGAAAATCCCAGACCCTTTTCTCCTTTAGACAGCCTCAACTTAGCCAAAGTTAGTCTAGCCTTTTTCTCCTTCCATAAACATTAACTACATATGGTATCCAATACCTAGAAATCAGCTCTGGACCACCTAAATGGTAACAAACAATTGCATATAATAAAGTATCTTCGGCAATATCGCCATCTTAATAAGTGCCACTCTGCCTTGTAAGGAAAGCAGAAAAGGCATCCAACCATCAAGCCATTGCCTTAATTTCTTAAGCAGAGGAGAAATTTTATAATTTGGGGGTCTCAATGGATTTGAATGCCTAAGTATATAAGAGTACCTGTCTTCCAGTGAAGCGGAAAATCCAACCAGTCCAGCACTAATGTATCTAATATTATTTATTATTTTATTATTTATTTCTTTTATATACCGACATTCAATCGAGATATCACATCGGTTTCCAGATAACCAAGAGAATAGGGCGTAGTCCGCCCTATTTTACATTATAACATGGTAACCAAAAAAACAATTATAACATATTATAACAGTAGTACATGGAACAAAAGGTTATAGGATATAACAAAAGGTTATAGGAAATAACATATGTACATGAATGTGTTGTTGATAAAATAAATTTAGGAGTAGGGACTTGTTGGTAAAGTAATTTAGGAATAAAGGAATAAAGGTGGGAGGGGGTGAGGGAAGGGGGGGGGGAAGGTGGGGTGGGAGGAGGTAGTGGAGAGAGGGATTCAAGGGGGTGAGAAGACTGAGTATGGGATGAGGTGTGTTGCGTTCGGGCAGGTTAAGGGTCGGGTGGGAAGGCTTTTAAAAACAGCCATGTTTTAAGGTGTTTTTTGAAGGTTTGCAGTGATGGTTCATTTCTGAGACAGGTGGGGAGGGTGTTCCATAGGGTGGGTCCCGCTATTGTTATGGCTCGTTTGCGGGTTGCGTTGAGGTGTGCAGATTTGAGATTGGGGATGGCTAGGAGGCCAGTGTTGGTGGATCTGAGGGTTCTTTGTGTGGGGTGTGGATGTATTGCGTTGTTTAGCCATTTCATTTTGTTGTTGTGTATTTTTTTGTGCATGAGGGTGAGTGTTTTGTAATGGATTCTTTGTGTGATGGGTAGCCAGTGGAGTTCTTTGAGGGTAGGTGTGATGTGGGAGGATTTTTTGTTGTTGGTGATGATTCTGGCGGCGGCATTTTGTAGAACTTGGAGGGGTCTGATGTGGATTTCTGGTAGGCCGATGAGAAGGGAGTTGCAGTAGTCGAGTTTTGAGAGGATAATTGATTGAAGGACTGTTCGGAAGTCGTGCGCTTGGAGAAGGGGTTTAAGTTTTTTCAGGGTTTGGAGTTTGAAGAATCCATCCTTAATTGTATTGGAGATGTGTCGTTTAAAGTTGAGTTGGCTGTCAATTGTTACTCCTAGGTTTCTTGTGGATGGAGTGAGTGAGATTTGTGAGATCTGTGGCACTTTCGTGTTGATTGAGGTTCCAGGGTGGTTGGAGGGGGTGCACTTGAGGGGAGAAGCGGGACGGTCATCGTGGATGTGAAGGATTTCTGTTTTGGCTTGGTTGAGGCATAGTGATAGTTGGGATAGTAATTGGGATAGATTTGAGCTGAGGTTGTTCCATTTTTCCATGGTGAGTTGGATGGACTTGTTTATGGGGAGAAGTATTTGTATGTCGTCTGCATAGACGAAGTAGGTGAGGTTTGCATCTGAAAGGTATTTGCATAGTGGGAGGAGGTAAATGTTAAAGAGGGTTGAGGAAAGGGAAGAACCTTGTGGGACCCCATGTGTGAGGGGCACTTGAGAGGATTCGGATGAGTTTGTCTTGACGATGTAGGATCTGTTTGAGAGGTAGGATTTGAACCATTTGATTGAGGTGTCTTGAAGACCAATTTCTTTAAGTCTGGCGAGGAGTGTTCTGTGATTGATGGTGTCAAAGGCGGCTGATATGTCAAGGAGTATCAGGAGGAACGATTTGCCTTTGTCACGGCCTCTGAGGATGGTATCAGTGAGGGAGAGGAGGAGGGTTTCAGTGCTGAGGAATTTTCTGAAACCGTGCTGTGCTGGCTGAAGAACATTATGGGTTTCAAGGTGGTCTGTGAGTTGATTGTTGACTGTTTTTTCTATGATTTTTGCTAGGAATGGGAGGTTAGAGACTGGTCTGTAGTTTGCTGGGTCTGATTTGTCGAGTTGGGGTTTTTTGATGATTGGTTTGATGATGGCATTTTTGAGTTTTTCTGGGAAGATTCCTTGTTCGAGGGATAAGTTGATGATATAGGTTATTGGTTTGACAATGATCTCTCTGATGAGTTTTAGGGTTTTGACGGGGATGGGGTCTAATGGGTGGGATGCAGGGTTGGTTTTTTTGATGATGGGTTCGATTTCTGTAGAAGCAACAGGTGCGAATTGTGACCATATGTGAATGGGGGGGGTGGATGGCAGTGGGGTCATTGTGGGTTTGGGGAATCTTGGCAATAATGTTGTCGACTTTGTCCTTGAAGAATTGAGCTAGTTTTTCGCTGGAGATGTTGCTGGAGTTAGGCGTTGTGTCATTTTGGATGGGGTTGGTTAAATCTTTGACATAGGCGAAGAGGGTCCTTGGGTTAAATTGGTAATCATGAATTCTTGACGTGTAGAAATTGCGCTTTGCTGTGTTGAGATCTGTTGTATAGTTGTGTAGTAGCGTTCTGTATTTGTCTTTCAGGTTTGAGGTGGGGGTTCGTCTCCATTGTTTTTCAGTTTGTCTCAGTGTTCGCTTTGAGGTTTTCAGTTCTTGGGTGTACCATGGGGCTTTTTGCTTTGTAGATTGTTTGATTTCCTTTTTTATTGTGGGACATAATGTGTTGGCTATGTCTGCGTTGATGGATATCCAGGAGTTTGTGGCGGTGTTGGCGTCATTTAGGTTGATTGTTTTTAGTGCCTCCGGTAACAGTTCGGCGATATCTTCACTGGAGCATGGTTTGGTGAATTCGATGATTCGGTTGTCTGTTTTTTGTGGGTTTGATTGGAGTTGAAGCTTGGCTTGTATGAGGCTGTGGTCGGACCATGGGATGGGGGTTGTGGAGGGTGGTCCAGTTGCGGATATTTTGTTGTTTAGGAAGATTAGGTCCAGGGTGTGGCCCGCTTTTTGTGTGGGCGTGTTGATGATTTGGGTGAATCCAATGGCATACATGGTGGATAGGAGTAGTTCACTGGTGGGAGAAAGTGGATGGGAGTCGATATGGAGATTGAAGTCTCCTAGTATAATGGCTGGCTCTTGTAAATTGATGTGGGTTGTGATGGATTCGATTAGGGGTGAGAGGTTGTGCTGTAGGCATCCAGGTGGGGCATAGAGGAGGAGGATTTGGAGATGTTTAGATTTGAATAGGTTGGTTTCTAGTGGAGGTGGTAAGTTAAGGGAGTGGGAGGAGAATTTAAGTTTTTTGTGAGCTAGGAATAGTAGGCCACCTCCTTTTCTTTTGCTTCTGGGTATGGAGAATATGTTGTATGTATTTCTGGGTAGTTGATTGAGTAGGACAGTGTCGGAGTGTTTCAGCCAGGATTCGGTTATGCAGAATATGTCTGGTTGGTCGTCTGTGAGTATGTCATGGATGATTGGCATGATTGTGCATTGATGAGGAGTAGTGTAATGAGTGTGATTGTGGTATAGGGTATGTTAGGGTTGGTGTGGATTTTGGTGAGGCGTCTAGTGATGGGTGTGGCTTTAGGAGTGTGGTGGTGGTTGTAGCGATGAGGTAGTTTGGGGATGTATTGGGCTAAGGCCATTGTGTGTGTTTTTTGTGTGTGACTGCTTCAGTTTGGTTCAAATTGAGTTTAAAATCTGATACTTGCCCATACTGTGCTACTACTTGTAAGGCCTTAGGTAGGAAGTAAAGGCCTGTGAGAGCAATAATAGCAAAGGAATACCATATATCTCTGCGTGATTGTTCAATAAGTAAACTAGGAATAAGGTAAAGAGCAAGGGTGACAATGGGCAACCCTGTCTTATACCTCTTATAAGATGAAAATTATCTGACAAATGTCCATTAGTCAAAATTCTAGCCATGGTGTTTGTGTATAAAATATTAATAGCTTCTAATATGTTACCTTGGAAACCAGATATAGTTAATAGTGTTTTCAAAAACTCACAGGAGACCAGATCAAATGCCTTTTCAGCATTGCATCCAACCAATAAGGGATCTTTTACTTTCAGCTGCCTACATATCCCTCCAGGACCAAAAATATTTTTGTGTATATTCATGGAAGATCTTCTACCCCATACAAATCCCACTTGATCTTTAGGTATCAGAGGTGGAATAACATATTTCAATCTTTAGGCCAATATCTTAGCATAAAATTTGATATCAATGTTTAAGAGAGAACTAGGACAATAACTCACTGGATATCAAGGATCTTTCCCACTTTTGTGAATTACTGTGATGATAGCCTCTCCCAGCACAGAAAGTAAATGAGAGCAAGTGGGTAAATGATTAAAAGTGCACAAATCTACTATGTGATCTGCCAGATTCTTGAAAAAACCCAGCATTTAGACCATCTGGTCCTGGAACTTTAAAATTAGGTAACTCTGTTATGGTCCTGCGTACCTCAGATGGTGAGATAGGCTCATTTAATTTATTAAGCACCAGCTCAGATACTTTCAGCAGATGGATAGTACAGAGAAATTCTTCACATTGATCCACAGCCACATTAGTAGCAGTATACAAAGTAACATAAAATTCCTTAAAAGCCTACCAATTATCTGTCCTAAGTGCCTGTAATTTCCCCACATAAGCAGAAGAAATAAAAGTTGAAGATCTCTGACCCCTAATAAGATTCGCCATGACTTTGCCTGTCTTATTGCCATATACATGTAACTTGTGTTTAAAGAAGAGAAGGGAACAACTAGCCCTAGCATGCTAGAGATTAGGGATGTGAATCGTTTTTTGACGATTTTAAAAAAATCGTCCGATATTTTTTAAATCATCAAAAATCATTAGAGTGCACGATATAATAGAAATTCCCCCGATTTATCGTGAAAAATCGTTAATGGGTTAGTGTCCACTAACAGGAGTTATTTGGGGGGAGGGCGGGAAAACCAGCACACCAAAACAACCCCTAAACCCACCCCAACCCTTTAAAACTAAACCCTTAGCTTCCCCCACCCTCCCAAACCCCCCCAAAACTTTTTATGAGTACCTGGTGGTCCAGTGGAAGCCCTGGGACCAATCTCCTGCTCTCGAGCCATCGGCGCCATTTTGGCTGCCACTAATAAAAATGGCGCCGATGGCGCAATAAAAAAAAAAAAAACCACCGACCCTTTAAAAATGACCCCTTTGCTTCCCCCACCCTCCCGAACCCCCCCAAAACCGTTTTAAAATTACCTGGTGGTCCAGTGGGGGAATGGGGAGCGATCTCCCACTCTTGGGCCATCGGCTGCCACTAATAAAAATTGCGACGATGGCCCTTTGCCCTTACCATGTGACAGGGTATCCATGCTATTGGCTGGCCCCTGTCACATGGTAGGAGCACTGTAACATCTATAGAGATGCAAGAGAAGAAAGTCACTAACTAAGCTGATATATCCTAAAAGAACAAAAGACAGACATATATAAGACTTGCAACCTGTAACATAATAAGAAGACATAAAGATCTCACCTGTAGAAACAAAAACAGTGGTAAACTCCTAATTTTCACAACATTTCCATTCCGTGATTAACAATTCCCATCGTCTCACACCCATCCCCCTTCAATTCTCTCATACCATCTGCAACCACCAAAAGTTGTAATGGTTCATAATTCTCTGAGCAGAGAAACATGATGACATGTACAAGCACCATCCCTGCCCGTGAAAGAAACAAATATAAGGAACCGTGAAGCCAATCTTCTTCAATAACCGCATGAGGTGTGTGCAGAAAAACAGAAAAGAAACATCATCTTAGGGATCACAGTCTTGATCTAGAAATGGGTTCCAACAAATAATCTGGAGACTGTATCTCAAAGGAGACAGAGACAGGATGGAGGCGGTTCAGAGAAGGGTGACCAAAATGGTGGGTGGTCTCCATCGAATGACTTATGAGGAGAGGTTGAAGAACCTGAATATGTATACCCTGGAGGAGAGGAGGAGCAGGGTGATATGATACAGACCTTCAGATACTTGAAAGGTTTTAAAGAAACCTTTTCCATTGGAAACAATTTAGTAGAACTAGGGGTCATGATTTGAAACTCCAGGGAGGAAGACTTAGAACCAATGTCAGGAAATATTTCTTCACTGAGAGGGTGGTGGATGCCTGGAATGCCCTTCTGGAGGAAGTGGTGAAGATTAAAAATGTGAAGGATTTCAAAGGGGCATGGGATAAACACTTGGATCCCTAAAGGCTAGAGGATGGAAATAAATAAAAAAACGTAACCGGCACGGAGCGGCAGTTACTACCCTGAAGAGAAACATGGAGGTAACCTGCACGGAGCAGCAGTGACTATCTTGGGAAGCTTGCTAGGCAGATTAGATGGACCATTTTGGTCTTTTTCTGCCATCATTAGTATGTTACTATATATGTTACTATGTTACTATGTGCTCTAGCTCCAGAAGCCCAATGTGGCCACAAGGCCTGTGTGCACAAGAAAGGAAAACAGCATAATCCCAATTGCTTCAGCCAGAATCTGAGGTTGAACTAGGAAGAGTGGCATGTGACTTTTGGCATCCATAGCAGATTCAAACAATTTATTCTTGCCGACTGGATATTGAAGTGCAAAACAAATGTCTCGCTTGGCCAGGGGGTAATAGCTAATAGCCTCTTCTACATGGAATTTACATGTGATGGGCGCTATTGGCTACGAATTTGTTTTGGCGGGCGTTTTGGACGTACTAATCTTCTTTTTGCATTGGGTGCTAGTCTTAGCACATCCAACCGCACGTAAACCTGCGCACTAGGTTGAACGCACTTTATTGCATCAGGCCCAGGAAGAGATAAGTGAACACTAAAAAATAACTCTTCTGCTTGACGAAGTGTTTGCAGCGAAATGAAGGGTACTGGTTAACAAAGAAAAAGCTGTGCTAGAGCGCATGTGAAAACTGTTATATTTACATCTGAAAATTTCAGTGAGTTAACTGTTTTAAAGATTTCATTCTTCTGCTGATAGCCACTCTTTTTTCTTTACAGAAAAAAAAAAATTAAAGTTGTTGCATTGATCAAAAGTTTGGTTCTTGGGACAGTCCCATGCTTTATATGTACCTTCCAACCAACTTGGAGTGGGATAACCTTTGCATCTCAGCCTCTCCTTTCAAACTCCAAATGTCCAAGAGGCGTGGTCATTGTTAAAAAATACCATTCTAGAAGCACAGTCCAGATGTATTCCACACATTAAGAAAGGTGGAAAGAAGGCAAAACGATTACCGGCATGGTTAAAAGGGGAGGTGAAAGAAGCTATTTTAGCCAAAAGATCTTCATTCAAAAATTGGAAGAAGGATCCAACAGAAGAAAATAGGATAAAGCATAAACATTGGCAAGTTAAATGTAAGACATTGATAAGACAGGCTAAGAGAGAATTTGAAAAGAAGTTGGCTGTAGAGGCAAAAACTCACAGTAAAAACTTTTTTAAATATATCCGAAGCAGAAAGCCTGTGAGGGAGTCAGTTGGACCTTTAGATGATCGAGGGGTTAAAGGGGCACTTAGAGAAGATAAGGCCATCGCGGAAAGATTAAATGATTTCTTTGCTTCGGTGTTTACTGAAGAGGATGTTGGGGAGGTACCCGTAATGGAGAAGGTTTTCATGGGTAATGATTCAGATGGACTGAATCAAATCACGGTGAACCTAGAAGATGTGGTAGGCCTGATTGACAAACTGAAGAGTAGTAAATCACCTGGACCGGATGGTATACACCCCAGAGTTCTGAAGGAACTAAAAAATGAAATTTCAGACCTATTAGTAAAAATTTGTAACTTATCATTAAAATCATCCATTGTACCTGAAGACTGGAGGATAGCAAATGTAACCCCAATATTTAAAAAGGGCTCCAGGGGCGATCCGGGAAACTACAGACCGGTTAGCCTGACTTCAGTGCCAGGAAAAATAGTGGAAAGTGTTCTAAACATCAAAATCACAGAACATATAGAAAGACATGGTTTAATGGAACAAAGTCAGCATGGCTTTACCCAGGGCAAGTCTTGCCTCACAAATCTGCTTCACTTTTTGAAGGAGTTAATAAACATGTGGATAAAGGTGAACCGGTAGATATAGTATACTTGGATTTTCAGAAGGCGTTTGACAAAGTTCCTCATGAGAGGCTTCTAGGAAAAGTAAAAAGTCATGGGATAGGTGGCGATGTCCTTTCGTGGATTGCAAACTGGCTAAAAGACAGGAAACAGAGAGTAGGATTAAATGGGCAATTTTCTCAGTGGAAGGGAGTGGACAGTGGAGTGCCTCAGGGATCTGTATTGGGACCCTTACTGTTCAATATATTTATAAATGATCTGGAAAGAAATACGACGAGTGAGATAATCAAATTTGCAGATGACACAAAATTGTGCAGAGTAGTTAAATCACAAGCAGATTGTGATAAATTGCAGGAAGACCTTGTGAGACTGGAAAATTGGGCATCCAAATGGCAGATGAAATTTAATGTGGAAAAGTGCAAGGTGATGCATATAGGGAAAAATAACCCATGCTATAATTACACGATGTTGGGTTCCATATTAGGTGCTACAACCCAAGAAAGAGATCTAGGTGTCATAGTGGATAACACATTGAAATCGTCGGTTCAGTGTGCTGCGGCAGTCAAAAAAGCAAACAGAATGTTGGGAATTATTAGAAAAGGAATGATGAATAAAACGGAAAATGTCATAATGCCTCTGTATCGCTCCATGGTGAGACCGCACCTTGAATACTGTGTACAATTCTGGTCGCCGCATCTCAAAAAAGATATAATTGCGATGGAGAAGGTACAGAGAAGGGCTACCAAAATGATAAGGGGAATGGAACAACTCCCCTATGAGGAAAGACTAAAGAGATTAGGACTTTTCAGCTTGGAGAAGAGACGACTGAGGGGGGATATGATAGAGGTGTTTAAAATCATGAGAGGTCTAGAACGGGTAGATGTGAATCGGTTATTTACTCTTTCAGATAGTAGAAGGACTAGGGGACACTCCATGAAGTTAGCATGGGGCACATTTAAAACTAATCGGAGAAAGTTCTTTTTTACTCAACGCACAATTAAACTCTGGAATTTGTTGCCAGAGAATGTGGTTCGTGCAGGTAGTATAGCTGTGTTTAAAAAAGGATTGGATAAGTTCTTGGAGGAGAAGTCCATTACCTGCTATTAGGTTCACTTAGAGAATAGCCACTGCCATTAGCAATGGTTACATGGAATAGACTTAGTTTTTGGGTACTTGCCAGGTTCTTATGGCCTGGATTGGCCACTGTTGGAAACAGGATGCTGGGCTTGATGGACCCTTGGTCTGACCCAGTATGGCATTTTCTTATGTTCTTATGTTCTTATTGACCATATGGGGTTTCCCATTATTCAGATATACATGGTGGAGAGGTGTGATTGTGGGGGTCAGATAGGTGCCCCTCTTCATGTAAACCCCCGTGAAGGCAGCGAGGTCCCCAGATTCCATCTAGTAACATCAGAAGCCCCAAGGGGGTCTCCGTGCCTCAGACAAATTGTGGGAGAGACTCAGAATAATTTATGCTTGCTTTCTGCTGGTTTACAATGTGCATAGTCTTAGCTTTCTGCAGGGCCTCCTCAGAGCACTTGACCTTACTCCTTATCACTTACAGGAAGTCTGTGTGTCCTTAAATTCTTGCTGAATGCAGCTTCAAACCAAGTTTATATTGCAAGATTATTGATCCAACATACAGCACATATTACCAGATTCAAATAATGTCTCATTAAAGCAACATCTGATACAAGTTGGAAAAAGAGACACGCATAATTCAGATCGATTCTTTAGGAAGCTAGTAGGACAGTAGGAAAATACTATCCAATGACATCAAGTATCTGCAAAAATCATCCCAAAGCCTAGTGATTTTTTTCTCTTAGAGTATCAATGCATAAAAAAAAAATTGAATTTTAGCCACTAAACTCTGCAGCTATGACCTAGAACTCATACAGTGGCCACATATAGTCAACCTCAGGGACCCATTATTTTGCAACATGACTTTGGTCACCAGAGGACTCCTTTCACTTGTTCACAGAACATAGAAAGAAAATACAATCAACATCAGGTCAGGAAAGCCTTGTCTCAGAATATGAAAATGTTGCTTGGATATTTGCTTCTAAGCTTTCACTTGAATGCAGTTTTGAAATCAATTTAATTTATTCTAGCTTGATCTTTTTCACTTCAGGCACCTCTGCCACCTTCTGCCCACAGTGTTTTCCTCAATCATTCACAAAGGCTTTTATATAATACTTTTTTTTTTCATATTTGCTGCTGGGGAAATTATAAAAGTGTAAAGGAAAACGCATACTCCCTTGCTCAAGAGTGAGCAAAGGAGATGGAGTGAAGCCACAGACAACAGCAAGCATTCAGCAAATAGCTGAATAGTGAGCTGTGCTATATATGTAACAAGCCCTTTGTCCTGGCTGCTGTTAATCACGCAGCCAAGGAGTTCTAGAGGAAGATGGAAGATTCTGACTATTCTGTTTCACAGAGGAAATAACCTACGAAACTTACATTTGCTTATTTCCCCCAGAGCTATCTGCTGGACTCCCAAAGTTTATGATTATTAGCATCAGCCAGAATAAACTGCTTTTATAATGTTATAGTACCCTACCAAACTGGCTTTGTTTGCCTTGTTCTATTTAGTCTTGTTTGTTTGTTAAATAAAATAGGATTTTATACATTTTCCTGAGCAAATGTAAAATATGAGCTGGTTATAGAATCTCATCCATGGCAAAGAGAACAATGGGAGCGATTTAGCATTGGTTTGAGAATAAGAGAAAGATTAAAATTAGAGAACTGGATTGTTCTGTCTTCAACACTTATCTGAAGCCTGCTTGAAGGACAATAGTATAATAGATCTTAAGGGTTTACCTCTAGAAGTAGCATCACAGTAGCAGGGGTACTATAATAACCACTTAAGGGATTTAATTACTTGCTTTTAGAAATCCAAATTACAAATAAATACAGTAAGTGGTTCCCTGACCAAGAGGACTTACAAGGTAATAGGAAGATTTACTAAGCTGCAATATGCTATTGAGTTAAAAAAAAAAAAGTGTTTATTGTGGATAAATGCTGTAAGTTGCACGATATTGTCATATCACAGTGATATTGTGTGATATTTGCAATATCACAAGTTATTTTGGTCCAAAACATGCATTTATTACAAAGAGCTGCTTTTCATGTGATTTGCATACATACATTTTGCAAATAAATGCAAATTAGCTAATGCATAAGCAATCCTATACTAATAAAGTAATGTGGCTTGCCAAAAAGCTGGCAAGCTGTATTATTTTATCTACAGTTCAGGAGTTGTAGATATTTTCCAGTGGGAGCATCAAGACTCTGACACACATTCTGATGCTCCTGTGTTATTATATTTAAAAGGCCACATGGAGGAGTAGCCAACTGGTTAGAGCAGTGGGCTATGAACCAGGGAGATTAGGGTTCTAGTCCCACTGTTGTTACTTGTGATCATTGGCAAGTCACTATATCCACCATTGCTTCATGTACAAACTTAGGCCTAGATTTATCAAACTGCATGTGATAGGAAAAGGAGCATGTTTTATGTAATAGCCTATTTATCACAATGTGTGTTATCTTAGAACTTCACATAGGTATTATTACAAAGTATGTCAACTTTTCACACTTTGCCATAATACCTACCTAATTGCATTTCCCTATCTGCAAAGTACTCATTTTACACAGAGAGAGAGAGAGAGAGAGAGAGAGACTGAGACTTTTTACAAGACCCTGCTAGTAGTTAGCTATTTATGCTACAATAAGAGGCCCACCTAGTAACTCAAGGTGAGGTTTAGGTCGTAGTATAGGGGTTAGGGGCCACTTTTACATGCAGAGTGAAACGTACAAACAGAACAGTTCACTCTTGTGAAGATTTGATGTCCTTCAGGGTGAGGAAACTCACACAATGATGAGATATGTACAATGTTCTCGCAACCTAGCTTGATGGTCTCTCTACCTGGGTGGGTGGCCACACCCCTCACCAGAGAGGCGTGGCCACACTCAAAAATAAGAATGCTGATTTTGTTAAAGAACATGTCCTGTCTGACCCTGATGGCAGATTTGTCTTGGTGAATGATGTTCTTCAGGGAGTAAGGGTAGTCCTGGTTAATGTTTATGCCCCAAATCAGTACTCCTATAAGTATTTTACCACCCTTATGGCCTAATTAACATAGTGAGAAGGTTATGCCATCATAATGGGAGGGGACTTTAATATTACAGATAATCTTCTGGTGGACTGAAAGCCCAGGAAGAATAAAAAAGACATGGTCATTGGTTTCCTGTGCAATGAACTTCAACTAATATATTCCTGGTGTGCTTTGCATTTGGAAGATCTGGAGTTTACTCATTTCTCACAAGTGCTTAATGTGTGTATGCGTATTAACTACATCCTGGTAGTGGAAAACTTTTTTAGAAAATTGTCTTCTAGCTCTATCTGTGATATACCATTTTCTGATAATGCTTTGGTCCTTGCTTTTCTGCAGTTAATATTGAGGGAGAAGAATTCAAAGCAGTGGAGAATGTCACCCTTGCTGTATGAGGACAAACAATTTTCACTTTTTCTTATGAATAAATGGAAGGAATATTTTCACTTTAATTTTTTATTTGAAATTGACAAGGTGATCTATTGGAATGCAGCAAAATTTGAAATGCGGGGTCACATTCTGGCATAGCAGGCCAGTAAAAATTAAGAGAGGGATAAGAAAATGGTCACCGTCACTAAAAGGATAGCTGATTTGTGTATGCATGTGAGAGCTATGAATGATACATTAAAATCGGCACACCAGGAGTTAAATTCATTATTGACGGTCAGAGCACAACAAAATTTGGCTTATTATAAATACAAATTATATCAGTGGGAGAACAAATCAGGAAAGCTACTCACCAGATTTGTTAATTCTGAGTTGCGCTCCAAACCTTGTATAACCAATTTGATACATGATTTGAATACACATGTGTAAAGTCCATCTATTGTGAGAGCATTTGAAAGTTGTTATAATACTTTATATGCCTTTGGAATATTGGCAGAGGGGGAAAAACTCTTTTGTTTGATGGATTGACTCTTCTTTGTTTGGATGAGGTAGCTAGGAAAGGATTAAATGTGCCTATCCAGGAGAATTAAATTTTCAGGGTGATAAAACAATTATGACTAGTCAAAGCCCCAGGTCCTGATGGATTAGGTCCGGAGTTTTACAAATTATTGGGAGAGCTCACTATTACTCCCCTCAAAGACTTGTATCAAGAGGTGTGTGAAAGGGAGCGTTTGAACCTGGGCATAACTTGACAACAGTGATGCTCCTGCCCAAACCAAGCAAAGATCCTAAGGTTCCTGGAGCATACAGACAATATCATTATTGAACCAGGACCTTAAAATATTGGCAGCATTCCTTGAGCACCGATTAAATACAATAATCCAGGGTTTAGTTTCTCAGGACCAATCAGGATTCATTAAAGGCCGATTATCCAACAATAATATTCTTAAAGCTCTTTTGGCTCTCCACATGGCCAAAGACAAGAAAGGGGATGGTCTTCTGGTCAGCGTAGATGCTGAAAAAGCCTCTGATTGTGTGGAGTGACCATATTTAATCTGGGTTCTGGAGAAGTTTAGGTTGGGAGAACATTTTATCCAGTAGGTCAAATTATTTCATAATAAGCCACAGATCCAATTTATGATATCCAATTCATTTTCCTTGGTCATGGGCACTCGGCAGGGTTATCAGCTGACACCTTTGTTGTTTGTTATCATTGAAGCCCTAGGCTATTAAATTGTGCAACACTCCTGCATTTGAAGGCATATGTATTAGAACACTATTAAGTTTAGTTTATTTGGGGATGATATGATGCTGTTTGTAGGTAATTCTAAAAGTTGTCTCTGGGAGTTGATAAGGGTCATTAAATCATTTGAGTGGTTTGCAGGATTAAAGATTAATTATACTAAATCTGAAGCTTTCCCCTGGATAAATCTTTGAAGGAAAGATGGAACGGGTCTTTTTCTTTAGCATGGGCCATGGATCGTATGAGGTATTTACTCATTCAATTGGCCTGCAGTGTTGTATTTGATAAGGTTAAGAAACTGCTACAGAAATAGAAGTTGATCCCTTTGTCATTCTTAGGAAAATGTGCATTGGTAAAAATGGTGATACTGCCAAAATGTTTATATTGATGCAAATGATCCCAATATGGATTAAGAACATGGACATTTCTATGTTCCGCTCCATTATTAGTATTTTCATATGGGGAAATGGGAGAGCACGGACTGCATTGGATAACTTGAGGTTTGGAAAGAAGCAAGGGGGGTTGAATATACTGGACCTAAGGGTGTGCAATATGGCATGCCTTTTATGTCATATTCAGGATTGGGTTTCTAATCATGCCAAATTTGACATAGAAAGACTAATGTGGGCATGGACTGCCCCTTATAATCCAGGTAATCTAATTCACCTACCAAGTGCCTCTTTCCAAGTATTCTCAGGCTCCTGTTTATGATACAGAAAGTGTAGATTTAGTGGAGGAGGTAATTAAGACATAGTCCAACAATGTCTCCCTATTTATCTTTACTGGGTATTAGGGATGTGAATCGTTTTTTGACGATTTAAAACAATCGTCAGATATATTTTAAATTGTCAAAAATCGTTAGAGCCGCGATACAATAACAATTCCCCCGATTTATCGTCAAAAAATCATAAATCGGGGGAGGGGGGAGGGCGGGAAAACCGGCACACCAAAACAACCCTAAAACCCACCCCGACCCTTTAAAACAAATCCCCCACCCTCCTGAACCCCCCAAAATGTTTTAAATTACCTGGGGTCTAGTGGGGGGGTCCCGGCGCGATCTCCCGCGATCTCCCGCTCTCGGGCCACGGCTGCATTAATAGAAATGGCGCCGGTGGCCCTTTGCCCTTACCATATGACAGGGCAAAGGTAGCGCCGGCGCCATTTTGGTTCCTGTCACCCGACGTCACGAGTGCAGGAGATCGCTCCCGGACCCCCGCTGGACCCCCAGGGACACAAACTCACCACATAAAAATCTTGCAGTCGTTTTGTTATGGGATTGACAGTTGCTTGGTTTTGTTTGTAAATATTACTATCCTTAACATAAGGCCCGGGGGTAACCTGCACAGAGCGGCAGTTACAGCCCTTGGGGGGTAACCTGCCATGGGAAGCTTGCTGGGCAGACTGGACAGACCATTTGATCGTTTTCTGCTGACAATACTGTTACTATATGTGGCGCCCCTTTGGGTTGGCCACTCGATGGCTCTAGGTCCCTGCTTAGAACCGTTACACCTCTGAGTCTTCCTTTTTTTAAACTTCTTTTTATTCAACAGAGAATATAGCAGACTGTGACAGTATATACAGTATACACAATATTCAAAAAATTGTACACAAACTACAGTTTAACTCATTTGAACAACAGTCCACATTAAAGTACAAACAATGAAGTAAACACAAAGTGTGTTTCGTCTTCGCTTCTCTGTCTCTTTTTCTTGGAATTTTTTGCCCCACCCACCTGTAAGCCTTCCATCCCTCTCTGCCTCTCCCAACCTGGAGGGCTTGGATTGGATGCCTCCCCCTATTTAGTTCAGCCATTTGTTTATCCTATGTGGTCAGTTTTAGAAAGCTTTTTAACAGTGAGGATGTCTCTTTTCAACTCTCTGGTGAGGCCACCCAGCCTCATCAAGCAACTTAAGTCTGAAGAGATCCTTCATCGTGCCCTCCCTGCCAGAGGGTCCCTCCTCTATTAGTTAAAAAGAAATAGGCTTTAAGCCAGAAACCCCTTAGGGGCTCTCAGTTCAGAGGACTGAAGACCAGTGAGCTCCACTCTACTCCCTAGCGGGCCGATTCAGTAAAGTCCACGGGAGAGCGGACGAACGACCGCTCTCCCGGCGCGCGCACAGGCCACTCACCTGTGCGCGCGATTCTGTATTTAAATTAGGTGGCACTAGCGCGTCCCTAGCGCCTCCTTTTGACCCGGAGCAGCGGCTGTCAGCGGGTTTGGCAGCCGACGCTCAATTTTGCTGGCATCGGTTCTCGAGCCCGCTGACAGCCACGGGCTTGGAAACCGGACACCGGCAAAATTGAGTGTCCGGTTTTCGGCCCGACAGCCGCCAGCCCATTTTACATTTTTTTTTTTACTTTTTTTTACCCTTCGGGACCTCTGACTTAATATCGCCATGATATTAAGTCGGAGGGTGCACAGAAAAGCAGTTTTTACTGCTTTTCTGTGCACTTTCCCGGTGCCGGCAGAAACTAGCACCTACCTTTGGGTAGGTGCTAATTTCTTAAAGTAAAATGTGCGGCTTGGCTGCACATTTTACTTTCTGTATCGCGCGGGCATACCTAATAGGGCCATCAGCATGCATTTGCATGTTGAGGGCGCTATTAGGTGCCGCGGGTTGGATGCACGTTTTCCGCCCCTTACTGAATAAGGGGTAAGGGAAAACGCGCGTCCAACCCACCTGTAGATGAGCAAGACAGGTGACGGATCCTGCTGGAAAAGAATTTTGATGGGTAAAGATGTCTCCAATTTTCCTTAAAGAAAGTAGTTTACACAATTGCATAGTGGGAAGGTTTTCCTGACTCACTCTGCCCCACAGGATCCAGAGCTGGGATAAACCTGGTACTCCTCTTGTTCTACTTTTCCTGCAAAAGGAGAATGATCAAGACTAGGAGTCCTGAATCGCATCTCCACTATGGGACCAGGACAAGCTGGGTGTCCAAGAATGAGATGGATTCAGGTAGAGCTGTGGTTTAGTTGCTGGGAGAGCTTTGTACACTTAATATCACCATGGGAAGCTTCATCCAGATGCCTGAAATAAAGGCCACCTACCTAAAAAGAAACTCACTTCCGTACCATCAGTCAGTTGTAACCTCAGTATTATGGACAGGATGAACTTGAATTTAATTATTGCAAAATCAGTAAACTATTTTAACACCCAGAGCTTGGTCTTGCCTGATTTGTCCCAGCATCTCATCACCTTGGGATGCAGCTACTAGCAACACAACACACATGTGAAATGACATACCATCATCTGACCCATAAGTGAGAGTTAAGCATGGGAGAAGTGCTAGCGGATGCATGCCCCGAAGAGAACAAATACGTTTGTGTGCCCTTGGGACCTAAATCTCCCCAGCAAGGGTTACATATGTGTATATATGGATAAGAGCCAAGCACAGCTTTCTGATTGGGAGTTTCACACTCTTTTTAAAAAAAATCAGTTTGAGACCATACAGCCTTTTTGTAAAAGCATAGAGGCCTGCATAGTCTCAAATTGCCATTAGAGAGAGATGTGTCCTCCAATCAGTATCAAAGCCCTTTGCTTCAGCAGAGCTTGAGTAGACAAACTGGCGTCCATGCTAGGCCGGCATTTCTCAGTCTCAGCACAAACAGAGGAATGCCCATGATGATCTGCTATCCATCTTCCATTGTCTTTGGTTCAGAGTGAAAGAGCTCCTTTAAGATATACTCAGAAAATGTTGGTAGGAATTCTCCTTACAGCTCCAACCGGGGGAAAAAAAACCCCTAGGGAAAATAAAAAGGAAGATATTTGGTTCTATGAAATCCGAGTATTTGCAGTTTACACTAAAACATCTGGAATGAAGGGTGCAGGAATTCAGATTATTCCCACCCTGTAGAGAACCTGCGTTGTTATCAGTGATGTAGAAGTAACATTACGATAGTTATTCTCTGTAATAATCCCCTTTCCATAACTCCCTGAAGGGTGGGGGCAGTTAGACTTGTAGCCTTGCAGTCATAATGAGAACTTAAACCTGCAAGCTGTAGCCAGGTCATCTTACAGTGATAAATATCTATTTACCTGGATAAATGCCTTTGAAAATTGTTCTCCCCAGATTTCTTGAACAACATTTGCACGTTAAAGGTGTTTTTTATATTTCAGAAATGCTTTGGCGGAGGGGGGGGGGGGGGGGGGGAGTTGGAGGAGGATTTGCTGTTAATTTAGGTTCCATATGTCTTTGCTGTTAATGTCTGTTAAACATGTGCTTTGCCTGTATGACTAGATTTGGAGCAGAATGCAGAAAGCAAAAAGATAAATTAATGTGTGCTGTCGAGGGTATGGTGCACACACTTACACGATGATTTCTGAATACTAAAGAGACCACAGGAGTCATTTTGTGGCTGTATGGCAAAAGGGTAGCAATTAGCTAAAAAAAAAAATTACCCTTCAGCTGTAATCAAATCTTTGTCTAATGTGTTCTCTGTTTTCCATCACTAGATTGCATAATAATTAAAAATAAACTTAGCTTAGTCATTTGAAGCTCCATTTGTTCCTCTATGTGCTCTTAAATTTTCAGTCTAAACCTGAAATGCTCTTTCTTTCCACGTTCAGCACGGGATGTATTTTCACAAAATATCACAGGGAAGGAGAATAGAACATCTTCTATACAACCTTTAGCCAGACAAACTCTGTGCACACATATTGGGCACATAGTTAACAGACTCAAAAAGAATTAGCAAAAGTTGGAATCTCGTGAGCAGTAGCACCAGTTATCAAGACTTCAACCTTGTCCATGTGTGCTTCTTTCATACACTGTATTTTCATAGTTCAATCATTTAAAAAAAAAAAAAAAGTCCATCAAAAATGGGGAGTATATCTCATATTATTTACCCCCTTCTTGGATCAGAAATGACTGAGCAGCAGTGCTTCCCCATCCACTTACATATACAATTCAAGCTTCTCTTACTCGCCCGTAAATGCATGCACTCTGCAGCAACTCCTTCCTTCTCTTCTCTTCTCTCTCTCTCTCCACGCAATTCCTCATGAACTCCGTTCATCCGGCAAGTTATTCTTAATTGTTCCCTTTTCCTCCACTGCTAAATCGCAGCTCCTCACCTTCCACCTTTTTTAAATCCTGGCCATTTCTTTACCATAAATGCACCTCCCATACACGCGGTTGTCATGTATGTCTGTCTTAACTAGATTGTAAGATTCATGGAGCAGGAACTGTCTCTCATGTGCCTAGGTGCAGCGCTGCATATATCTAGCAGTGCTTTAGAAATGCTAGATAATGATAGTAGTATTCAAGCTTCAACTGCTACCTGATCATCTCAAGAAAACTCTTTATCAATGGTTGAACATGCTTGTAGGTGGATGTGACTGTACAGGAATGGGGCTGGGAGAAAAGTGCATTGTTTGTTTTTTGTTTTAAAGGAGCTGGGAAGCTGTCCTGGAGAATGCAACTAAAATAAAAATAAATATATATCAAGAATCATACAGTGCCACTGATCTTGTCATGCTCTTCATCCTCTTACTGTATAAATTTCAAAGCTTGTTTAATTCTTTTTAGGATTTTTAGACTGTCCAATTTAATTAAATGTACTCCTGGTACACTCTCAGCCAAGTGACGATTTCAGTTACCCAGGAGGATCCATTTCCTTGGATCTGTAGAGTGTCCTTAGTATATTTGCAAAACCCAAGGATTTCTGTAATTGTACAGAAAAACTCCTTGTGCATATATTTGACACATGGTAAACAGACACAAAAAGGGGCCGAATTAGCACAAGTTTGAAACTTGTGAGCAGTAGTGATGATCCTCAAGGCTTCATCCCTGACCGCTGTCCATTTGTGGGTTTTTCATATACATTCATAATTCAATCATCTTTAAAAAACCTATCCGAAGTGGAGAGTATATCTTTACATTTACTTACTTCGTGCTTGGATCAAATAATCAGACTCAGCTTTGACCTGGTTTAAATATGAGCCTTAGTATTTCATGTATCAAATGCTTGCATTACTGTTAAATGATTAATGCCCAGTGCAAACTGGTTTTTCAGTCTAGAAATGTTAGCGCCATATTTTTGGCGCTCGTTTTTTGTAACGCTAAAAGTGCTGATTTTGCCAGCAATGTACTGTTTCCTGCATATATTAAGGGCTGGATATTAAAAGGGTTACGCGCGCCGGGCCTATTTTAAAAAGGCCCAGCGATGCACGTAAAGCCCCGGGACGCGTGTAAGTCCCGGGGCTTTACAAAAGGGGCGGTCTGGGGGCGGGGCAGGGATGGGTTTGTGTGTTTGCAGCCTGCCGGCAGGCGCAGAAAATAAGACAAAGGACAAGGGGGGGTTAGAGTAGAGCTGGGGGGTGGAAGGTTAGGGGAAGGGGTGGGAAGCTCAGGCTAGGGGGGAGGGAATGGGGGAAGGCAGTGTGGCTCGGCAGGTATAAGGTGCACATTGTGCACCCCCTTGTGTGCGCTGACCCCCGATTTTATAACATCGGGCATACATGTGCGCGCCAGGTAGGGCGTGCACATGTAGGCTGCGCGCGCTTCTTAAGTGTACCCTGGTGTACCAGGAAGTCCTGGACAGCTTGAGATTTGTGAATTTTTAATATTGAAACTTTTTCTATCAAGCAGCTGACCACTCCACAAGCATCTTTAGATCACTTCTCATACCATCTGCTTCCTCAGCTGAAACCACTCTGTTTTAGGTATTAGCATCATCTGTAAAAAAAAAAAAAAAGACAATTTACCAGCAACACAGGGCTACATAAGTACATTAAGAAAAGGAATGGGGGAGTAGCCTAGTGGTTGCAGCAACCAGATGAGAACCAGGGAATCCAGCTTTCAAATTCTGCTTCTCCCATTGCCATTCCTTACGACCTTGGGCAAGTCACCTCACCCTCTAGTGCCTCAGGTACAAATTTAAGGCCTCATTTACTAAGGAAAAATAGCACAGCTTTACTGCCCCCACAAATACCACGCAATGGCGGCTCCATGGCTATGGAGCTCCCATGTCTTAAAGAGGCCATTTGACCCCAACTAATACTCCCCAAAAAGTGGCAAAGACCCCGAGAGTTGCTGAATACTCCCTGCCTCCCCCACCACCAATACCACCCCTAGAGGCAGCCAAAGTTCCCCTAAAAGAGGTTTACCCATTTAAGGACCCAGACCCAGACCCTGCCCTCAACCCCCAACCACTCCCATTGGGACAAAAATAGCTCTTCCAGGAGTTAGCTCCCCCACCCTCCTAACACTCCCTGGACTTACCAAGCTTGCCTGGGTGGTATAGTGGAGGCCTGGCATGTCCCCTAGGCTCTGGATCTGGCAGCAACCATTTACCAAAATAGTGCCAGCTTCCCTGTCATGTGATGGGGCAAAGGCAAGCTAGCAGCCAGTTGACGCCATTTTGGAAAATGGCCACACTGGGTCCAGGGCCAACTAGACCATCAGGGCAAGTTTGGTATGTCCAGAGGAGGTCAGGAGAGTAAGCAAGAAAGGGGGGGCAGCTACCAGGGGAGATTTTTTTTTACCAAAGAATGAGGGATTGGGAACAAGCCTTGTTACCAGGGTTCTTAAATGGGTAAAACGTTTTGGGGGGAACTTTGGCTGCCTCCAGGGGCAGGAAGGCAGTGGGACAGGGGTTCTTTGAGACACATGGGGGAGGTTACTTGGAACAAATCAGCCCTCTTAAATTACTACCACAGGAGCATCAGCACCCCCATTAGCATCCCAGGAAAAGTTAGCTACAAATCCTAAGTTGTAGCTAACTGTCGCACAATTAGCATGGCTTGTGGGTTTTCTAGCAAGCCATGTTATTTGATTTGCATTAAATTAGCTAATAATGAGCTGCTTTATATGCATTAACATTCAAAGCAGCTCATTACCATCATGGTTTTATGAGGGGCAGAATAATGCGTGGTATTTTAAATACCGTACTTTATCACTGCATTAAGCCATTAACCGTGCAGTAAATGCCTCATACAGCTTAGTAAATGAGGTCTTTAGATAGTAAGCCCTCTGGGCCAGGGAATTTCCTACTGTACCTGATTGAAACTTGCCTTGAGTTTGCTAACTAGAAAAAGTTTGTCCATAAGAAAACTAGATGCAATCTGTATTGTGCAGCTTTTAAAAGCCTTATACTTCTGCCTTTAATTTGAGTGACCATCATGATTGCATCGATGAGAATACAAGGCCAGTATGTGTTAAGCTTATTGGAGTGGAAACCCTCTCTCATGCTCCCTCAATTACTATCTCTCTGATTCACTTTCTCTCCAAATCATCCGAGGTCTGGTTCTTTGACCAGGATTAGATGTGTTCGTATCCCCTAAAACAGCAGTTCTCAACCAGTGTGTCGCCAAGCACATGCAGGTGTGTCACCACTCTTCCCAGTCCCCCACTGACTCAGCTGCACCCCCTGCCCCAGCAAAATAGGAATTCATCCTCCGTCCGGGCTTAAAATGCTGATAACCCGGGCGAAACGCAGCAGGAGAGCTGGAGCCAGCGGCATCAGCATGGTCTCTTCTTCCCGCCCCCTGCAGCCCGGAAGAGGAAGTGGCATGCAGCGGCCATGCATGTGGGAAGAAGAGACCATGCTGGTGCATGCAGCATCAGCCTGAAGAAAAGAGGCGTGGCCTGAAGAAGCGCAGCACGGAGCAAAAGAGAAGCAATGTCAGCCTCTTGAGGCCACAAGCGCTGGAAATGAAGGAGGCTGCTACTGCCGCTAATGATGAAAGTGGAGGAGGCTGCTGCTGTTGCTAGTTCGGTTGGGGGGGAGACAGAGAGATAGTGAGTGAGTGAGTGAGTGAGTGAGTGAGAATATGTGTGTGTGTGTGTGTGTGTGTGTATGTGAGTGTGTTTGTGTGTGTGTGTGTGTGTGTGTGTGTGACAGCATGTATGTAAGTGAGTGATGGAGAGCCTGTATGTGTAAGTGTGTGATTGAAAACCTCTTTGTATGAAAGAGAGTATTTGTGTGTGATTGAGATCCTTTGTGTGTAAGAGAGATAGCATGAATATAAGTGTATGATTGAGAACCTGTATGTGTGAGAGAGATCATGTGTATGTATGATTAAGAGCCTGTGTATATAAGTAAGAAAAAGAGTATGTGTGCCTGTGTGTGACTGAGATCCGGTGTAGGTGAGGGAGTATGTGAATATGTGATTGACAGCCTGTGTGTAAGAGAGAGAAAGAAAGATATCATGTGTGTAAATGTATGATTAAGAGCCTATATAAGCGAGAAAAAGCATGTGTTTATGTGCATGATTGAGAACCTGTATATGTAAGTGAGAGAGAGAGCATGTGTGTGATTGAGAGCCAATGTGAGAGAGAGCCCTTGTGTGTGATAGAGAGAGGAGAAAGCTGCAAGCAAACCATCCCAGCTCCTCCTGCAAATTCAAAACAATCTCAGGGCACCTGGATATCAAATGTTCCAAGGTATGCAGAACAAAGCATTTTTTTTTTATCCTTATTTTTCATTATTGGGTCTTTGTGTCTGCTATTTTGAAATATTTTATTGGTATCTAGACATTTTTTATATGAGGTTTTAATTGGATATTCCATTCATCAGCTATTTTGAAATCTGTTCTTGGATTTACTGCTATTGATTTTATATTTCTTGATTTATTTTGAGGACTGGCAAAGTTTCTCTTTTTCCTTTGTTACACTGCATACAGTTTGTTACACTGGCTAGTTACAGTTTCCAGTTCAGTTTTTCTCTGCATGTTTCTAGATATGCTTTATGGTCTCTTTATTCTTTGTTAGGTGAGGGTCAGCACATGTGAATTAGGTGAGGTTTTCTGCTGGCTTGTAGTTTCTATGTAGGGCTCTATAGCAGCCTGGCTTGGTCCATTTTCCTAAGAGGAGGTATATTGGGGTCTTATGGCCTGGTGTAATATTTTCAGTGTTGCTTTTTCTTAGGTAAGGTGGTTACTGTTTGAGTGCTGGAAGTTGGTGCTGTTTTGGTGTGGATGTTTAATATTTATGCAATTTTTGTTCAGAGTACTTATTTTTCCCCTGTGTCATTCTTAACAATAAAAATAATACTGGGCCTTTATTTTTTATTTCCGCCATGAATTGTAATGAGCAATGTGTCACACATGTGAGCATGGTCTATCAGGTGTATCACAATGGGAAAAAGGTTGAGAACCACTGCCCTAAAATATCTCCCTTCCTTCTATACTTGTATCTTCCATATTCAGCAGCATATTTCAGTGCATCAAGATGTGTTGATCATTGATCACTCCACTTCTTTCCTGATGTACCTTATGTGATGAATGATATGGTATGTGAATTATGAAATAACACCCTTTGTTTTATTCATTTCAAAAACAGTGCAGAAAATTCAGTTTATTCCTCTGCAGTAGGAAGTCCCTGTTGCTTGACAATGCATTACAATTGACAGCTGAGTGGTTCTGAAGTTGCATTGCTTGCATGTTTCATTTTTAATCTATTATCTTAAATTACATTTTTAACTAGATATAAAGCAATGAGTATTTTTTTAAATATTTTATGAGAAGAAAGTCTTAGCTTGCAAAAATAATTGTTGATCTCACAGAAAAATTTGGAGAATTACCAGAATAAAAAAATAGCAAAAATGAGGCGTCAGCAACTTTTTTCTTTATATGTTCAATGTAGAAGCATCAAATTATGATTGAGAATATTTCTATATTATTCCATCAGTTAATTACTTAATTGCATATCTATATATATTACAGGCATACATTCAATATATATTTACACACACACACACACAACATATATATATAGCAAACAAACCTTCCTGAAGCACTAATGCAAGTAATATTTATCTGATAAAAAACCATTTTTTATTTTAAATTTAACATATAATGAAAAATAGCAAACTTTACAATCAAAAACTAAACAAAGAGTGCAGTATATAGCAATATTTTCACCAAAATGAAATTTGAACACAGAGAAATATTTGCCAAGAAGCTATAGATAGAAATACTATGTCTAGATCATTCCAAAGAAAATTTATAAAAGTTCATATAGTTTAGCAGATCTGTAATATTGCTTCTTGCCAATACAGTTTATTTCTTCCCTCATTAGTAATTGTCAGATTTCTCTACCAATGTCAGATTTCTCTGCCCAACACCGTAAAAGGCTTCTTCAGGAAGAAAAAAACTACCTGGCTCACTCACAGAGCTAAGCAAATGAGTACCCTGATGCTGTGTAAGAAAATATAGTTGTGTTCAGTAATAGATTTGCTCCTGCTTACTTATTGATTTTTCCTCATATGTGCTTTAATTCAGCATTATTTGGACCAAAAAGGAACCTGAACGAAGCTGAGTTTGGTCGTATGTATATGTCTGTATAATGTATAGATATGCAATTAACTGATGGAATAATATAGAAATATTCTCAATCATAATTTGCTGCTTTTAAATTGAAACTAAGAAATTGCCATGTTGGGTCAGACATGTAAAGAAACAAGTTGCTAATATGGAAGATTGGCACTGGGCATCCCAACTTGGGCACAATCGAGCATGCAAGACCATTTGGGCAAGGCATGCCAAGTGAAATCAAAGAGTAAGCTCTCTAGGGAGAGAAACTACAGCCATTAGGGATGCAGAGCACCAAAGTGCATACTAGGGATGTGCAGCAGGGACGGATTCATCCGATTCAGTATTCGTATTCATCGGGACCCAAATCCGTTGCATCCGTTTTCGGGGGACCCCAATTCGTCCATTAGTTACATATGGTATTCGTTTCCCATTAAAGTTGAAAAAAACTCCATCCCAACCCCCCACCCTCCTGACCCCCCCCCCCTCCCCCAAACTTGCCAAAAGTCCCTGGTGGTCCAGGGGGGGTCCTGAAGCGATCTCCTGCACTCAAGCCATCGGCTGCCGGTATTCAAAATGGCACCGATAGCCTTTGCCCTTACTATGTCACAGGGGCTACCGGTGCCATTGATCGGCCCCTGTCACATGGTAGGAGCACAAGATGGCGCTGGCCGTACATTGCTCCTGCCATGTGACAGGGGCCGATCAATGGCACCGGTAGCCCCTGTGACATAGTAAGGGCAAAGGCTATCTGTGCCATTTTGAATTTTGGAGCGGCCTCGGAGCGAATGGGGAAAGCCATCGGGGCTCCCCTAGGGCTCAGTGTGCACAAGGTGCACAAGTGTGTACCCCCTTGTGTGCGCCAACCCCAGATTTTATTACATACGCGTGGCTGCGTGCGCATGTTATAAAATTGGGCGTAGATTTGTGCACGTTGGGTTGCACACACAAATCTATGCCTGCGCGTAGATATGAAAATCTGGCCCTATCTGAATTCAAAAAAGCATGGGATAAATACAAATGATCTCTTAGAAAGTGATGAGAATTATAATGATAAATTGATCGGACAGATGGGCTAACTAGATGGGTGATATGGTCTTTTCTGCCTTCACATTTCTGTTTCTTTTGAGTGGGCATTTTCAGCTGAACAGTATGCACTTTGACACTGTGGATCCAGCTACAGGTTCCCTTCCTCCCCCATACCCCTCGGAGAGTTTATGCTTTGTTAAACTACTTGTAGGTACCAACCTCAGAGAGTTTGTGCTTTGATTTTACTTGCCATTCCTAGCCAAAAATGATCTTGGATACAAGAATTTGCTCTCTGGAGTGGACACTTTCAGCTATCTGAACAATGTGTAAACTCCCTGGGATGGGCATCTACAGTTAAACAGTATGCCAAAATTGGGATGCACAGCACTAGTGTACTGTTCAGCTGTAGGTGCCCACCTCAAGAGCTTACACTGGCAATTAAACTCCTGGATCTGAGGTGGAGTAAACTCATATTTCTGGTGGCCAAATTTATTCTGTTGCTGTATGCAATCTGATAGAAGCAGCTAGAGCTAGACACTACCGCACTGAGCACAGCAATAATATAACATGATGCTGGCCACCAAAAATGTGAGTTAAGTTTTACTCTGCTCTGACCCAAGAGTTAAAAGCGTTAAGAAAAGGGGGAACTCAAGATGGCTGCTTCTGAGCAGACGTGTTTGCAGCTGCTCCCATGACATTCCCTGTTTTCTTTATACTATATCTCTAAAATATTTTCCTTCTATGGGGAAAAGAAAGGGAGCTGTAAAGAAGGGGAAGCCTCCTATGATGTTGACTACCCTTCGTAAATCAAAAATACTGGAACATGCACTCAGGGGCAGTTCTATCACTAGGAAGGTTGAGGCGGCCACCTCAGGCGGCAAAAAGTACCCCCTCAAAACACCTGTGCCACAGCCGCCTCACCCTGTATCCAGCTAGAAAATGCCTGCAGCAGAAACACATCAACGGCACATATTTGTGACATACCTGCAGGGCTCCTCAGCCTCGCTGATGTGTTTCTTCTTTGGGCATTTTCTAGCTAGTGTGTTTATGGAGTAGGAAGAAGATGGCAATAGCGAGAATTGGATGTGCTTGTGGGGCTCCCAGCTTTTGGGGCTCCCAACCCCACAAGCAGGAAGAAAACAGCGGTAGAGGCAGCAGCGGCACAATTTATAATGTGCACGCAGGGCACCCGGCCTCGCAAGCACAAAGACAGAAGCAGCGGTGGCGCAGGTTTATGAGGTACCTGCAAAGGGGGGAGGGTGTCCTAGGCCCCCATGGGAAGAAGAAAACAGCAGAAGCAGCTGAAATTATGAGGTGCTAGCGGGGATCCCACAACCTGCAGGCAGAAAGACAATTCTGGGCCAGCACTGGAGTATGATGTGAAAAAAAGAAAACCCGATGAGTAGACTATAAGGGAAGGGAAGAGAAAGTAGGAGTGTGAGAGAGAGGGAATGGCATGGGAGGGGAGTGTTTAAATGAGAAAGAGGACAAAAGGTAAAAGGAGTGAGTGAGAAGGGGAAGAAGGAAGAGAAAGAAAGCAAAGGAGACTGAGTGAGAAGAAAGGGGAGACAGAGGAGCATGTGAGTGGGTATGCATATATTGGAGCATGTGTGTGTGAGTGAGCTTGTGTATGTGTGTGTGTGTGAGAGAGAGAGAGAGAGCATGTGAGAGTGTGAACAAGCATGTGTGTGTGTGTATATATGAGAATGAACATGTGTGTTAAACAGTATGGGCCGTAACCCTTTTAAAACCCTTTTAAAACCCCCCTGTGAGCGCCGAGCCTATTTTGCATAGGCTCGGTGGCGCGCACAAGCCCCGGGACACGTGTAAGTCCCGGGGCTTGCAAAAAGGGGTGATCGAGGGCGTGGCCAGGGGGCGTGGTTTCGGATCGGGGGCATGTTTGGGGGGCGTGTGGGCGGTCCGGGGGTGTGGCCGAGTGCCCTGACACAGCGGCCTGTGTCGGGGCCTGCCGCACCGGTGCGCGTAAGTTACTACTGCCCGGAGGCAGTAGTAACTTTTCAGATAAAGGTGGGGGGGGGTCTAGATAGGGCCAGGGGGGTGGGTTAGGTAGGGGAAGGGAGGGGAAGGTGCGGGGGGGGGTGGAGGGAACGGGCAGCGCGTGCGGGGCTCGGCGTGCGCAAGTTGCACAAATGTGCACCCCCTTGCGCGCGCTGCCCCTGGATTTTATAAGATACGCACGGCTACTCGTGTATCTGATAAAATCCGGCGTACTTTTGTTCACGCCTGGTGCGTGAACAAAAGTATGCGTGCTCGCTATGTTTTAAAATGTACCCCTATGTGAATATGGGAGAGAGTGGACAAGGTCTGTGTGTAGCCCCCCATTCCCACACTAATCCAGGACAATTTCAGAGTAACTGGAATTCAAAAGTTCCCAGATATGAAAAGCTGGATTTTTTTTTAATCCTTATTACTTTTAATTATTATTGGATGTTATTTGATGTGTCTGATATTTTTACATATTTTATTGGTTTTTGAGAACTTTGGAAATGTTTATATGAATTTAATTTTAGAATGTTATTCTATTCGTCAGCTGCCTTGAAAAATTTATTTTTTTATTTGCATGGTTTAATATTATGACAATTTTATATTTCCTGATTTTATTGTTTTATGAGCAATGGTGATGTTTCTGTTTTTCCATTGTTGCACTGCATACAGAGTCTGGTTTTTAGCGATTTCCAGTTCAGAATTTTGTCTGCATATTTCTATTTGTACTTTATCGTCACTTTATGCTGCATTTGGTGAGGGTCTATCTGTGTTCTGGTGTGTGACTGAAGTAAGGTATTCTGCTATTGTATAGTTTCTATGTAGGGATCTATGACAGCCTGTCTTATTCTGTTTTCTTAATAGGGGTTGTATTGGTATTTTAGAGTCTGGTGTAATATTTGCAATGTTGCATTTTCATGGGTAGGATTTTTACTGTTTGAATGCTGATCTTTAGTGCAGTTTTGAGTCTGAGGTTTACTATATTGTAATTGTAGTTCAGTTTATTCATGGCTTTTAGAGGGCTAAGCTCAAACCTAACAAATTTTACAATACTCCTAATACCATATGAGCTCCAAGTGGCTTTTTTGCAGGGTTTTCTCACTGGCATCACAGCATTGCATGTAAATATTGTTGTAAGTGATATTTTTATATCAGAAGACAGTACTTTGCATGTCTTTTTTTATGTAAAATCTATTATTCATGCATAATTTTAATTGTGTGTGGTGAGAGCTGGGGAAATGGGGACACATAAGGGTGTAAGATTCGACGAGCACCTAACACTCTTGCACTGGCCCTGAAAGAGTGTGCCATGCATAGACCTTTATTAATCACACATCTTCCACTTACCCAAGGTACAAATACTGAGGAAGAATGGGAGCAGATGGTAGGGTTCCGACACTCTTATCTGTAACACCTCTGGGAACTCTGACCCCTGCCTGCACACTTCCCCAGCATTTCAAGTCATTGAAAGGGCCAGACTGCAAGGGGGACACCACCTCCTTGCCATCGCAGTAATTTGACCTGTGCCATGCCTCAGGAGGCGAGAGGGGAGGGGAGCACCATCTCTTCCTTCATCTTAGGCAAGCAGATTGCCTTGAGCTGCCCCTGCATGCACTTACCTGAGCAGCGGCAGAGGAGTCCGGCTTGACTGAAACTGGGGAATTTAGTCTGTCGGCGGCTGAAATTTCTCTTAGCCTCAACCTCCGATCCACACCGAGGCCTCCCGGCAGTGCTGCCTTCTTTGCAGATGACTCACTGGAGTGCATTGGAAGCGTCGAAGTTCATGCCATGGCATCTGTTAGCATCCTCCCGTCGCAGCTGGCGCAAGCTTTGCAGCTGGGCTTGGTGGAAGAGATACTAGAACGCCAGGAACCGTTGAGAGTTACAGAGGCGATGGCTCCTCGGTTTGCTACGCCGGCTGGGATGAATGATGGAAGTTCGTCGGCTTTTTCATCTCAACCCTTAGCCCTCATTTCTGGTCTCCACTCTAAGACTTCCTTAGAAAAACCTGCTGTGAGAACTTTGGAAAGTTTGTGAACAGTAATGACGGCCACTGAAAAAGTCAGCATCATCTCTTGTTCTTACTACAGATTTGCACTCTAAATTTCAAGTTCATGATCAAAGAATTTCAATTATGGAAAAGAAAGTATCTGAGGTAGAACCTTCCTTATTGGAAGCTAAAAAGGTGCAGACCAACATAGTTAAGGATGTATCTTTATCATCACAGTGGATTGAAAATATTTCTTTATTTAGACATTTTATATACCATCATTCAAATGAAGACCACAATGGTTTACAAAAGTAACATTCATACTATAGATCAACACAACAGGGATTAATTTAAATCCACTGTGATTTTCTCATACATATTAACTAAAGGTCTAGGACAGCAGGCTTGTAGCACAAAAGTTCTATTTCAACAATTTTCACATAATAGTCAGTTAGTTGTCTTAAGATACTTAAAATGTCTCGTTACTTATTGAGAACTCTTTGAATTTGGGTTCTTAATTTTCCTGACGTTTCTCTGATTTCTTCATCTGAGTTCTTCACCGCTTATATGAAGGAGGTTTTGTTAATTCCAGAGGCTGCATTACCTCCTGTTGAGAAGATTTTCTTCCTACCTGTTTCTAAGAAAGCCCCTGGTATTCCCTCAGTGGAAGTTCCTACAGATTTATCCATCTTTCTAGAGAACTCTGGCAAGAAAAATGTGGTGGGACATGCTACTCTGCTCGTGACTTTTGTTTTCATGCAGGATCATAACAGTGTTTTTCGCTTGTATTTCTGTCATAAAGATGGCCTGTTTAAAGGACAGAAGATCTAGATGTTTCCTGATTTAGCCAGAGCTACACAGAAATGTAGGAGGAAGCTCTTAGCCATGAAATCTGAAGTAGTGTCTCTTGGGGCTACCTGCATTATTCTTCTTCCTTGTAAATGTGTTATAACTTTGGATGCCTCAAGGTTTCTTTTTTTTTTTTTATCAACATAGTTGAGAGAGTTTATAGATGCTAGACATAGCTCTGTATTGTAGCCTGCCTCTGGTAGCATGGTAATATAAGATAAGGGTAGTATTCTGCTCTGAAGTTTTTATCCTTTTTGTTAATAATTCTTTATTTCCCTTTTAGCCAAGCCCCACAGCTATTTGCTGTTCCCCCTTATATCAGGGTCTAAAGTTGACTTATGTCATAGATGCTTTTTCCTGTATATATATATTTTCCTTATGATTTTCATTCTGTTGCACATAATGCTTTTTTTTCTTGTCAAATATTGTATATATTTTATTTTGATATAAATGCATAAATAAAAAGTTTAAAACGTGTTTAGAAAATATGCTTCAAGCTGTCCGCCCTTTAACACTTTTTTCTACGTTGCTGGGGAATAGCTACGGTTGGCAACTGACTCCAGATGTTCAGGACACACTGTTCCAGTCCTGGTTTTACCCCATTGCTTGCAGGGATTGTAGCCTTGCTTTTCTAAGGACCTGCAATAGGGAAATCAGAACTACAATTCCCTGCGTGCAATGGGGTAAAACCAGGACTGGATTAACCTGTCCTGAAAATCTGGATCCAATTGGCAACCCTAGGAATAGCTAATGCCTTCTTTTACATGAGATTTGCTTGAATCTATGCTAATTTTAACACTGTTTTTTAATCCTGGTTTAGCATGTCTTTTTCATGAGTTAAAACCCCTGTTAAATACCAGAGTTAACGTCTCACAGAAAAATACATGCTAAAACAGGATTTAAAAAGCTGCATTAATGTTAGTGTGCTTTATTACATTGACCCCATTGTTAATAAAGGTGTTCACTACAGGATCTACAAAGGTTTTCTGGAATCCTAAGCAAAGGGTACAGGAAGGGAAGGGAGTGTGTGCTTACCCATCCGGTATAGTCTTGTTTGCACTCTGTAGCGTAAGAATCATTTCATGAGCCAGAATTTACAGATATTGGGGTACTGTAGGTGTGGTGAGAGACAAACACAATTAGAGAGATGTCCAGGTAGACGGGCCTGGATTTAGGACTAGGCATATGCCTTGGTCGCCAAATTCTGAAGGTCCGCTGCTTGCTTTCCAGGGGGAAGGAAGCAACTGGCCCTAAATCCTCTGCCTATGGGTACTGTCATCTCAAATCCAGCTGTGCACATAGATTATCAGTTTGGAGAAAAGCAGGAGTCAAAGAATTTCCCAGCATCTATCACCAGGATCCTGGAAGTTAAGGTCAATGATCTGAGAAAACCCAACCAAAGTGTCTCTGTTATTGTTGTCTCCTCAAAGGAGGTTAACACAAGACAAGCAAACAAGAAAAAAAAAGCAAATTCGTCTTCAACAAATTGGAAATGACAGAATAGAAATTGGTGAAATAAAACAGTAAAAACAATATAAAATGGAATCAAAATAAAATAAATTAACAGAAAAACTAAATAAAGCAAGAAAGCAGGGATCAATATAAAATAGAAGAAACCTAACATAAAATTCAAATTATCAGAGTTCAACTGTATATCATCTAGAGATGTGAATCGTGTCCTCGATCGTCTTAACGATCGATTTCGGCTGGGAGGGGGAGGGAATCGTATTGTTGCCGTTTGGGTGTGTAAACTATCGTGAAAATCGTTAAAATCGTGAGCCGACACACTAAAACCCCCTAAAACCCACCCCGACCCTTTAAATTAAATCCCCCACCCTCCCGAACCCCCCCCAAATGCTTTAAATTACCTGGGGATCCAGCGGTGGTCCAGAACGGCGGCGGTCCGGAACGGCCCCCTCAATTGAATCCTGTTGTCTTCAGCTGGCGCCATTTTGCAAAATGGACGCAGGAGGTCGTTCCGGACCCCCGCTGGACTTTTGGCAAGTCTTGTGGGGGTCAGGAGGCCCCCCCAAGCTGGCCAAAAGTTTCTGGGAGTCCAGCGGGGTTCAGGAAGCGATTTCTTGCCGCGAATCGTTTTCCATACGGAAAATGGCGCCGGCAGGAGATCGACTGCAGGAGGTCGTTCAGCGGCGGTCCGGAACCCCCGCTGAACGACCTCCTGCAGTCGATCTCCAGCCGGCGCCATTTTCCGTCCGGAAAACGATTCGCGACAAGAAATCGCTTCCTGAACCCCGCTGGACTCCCAGAAACTTTTGGCCAGCTTGGGGGGGCCTCCTGACCCCCACAAGACTTGCCAAAAGTCCAGCGGGGGTCCGGAACGACCTCCTGCGTCGAATCGTTTTTGTCTATGGCCGCCGCCATTTTGCGGTGGCCATTTTGCAAAATGGCGCCAGCTGAAGACAACAGGATTCAATTGAGGGGGCCGTTCCGGACCGCCGCCGTTCTGGACCACCGCTGGATCCCCAGGTAATTTAAAGCATTTGGGGGGGGTTCGGGAGGGTGGGGGATTTAATTTAAAGGGTCGGGGGTGGGTTTTAGGGGGTTTTAGTGTACCGGTTTTCCTGCCCTCCCCCTTCCCCCGATTTACGATTTTTTAACGATAAATCGGGGGAATTGGTATTGTATCGTGGCCCTAACGATTTTTGACGATTTAAAATATATCGGACGATATTTTAAATCGTCAAAAAACGATTCACATCCCTAATATCATCAGCTAAAATCTTGTCGTGAACCATTACCTGAAAGCTTACTAAAACAGAACAAAATAACAAACACCTGAGGAACCGATCTAACAAGATGAGCATTAAAACTGTACGCTGAAATTCAGCACACAGCTTCTTAATGCACGCGTTAATGTTATTTTAATTCCCTCTGCAGTAAGCTAATAGTATGCAAATGCATCGAGAGTTAATAAATGTGCACAAACTCAAAAATGCTCAACTTATAGAGCCATAGGCGTCCTCCTCATCCCCACCCCCTTCTTTGCTGTATCCTCTTTTCTCACCGCAAAACACAAAAGATATGAGGCATTAACTCAGCAAAGTTCATTTTATGTGGAATTGTTATGGCTGTAGCTTAAACCTTAAACTTATGCAAAAATGAAAAAGTCATTTTAATACAAACTTCTTTGCTAACCTTGCAAAGAAACATCCTAACATACAGCGTATGCAATAAGATATGTGCCTCATGCAGTATTTATATGAGAATGAAACCATGGAGACATAAAAAAAAGGGTGCCCTGAGGGAGAATTGTGCGTTTCTGACGCTCAAAGGGATTTATTGCATCGGGCGCCTAATTTGTGAGTTCATAACAAAGTGCGCTTCTCTTTGCTGATTTTAATGTTAAAGTTTATTTTTTATGTTTCTCATGAGCCCTTGACTGCGAGTTAACTTTACTCCACCTCTGGAGCTGGAGGTAAATTCCTCACGTTAAAAAATGTGCGTTGGGCAGCCACTCTTTAGGGGCACTTTCCTGCATAGCTAATGTGTTCATCTACATGGAATTAAAAGCGATGGGTGCTATCCTGTACGTGTTTATTAGGGCACATGTTTTAGACGCGCTAATCTCCTTGCTGCATTGGACACTATTATTGCACACTCGAAATGTGCCCAACCATGAGTAAAACTCTGCACTAGGCTGGGTGCAACTTATTGCTTCGTCCTGATACTGAGTCTAACAGCAACTCGCAGGGTGACCAGTAGGGATGTGCATTCGTTTTCAACAAATGCGCAATCTGCAACGTTTAGGTCCCTATTCGTTGCATTCGTGGATCCGCGAAACGTATGGCAAACCCCCACGAATGCAACATATCATTAACGAATAAAACTCCCACCCTCCTGACCCCCCAAACTTGCCAAAAGTACCTGGTGGTCCAGCGGGGTCCTGGAGTGATCTCCTGCACTCGTGCTGTCGGCTGCTGGTATTCAAAATTATGCTGATAGCCTTTGCCCTTACTATGTCACAGGGGCTACCGGTGCCATTGGTCGGCCCCTGTCACATGGTAGGAGCAATAGATGGCCGGCACCATCTTGTGCTCCTACCATGTGACAGGGGCCGACCAATGGCACCGGTAGCCCCTGTGACATAGTAAGGGCAAAGGCTATCGGCGCCATTTTGAATACTGGCAGCCGACGACCTGCGTGCAGGAGATCGCTCCAGGATCCCCGCTGGATCACCAGGGACTTTTGGCAAGTCTTGGGGGGGGGTCAGGAGGGTGGGGGTTGTAGTTAATTAGATTTAAAGGGTTGGGATGGGGGGTTTTTATGTTTTTCCAACTTTAATGGAAAACGAATACCGAATGCTACTAATGGACGAATCGTTTTTCCCCCTATGAAAATTGATGCAACGGATTTGGGTTCCGGCGCAACGAATACCGAATAGCAACATATCTTTTCCCTCTGCACATCCCTAGTGACCAGCCTCGCTATCGTTCGCTGTCACCAGCTAAACACCTGCTTTGCTATTTGACCTTAGAAGCCATTCCGTTGGTGTAGCTTCACACATCTGTCAGCTGGGACCCAGTTCCATAGAAATCTGGGGTCCAGGATTGATCTATCTGCCATTGTGTTTTCTGGCAGTCGAAGCAAACAAAACTGCCGCTGTATTTGCGCAGAAGTACCATACATGCAGTTTGGTCGTAATTCCGTTGAATGCCTCTCACTCTCCTGTTTTGCCAACTGGCCACCCCGCACCCTGCCACTCTGTTTATGCTACAATAATTTAAAGTAACCCAAAAGAATGGGTTGGACGGGTGGGAAATCTGCCAATAAGATGCAAAAGGGGGGAATCCTCGTCGTATTCTTGCCCTTAATCAGAAAGGGCCATCCTTCCAGCTGATCCCCATCCTTCCAGTCCCATCTCTGAACCCAGCCCGTCATCTCCCCCCACCTTCTTTTCTCTACCTGCCTGATTAAGTCTTGATTACCTGGCTCACCACCCTTCCCCTCCCCCCCAGTCCTCCACTTGTCCACATATATTGTGTCCTGCCCCCAGACAATTTTCCGAGTTGCAGGGGTCTTTGTGTGCATAAAAATGTTCACTAGGTAAAAATAATGTTGCTTTAAATATTATATTCAATGAATGCTAAAATGCATACATCTACAGCAGAAGAAATACTTGTGAAAAGTACATATTCTAAAAAGGATTTAAAATTCAGGCTATAGAGTCAAGCATTTTTATGATATAAATTGTGTAAAAGAGGGGAGATGGTGTTTGCTTAAGTATGGGAATTTATCGGGGAAATTTTCAAAAGGATTTATGTACGGGGCTTCTGATTTTAGGTTTTAACCGATAAACCCCCAATGCGAAAAAATAAAATAGGTGGTTATTAGATAAACACTAGAAAAAGACCACTTCCCCTAGTACTCTGTCACCTTTGCCTCCTTTGCCTACCCTAGGTCCTTGGCTTTGCTTGTGTGCCTTTTCCATGCTAAGGACTCCTCAGCTGCACAAATGCATGTATTTGATTGAACCGGAAAAGGAACCCAACAATAGTGCCCGTGTCGCAAAATCATCACTAAACACCAATTTCTGGTACCCCCAATGAGGTGGAAAATACAAACCTAAATTTACAATTTATAAACACCTAAAATCAGAAGCCCTATTTACGCACATAAACCCGGTTTTCTGCTCATAGAAGTCCTTTTGAAACTTGCCCTCAGGGTTGAGCATGTAAAGGTGTCTGCCAGAGCCGATTCATGAATACTTTTCAGCATGCTACAAAGAAATTAAATGCATACTTTAGATTTTTGAAAGTGTGTGCGTGAATATGCATGCACAAAGTAACACCTGCTCCCAAATTGGTCTCACTGTGCATGTGTGTTGGCACCAGTTATGCACAGCATTCAGTTTTCAAGTCTGAGGGTAAAAATGACCCTTAAAGTACCCACTGACTTTAGCCTATGCCTTATGCTCAAGTGGTAGAAAACCAGAGAGGAAGACAACTGAGCCAATCGGACTGGATGGCTCGATGAGTCCTTATCTGCTGCCATTTATTACATTTTTATGACACAATCTATTTTAGTCTGCTTAATTATTGGAAAAAAAAACACTGACAGGCAGCTTTCCCACCACTATTTGTACTGTATATATATAATTTTGTTCTAAATAATTTTAGTGGAATGCTGCTGCCATGCAGTGGGAAATCTAGAAATAGCAAGTTATTTTTGGTTAAAACCTTCCCTCTTTTTCCCCTTGGTTCTGAGAAACAAAGATGATTGCCGGTAAAGAGGAAAAGCCTCCATAATGTGTAATTGTTCTGGGCTCATTCGCTTCCTGGATTGAAGCCCCCCCCCCCCCCCTCCCCGTCATGCTGAAGACAAAGACCTGCCTGAATCCAGGAAGTAATCATCTTGCTGAGCACGCATGTCTATTACTAAAGGTTGATTCACCTTCCCAACAATCATAAATAGCATCAGAGACTGCACAGCTACAAATTGTAGAGGCAGCACTGACATGAATGTTAGGCATTGCCTTTCATTTTGGGTTAAACTTTGTGGTGTAGGAGACAACCAGGTGAAAAAAGTAAAATATTCCAGAAATGGCAGAAGAGCAGCAACTAATGACAACAACATGGAGGCATTTCTAGAGCTGACACATTTAAGAGTAAGAACATTTTAAGTTGCTACAGTCTACAAAGAAGACTGGTCTTGCAAGCCAAACACAATTTTTTTAAAATTTAAGTCTGATCAGTGTATGTCCAAAAACAAATTGTCAGGGTTTCAGGACTTGGATTATATCACCCCAGGAGCGGTACAGGGCTGCAAGGCTGGATGCGAGGCAGGAGGACTAGGGCCGGTCTTCCGCCTAGCCAGCCCCCTCTCCCGCAGGTTGAGCTTTTGGGTTCTGGGGGCCACTAAGTCTTTGCAGTACATCATGGTGAGTCTGTGCAGGTGGGAACAAGGATGTGCAGATTGGAGCAAGACTGGACAGACTGGTCAGACTGGAGCAAGCATGAGTAGTCTGGAGTTAGACTGGACAGGCAGGGTAATCTGGACCAAGGCTGGGTAGTCTGGAGCATGGCTGAACAGGCTGGGCTGATACAGGAGCTGGGTGAGGCAAGGCTTGATACAGGAGCTGTACTTGGCACAAGGACTGGGGCTGCGATAAATAAAGATAAGGCAAGGTAATTAGCACAGCCAGGGAGAGATACAAGCAAGGCAGGGATTAGATCTAGGTAGAGACTGGGGTCAGGCAATACATAGGACAGGGAAATGATATTAATACTAGTACTGGGCAGGGCAGGACTAGATAAGGCAGACAAGGGCAGGACTGGACAAAGACTAGACAAGACAGGACTGGACAAGACAAGTCAGAACAAAGAACATGAAGGCCCAAAGGCGGTGACCTAGAAGGTCCGTAGGCCACTGGTTTATGAGGCCCAAAGGCCAGTAAGCAAGGAGAGGCCTAGAAAGGCCACAGAGTGAGAAATAAGGTAAGATTAGGCCCAAAGGCTACAGGGCAAGGCAAGGACTAGGGTAAGTCATAGAGCAAGGTAAGAAGTGAGAGCAGGCCCAAAGGCCACAGGGAAAGGTACAAGGCAGCAGAAGGTACAAGAATCACAGGGCAAAGTGCAAGGAGGTAGAAGGTCCAAGGACCACAGGACAAGGAGCAGGGGGCAAGATGGTCCGAAGGCCACAAGGCAGGGACAGGCCTGGATAGGCTGCAAGGCAAGGAGCAAGAGGGCCTTGAGGCCACAAGGCAAGACAAGGAGCAAGAAGGCCTGGAGACCACAAGGCAAGGCAGAGAGCAAGGACTGGAGGCCACAAAGCAAGGCAAAGAACAGCAGCCAGGTCAAATAGCTAATGGCGACTCCATGATAAGGCTAAGATGCAATGGCAGTGCTGGGTTAGATAGGGCAGGAGCTTGGGTGTGATGCAAGCAATGAGGAGGAGCTTGATAAGGCTGGAGACCAAGCTCACTGAGGACTCCTGGTGGAATGGAGGCTGCAAGACAAGCTGATTCAAGAGGCCATTGAGGAGATGGCTTGACTAGCTCTGAACAGAGATCACTGTAGGCCTCTGCAGGTGGGGATTCATCATAGTAGTCCAAATCAGGGTATGATGAGGCTGCACAGTAGACTAAATCGTAACACAGATGTACAGGTCCATATTCAAAAGCATTTATTTATTTATTTATTTATTTAGGAGCTTTTATATACCGACGTTCATAAGCATATCACATCGGTTTACAGATAACAGCTGACTAACTCAGAAGTTAGTCAGCTAAATAAATATTTGGGCACTTATAGTTGGCTAATAAGATTGGCATTCCAGGGTCATAACTGGGATATTCCCTATTGAATATACTTCCAAAGTTAGCTGGATAAGTTTATTTAGTTAACTTTGCTGTTTGGACTGTGTCTGAATATGGATCTCATAGAGCAAGTTTCTACCATCGTGAAAAGAGGCATTTATATGTTTATAATGTGGAAATTTCTGGAGTATGGACTGGGAGGATCTATAGGAGTGAGGTATAGTGGAGGAGAAGTGTAGTGATTAGAGCAGGAAGCTGAGAATCAGGGAAGTCAAGGTTCAAATTCTTCTACTCCCTTAGATTCTCCTGACCTTAAGCAAGTCACCCTCCATTGCCTCAGGTACAATTTAGATTGTTGTCTTCTTGGGCAGAGAAATAATTACAATACCTGAATTATAGCTCACCTTGAGCTTGGATTTGGAAAAGGTGCGTAATAAAATCCTAAACAATTGATTGATATACTAGTCCATCCCCTACTATGGGATGAGTCAAGTGGCCAAAGGTTATAAAGGTGACTACACACATCACAAGCGTGTCATGGATTGCTGGACTGGGCTCAGGGTGCACCACCCGGGGAGTTGTACAGGATGGCAGGTCTGGACAAGGGCCAGTCTTCTGCCTAGCCAGCCCCCTCCCCCGCAGGTTAAGCCCTTGGGATCTGGGGGCCAGTAGGGTTTGGCTGCGGTGGCAGTACATAATAGTGAGATTTCTGGTAGTGGGAGCAAGGCTTGGAGAGGCTGGCTAGTCTGGAGCGATGGTTGGACCAGCTGGAACTGGAGCTAAGTGTAGGTAAGAACTGGGGCTAGAATTAAGTGCAGGTATGGAATGGAACTAGAATGGAGACTGAATGCAGGTGAGGACTGAAGCTGGAACTGGAACTGAGAGCAGGTAAGAATTGGAACTGGAGCTTGAGGCAGGCAAAGACTGGAACTGGGTGTTGAGTGCAGACAATGACTGGAACTGGGGTTTGATTGCTGGCAAGAACTGGAACTGATGCATGAATGCAGACAAGCACAGGACAAAGACAAGACAGGAAAGGGTGAGACAAGAACCACCCGGAACAAAGAATATAAAGGTCTAAAGGCAGGGATACAGGAAGGCCGTAGGGCACTAGGCAAGGAGAGGTCTATATAGGCCACAGAACAAGGCAAGGCTTAGGAAGGCCACAAAGCAGGGAAAGGAGCAAGAAGGCCCTTAGCCATAAGGTAAGACAAGGAGCAAAAGGCTGTTAGGCCACAAGAGAAGGCAAGGAAAAAGAAGGCCCTTGGGCCACAAGGCAAGGAAACAGCAGCTAGGGCAAGGAGCCAAGGGCAACTCCATGTGAAAGTGAGGAGAGTTTAGCAAATCTGGATTATGCATGCCTGGAGATTGGGTGTGGTGCAGGTAGAGAGAATGAGTTTGTCGAGGCTGAAGACTTGGTTTGCTGAGGACTCCTGGTGTTTAGGAAGCTGTACCACAGGCTGTGTTGGATGCCCTGTGAGGAGACAGCTTAGGTGATTAGGAGCAGAGCTCACCTGAGGCCTCTGCAGGTGGGGAGGTGTCATATCATGTAAATCAGGGTACAATGAGGCTGCGCAGCAGACGAAATTGTGACAAAGGGGAAGACGTTATACAGGGAAGCTGGTGAGAAGCAGCCAAGGTGCTGTGGTGGTCTGGGGAGGAAAAGACAGCTGCCTTTCTTTGCTCATCAGGGGAGTGTGTTTCTCTCCTCATCTTGCTTGGAAGGATACCAGGAGGGGTCTATTTGTCTGCAGGTATCCAGAGAGCACTTGTTCCATAGTCCTAGGAATGGAAAACTTTATCTGGGGACTGAAGACATCCAACAGGTAGTGAGGTCTGTTTTCAAGGGAATCAGAAGATTTCTAAAATTACCAGAGACATTAAGGGAGAAAAAAAAACTCTAGGGAAATAAGAGGAAATTCCACTTATCCTATCGCTTTTACTCACAGTATATGAAAAGTTGTACTTAGTGATTTTGAACTGTGTAATTATACAAATTCTTTCTTGTATTTTTGGCACATGCTGTACTGTTTTTGCCTGCTTTTTTACCTTCAGTAAACTTTATTTTTGTTTTGGAACTATAGTCATTGTGTGGACTGTCTTTACTGAGGGACCGTGTCATGATCCCTTTGGGTCTTACTGCTTTAGCTGTCCTCCACTGGAGAATCCTGATCTAGAGTTGTTGTAGTCAGTTCTTCCCTACTCTGCAGCTTCTGAAGACCTTGCCTTCAACAGAGAAATGCCCTGAGCCTGGAATGGGGGTTACATAGATAGCCAGCAGAAAAGTAAGTTGGTGGACTTGTACTATTACTTCTTTGTGTGAATGTGGGTAGAGCAGTATTGATAATGTGATGAGGTCAGAGTAATGCCTTGAAGCACTGGAGCAATCCCACTGTTCAATCTGTCCTTTCTATTTTAAGCTAAGCTAAGCAAGTAGCATCTAGTAGTGTTTGGGAAAATGTGGGTAATAACAGGAAGAGCTACAGCAAATGGAGGGGAGCATTGCCAGGTACTTACAGCCTGGATTGGCCACTGTTGGAAACAGGATGCTGAGCTTGATGGACCGATGGTCTGACCCAGTATGGCATGTTCTTATGTTCAATTATTGGGATTTATTTATTTAGATTTTTATATTCCACTTTTTGGCACTTCAAAGTATACATCAAAGTGGATTATATTCAGGTACTATAAGGTATTTCCTATCCTCACAGAGTTTATAATCCAACTTTGTACCTGAGACAACGGAGGGTACAGTGACTTGCCCAGGGTCAGGCTACTCCCAGTGGTTTGTATTGAGCCTTTACAGTATCAGGGAACAACTGGTGGTGAGATCAAGGCTAAACATTCCTAAAAATAAAACTTTAATTCCTTGAACCCTCATTTAATTTTAATGAGAGATTATATTCCTGGATATTAATTCAGTTTGGAGGTAAATTTTGGGAGTTGCATGCAAGGCCACCTCTAAGGCTAACTGATGCCCTGTACAAAATTGAAATTAGTGGGTCCCCCCTTTCAGCAGTGTCATTTCTGGCACAGTGCTCCCTCCTTCGGTAGTGCTTGTGAAACCAGCACAGCATCCCTGTCCAGCAATGCCCTCTTTCTGTCCCTATCCCACCTTGCCCAGCACCATTATCACCCCAATCCTCTCTCTGCTTCCTCCTGTTCACATGATATGGGAAGGCAAGAGAAGGGAAAGTGGGTATCATCATGGCAGTGCCCCCTCATGCATAACTTTTCATGTGGCCACATAGGTTGCACACCCCAAAAGTAGGCTCCTTTTATGCAGATAGAGCCAATTAACTTAAAATATATTCTTACTTAGAGGTTTAAAGGTACTCACATACTTCAGAATGTAATTAATTTAACCAAATAATAGGAATTCCTGGGAGAGTATTTAGGTCAGGTGAAAAAACTATGCATGTATATTGTATTTTCCAATATGTGTACATAGATTTCCCTCACAAGTCAAACTGCAGAAGTAGCATGTATAGACATATTTCCATTTCCCCTATATCGTTAGGTGAATTTTGAAACCCAAACTGCTCAGATAATTTGTGTTTGAAAATCCATTTGTTGCAGGTGTGGACCCTTGGACCGAGGTGGAGTTGGCACAACCTGCAGGGAAGAGCCCTGCAGGTCTCCACCATTGGCTGGTGGAGTGGCTGTGGCAGAGGCCCAAGTGGAGCTTCACCTTTACCAGTTCTCGTTCCCCTCAGGAAGAGCCCTCGGGTGCTGGGGCCAGCAAGACTTAGGTGGTGGCTTTTGCAGACAAGCTGGATGTCCGTGGGGTTGGTCAGTTCACAGGCAAGAGTCCGGGGCAGGCTGAGAGCAGACGGAGTCAGAGACAGGCAGAGATCAGGGCAGGCGACGATCAGACAAGATCAGGAGTCAAGCAAAAGTCGGTGGCAGGCAGAGTTCAGGTGTGGACTATGTTCAGGCTGTGGTCAGAGGCAGGCAGAGTTCAAACATAGTCGGGTGTCAAGTGAGCCAAAGTCAGAACCAGAGATCCGTCCGAGGGAAGACAGGACAGATAGGCAGGCAAGGAGACAAGAAACAGCACAGGCAGGCTGGCAAAAACACAGAAGACACTGAAGAACTGAAGACTGACCAGAGGACAAAGACAAGGACCAGGAGCACAGGAACAAAGACCAGGAGCACAAAAACGAAGACCAAGAACACACTGAGGCAACTTGCTCTACTTTGCAGTAGTCGACCTATTGCCAAGGTGAGGGCTGCAAGGGAAATGGACCTTTTATAAACAGTGCTCCTGATGTCATCTGGAGATGCCATGGGGATTTATTTATTTATTTATTTATTTATTATTTTTATATACCGACATTCATCTCAATTGAGATATCACACCGGTTTACATTCAGGTACTGTAGGTATTTGTTGCGATCCCCCCTGCTGCTGCGCTACAGGAGGTCTCTTACCTTCCTCCAGAGGCCGCTCTGAAGCCTGGGCCTCACCTGTGTTCCATCCGGGACTTGCTACAGGGACTGAGAGGCCTAGCTGTGCCTGTGGCTTGCTTGCCAGCGTTTGGACTTCCTGTTTGGCGACGCCCTTCTCCTAGGGGCTGGCCCGCAGCTCTCCACCTGACTTATAGGCCCAGCGGTGGGCGGTCCTGGCAAGCTCCTCCCAGGGAGTTGCCTTCTACCTCCAGTACTTAAGGACTTTCTGTTCACTTGCAAAGGGCCTCCGGATCGGGCTCTACAGTCATCTGTAACCTTGCCGATCCAGGTCCCCCGGTTTCGCCTATGCCTTGATGGGTTCCTGTCCTGTGTCCCTGCCTAGATGTATGCTCCTGTTCCTGCCAGCTGTAAGGACTTCGGATGTGAGTATCCCAGCATCGGAGTTCCTGTTCGCCTGGGTCTTCCCCGCACCCTCCTTCTCAGCGTGGTCCGCGACCAGCCTTCCTGGGCTGTGTAGGGCGCGTCTGGGACAGGGTGGTCCGCGACTCAGTCCCACGGGTGGGCTGAGTAGGGCGCCCTGATGGACAGTGCAATGTTTCCGTCCAGCCTTGTCTACAGTATCTGCTTCAGCCCTTGCCCGGATGTCTTCCTGTCTCTGCCTTGACTTACGTCCTCATCTGGTTCCTGAGCCTTCTGTCCTGTTGGGCCCTGGAGTGGCCAACAGGAGGGATTCGTCCCACGGGCTCTTGAGCTTCTGCCAGCCGAGGGGGCTTCGGATGTGAGTATCCCAGCATCGGAGTTCCTGCTCGCCTGGATCTTTCCTGTGTCTCGCTTCAGCCCTTGTCCTGATGTCTCCGTCTTGCTTCTGCCCCGTCTGATGTCTTCTGTTTAAGGACTCTGTCTGCCCTCGCCTCTGTCCGGCCTGCTGCCCATTGCCGTTCCCTGCGGCAGGTCCGAAAGGGCCGGGAACAGTCGGAGGACCGTTCATTAGTCAACTTCCCCGTGTTGGCTACCATGGGCATGCAGGTCCGGCTGAGGGTCGGACTCCCTGCTTCTGTTCCTGCCTGCCTGGCTCACCATGCCTGCTCAGCTCACCTCCCACGGTGTGGCTTGGGGCTCCTCCTTGAGTCCTGCCGTGGCCCAAGGGCTCACCACCACCCGCTTACGACGACCGTGCCCGCGCGCGCTCGTAACAGTATTTCTCTATCCCCAGAGGGCTTACAATCTAAATTTTCCCACTGTGTGCACTTTAAGTTGAGATAGATCGGGCGCATGCCTAGGGATGGGCATCATCAGGGTCGGCAGCATTTCCCTTAGCAGTCAGAGCCATTCAAGCATGGTAGCCTGCTGAGTATTCAACTGGGGGGGGGGGGGGTGGAGCTGCCCTTGTATCAGAGAGTCTCACAGTTGGCTAGGGGCTGGAGCTAAGAGCAGCGATCCAGACACAAAGCCATGGCCCACTGAATACAACGCCATCCAAAGTTGCAAGGGTGAAAGTGCCAGTATATTTCACATAGTGTACAGGATTTTGAAAATTGTCCCTGTTGTTTGGGTAAATTTACTCCATTATCCCTTTCGACTATTAAATGTAATAGGATAATGATTTATTTCTTTTTCCTGGAAATTGTGGCTAGGAGAATTCATAAAATTTTAAATCATTTATTTGCACCAAAGTTCAATTTGAACATAAGAATTTGCCATACAGAGTCATAATGAGGGTCCATCAAGCCCAGTATCCTCATTCCAACAGTGGTCACTCCAGGTCACAACTACCTGGCAAGATCCCAAATAGTAAATAGAACCTATACTGCTATTGTGCAGTGGCTATTTCTTAAGGGGCGGATTTTCAGAGCCCTGCTCGCGTAAATCCGCCCAAAACCGGGCGGATTTACGCGAGCAGGGCCCTGCGCGCCGGGAAGCCTATTTTACATAGGCCTCCCGGCGCGCGCAGAGCCCCGGGACTCGCGTACGTCCCGGGGTTCTCGGAGGGGGGCGTGTCGGGGGGCGGGGCCGGAGCGCGCGGCGTTGCGGGGGCGTGTCGGCAGCGTTTTGGGGGCGGGTACGGGGCGTGGCTACGGCCCGGGGGCGTGGCCGCGCCCTCCGTACCCGCCCCCAGGTCGCGGCCCGGCGCGCAGCAGGCCCGCTGGCGCGCGGGGATTTACGTCTCCCTCCGGGAGGCGTAAATCCCCCGACAAAGGTAAGGGGGGGGTGTAGACAGGGCCGGGTGGGTGGGTTAGGTAGGGGAAGGGAGGGTAAGGTGAGGGGAGGGCAAAGGAAAGTTCCCTCCGAGGCCGCTCCGATTTCGGAGCGGCCCTCGGAGGGAACGGGGGGAGGCAGCGCGGCTCGGCGCGCGCAGGCTATACAAAATCGATAGCCTTGCGCGCGCCGATCCAGGATTTTAGTGGATACGCGCGGCTCCGCGCATATCTACTAAAATCCAGCGTATTTTTGCTTGAGTCTGATGCGCAAGCAAAAGTAGGCTGATCGCGCTTCTTTTAAAATCTACCCCTAAGTCTATTTGGTTAATAACAGTTTATAGACTTCTCCAGGAATTTTCTAAACCTTTTTTAAACCTCATCTTCTGGTAATGAGGATCTGAAATAAATCTCAGTGAATTTGGAAGTTGTACTAGGCAAACTAAAGAGTAGCAAATCACCTGGACCAGATTGTATACATCCCAAAGTGCTGAAACAACTGGGAAATGAAATTGCGGACCTGTTATTAGAAATTTGAAAACTATCAGTAGCATCATCTATGGTACCTGAAGACTAAAGAGTTGTCAATGTAACTTCAATTTTTAAAAAGGCATCAAGGGGTGATCCAGAAAACTACAATCCAGTGAGTCTGATGTCTGTGCCAGGCAAAATGGAAGAAACTATCAGAAGGAACAAAATTGCTGAACATATAGATAGGCATAGTCTAACGGGACCAAGCCAACATGAATTTAGCCAAGGGAAATCTTGCCTCACAAATTTGCTACATTTTTTGACAGTGTAAATAAACGTGGATAGAGGTGAGCCAGTTGATATAATATATCTGAATTTCCAGAGAGCATTTGACAAAGTCCCTCATGAGAGACTTCTTAGAAAATAGTTCTCTTATCAAAAATATGTTACCGTTCAACGACGGCACATGTATAATTTGTTATCTATACCAATTAACTTTTATTTCATTTTGGTGCCTTTTTGTAAACCGTTGTGATGGTGAACTAACAACGACGGTATAGAAGAGTTTTTAAATAAAAATAAATACATAAATAAATAAAAAGTCATGGGATGGGGACGGTGTGCTATTGTGGATTACAAATTGGTTAAAAAATAAAAAAACAGAGAGGCTAAATAGTAAATTCTCCCAATGGAGTAAGGTAAATAGTGGAGTGCCCCAGGGATCTGTTCTGGGACCACTGCTTTTTAATATATTTATAAGTGACCTGGAATGGGAACAACAAGTAAGATGATCAAACTTGCCGATGACACAAAATTATTCAAAGTTGTATAATCATAAGAGAATTGTGAAAAACTACAGAGGACATTGCAAAACTGGGAGACTGGGTATGCAAATGAAAAATTAAATTTAATGTGGACAAGTGCAAAGTGATGCACTTAGGGAAAAGTAACCCAAATTATGGCTACACCATGCAAGGAGTCACCATTCAAGAAAAGGATCTAAGTGTCATAGGTGAAAATACATTGAAATCTTTTGCTCAGTGTGCAGCAGCAGCCAAGAAAGCAAATAGAATGCTAGGGATTATTAGGAAAGGAACAGAGAATAAAACAGAGAATGTCATAATGCCTCTGTATCGCTCCATGCTACGACCTCATCTTGAGTATTCTGCGTAGTTCTGGTCACTAGATCTCAAAAAAGATATAGCAGAATTAGAAAAGGTACAGAAAAGAGTGACCAAAATGATAAAGGGGATGGAACAATTCTTCTATGAACAAAGGCTAAAGAGGTTAGGACTCTTCAGCTTAGAGAGCAGAGGGCTGAGAGGAGATATGATAGAGGTCTATAAAATAATGAGTGGAATGGAACAAGTAAACATTAGTTGTTTACTTTTTCAAAAAGTACAAAGACCGAGGGACACACAATGAAGTTACTAGGTTATACATTTAAAACTAATAAGAGAAAATATTTTTTTAATCAATGCACAATTAAGCTCTAGAATTCATTGCCACTGGATGTGGTGAAAGCTATTAGTGTAGCTGCATTTAAAAAAGGTTTGGATAAGTTACTGGAGGAAAAGTCCATCAACCATTATTAATGTAGAGGTGCAGAAATCCACTACTTATTCTTGGAATAAGCAGCTTGGAATCTATCTACCCCTTGGAATCCTAGATTGGCCTAGATTGGCTACTGTGGAAACTGGATACTGTGCTTGATGGACTTTTGGTCTGACCCAGTATGGCAAGTCTGTGTGTGAACGGGAGCCTACCTAGGTGTGGGGGTGTGTGTGTGTGAATGGGAGACTGCCTGGTTGTGGATGTGTGTGTGAATGGGAGCCTGCCTGGATGTGTGTGTGTGTGTGTGTGTGTGTGTGTGTGTGTGTGTGTGTGTGAATAGGAGATTGCCTGCCTGGGTATGGGGGTGAGGGTTTGGGGTTGGGGTTGTGGGGGAGTGAATGGGAGCCTACCTACCTGGGTTTGTGTGTGTGTGTGTGTGTGTGTGTGAATGGGAGCATGCCTGCCTGGGTGTGTGTGTGTGAATGGGAGCCTACCTGGGGGGGTGTGTGTGTGAATGGTAACAGCCTGTGTGCATGTATCTGTGTGTGTGTGTGTGTGTGTGTGTGTGTGTGTGTGTGTGTGTGAATGGAAGCCTGCCTGCCTGCCTGGGTGTGTGTGTGTGTATATGTGTATGGGAGCCTACCTGGGTGTGTGGGTGTGTGAATAGTAACATGCCTTTTTGTATGCATGTGCATGTGTGCATGTGTGTGTTTATGTGAATGATAACCTACCTGCATGTGTGTGAATGGGAGCCTGCCTGAAGGTATGTGTGTGTGTGTGAATGGGGGCCTGCTTGGAGGAAGATATGAATGGGAGCCTGCCTGGGTGTGTGCGGGAGAGCATGTGGGTGTGAGAGTCTGTGTATGTGTTTGAGGGAGTGTATGGGTGTGTGGGAGTGGGATCCTGCATGTGAGAGACAGCATGTAAGAATGGGAACCTGTGTAGGTATGTGTGTGTAATAGGGCAGCCTGAATGTGTACATATGTTTGGGAGTAGACGTCTGCATGTGAGAGCCTATGTGTTTTTGTGGGAATATGAAGCTGTCTAGAGAGCATATAAAAGTGAGAGCCTGTGTGTGTGTGTGTCTGTGGGGGGGGGGGGGATGGGATCCTATATGTGAGAGATACCATATGAGAGTGAGAGCCTGTGTGTGTGAGAGAAAGTAGCAGCCTGCATGTGAGTGCATGTGAGAGTGAGAGCCTGTGTGTGTACGTATGTATGGGGGTGGAAATCTTCATATGAGAGAGAGCATTTGAGAGTCTGTGTGTTTGTGTGAGAGAGCATGTAAGAGTGAGAGCCTGTGTGTGTGTGTATTTGTGAGAATGGAAGCCTGCATGTAAGAGCATGTGAGAGTGAGATCCTGTGAGTGGGAATGGGAGTCTGGGTGTATGTGAGATAGAGCATGCAAGAGTGGTATCCTGTGTGACAGAATGTTTGTGTGTGAGACCTTGCATGTGAGAGAGAGCCTGTGTGTGTGTATGAAGGAAGAAGGAAAAAAGACAGGAGGAGAGAGAAGAAACAAAGAATAAAAGAAACTGTGAAAAAGGAATAAGGAAAAGACAGACAAGAGGAAAAAAGACAACAAAGTTTAAAAAATATATTTTTTGCCTTTCAATGATTAGAATATGCCATCTTTGGGAATATGCATTTTTTATAAATTTGCATTTTGCTTTTTCTTCAGAATTCCAGAGTTCAGAATCTCGTTTCTTTGGCTTTCCATATCAGTTTTGCCTGCATGTTTGTGTTTCTAATTTGAAAGCCCTTATTCTGTATTAGGTAAAGGTCTGTCTGTGAGGCACATTTTTAACAGAGGTGCAATATTTTGACTAATGTGTAGTTTCTCTGTAGGAATTTGTAGCAATCCAGCTTGTTCTGTTTTCCCAGTAGGTGGTGTATTAGTATTCTAGGGCCTGATCTGTCACACTCAGCTCATAGGCACATGCGTGCTCACACACACACATACACACACACACATAAAATGTAAGTGAGAGCCTAGGTGTGAGAGAGAGGATATGTTGGGAGAGCAATGGCATGTATATGAGAGAGGGCGTGTGTGAAAGAATGAATGTTAGTATGTGTGTGTGTGTGTGAATGAGAGCGAGAGAGGTGTTTGTGGCCCTACCTCCCCCAATCTATGATAATCTCAGGGTGAGTGGAAATCAAAACATACCAAATATGGAGAGCAGGAGATTTTTTAATCCTTATTAGTTGTAATTATTGGGTGTAATTTGATGTTTCCGTTGTTTTGAAATATTTTATTGTTTTTTGGGGGAAATATTAGAACAAATTTATGCAAGTTTTTTCAGATTATTGGATGTCCGTCAGCTGTTTTGACATACAGAGCACCATATTCAAAAGCCATTTAGATGGATAACATAATAGTTATCCATCTAAATGACTTACCGGCTATATTCAGCCCTTATCTGGCTAAACTCTAGCTGGCTAAAAAGTTAGGTGGCTAGAATTTAGCCGGATAAGTTTGGAGCAGTCCAGGGGTGTAATTAGGAGGAGCTGAGTTAACCGGCTAAGTTAACCGTCTAACTCCGATATTCAGAGATAGCCGGATGACTTAGCCAGCTAAGTCTGGTTGAGTCAAAGAGCTGTCAAAAAGTTATCTGGCTAACTAAGAGGCCGATACGGTAAATTGCGGCCGCGGTTACCCTGCTTCTAACCTGCTTTCTACTCACAATTTGGCCGCATTAGTCCAACCCTGTCCCTTTTAACCCATCCTTACCGCTTCTTTAAATCAACGGGAAACCCTTTCCGCCTGCGGCATGTATATGAGATGTAAACGATCGTATTAGCTATTCCCTCCCATACAATAACGTGCGCCCCGATTATCGCTTTTTTCACCTGCAGTTTTGCCGCATGTTTAACCTGCTAATTTACCGCCTACCCTTACCCCTGCGTTAGTGTGGAGCATCAGGTCAGAGAGACGAAATTTCACGGGCAAACGACCCCCCTCACCCCCCAGGACAAGAGCCAGGATCGGGAAACTTTCCCCCAGCCCCCGCTCACCTGCCCTGGCCGCGTCCATGGGTGCCGGTCTCCGGGGCAGCCCCAGTCCTCTCTCCCATCCTCCCGGGGGCAGCTGGCAGCGAGAGCAAGAGCAGCCCGGGGCGGATCGCGAGGCGGCTTCCAGCAGCCCCCGCCGGCAAGGGTGCATGAACGCACGCCGTGACCTGAGTGCCCAGCTGGAGGTCCGAGGTCACGGCATGCGCTCATGGCAGCGAAGGTGCATGCACGCACGCCGTGACCTGAGCGCCCGGCTGGACGTCAGAGGTCACGGCATGGGCCCATTCACATATTAAGTCGGAGGCGATATTAAGTCGGAGGTCCCAAAACTTTCCAAAAAGAAAAAAAAATTTGAAGTCAGCCGGCGGCTGTCAGGTCGAAAACCGGATGCTCAATTTTGCCGGCGTCCGGTTTCCGAGCCATGGCTGTCAGCGGGCTCGAGAACAGACGCCGGCAAAATTGAGCATCAGCTGTCAAACCCCTTGACAGCCGCCGCTCCAATCCAAAAGGAGGCGCTAGGGATGCACTAGTGTCCCTAGCGCCTCCTTTTGCTCGTTTTTACCGCCAGGCCTCATTTAAATACAGAATCGCGCACACAGGAGAGTGGCCTGTGCATGCGCCAGGAGAGCGGGCGAATGCACTTCTGAATCGGCCCGAAAGTCATTTACCTGATATTTGTTGCTTGGTTTCATTTTTCCAGCATTAGGCAATTTTATTTATTTTAGTGTCTGGTTCCTGAGACAGACACATTCCAGCCTCCAAGGAGAGAACAATTTCTGTTTAGGCATCCTAGCCCCTCCTCACTACCTGCAGGAGATGCTTTGGCAGGAAGGGATTATCCATTATTTAAATTTCACTGCAGGGGGGTGGGATTGCATGGAAAAGTGGTAGGCAGGGCCCGCCCGGTCTCTCCCCCCCGATTGTGCAGCCATGGTAAGGGCTGAAAAATTGGGCTCTTGCTGTGGAACACTCCAGTGCTGGTCAAATTACTATGAGAGACTGGGGATGCTTTCAAAACAGAAGCATTGGGGTGACAGTGGAAGGCAGATTTCACTTCTCCCACCCGCTGTGGAAGAGCAACATTGTACCCTCCACTGCCACCAATCTACCTTCCCCATCCCCGCAATCCCCGGTTCACTTTCCCTCTGCCCCACAGGTATCCCCTTGCTCGCTGGATCCCATGACTGCAAAACAAGAGGAGGCGGGCAGCCTTGCAGCTCCTGCAGTGCATTCTCCATCCTCCCACCAACCCTGCCGGAGCCTGAATGATGTGCTCGGACCCTGGCAAGGGAGAGGAGAGGGCAGAAGATGCACCGGAGTAGCTGTAAGGCTGCCCGTTTCACAATCATAGGAGCAGGTGAGTGAGGGAATATGGGTGATGCAGGGGGAGGGTGAACTGATGATCGCAGGAGGGGAAGAGTGAACAATCAGAATGGGTATCATGGGGGGGAGTGAGTGAACTCGGGCAAGTGAGGGGCTCAGGGAGTGAACTGGGGTGAGTGAGGCGTCCATGGGGGTGAGGAAGTGAAAGAGAAAGCATGGCTTTGAAAGAGGGGATAAGGGAATGAGGGGTGTGATTGGAGGAGGGCTGTGGCTTCCTTCTTCCTCCACCCCATTCCAATCATCCTTCTTCCTCCACGCCCATCCCTATTCTTCCTCCTTCTCATCCACCCAATCTTCTCTCCTTCTCTTCTACCCTACCCCAATAACCCTTTCTTCCCACCTCATCATCCCTGATCCTCTCTCTTCCTCCCACTTCTGATTCCTCTTCCCTCCTCTCCTCTCATTCCCTTTCCTTATCATCCCTGAATCCCCCATACTCTCCTCCCACTGCCTTTGTCCTTCTCCCTCCCTTATCTCTCTTCCCTCCTACCTAAGATTCCTTCTTCATTTCCTTCCTCTGCATTCCCCTCTCTTCCCATTCCCAGATCCATTACCCTCCTTCCTCCCCAGGCTCAATCATTAAGATCCCTTTTCCTCTAATAAAGAATAAAATATATTAACTGGATGCAAAAATATCAGAAAATTTTATTTATATAAAGTAAAAAAATATACATTATTTAAATTGCAAACATATGCAAATTTACCACATAATTGCTGCAGAATTTTGAAAATTTTGCCATAGGAAAATTTTGCCACAGGAAAGGCTGCCCGCCTCCTCTTGTTTTGCAGTCATGGGATCCAGCGAGTGAGGGGATACCTGTGGGGCAGAGGGGCTCTTGTAGTAGGCCCTTTTCCCCATTGTGTCCAGGTTATTTCCACTTCATGGGAGAACAGATAACACCACTCTTAACTCTGACGGGAGAGGTGGGGAGCTCCTGTGTTGTCCTGAGCGACAGGGCCACATTATGCATGTAAGTTTACCCGCATTCAGGGAGGGCAGTTTTCTAAAACCCCATTTCCATGGGTAAAGCATTGTCATACCCAAGGAAATGTCTTTTTTAATTACCCTCTTTAAACAGTCTGAGCATACATCCATCTTACATACTAGAGTGGGGTCCTTTAAGTGTAACCTTCTTTTTGCCTAATTGCTCTCTCTGCATACAAGAGGAAGGCAAAACAAGACCCCTACCTGTATCTGTAGTTTACTATTCCTGCTGGCCTGACTTTGAGCATGCAGATATCTTCCTCAAAGCATGTCTATCCCCTTAGAAAAAAAAAGTCTCATGTAGAGTCCGTCATTGGTGTGTCATTTATTTCATGAAATATCACTCGTAAGCACCTTATTACTCTTCAATATGTCACTGTCTTACTTGCTTTTGTAAGGTTGGGCATCGTTTTATCTTTCATCTTCTATTGCAAATTAGTTCTAACACAGTTAACTTGCTGCTCCTGAAACAGCAAAGAATGAAAAATACATTTTCAATTCGTCTCAGAGGTACAACTATAATTGAGTTTTCCTGTGCACAGATTCTCTTCCAGTGTTTTCCACAAGTGTTTGTTAGATGACCTTCCTTTGTTCCATCAGGCTTCTGGACAATGCAAGCTCTCCACTTTAGCCAATAACTGTGAGGACCAACACACCAGCCAAATCAATACATGCCACAGCAGACATCATTCTTGTTAATCCTGACATTTCCAGAGTGAATTGAAGCCTATCTGAGACCAGTAATGGAACAGAAGACCGCCTGTCACATAAGTTCCATGATGAATTACCTTTTTTAAAATATTTTTAATTCAGTTTCATTACAGAAACATCAAAAACAAATATTTCACTTCCAAATATATCAAATAAAGAAGTAATTACTGCAAATGGATATGTACTGTATATTAAAGTCCACAAAGTGGGAAAGTGCTACACTATATAAAGAAGTAAATGGAGAAAAGAAATAAATTAAGAATATTTTTAAATGTACTTATTTATATGAATTTCCATCATTTTAGATAATATAAAACAAAGTTTTTACTAGCTCAACAAACACACAGGCCGATACAGTACAGTGCGCTCCAACGGAGCGCACTGTTAACATGCTTTTGGATGTGCGTTTTCCCTTACCCCTTATTCAATAAGGGGCGGAAAACGCGCGTCCAACCCGCAGCACCTAATAGCACCCTCAACATGCAAATGCATGTTGATGGCCCTATTAGGAATTCCCCGCGATACAGAAAGTAAAATGTGCAGCCAAGCTGCACATTTTACTTTCAGAAATTAGCGCCTACCCAAAGGTCGGCACTAATTTCTTCCAGCACCGGGAAAGTGCACAGAAAAGCAGTAAAAACTGCTTTTCTGTGCACCCTCCGACTTAATATCATGGCGATATTAAGTCGGAGGTCCCGAAGGGTAAAAAAAGTTTTAAAAAAAGAAAAAAAAAATTTGAAGTCGGCCAGCGGCTGTCGGGTCGAAAACCGGACGCTCAATTTTGCCGGCGTCCGGTTTCTGAGCCCGTGGCTGTCAGCGGGCTCGAGAACCGAAGCCGGCAAACTTGAGCGTCGGCTGTCAAACCCGCTGACAGCCGCCGCTCTGGGCTAAAAGGAGGCGCTATGGATGTGCTAGTGTCCCTAGTGCCTCCTTTTGCCTGTTTCTACCGCACCACCTCATTTGCATACTGTATCGCGCGTGCTCTCCCACGTTTTTACTGAATCGGCCTGACAGTAAAGAAAGTCATCCAAACATAAATAATGTTACGATACTGCTCGCGGATCCCATCCCGCGAGCAGCCCCTCACTTATCCCGGCCCGACGCCATCGCTGCTGCTGCTGCTCTAATGCTTCCTGGCTGCCGCCGACACCATGCTCCACGGCCGGGAGAGCCGCTGCTGTTTCCTCTCTTTGTGCAGCTGAGGGCTTCCGACGTTTCTCCTCTTCGCGGCTTGCAATTCCGCCGTCGCCGCTGCTTCCTCCTCATCGCAGCAGGAACACCGCCAACATGGCCTCCCCGACTCCTCCACCTTCCTGGGCCCATTATAGGTGTGCACGCGCCTCAGTTCAATATTTAAAGGGCCAATGGCGGGAAAAGCCTTGCGGCCCCAACGATGACAACATCAGTCGTCGCCTTCACCAGCCCTATAAAAGGGCTCTCTTCCACTTCCTCGGAGCCTTTGAACCAGATCTCCATGGTCGTCCATGCATCTCTTCTCTGGTCAAGGTCCTCCGTGGTCTTCTTGTGTCTTGATGGCTTCATCTGATGTTCCTGGTCCTGTTCTCCTTTAGAGCTCCTTCATCGGCTCTTCAGTGTCCTGACGTTCCTTGTCCTGAAGTCCCGATGTTCCATGTCCTGAAGTCCCGATGTTCCATGTCCAGAAGTTCTGATGTTTCATGTCCTGGAGTCCCTGATTTTTCACATTCCAGTCCTGGTTCTGATGTCCTCGTCTCTGGCTCTTCCTCCTGCTTCCAGGTTCCCTGCTTGTCCACCTTTCCTGGTATGCCACCATCATGGCCCGTGACCAGCCCATGGGGGGGTCTGTGTAGGGTATTTCATGGCACAAGGCCTGTCTTTATGTCTGCAGTGCAAGTCTCTGGAAGGCCCTTGTTTTTAAAGCCGAGGTCTGTTCCTGAATCTGAGTTCTGAGTCTTGAATCCTGAGTCTTGAATCCTGTTCCTGGTCTTTGGAGTTCCTTGTGCCTGCTTCTGTCCAGGCCCAAGACTCAAGCCAGAACCTGCTCTGCTTCAGAGTGGTCCGCAACCAGCCACAGGTGGCTGTGTAGGGCAAGCCTTGGTGCAGACCTCTCCTGAATCTTCAACATGTTTCCAGTTCCAAATCTTCGCTTTCTCATCTGGAGTCTGCTTCACTTTTGGCGTGGTCTGCGACCAGACATGGGCGGCTGTGTAGGGCATACTGCAGTGCAGTACCCACCCAGTACTAGTGCCTGAACCCTGAATCCTCGCCTGAGTCTTCCAAGTATCCTGGATCCTTGTCCGAGTCTTCCAAGTTCCATGCAACATGTCCAAGCCTTCCAAGTATCCTGAAACCTCGTCTGAGTCTTCCAAGTTCCACGAGTCTTTGCATGTCTTCCAAGTCCTGAGTTCCATGTCTTGTCTTGTTCCTGCCCTCAGCCTCCATCTGGCCTCACGCACTTGTCGTTTCCAAGCGGTGGGTCCGGAAGGGCTACCGAGTGGCTGGAGGGCTACTCTTGAGACCAGCATTGCGTTGCTGGGTCTCACTGGTGCGTGAAGGTCCAATGAAGGGCTGAGCCTGCCTTGTTCCAGTTCGTGATGTTCCAAGTCTTGATCCTGGTCCAGCCTTGTTCCAGCTCCAGCCCATGCCTGGACACTCTCACCTCCCACGGTGTGTGACTTGGGACTTCTCCCTGAGCCACGCCATGGCCCAAGGGCTCACATCTCTCTGAGCAAGCGACCGTGCCTCCACATTCGCAACAAATAAATGCCCATTCATGGGAGGGAGAGAAGATTCAAGAATTAAAATAAGCTTAACACATTAGCAAAATGACACAAACCTGAGCAGACTGTGTGAGAAAGAAGAATTAAATGAAAGAAAATAGGAAAAAATCAGTCCTCTAATGATGACAAAATATAAGAGTGGGAATCAATTTATTTATTTATTTAACAAGTAGAAAGTGTAAATAGCCTTGATATATTCCCTACACCCAATGCATTTGTATTTGAAAGGTGCCAATTCCTCCCACCCTTGCTTCCCCCCAAATCACTCCCCAACAATAATTTTTATTCCAGACAACTAAAGTTTTTACTTAAGAACATAAGAATAGTCATTCTGGGTCAGACCAAAGTCCATCGAGCCCAGCATCCTGTCTCCAACAGTGACCAATCCAGGTCACAAGTATTTGCCGGATCCCATAAAGTAGTCTAATTCCTCTTTCACACGCCCAGTGATAGCAATAGCTTTAGTCTACCTGGCTAACAATGTGTTATGCTCTTTTCCTCCAGGAGCTTGCCCAAACCTCTTTTAAACTCCACTATGCTAGTCACCTTGATCATGACCTCTAGCAAGAGATTCCACAGCTTGATACTGCACTAAGTGAAAAAGTACTTTCTCCAATCTGTTTTCACTCTTCTGGCTGTTAATTTTATGGAGTGTCTCCTTGTTTTAGTATTATTTGAAAGGATAATTAACCAAGCTTTATTTACCCATTCCACCCTATCCATGATTTTAGAAATGATCATTCCTTTCACAGCTATCTCTTTCCCAAGCTGAAGAACCTTATCTGAGTAGCCTCTCATCAGAGGAGAGATGTTCCATCCTTTTTTTCACTTTTGTCGCCCACCTCTGCTCTTTTTCTATGTCTTTCTTAAGATGGGGCAACCAGAATTGCACACAGTATTCAAGGTGCCGACATACTATGGCTCAATACAGAGGCAATATGATGTTTACCATTTTATTCTCTATTCCATTTTGGATCATTCCTAACTTTCTATTTGCTTTTTTTTTTACTACCATTGTTTAATATGTAAAGGATTTCAACCTATTTTCCACAAGAACTCCAAGGTCCCTTTACCAATATAGATGAGGGTATTGAGCAGGGGCTGTCTTTTTGTATCTTTGTACAGCATTCCATATGTCATGTAGCGCTATAGAAATGTTAAGTAGTAGCAGTAGGATAACTCAGAAAAATCCTCTGAACTGAAGTAGCAAAAATAATTAACAGGAAGCAGGAACAGCCTGCCTTCTGACAGCTTAACCAAAATCCAGCTAAGAATCCAAACAGAAACCACACTTTAAGATGTTAGCAGGGGTTTATATACTGCTAGAGCACACCATCTGCAACTCCAGCATGGGCGAGTCAAACCCAAACCTTGCTTTACTAGATCTCTCTGTAACTCCCCATCTAGATAGTACATTCCTTCTGGTTCCTTCAGGAGGTTCCTTACAAATGCAAAGCCATTTGCCGTTGTTAGAAATTATATGCTTTTAAAAATAAGACTTTGGGTTATTTTGTGAGCTTGTAGAATTTAGTAATTGTTTGCCACTGAAAAAAATTATGAGAGTTTACAGATAGTAGGCTTTGAGTTAATTCTGTGAGCCACTGTTAAGAATTGTGTGTGTTTAGAAATAGGACTCTGGGTTACTTTGTGAGTTGTAAAGTTAGTATTTGCTTGTAAGTATTAAAATTATGAGCTTGCAAAGGTTACTTACTTGACCTGAAAAGGCAAGAGTACTGGCGCCTGGGAACTAGTCTCTAGGTTGATTCCCACTCACCCTAGGCTTTTTTTCTGTTAAATAGATACCCCCACCTCTCCAAATAGAAGGAAAATCTTTAAAATATGAGTAAATTAGCAATTTTGCAAAATAGACAATTAACACAGATTTTAGTGATTGATTAATTTTAGTCTTGTTGCTGGTCATTTATAGATTAACAAGAGTCACCTAGTTTTTAATTTTAAAAGCTTAGATTTTAAAGCCAAACAATTTAAAACCCCTGTGATGGAGTGTACTGACAACTCTCTCACTCTACCTTAAGGAGCCCGGTTCAAGTTTTTAAGCCAGTCCTCCTTAAGGCAGAATGCAGTAAGGGATTCTGGGTGAAGGGAGGTTCCCTTCTTCCTACTAAGAGAACTCAGGCCCAGAGAGCTTGAGAGGCCCCCCGGGAGCTGAGAGAGTCTCACCATATGCAAGGAGTGGTTACATCAGTGGCGTAGCCAGAATTGATTTTTTGGGTGGGCACAAGGTTAACATGGGTGGGCTGTAGGCATGCAGGTCTACTAGTTGTTTTTTTACTGATAAATAATGCCAAATTATGCAGCATAGCATTCACATCTACGCCTAAGTATGAGGTTTACTTAATGATACAAACATAATTCACGGTGATTTGTGGTACTTTAGCCTTCTTATTATTACGATTTTATACACGGCTCCTACCTGTCCATAAATTTTGAGAGAGCGGTTGTGTTGCTTATATTTAAATTGCTAACATCTCAAAATATAGATATATATTTTTTACCTTTGTTGTCTGATCTTTGTATTTTTCTAATCAGTTGGTCCTGGTCTCTTTTTCCCATTTTTTCCCTTATAGCTCATTTCCTAATTCCTTTTCAGTGTCTTTCTTCTATTACTGTCTTCTTCCCTTCCACACACACACACACACATACACGCTTTCTCTCACAGACTCCCTCTCACACACTCAAGCTGTCACTCTCATATGCTCTCCCCCCCCCCCCCCCCACCCCCCTACAAGCTCACATTCAAGTTCTCACTTTCTCACCCCTCCCCAGGCTTATATTCTTATGCACACACAGATGCACATCCAGGCACCCATTCTCACCCACACACATAAACCCAGACTCCCATTCTCACCCACAAACCCATGCTCCCAGTCTCACCCACACATATTCAAGCTCCCATTCTCATCCATACATATACACATTTAAGGTACTATTCTCACCCACACATACACACATTCAAGCACCCATTCTTATCCACATATTCAAGCTTCCATTCTCACCCACCCACACAAACCCAGGCTCTCATTCTCACCCATATATACACACATTCAAGCTCCCATTCTCACCCACCCACAAACCCAGGCTCCCATTCTCAACCACACATACACACATTCGAGCTCCCATTCACCCACATATTCAAGCTTCCATTCTCACCCACATACACACCCAGGCTCCAGTTTTCACCTACACACACTCCCATTCTCATCCACACATACACATTCAAGCACGTGCACAGCTTCCGCTTTCTCCCCCAGAGCAGGAAGATCAGCTGCCTCTCCTGCTGCCACCGGCCTCCTGCTATCTTCTTCGGGCATCGGGCCGTACTGCTCGCCGAACTTCCTGTCGGGGGGGGGGAGCGGAAGCGCAGCGCACAACGTCCGCTTCCTCCCTCCCCCCCCAAGCAGGAAGATCGGCGGACCATACGGCCCGACGCCCGAAGAAGATAGCAGGAGGCCGGTGGCAGCAGGAGAGGCAGCTGATCTTCCTGCTTTGGGGGAGAAAGCGGAAGCTGTGCGCAGCGCTTCCGCTCCCCCAAACAGGAAGTTCGGCGGGCCGTTTGGTCCGAAGATAGCAGGAGATCGGGTGGCAGCAGGAGAGGCAGCTGATCTTCCTGCATTGGGGGGAGGAAGCGGAAGCTGCGCGCGGCGCTTCCGGCCCCCCCCCCCCCCCCCGAACAGGAAGACCGGTTGGCCATACGGCCGCAGCAGCGCTGCCCCATGTGTGCCGTGATGGCGCGCGAGGCGTGGGTTCTCTTGTTCGCTGTCGCGGGGATGGGATCCCGCGACAGCCTTGCAGTTCCGGTGCCAGTTGGGTGGGCCTGGGTCTAAGTTGGGTGGGCACCTGCCCACCCAGGCCCACCCGTGGCTACGCCACTGGGTTACATCTCAGGTTTGTGATTCACATAAAGGTAAAAACCTTGCTCTATACCACCTGAAGCTAAGGTGAGTTGCACTGCTTGTTTTGAGTTTGGAACTTTTATTCACTGTAAATAAAATATACAAAAGGGTAACTGCCAGTGTCTGTTGCCTGATTCTTTCTGGCTGTTACCAATCCACTCTTGCCAAGTTACCAATATGGTTTTAGAAGTGGGATTTTTTTTTCCTTAAATGGGAAGCACAAATGAAAACCCACAGCCACAGAAAAAAAAAACTCTGCAGTATTTTATTTTCCTGGGGCCTCCCCATTTCCCTTCACTTGAAGCTACAGCAGGCTAAGGGGGCTAGCCCCGCTTGGACAGCTCGGGGCCAAGTAGTGAGTCAGGGCCAGACAGGCCAGCAGGTGTTTTTGTTTTCTCTGCCTCACATGAGTTATCCATCTAGGAGCTGGCCCCAAAAGGAGATAAAATGGAGTGGGTAATTCAGGTCCTGGCCACAGGCCAGCAACAGCTGCAGAATGCTGTGTAAGTACAAATATTTATTTGTTTGTTTGTTTGTTTTTATATACCGTTATTCGTACATACATCATATTGGTTTATATCGAACTTAACCAGGTACAATGAAACAGAATGGAACCTATTTAAAACAATAAGAGGGGATAAAACAATATAAGGGGATTAAAATGATTTAAAACAGGAAACTTAATGGAGGAACAAGGAGATAGGTTGGAGCATGATTAAAACAATTTAAGGCTATATAAGACAATTTAATACGGATTAAAACAAATTAAATTAGATTAAAAAAAATGTAAGTAGATTACAGTGAACTGAGTGCAGAAGGGGGAGGAATGGTGATGGGGTGGGAGACTGTAGGCCCTATTCAGGGTAAGCGTGCTTAAAGAGCCATATCTTAAGTTTATTTTTCTAATTTCTGAGAGCATGGCTCTAGGCGGAGGTTGGGGGGGCATGGAATTCCAGAGGGTGGGCCCTGCACTGGATAGAGCATGTTGTTTGGTCGAGTTGAATTGTGTGGTCTTGGGAGAGGGTGTATATAGGTATCCTTTGCAGGCAGATCTAGTGGGCCGGTTGGATGTGAGGAAGCAGAGGGAGTTTTCGAGCCATTGGGTGTTGTTGTTGTGTAGGGATTTATGGATAATGGTAAGGGTTTTGTAGATGATGCGGGAGGAGATAGGGAGCCAGTGGAGTTCCTTGAGGATAGGGGTAATGTGTTTCGATTTCCTAGAGTTGGTGAGAATGCAAGCTGCTGCATTTTGTAGCATCTGGAGGGGTTTGATGGAGATGAAAGGGAGGCCTAGGAATAGAGTGTTGCAATAGTCCAATTTAGAGAATATGGTGGCTTGGAGTACGGTACGGAAGTCATGGACATAAAGGAGGGGTTTGAGTTTCTTTAGGACCTAGGCTTGAAGAATCCGTCTTTTATGGTGGTATTGATGTGTTTTTTCATATTGAGATAAACAGCAGTAGCTACAAGGCCAATTAACGCAACAAAGTACACTCTTAACTCAGCTAGAAGAGGCCATGCAATCGGCTCTGTCCAGAATACCTCAAGCACCTTCACTTTCTCACGTCCTGTTTAAGACAAAAGCAGGAGAGGACCCAGAGGTCTTTCAAAAAAACTTTGAATGGTCTACCTGCCTTTCGGCCTGGCCAGAGGCCAGCTGGACAACATACTTGTCTAATTTGCTGACTGGCAGAAGTCAAGCAGCTTTCCAGGGTGCCAATCCAGATGGGAGGGCTTTCTATGAGGATGTCAAGGGTGCTATACTACAGAGGGTTGGGTACTCCCCAGAATCTTACTGGCAGTAGTTCCAGCAGGCTGCCTACAACCCAAGGAGAGTCCCTGAAACCTCTTTCACCAATTGAAGAATGCCGATTGGAAATGGCTCCAGCTGGAGGCAAGGTTGGGACTGGAAGTAGCCCACCAGATTCTCCTGGAACAGTTCCTAGGTGGTCAAAACCAAGAATCAGGCCAAGACAGACAAGGCAAGGCAAGAAAAGACCCTGAGGAACAGGACAAGGCAATGCACACAGGGCAAAGCAGGAACAAGGCAAGGAAGGGCAACAAGGCAAGACAGCAGGACCACAAGGCTAGACAGGACAATGAGGCAAGGCATGATAACGAGGCACAGGAAGGTAGCAACATGCACTGCAAGGCTGAAGCACCTGTTGCTGAGGCAACAGCAGAGTGGATGGCTAGCTTATTTGTAGTATAGCACTGGTGACATCATCAGACGGCACTGCAGTTCTGTTCCTGCCATGGGGCATAGAAGAGAGAGAAGTGTGCATGCGGGAGCAGCAGTGTCCAAGCCAAAAAGCAGAGGCCATGGCATTGGGTCTGGGTGACATTCTGAAGTAAGTGTGGCTGGTCAAGGGGCAATCTCAACTACAGTACCTGAACACTGGAGAGTGGCCAATATAACACCGATTTTTTTAAGATGGGTTCAAGGAGTAATCTAGGAAACTACAAACAGGTGAGCCTGATGTGTGTGTCAGGAAAAATGGTTGAAACTATTCTAAAGAACAAAATTACTGAACATATAGATAGACATGGTTTAATGGGACAAAGTCAACATGGATTTATCCAAGGGAAGTCTTGTCTCACCAATTTGCTACTTTTTTTGAAGGCATGAATAAACATGTGGATAAAGGTGAACCAATTGATATAATGTATCTGGATTTTCAAAAGCATTTGACAAAGCACTTCAGGAGAGACTCTTGAGGAAATTAAAAAGTCATGGGAGTGGAGGCAATGTTCTGTTCTGGATTAAAAAATAAACTGGTTAACAAATAAAAAACAGAGAGAGTAGGGTTAAATGGTTAATTTGCTCAATGGAGAATGGTGAATAGTGGAGTGCCCCAGGGATCTGTACTAGGACCACTGCTTTTTAACATTTTCATAAAAGACCTAGAGATGGGAACAACAAATGAAGTGATCAAATTTGCTGATGATACAAAATTATTAAAACATGTTAAATCACAAGAAGATTGTGAAAAACTGCAAGTGGACTTTGCGAGATTGGAAGAGTGGAAATCCAAATGGCAAATGACATTTAATGTAGACAAGTGCAAAGTGATGCATGAAGGGAAGACCCAAATAATAGCCACACTGGGAGTCACCACCCAGGAAAAGGATCTAGGCATCATCATGGATAATATGTTGAAATACTCTTCTCAGTGTATGGCGGTGGCAAAGAAAATAATAGAATGCTAGGAATTATTAGGATAGGAATGGAGAATAAAAGAGAATAAAATAATGCCTCTGTATCACTCCATGGTTCAACCACACTTTGAGTAATGTATGCAGTTCTGGTCACCACATCTCAAAGAAGACAAAGCAGAATTAGAAAAGTCAGAGAGAAGGGTGACCAAGCACCTCTCCCGAAAAAATGACAGGGCCAGAATCCTCCCTGATGCCCACTTACTCAGTCCAGGAGGGGGGGGGGGGGGGGGGGGAATCTGATGCCTAGGCCTTGCATAGGAGACAGATGCTTAATGTCCTTTCAAAGTGTTTATTATGGTGGAGACATGTTAAAATGCTCGACTCTGGCCGAGTTTCGCCACCTCTCGAGTGGCTGCCTCAGGGGCATGATGAAAATGACACGCACCCACTGTGGATGCTTTACCAATAATTAATTCACTTCAAATAAGACTGATGCATGAACAATCTATGTTTGAATTCAGAGCAGCAAGCATCTATCTCTTTTGTTTATACCATAACGGCTTTCATAGATCGCCTCCCTTCTTGCTTTTTTGGGCCTTGCATAGGGCATTGGCCAAGATTGCGGAGACCTACCACAGCTTAGAAAAGCACAAGCCCAAGGCTTTGTCTTGGGCCTAAGTGTCGGGATGATCCTGACACCTAGGCCCAAGCTGATACCTCTGCCTTATGTAGGCCTAGGCCTAAATAGGTCACCATAACCTCAGGCCTACACCCTATGAAGGCCCAGGCTTTAAGGCCTGGACCCAATGCCTGGGCCTTGGCCTAGGCTTGGGTCCAGCCCATGCCTGATGCCTTTACCTGGTCCAGACTCAGGTCCCAATGCCAGGGCCTCAGCCCGGAGCCAGGCCCAATACCAGGACCCAACCTGGAAGCCTAATCCCAACACCTAGGCCTCAACCTAGGCAGGGGCCCAGGCTAAGGCCTGATGCCATCACCCAGTCCAGAGCCTGGGTTCCAACACCAGGGCCTCTGGCCAGATGCTGGGACCCAGCCTGGAAGCATGCATCACCATAATCAAAATGGCACCATCAGCTGGGGTCAATGAGCCGGAATTAATTAACTCCAGTGCTACCCCAAAGGATAACGTCTGTTGGCTTCTACAGCTGAATATTGAAGAATGGAAGAGGAGAACTCTGAGGTCTGGGCTCCGAGGCCTGGGCCTGACCCTGGATGAGGCCCAAGCGTAGGGCCTGGGTTCAGGCCAAGACCCAGGCTTCAGGACCCGGCCTTTAGGTTGGGTCCCAGCATCAGAGCTGGGTCTGGGCAAAGGCCCATGAGTCAGGCCTGGGCTGCAATGCTGGATCCCTGGAACAGGTAAGGTTTTTATATTTTTGGGGTCTCAGTCAAGAATCTGGCATTAGGCCTGGGCCTCAGCCGAGACCCTGATGTTGCACTCTGGCCTAGGCCGCGGTTCATGCATCAGGCCATGGCCTATTCCCTAGGCGAGGCCCCAGCTTTGTGCCTGGGCCTATGGTCGATGGATCAATTTTGTTTTCAAAATGAAATGTGCAAACCAACAAAATTTCATCAGATTTTCAATCATTTTGCTTTGATAATGAAATGAAATGAAATGAAATAGGAAATTTCATATTTTGTTTCTCCTGAATGCCCATCCCTAATGTCTTGTAATTTTATTGTATATTTATTATTCGTTTTATTTTTATTATTTGTTCTGTTGTTCCCAGTTCTCATATCCCTTATCTGATGCAATAAGCCTAATTATTATTTATTCTGTTGATCCCAGTTCTTAGTATCCCTTGTTCGATGTAATGCATTCTTACATGCTTGTTTTCGTTTTGCTGTAAACCGAAGTGATATGTACATTTTTTACATGAATATTGGTATATAAAAGTGCTAAATAAATAAATATTTATTGTCTATTTTTTATGAATGTACAATTGTAATCCACTTAGATTACTAGATAAGCAAAATAGATATTTTAAAATAAATAAGTAAATAAATAAGTTACTAGATAATAGATTTAAGACAAATAAGATAAATATTTTTTTATTCAATGCCTAGTTAAACTCTGGAATTTGTTCCTGGAAGAAGTGGTGAAAGACATTAGTGTAATTGGGTTTAACTTGTTTAGACAAGTTCCTAGATGAAAAGTCCATAAATCATTATTAAGGTAGACGTGGGAAAATCCCCTGCTTATCCCAGGGATAAAGCAGCATGGAATGCATCAACCTTTTGGTATCCTGCCAGGTACCTGTGACCTGAATTATCCACTTTTGGAAACAGGATACTGAACTTGATGGACCTTTGGCCTGACACAATATGGCAAATCTTATATTCTTATGTTTATGCTATTAAATCAAACAGAAATAGTGGTATCCCCAGTATAATGTAACAAGATTTCAATATCTCTAAGCCACCTAATATCATGAAGATTTCTATTGAAATCTGGGGGCTATCTACATGGGGCCTCAAGTAAAGTAATGGAATTACATATGGTACCTGATGGAAATCTGTCAGTTGTTACTGGTCAGTGCACTTTTAGTTGTTCATGTTTCAGCAATGTGTATTGTAGTATATAACTAATTAAAAATGAAAAAGAAATTGATAAATGACTTATTAGACTTCATCAGTGTTAACTCATATTAATGATGTTTAACTAAACAATTATATCAAAATTTGCTCTTTTTGATTTGAAAATACTTGACATTCCCTATTCTTTCTGTTGGTGCACAGCTGGAACCAGGAACCTCTGTTTATTAATACTGACTGCACTTGTGTTCTTCAATTACTCTATGTATTATGTGGAGGAACCGAATGACGGACTCACCCACAAACATATAATTACTAAAACCAAGAACATTTCATCTGCAACAAGTGTATTAAAATGTCACTTCCAGCACACCACCTGCTCACTTTGGGTTGACTCAGAAGACAATCATCCCGAAGCAGTAAATTAGTTTCCAACATATTTGATTCAGTCCTCAGCATTCTGCACTCAATCTATGCTGAGCAACTCCTTCTTTGCTCTTCCTAGGAGGTCTTCACATTTATGATATATAAGCTTGCTTAACCAGGGGTTGAAATATAAAATAAGAGTGTAAAGAATTTTTTTTTTACTGATCTGAGTCCTGGTGCTGTAAGAAAACATAGCTGAGATATGGCATGTTTTCCTTTCCTCACTGGGTATGTGTCTGCCTTGAAGGAAGAAGTTATTGTGGCTCAGATTGGAGGAGACTCTGGAGCCATGTGATAAGTTTCTTTAAGTGTAGGCAGTGAGAGGCTTGTAGAGAAAAAAAAACAACAGCATCATGTTATCAGTGCTGGTAGGAACCGAGAAACTCTGGGGAGCTTAGAAGCCTCAGGGGAGGTGAGGAATCAGCTGTGAGAATTTTTTTTCTGTCTTCCTGTCACCATCTAATTACAAGGGGTGGGCGAGACTGAAGTAGAGTGAGCAGAGAAGGAGAAGCAGGGCTTCAGATTTTGATTGTCAGTTTACTTCCTCAGTCCTGCTAAAGCTAGGGCAGATGGGAATTCCATGCTGAAGCATATGCAAATCACCAGCGCCCATTATCTGGTGAGAGCTTTTGCACATAGAGAAAGAAACTGGATACAGATGAAAGCAGATGCTTCTGCCTTGGCTCCTTTCTTAGGACCTTTTTTTGTGTTCAGTATTGTGAAATACAGAGGGACTTCAGGCAAACTTCTTAATGTCTGCATGTTTAAGAGTGAATGAAGTTGTTCTGAGCATATTTAATCCTAAGACCTCCAAGTAAGGCGCAGGATAAACAGATACTTGTAAATACAACTGGGCTGCATTTTTTTCCCAGTTTAATTGAGGTACAACTGTTGAAAGAAGATATTGTATGAAAGAAAAATAATTTTAAAATCATACTTTGATTTAATTGTGTACTCTTTATGAGTTAATTCCCATAAACTTTCTGAGCTCATTCAGGCCTAGATTTATCAATCTGCTGTAAATATCGCATGTGATAGGAAAAGGGGTGTGTTTTATGGTAATAGCCTAATTATCACTTTGCATAGGTATTACCTTAACGTTTTGGTAATAACTACATAATTGTATTTTCCTATCTGCAAAGTGCTCATTTCACCACTAGAGGGGAGAGAGAGAGAGAGACTATCTACAAGGCTTGATGGACTCTCTACCTGGGAAACATCAAGCTAGGCTGAGAGTCATTGTACAAATCTCATCTTTGTGTGAGTTTCCTCACTTTGAAGGACATCAAATCTTCACAAGAGTGTACTGTTCTGTTCATATGTCTCACTCTGTATGTAAAAGTGCCTCCTAACCCCTACACTACTACCTAAACCTCACCTCGAGTTACTAGGTGGACCTCCTATAATAACATAAATAGCTGCTTACTATGGTGCCACCCCAGAGTCTCTCTCTCTCTCTCTCTCTCTCTCTCTCTCTCAATGCCCAAAATGGAATTTGTGAAAAAAACATGTTATGGGCATAATGCATGATATTGCACAGCTTAATTGCACTTTGCAAAGCCAGCCTACTTTTTCTGGACTCCTCCCCAAAACCTTCCCCTTTTAAAAATTTGCATCGGGTGCTTATCGCATGCGTCAAGACATTTTTCGCGTCGAAAAACGCCTTAACGCATGCAAATACGCCATAACGCGATTTGATAAATAACCGTGTCAGGTAGTTGTTTAAGCACCTGCTTAACCCTGCGTTTCAGACAGAAGGACAAGTAAACTGAGAGAGAAAAAGAAATTGCAGCCAGGTGGCTGGTGTTAATATTCATGTTATCAGAGTGAATAACTGAAAGCAAAATTCTGCACAGAAGAAAAGTGTTGGATGGGATCCTGTGTCTAACTTCAAGGAAAACCTGCCTAAACTGTGAAAATACCTGAAGAGAAGAAAGTGAATTACAAAGGGCAGTTTGAGAAACTGACATCAAGGACATTGTCTTGGAGAGAGAGACATTAACTGCTATTTCCTTATTCCTGGCTAAGATAGCTATGATTAAACATAATTAAACTGTGTCAGCCCTAACAATCTGAATAGCAGAGACAACAATATTATGGTTATGAGATGTTGGAGTGGATTCTTGGGTACTGCGGTGATGGCCACTCCCATGGGGAGGAGCTCCATGAGGATCCGCAGTACTAGGCTAGACTCTATACACGCAGACACAGAGAAGTTGAATTTATTGTACAGCTCGATGGTACTGCTCGGGGAGCGGGAAGCAGTGAAGGTAACCCAGCAGAGAAGACCAGTCTCACACTCGAGTAGATGATAGGCAGCGCGGCGTAGCAGGGACAGGTCCTGGATGTAGACACAGAGCGCTGAAGCTGAAGGCGAGACAGACTGAAAGGGTTAGTACTCACTGAAGCAGAAGCTGTACTGTTGAAGTTCCTGGCAGGCAGAAGTTGTTCAGTGGCAGGCAACAGATTAGGGAGAGCAGGCCCTCGAGGAGCGAATACCCGGAATCCCAAGATAGGTACCTGAAATAGAGCAGAAGGGCCCCCGAGGAGCGGGTACCCAGGTTAGAGAAGAAATACCCCGAAGAGCAGAGAGAGCTTCCTGCGGCAGCTGGGAAGCGGCAGAACAGATTAGACCGGAGGCAATCCAATCCTTGCTAACTCAGTTTCTTAGCAAACGAAGGGCAGGCTAAATACCAGGATGTTGTGACGTCACTCACAGGGGACACTCCCGAGGTTCCCGCCATGACGTGGATAAAGACGTGGGTGACATGCGCGCGCGCGCCCTAGGAGGCCCTCAGGAAATTCATGGCGAACACCATCGCAAGTTGCCAATCTGGGGACACCGGAGAGAGCAGCATGAAGACGCGTCAGCAGCCATCTTCCCAAGGCTTGAGTAGAGAGAAGGAAGAAAGGTGAGGCACAGAGGTCGAAGCCGTCTGAGACCGACGGACGCAACAAACAACAGAAAAGTGCGACTGAGAAAAGTCAGGGAAGGACAGTGGGATATTCTCATCCTCTTTCTCTGAATAAAATATATTTGTCCTGGAACTCACTTCCCTTCTGATTCATAGAAATAAAGTACAGAAAGAGTGTGAAAGGAGAAGAGTGTAATAGTGTATGTCAGAAACCACAAGAATGAACAAGACACTGCTCATTCCCTCTGTTAGCAAGAGCAGGGTCCCTTGCTTTTTATTTCTTCACTAAGCCAGAACAAGTTCAAATAGAGGGCAAAGACACCACATGTAGCAACACCAGTAGCACATCTTCGGAAGAGGGGGACATGATAGAGTAATTAGGGAACACATGTTTTATGTTATTTAAAGATAGTCAGGAAATCTGTGATGGACAATCAGGCAGCTGAGAGAAGCAGACAGCGCACTCAAAGATCCAGAGACAAAGGTTCAACAAGGTTCTACAGCGTGAGGAGACTGAGTAACACTGGACTTCATTTGGAAGAGCTAAGTGTGTACACTCAACACAAACACCAAAGGGCGAATTTTAAAAGCCCTGCACACGCAGAATCAGGGAGATATATGCGTGTGGCTGGGCCGCACGCATGCTGAGCGGATTTTTGGAGGCCTGCAGCTATGCGCATATCTCCCGGTATGTACATCTGCAGAGCTAAACAAAAAAAGGAGCAGGCCGGGGGCGAGGTCTGGGCAGGGCGTGGGCAGGGCTAGGACAGGGCCATTAAGCTCTGTCCCGCTGAAGCGAGCACCAGGATCCGATCAGCCCGCGCAACCTGCTACAGCTCCAGAGAGCGAGTAAGAAACAAAACAAAACATCTGGGGTAGTTAGCGGGGTTTTAGGGGTTGGAGCTAGTTGGGTAAAAGGGAGGCGCACACATGTGCGCGCCAATATAAAATCATGCACACGTGCGAGCGGGTAGCAGATTTTATAACATGCGCGTCAGTGCGCATATGTTATAAAATCAGCGCATCCATATGTGTGCGCCAGCAAGCAAGCGCACATGCACGCCCCCACGGAACTTTGAAAGTTGCCTACCTGAACAAGAAAGCAAGAGATACAGAGATATGCACTGTGAAAGCAAGAGAGAGAGAGAGGACAAAGGCCTCAGACAAACTTAAGAAACGCCGAGAAAGAAAGGAACATATACAAAAGACATACTTACCTTTATCCACTGCAAAGAAATGCACCAGAACACCTGTGAAGTGGAGCATAAGAAAAGAATCATAGGTTCTTAAGCAAACATCTGCTTTACGTACACATTTATTTCAAGTGGAACAAACTTTACTACTCAGAGATAAAGATATATACACAGACTTGTCTGATGAGAGTTCCATATTATCAGGTACCAGACAGGGAATAAGAATCCTAGGAGGAAAAGAGATAAAAAGTTTCTTTAATGCTATTCACTATTGTAAAACAGTATTCTCTCCTTTGAATGTTTATTTTCAAAAGTTCACAAGAATTTGAATTGCTGATTCACACTTCTTTCTGGGTAAACAAAACTGTTAAATAAACAGTTTTCTTTAATTTTATGTTGAATTTATCTGAGTATTATACTTTTTAAGAGCCTGCCTTCCCGCTCTACCCCTGGGAGGCTGGTTGGGTGGATTTTCAATCCCCTGGTTCCTTTTACTAAAAAACCCAACAGGAAGGAGGGCACATTTTCCTCTCATAACCCCTCTTTTGTGGATCTAGTGGCTCCCAGAGTAACAACAGAAACTCCATATTCTAATAGCCACCGCAGTAGGAGCGTCACTGCCCAAAAGCAGCGGGGTACACTTGGTTCTTTGAAATTATACATCTTCTTCCTTTCAGTATTAAGGGAGGATGAAATTAGTGTAAATGCCATTAGCGTGGCTGCACATTCAAATTTGGAAAAGAACATGGCAATAGAGGATAAGGAAATGTTTGTGCACACACCCCCCTCACTCCATGTACTGAAGTAGGGGTGGCCAACATTGGTCATTGAGAGCCAGAAACAGGCCTGGTTTTCAGGCTATCCACAATGAATATGTATGAGATAAATTTGCATTCGGTAGTGGAAGTGAATGCAAATCTATCTCATGGATATCCATTTGCATTCACTGCCACTATTGTATGTAAATCTATCTCATACATATTCATTGTGGATATCCTGCAAACCTGCTCTGTTTGTGGCTCTTGAGCACTGGAGTTGGCCACCCCTGTACTAAAGAGTAGTAAGCGTTATGGTATTTACCACAGAACTTTTAAGTAGGAAAGCAAATTTTGCCACCTAAAGGATGGTGTACAGTTCATACCACGTGAACAAGGTCAGCTTCCATTACTTTCCCTAGTTGAAGCCTCTGTTGGTGCTCTGGCTGCAGCAGCAGAGGCAAAAAGTAGAATGAGAGAGGAAGAAAAAGAAAGATGGAAAAAGTCAGAAATTGGGAAAAAGTTGTAAGGGGAAAACACCTATGTCCCACCCACGCCTTGCCTCTTTTTGAAAACTTCCAAGATCTGCGTGCCCCGGGAGATACGTGCATATCTCGGCAGCTTTTTAAATTGCTCGCTGTGCACAGGCCCAACATATTCGCGTATCCCTTAATTAATGTGCGTGTTTCGGGCTTTTAAAATTCACCTTTAAGAATTTCCAGAATAGTATCTTCTTTCAGGCCCTGGAATGTGGTCTGAAAAGGATCAACAACTTTAATAGTGGATGGCATCCTTCTGATCAGGATTCTTCCTCCTGGGAAATGTACAAAGAGATAAATGAAAAATACCAAAATGTATAAAATATACACTGATGAATTTATAACAAATTAGAAATGAATAAAGAGAATAGAGAACACAAGAGAAACTGTGTTCAAACAGGGTTTTTTAATATTATGTACCTTTTTTCAATATTTTTAAACATTTTATATATTGTATTTTTTCTATTTTTGTAATTTTGTTTTATTTGTTTTTTCTTATTGTTTATTTTCACACACACAAAATCACACATCAAAACTTAGAGCCCAATTTTCTAACATAGCGCTAAAGGCTGACTTCAGGCATAATTTTCAAAGCAGACTTACACGCTTATGCTTGCTTTGAAAATTAGCGGGTACATGCAAAGCTTTGCACAACATTCACACACACATTTACATCTGCATGGAAGCATGTACAAATGATCACACACACATTTGATTTTAGAACGTATGCATATAAAATGGTTTCCCTGCCCTAACTCCACCCTCCAGGAACAGTTCTTTCAAGTATGCATAAAAGTACACATGAAATTGCTTCCAGGTGTACTTTTATGCATTCAGCCCCCAGGATAATTTTCAAAAGGCATATGCATGTAAAATGCCATTTTGTACACATATGTGCTTTTGAAAATTTACTCCTTAGTGTCATATGAATACTATCAAATTAACTAGACTAGAGCAATAGTCCTTAAGGAAGACCTTAGAAAATCAGGTCTTTCTGCTTACTCTTATGGTGTTTCAGCTCATTTCATCGGGCAGGTCAATCAGCTTCATTTTTTTTTTTTTTTTTTACAGTTCAACAGTTTCAGAACTTCGGGTCACTGGAATCATCCCAGAACCTGCAAATAAGAAAACAAGACACACGCACCAGGAGATGAAAAAAGAGATTGTTCTTTTTTCTGACCTTGCTTCTCATTCTGCAACAAATTGTAACAAAACTGGAGCAGTTCAAATGCAGACAGTTCACTTTGGCTGATTCCCTCTTTAAGAACAATTATCATGCAGGGCCCTTCTTTGTTTCTGAACCACCACCAGTGATCCCAAAGCCAGGTGAACATAGTTTTGGAAGTTTCCTGTTACGATCCTGCTCGCGGAGCTCATCCCGCGAGCAGGCCCTTCACCTTACCTCCAGCACTGCCAACTCCGTCTTCGCGGCCCTAGTACTGCCGCTGCCGGCACCTTCAAGTGGCAGGAAGCTGCTGATGCTGCTTCCATCTTCACGGCTTGAGCACCACCACCGGGACACCTCATGTGGCAGGAAGCCACCGTCAAGCCTCCTCTTCGCGACTTTGTGCCGCTGCTGGAATATCTTCTTCACGGCCTATTGTCGCGCCTGGGAAACCTCCACCTCTGCGGCAGGAGAGCCGCCACTGGGACCTCCTGTCTTCGCAGCCTGGCCGCTGCCGCTCCTTGGATCTTCACAGCCTTGTGCCGCCACTGCTGCCCATCTTTATGGCCCGAGCACCGCTGTCGAGGTCTCCTCTTCACGATCTGGTGGACCTCCGGGAATCCTCTTCATGGCCTGTGCTGCTAGGGAAGCCGCTGCCAATGCCATCTTGCGGCCTGGAGGCCGCTCCCGACACCTGCCTGCTCCTCCATCTATGCGGCAGGGCCACCGCTGTCCTTGGTCCTGCTCCACTCCCTAGGCCCTCCTCTAGGCACTGGCGCCCGCCTCTTCTTCTGATTTAAAGGGCCAATGGTGGGAAAAGCCCGTGGCCCCACCGGAAGTCCTCATCACTTCACTTCCTGCTTCAGCCCTATAAAAGGGCTCAGTTCCTGTTCCTCAGGGCCTTTGGATTGGAATCCATGGTTGTCCATGTTCTTCCTTGTCGGTCCAGGTCTTCCATAGTCTTCGCATGTCTGAGATAGTACTTCATTACATGTTTTGATGTTCCTGGTCTTGTTCCTCATCGGAGCTCCTTTGTTGCCTTGTCCTGATGTTCCAGATGTCCTTCGTAGCCTTGTCTTAGTTCCAGATGTCCTGATGTTCCTGATGTTCTGAAGTCTTGATGATCCTGAATTCCAAGTTCCGAGTCTTCCAAGTTCCAAGTCTTCCAGCTCTTCGAGACCTCCAGATGGCCACCCTGAGGGTAAATCCATATAGATCCGGTTCCTGTTTCCAGTCATTGGAGCCTCATTTGGTTGGATCTCCTTCTGACCCTTGACTCGCTCCCGCATGATCCGCAACCAGCCTTCCTAGGTTGTATAGGGTGCGCAAGCGAACAGGGTGGTCCATGGCGGGCTATGCAGGGTGCCCTGAGGGACAGTGCCCACCTGTACCTTCCTAGTTCCAAGTCCTCATCTGAGTCCTTCCAAGTTCCAAGTCTTAATCTTGTTTCTGCCCTCAGCCTCCATCTGGCCTCATGCACTCATTGGTGCATTTAGGTCCAGCGGAGGGCTGATCCTGCTTGGTTCCTGTTCCGAGTTCCTTGCCTCAGTTTCAGTCCTGCTTGTTCCTGCTCCGCCCATGCTTACATGCTCTCACCTCCCACAGTGTGCCTTGGCACTCCTCCTTGAGTCATGCCGTGGTTCGGGGCTCACGCTTTCCCATGAGCTAGCGACCGCGCCTCCATGCCCTCATCCCCAGCCGTAGGCCATGCCTGCATCAGGATCCGAAGGCCGGGGTCCCAACATTTCCATTATGGACAGGACATTCTGCAGATCTTTAGTTCACCATCTGGATAGTGCTATAGGCAACTGATGCAGTCTCATCCACATTCCACATCCCAAGAATCCACCTAGCCCAGGAGCCCAGGTAGGGATAGAAATGGGAATGTAGCACCAAAAGCTTGCACAGTTGGCTGCCTCAAGTAAATACTGAGAGGTTGCTGTTCAAAGGCTTTATCCAGCTAAACTTCTCAAGTTAGCCAGAAAAGAACGAACAGTTGAATATTTCCCATCTTCCACCATTTTAATTTTATCCAGGTATATCATTATCCACACCAAAGTCTGCTGGTTAAAGGAGGCAGCTTGGGGGCATTTCTGAGACATGGCTAAAATGTATCCATTTAGTGGTGATATTCAGTACGGATAAAGTTATCCAGCTAACTGATCAGAAAAACTGGTGTTCTGAAGTTAGATAGATAACTAAAAATCAGGAAATCTCCCACCCCCAAATCCCCAAAACTGTCTACAAAGCTGGGGAAAGAAAAAGCTGCCTCTTTTGCTCCTCTGGATGACATTTCCTCCCAGTGACTTGTGGAATTGTTTATATAATCTGACTGTCACTCCCAGACAGTTCCACTTCCTTGACACTCCCATTGCTGGAAATTTCCACATGTTATCAAATAGTGACGCCTAGTGAACTTTATATGAAGATCAAATCTTACCAAGCAAGATAGAGATGTTTGTTGTTGATGGGTAGCTCTTCTTAGATATCTCTAAAAGTGGCACTATCAGGGAAGTAGGATTGAGGAGAAAAGTTTTCCTAATTATTAAACCCAAGTATATTGTTACATCTGCTTGCTAGTTTTTCCTGTAAGTCATAAAGGGAAATTCTGTTGACAGTCTAGCAGCCTGGTTAAAAGTAATTGGCCCAAGAAATGCGCTGATACTAAAGCAAAGACTCATCACAGCAGCAAACTATGTTGATACTCTGCAGTCATCTTCCTCCCTTCCTGTCTGTCTCCAGCTTTCAAAAATCTTCAATCAGTAGAATGTGCATTCATTTAAAATGAATTGCACATCCAAACCGAAAAAGACCATTTTTGGTTTGTTCCAAATGGCGAAACCGAAAATGACCTTGACTGAAAATACCTGAAAATTATTAGGCACATCCTGTTCATTTATTTTACTGGCCTCTCGGGCCCCCTCAGATCCACTATGCTACTTCTTGGAGTTTCCTAGGGCCTCCCCAGACTTTCCCTGGACTCCCTGGCACCTCCCCGGGACCTTGCTGAAGCCCTCACCAATAACTTGGGGCCCAAGACAAGCCTGACTGGGCTGAACCAAGCCCAGCTGGGGCCTCTCTGGGAATCGTGTCCGCTCATACCTCACATTCAAGGGGATTATTGCTTTATGCCTTTAAAGAAAGACAATGTTTAAAAACTTAATTGAAATCATGAATAGAAATTTATTTCATTAGAAAAAAAAAGTCTTCAGAAGCAAGTTTTAAAGAATTTAAAGCAACCTGACAGATATAGTTATGGTTTGTTTTTTTTCATAAATGCATTCATGAAGCATTTTGCACACATATATTTCACTACACTGATAAGCAATGAGCTACTTTGCTTAGTTTGGCATCTTATCACCTCATTAGTATAGATTTTCAACTTAAAACTATTGCAAGCTAGTTTATGTCATTATCAATATTGTTAATACGCATGTGCAAACAGTGTGTAACCCTGCCTAGTATATAGAGGAGAGTCAAAGGATTCCTAACTAAGGATTCCACCTACGTAGAGAATGAATTTTGTGAAGTTGGATTCTAGCTGCTTGCAGCCTCCCAAGTGTGAGGTGGTGGTCCAGATCAGTGTAAACCATCCAGAGGACCCAGAGCTCTAAAGAGAATGGGATTTTTATTCTTTCTGGGAAGTCCAAAGTGAAGATAGAAAGAATAATTTCTACTGTGTGGAGTTAACCCTGAAACCCTTGAGGTTAAAGACTGAAGCCTTGAATTTACATCAGAAAGGAAGTCTGTTTTTTCAGATATTGAACTTTACTGTGACTACTTTTCCTCTTTTTTAGACTGAATCTTGATAATTAAATTGTAATATTGGGACGTCATTATAGGGAATTTTCAATAAATTCATTTTCATTGGAATTACATAGTGAGGTTTGAAACCTTGCTTTGTGTAAGTCTCGCCTTGGACCTCCCAGAATTTTTCTGGTCCCCAACTGGTGAACCCTGGTAGATTTTACCTATTCCGGGGCTGCAGAGGTGTCACTTTTCACCGCTGCAGCCACCAAAGGTGACACCAGTGAAAGGGGGTTTACAAATGCTTTTAAAATGTAATAACTATTTGCACTAGTGTTTAGTACATGATATTGCTCATAATAATAGCATGAATGCACTTTAGTACACTGGTCCCATGGAAGAATACTTAGATGAACTCTCTTTATTTCATGAGAATTTAAAGTTTCTTGGCTTTGTGCACTTAGGGGCAGATTTTCAAAGGGTTACAAGCATAACATACACATGTAACCCCCGAAAAGCTGCCCCAAGCTGCCCCTGGGCACGCCGAGCCTATCTTGCATAGGCTCGGCAGCGCGCACAAGCCCCGGGACATGCATATATCCCGGGGCTTTCCAAAATCGGGGGTCAGGGGATGTGGCTGAGGGCATGGCAGTGGTCCGGGGGCATGGCAGTGGTCTGGGGGTGGGGCCGGGGGCATGGCAGCAGTCCGGGGGCGGGGGCATTCCTGAGTCCTCGGGCAGGCGTAACTCGCCAAAATAAGGTGGAGGGGGGGTTTAGGTAGGGCTGGGGGGTGGGTTAGATAGGGGAAGGGAGGGAAAGGTGGGGGGGGGAGGCAAAAAAAAGTTCCCTCCGAGGTCGCTACGATTTCGGAGCGGCCTTGGAGGGAATGGGAAAAGCCATCGGGGCTCCCCTAGGGCTCGGCGCGAGCAAGGTGCACCCCCTTGCGCGTGCCGACCCCGGATTTTATAACATGCGTGTGGATGCACGCACATGTTATAAAATCGGGCGTAGATTTGTGCGCACCAGTTTGCGCACACAAATCTACACCCACGCATAAGTTTTAATATCTGGCCCTTAATTACTATACACAGCTAGAGTTTTTCATAGGGCTTGAGAAAATATATGAACATAAGATTTGCCATACTGGGTCAGACCAAAAGTCCATCAATCCCAGTATCCTGTTCCTTCCAGGTCACAAATACCTGGCAGGATCCCAAAAGGTTGATAGCTCCATGCTGCTTATGCCAAGGATAAGTAGTGGATATCCCCAACTGCACCTTAATAATAGTTTATGGACTTTTCATCCAGGAACTTGTCCAAACCTTTTTTAAACTCAGCTCCACTAACAGCTTTTACCACATCCTCCAGCAATGAATTCCAGAGTTTAATTATGCATTGAGTAAAAAAATATTTTCTCCTATTTGTCTTAAATGTATTTAGCAACTTCAATACATGACCCCTAGTCTTTGTACTTTTTGAGTCTTTGAAACTTTATGAGGATAGTTTTCAAAAGCCTTTGCTGCACAGAAATGGGGTCTTTGAAAATCGTCTACCTGATTTGCAGATAAAGTTACGGGCATAGTGCCAGTACACCCATAACTTTACCTGCCATGAGGGGAGGCGTTCCCAGGAATGGGCTTGGGGAGGAGTTCTCATTTACATGCATATGTTTGTAATTACAATCACATTTGAAGATTCACCCCAAAAAAGTACCAACAAAAATAGCAAGCACAAATTTGTGCATGTAATCATTCTTTAGCAATTTTCAAAGGGAAAATTTCCCTTTGAAAATTGGTGCAAAGTCCGTGGGTAAAAAGTACCCACGGACTTTGCACTGGCACACCCAGGCTAAGACTTGCCCTTTGCATTGCACTCTGATATTATAAAAGAAACAGTACAACCACCAGTCCCTAGGGTTGGCATATAGTTTGTCTTTTTTTCCTCTTTCTCTTCTCCCCAAAAAATATTGAAATGCAACCCCCTATAGCTGCAATTATTGAAGCAAAATAAGGTGTCATTTACCATTGCATCATAAGTATGATAGAATCTGAGAAAAGCTCTGTTTCAAAAGAGCATTTAAATTGTCATCAGAAAAAAAAAATTGTTAAAATTCTATGTGTATTTTGAATCCCTTCATAAATAATTTTTCTCAAACTGCTTGGAACATGTTGAGGCTTCACCATATTATTTTAGAGTACCTGCAGAATGCAGATGACCTAGAGCTAGGATCTCTTATGTACTCTGCTCTTATGGCTTACAGGTCCACAAGTAGAAAGTCTTACAGAACTTTTTTAAATTACTCCCTATATATAACTAAGTAATAATGACCTAGATTTATCATTTTGCTGTAAATTTCACCCATGGTAAAAAAAAAAAAAGGGGGGGGGCTTGGTTAGGGCAATTTTTGAGATGCTGCAACATATGCTATTTTAGCACATGTTAAACTTATCACACCCGCGATATTTTCACAATGGGTTGGAATGCTCCTGGAGAGAGAGACTCTTTATAAGGCTCTCCTATAAGTAAACTATTTATACTAGAGTAGGAGTAGCAACTAGTAACTTGGGGTGACGTTTTGGTGGTGGCCTAGGTTGGGGGGGGGGGCAGTTTTACATGCACAGTCAGAGGTACGAACAGCACAGTACACATCAGTGAAGATTTGATGTGATTTGGAATGAGGAAAGGCAGGCAAAGATGAGATCTGTACATTGCACTCCTGACCTAGCTTGAATGCAGCTAGGTCAGAAATGTGGATAATACAGCAGCAGCAAGTGTTAAAAAAAACTAATTGAAAATTCAATCAAAGGTAATATAATGGCAGTAGAAAATATGTTACTACATGTAATTGAGGTGATTAGCAGCTTATAAGCTTTTTTATATTGTTTAATGATTTTCTTATTTTTATGTCTTTGTTTTTATTATTCTGAATTTTTTATTGTAACTTAGGAAATGTGCTAAGTGGTTTACAAGCATTTCAAATAAATAAATAAATAAATAAATAAATACATACATACATATCCCAAAGCACAGGATATTCACTAGCACAGCAAATGTGTCTTATCCTAAAGGATTGTTTTAATATTTTAAATGCAAAAAGGATATTGAAAAACTGGGGAAGGGGAGGGGAAGGGGTTCTTTTTTTATCAAATCAGCTGCATTTAGTGCTGCCTGATTATTCTTAAAGATCATCAGTGTTATCATATTGTGTCCTTATATGCTGCAATCACTCAGTACTTATATGCTGCCATAATTAAGTGATTACAGCATATAAGTTTTATATTTTCACTCATAGGGGTGGTCTATATATTTGCCTCATCATATTGTGTCCAACCAAGCAAATTAGATTACTAATGGCAATTTACGGGTTCAGGGACTGGCACGATTGGTAACAGTAGAGGGATACCATCGGTATAACCGGTCCACCAGAATTCCTCATAGTCCAGCTACTCACTTCATTGTGCAATTTTATTAAAGAGATTTCACATTATAAAATACAATTGTCAAGATCATGTTAAACATCTTTACATAGTAACGCATGTTTGCTACACAAATTAAAAGTGCATCAGGACAAAAATGACTACACATATTTAGATGCCATACAGGTTGTTAATGGTAAAACAGAAGGAATTTGCTCTGTGGTAAACAAATGGAGAGTTTTGGTTTTTACTCAGTTTTGTGTGTTCTTATAATTTATAGACATTTCAAAAGAAAAGAATTGCATGATGTCCTCCCGGGGCAGTCACAGAGCTTCCCAATCCTGGCTCCTTTCCTCACGGCACACTGCTCGCCCGCATCACACTGCCAATGGCAAAAGAGAGTTGAGAAACGCAGGGCAATGCATTGCTATTGCAGAGTCAGCATGCATAATACAATATGAAACAGCATATGCACACACCACAGTAACGTAACCATGAACTGTATCATAACTGGACCAGTTACACACCCGAGGTCACAATCTAGGTACTGCATTATATCCACAGAGCATTTTATTTCATTATAAAACACCATAGGCAAATTTTAAAAGGTGCGCGCAGGCGTAGATTTCTTCGCACAACCCGGCGCGAACAAATCTACGCCCGATTTTATAACATGCGCGCGCATGTTATAAAATCCAGGGTCAGTGCGTGCAAGGGGGTGCACAATTGTCTGGCCTTGATCCTCCGTTCCCTCCAAGTCCGCTCTGAAATTGGAGCAGCCTCGGAGGGAACTTTCCTTCCGCCTCCACCCACCTTCCACTCCCTTCCCCTACCTAACCCGCCCCCCAGCCCTACCTAGAAACCCCCCTTACCTTTGTCGGGTAATTTTGCCTGCCTCTCGGCAGGCGTAGCTTACGCACACTAGCTGACAGCCGGCCCACGATCCCGGGCACAGCAGCAAATGGCCGCTGTGCCTGGAGGCTCCGGCCACGCCCTCGCCATGCCTCGCCCCGGACTGCCCACACCCCGCCCCTTTTTGCAAGCCTCGGGACATACGCACATCCCGGGGCTTGCGCGCGCCGCCAAGCCTATGCATAATAGGCTTGGCGCACGCAGGGGCAGATTTTCTCGGGTTCTGCACATATGTTCCGCACGTAGCCTTTGAAAATCTGCCCCCAAGTATTTAGTGTATTCATTTAAAAAATCTTTAAAAAAAAAAAACACGTGACACAGAACCTACAGATATGATGGATTCAGACTTGCATCCATTGTGCTCCTAAGTAAATCAGCCTTGGCGGGTTTCCTCCCCAACACACATTCATGTGATCCTCTCCCCCACCCCATCTATTGGCATGATCTTCTCTTCACTCCCTCCTGCTAGCAGGAGGAAGGCAGTGTTTCTTACCAGCATCTGTCTCGTCTTATGCCAGCATCCTTAGGAATATGCCTACCATGGCTAAAGGGAAATCTGGCTTTGATTCAAAGGGCCAATAGCATTCCATCAAGGCTTGTCAGAGAGTGTTTTATTATTAATATTGTTTTTATTGTTATTTGGATTGCTATTGGTTATTGTGTCACAAGATACCTCACTGTTCCCCACTGTGATTTCAACTGTATTTAATATGGGCTTTTTTCTGGTGCATAATAAGACACCTTGTGAAATACTGTACTATTTATGGAAGAAATGTATTTATTTATTTATAATTTTTATATACCGACATTCAATCTGAGATATCACATCGGTTTACATTCAGGTATTGTGAGTATTTCCCTATCCCCAGAGGGTATACAATCTAAGTTTTGTACCTGAGGCAATGGAGGGTAAAGTGACTTGCCCAAGGTCGCTAAGGGCCATATTTAGTTGGTTACTTAGAGGGAGAAGGAGGTTAGTTCAAGTGTTGGTTTCAATATACATTGGATTTTTATACAGTGATTATATAACAAAGGGAATATGTACACAGGTTTATACACCAGGCTTGTATGTCGAGGATTATATACAAGGGTTATATATATACATGCCGAGGATTATACAAGAGTTATATATATAAGGACATGTCGGGGGGGGGGGGGGGCATGTCGTGGCGGCGCGTCATTTGGGGGCAGGGCCATGGGTGTGGTTCCGGCCCGGGGGCGTTTCAGGGGCGTGGCTGAGGCCTCCGAAATGGCTCCCGGGCCTGGGAATCGTGCGCCGGCGGCTGGCCCAGCACGCGCAAGTTACGCCTGCTTCGGGCAGGCATAACTTGTACAACAAGAGGTAGGGGGGTTTAGATAGGGCTGGGAGGTGGGTTAGGGAGGGGAAGGTGGGGGAAGGCGGAAGGAAAGTTCTCTTCAAGGCCGCTCCGATTTTGGAGCGGCCTCAGAGGGAATGGAGGCAGGCTGCGCGGCTCAGCACACGCAGGCTGCCGATTTTGGGCAGCCTTGCGCGCGCCGACCCCGGATTTTAGCATCTATGCGCGTATCTATTAAAATCCCACGTACTCTTGTTTGTGCCTGGTGCGCGAACAAAAGTACGTAAGGGCGCAGATTTATAAAATCTACCCCTAGGGCTGTTCAGCTGGGAGAAGAGACGGTTTAGGGGGAATATGACAGAGGTCTACAAAATCATGAAAGGACTTGAATGAGTAAATGTGAAACAGTTATTTACTCTTTCAGATAATACAAGGACTAGGGGTCACACCATGAAGTTATCAAGTAAAACATTTAAAACAAATCAGAGAAAATTGTTTTTCACTGAACACACAAGCTTTGGAATTCATTGCCAGAGAATGTGGTTAAGGAAGCTAGTATAGCTGGGTTTAAAAAAGGTTTGGATAAGTTCCTGGAGAAGAAGTCCATAAACTGGAATAGCCACTGCTTGTTGCTGGCATTAGTAGCATGGGATCTATTTAATGTTTGGCTACTTGCCAGGTACTTATAACTTGGATTGGCCACTGTTGGAGGCAGGATACTGGACTTGATGGACCCTTAGTCTGACCTAGTATGGCAGATCTTATGTTCTTATATAGTTTAAATATTGTTTAAAAACAAACATCATGAATGTTTTTCAATAAAAAAAACTTGACCTTTTCTAGATAGTCAGAGGTGTGAATCTTTATGCAAAACTATGCAAATTTGCCACAGAATTGCTGCAGAATTTTTAAAAATCTGCTAACTCTTGTTGCAGAATCTTAAAGAATCTGCCGCAGGAAACTGGGGACTCTGACTGTAAAGAATGTTTAGACAAATCTATTTAGCCACAGAACTTCTCGCATGTATCCAAATATATTCTATGCACATATCCAGTAGACTTTACAAAATGGCAGTATGGTAATATGGACAAGCTGGACCACTGACAACCATCCTACCAGGAAGAAGAACCTGCCACTCTGTCCAGGCTTAAGTTTTCCAAACTTTTCCAGCTATTGTTCAGAAAATACTACCAAACTACTAGGGGTGGCAGGGAGTGGGACAGGGTCTCCAGAGATCCCCGGATTGCAGTTTGTTGTCGAGTACCGGTGTACACTATTTGCAGATAGTGTACACAAAAAAAAAAAAATAGAAAATTTTAAAAAAATGAAACAACATAGAAAATTGTGTATGCCATTTCAAATGACAGCACACCCCTACAAACTAGCACAAGTGGTGGTCAGCAATGCTTTCACAGTCTGACATCAACTCCAATGTTTTCATCTAGCAGGACCCTATTGTTTAGTTTTAATTTTTGAAATAATATTTATGTTTTTATCCATCTGTAGATAGCGCCAGTAGCATTTCTGTTTTTGAATCTGTATGACTATTCGGTTGGATCAATGGATCTGTGGTCCTGCTCTTCTTACAAAAATTGGAAATCCCACAAATGCAATGGGACGAAACCAGGACTAATTCAGCCTGTCCAGATGATATTGAATCAGTTGATCATCCCAGCTTCCATGAAGTCATAAAATGTTCATGACAAAAGACTTTTCCCTCTCAGCATTATAGAACAAATAAGATTTAAATAAAACCTATTGCACTAATAGAAACAAATCCATTAAAAAATATTTTAAAAGCATCATTGCTTGAAATAGTAGAAATCAGTTGTATTACTGTCATTTTAATTTAAATCAAATACAACAAGTTATGCTGCTAAAATATAATCATTCTGGTTACATAAACTATTATAATGTGATTGGACTGACATCTACTTGATCAAAGAGAGCAGTCTTGCTTAACTAAATTTAATTGCTCAAAACTAACATGATACCTGCTGCCAGCCAATCCTAATTACAATTTTCCAAACAAAGGATATTTTAAAGTGCAAGGCAAGGTACTCATTCAGATTTGGCCAATGCTGAGTGAGCTATATAGTGATACTCCCTTCTGGGTAAGTAGTCTAGCTAATTCTTTTACTTCTATGTTACCTAGAATTAGTAGAAGAATACATGTATTTTATTTTGGCTCTGTGATTTTCCTCCTATTCCTTTGGTTTCCAGCTCTGTTGGGCATAGGAACATAAGAAGCATCTTGCTAGGTCTGACCAATAGTCCATCGAGCCCAACATCCTGTCTTCAATAGTGACCAACAGCACCATGAGCTTTCTTTCACAACTACCCTGGGGGGGGGGGGGTTCCTTTACTTCATATCTCTGCCAAATTCACCTAGCCTGGTCATCGCAGCAAAGTTCTTGGATGGGTAACATGTACCAGACCTCTCTCTAGAACCCTGCAATCATGGGCCCTAACTCCCACCAGTAGGTGTCACCATCACACAATGTACATCAATTATGTATTCTTTACTTATACCCTGAGCAACAATTAAATAAACTGTCAAAAAGCATTAAATACATTTCCAGAAAAAATTCTTAAATATCATTATTTCTATTTGAAACTGTAAGCCCTACCTGGGAATCTCTGGCCAATCAAGTGAGGTTGCTGTATGAATCAGTTCTGTTCACAGTAGATCAGATGTTTTCAACTAATGTGCCCATGGGAGAACCTCAGACATGACACAGAAACTTTCCGCTTGCAGAGAGAAGACAGAGGCGGGTCACAGTTGCCACTGCTGGTGACAGAGTCCTGTGCTCTCTCTCTTCTTCCCAGTTCCTGTTATCCCCTCCCACCAACAGGTGTCAATGAAAATATATGTATTCTTATCTGCTGCTGTCATCTCTTCTACTGGCTTCTCTCTGGAGCCAGAATGGCATGGGACCAGCTGATATAATGAGACTGAGGGGCCCCATGCAATTCCTATTTCAAAGGGAAGATGGCAGAAGTAGCAGCAGCAAGTAAGAAGTTCTGTTGGTCCAATTCTCTTTGCCAGCTAGAGGCAATCCCATGGGGAAAAGGAAGGTGATGCCAGAGGGTTGGAAGGGAAGTGCTGATGCCATAGAGAAGGGGACAACAGGGGAGGTGGTGATGCCAGGTGATGAGGAGAGAAGGGAAGGGAGGTGATGATGCTGGAGGTAAGGGAGTGGGGAATAGATTATGATGCCAGAGTGTGTGAAGGGAAGATGATGAGGAGCTGGGGAGGGAAAGGAAGTGATTGTGCCAGGGGGAGGGGAAGTGATGATGCTAGGAAGTGGAAGAAGGAAATGGAAGGTGGTGATGTCAGGGATAGAAAGAGAAGTGATGATGCCAGAAGGCTGGAGAAGGAAACATGATACTAGTGGTGGGTGAAAGAGATGGGAAGGTGGTGATGCCAGAATTTAGGGAAAAGGGAGGAAAGATAATTTGATATCAGCAGGTGGAAGTGAAGGGAAGATGATGATAGAGAGAGGAGGAGGGGAGAGAAGGGAAGATGATGATCCCAGGGAGTGGGTGGAGGGGAGGGAGGGATAGAGATGATGCTGGTGGAGGAGTAGGGAAAGTGAACCCAGCACTGGGGGTTCCATGAAATAAAAAAACATTTGGAACCACTTCAGTAGATGATGACATCATGAAGCACTCTAACTATTACAGTCTAACCAAAATAGCCTTCAGTCCTTAGTTTATTTATTTATTTTAAATATTTATATCTGCACCCTCCAAAGCTGGGATGGGATACAGAAAATGACATACATAAAAATCAATTACATTTAATCAAATACTACAGAAAGAGACAAAAAAACAAACACATTAGTGTATATGTGTTGCTGGTAACAAAAGTACGCATTCAATGAGAGGTGCTTGGCAGATGCAAACAGCTATCATGACAGAATAGGAGAGAAGAACTAGATAGCTGCTGGAAAGGCTGCTTTAAATAGATACATTTTAGTGCTTTTTTAAATTCCTTAGAGTTTTTCAAAGAGAATATGGAAAGCGGAAGAGAGTTCCCTAAAACTGGTCCTGCTATGGAGAAAGTCCTCTCTCACATTCCCAATAGGCTTGCTGACTGGAAGGAAGGAACATCTAACACAAATTGGGAGGAAGATTAAAGAGTATGAATCAAGGCCTGCACCTTAAGAGTGTAACTGGTCCAGGGAGAAGTGTTATTATTAGGGAGGTTATGTACTATTACCATTAATATATATTTATCCATTGAAATGGGTAGCCAGTGGATCTGTTGTAGGACATGGGAGATATGGTCATGATATCTTATACCAGTGAGCAGGTGTGTGGCTGCATTTTGACTAGTTGTAGAGGTCTAGTTATGTAGTATGGAAGATTTATATAAAGAAAGTTGCAATAATCAAGGCCAGGGTGAATCAATGCTGGTAGAACTGTTCTAAAGTCAGATGAACTGATAAGTGGCTTCAGATGCTGTGAAAGTCTTAACTTGGTAAAGGATATTCAAACTTCCACTTTAACCTGGCAATGCATGGATAGAGATGAGTCAAAAATAATGCCTGTATTATTGGAAGGATCTGGTTATCAAAGGTAAGCATGGTAGGAATTTGTTCTGATGAACATCAATATTTTATTGTAGATAGGTAGTAACTGACCAAGAAGACTTTAATGAAAAGAAGACTTGTATGTCATCCGCATATAATCTGTAGGACAAACCAAGAGTGGATAGATGACACAGAGCGGTGAGATAGATATTAAATGAGGCTGCAGAAAGTGCGGAGCCCTGAAGGACACTAGTTGAGATAGCATATCGAGATGAAGCTGAAGAGGCTATTACAATTTGCTGGGTACGGTTATGGAGATAGGATTTCAACTATGATAAAACTGCATCAGAGATTCCAATATCAAACAGATGAGTAACATTGTGATTCAGAATATCAAATGAAACGGTAATGTCTAAAAGAATTAGCATATTGTTAATTTAACATCTTTTTAAACATAATGATATTCATGCATAGCATAATTAATACACATTATGGTTTTCCTTTCAATTTAGAGTTTATTTTCACTTTCTATTCATTGGAGAGAGTTTTTCATAACTAAAGCATTGCTTTGGCACTTTTGAATTATAGAAGCTCTGTTTTTCATTCATGATTAATGAAAATGAAATTATCTAATGGATAATCCTTATTTAGTCTAAAAAAAACTGTGGCAGAAAGATAATTTACATTAGTCCTTGACAACAAGGATTAAGGATAGGAACGGTGATATTTAATGACTTTGAGCCTCAAAGTCTTTTAACTTGTAACATCCAAAAGAAAAAAGAAAGGGAAGCACAAACACAGAATACAGAATAGATGGCATCACAGTTGTCTCCAGGGGTGGCACATCTGTGTGAAAAAAAAAAAAAAACAAGAACGCATGAAAACACTGGGATTGTCCTTTCGGTGATTCTAGGTCAGGCTAACTAGACCGCATTCCTAACTTGTCTGACTGAATAAAGCTAGCATTTTATTTTCATATAAACTTAGCATGCAGGCCTAGATTGGTCAATGGATACACAAGGCCTGTGTCTAGGGCAGCAGAAATCTGGGGGTGAGGGGCGGGGGGGGGGGGGCAGCAAGCTGGCTGAAGATCTACTGCCTTCCATTTGTGCTGAATCTCAATCAGCAAAGAACAGTCCTCTGCTTCCTGATTCAGCCCCTTCCCTCCAGGCAGCATGCAGAGAACAGGAGAGCCTGCAGCAGACAAAGCAAAGGGGGAACATTTTGGGAAGATTAGGAAAGGCTGAGTAGAGATCATTGGAGGGTGGGACTAGAAGCTGGGAGATAAGAGGGGGATTGGCTGGGGGGTGTATGTCTGTGTGTAAGGGGGGGGGCAGTGCTTGTGTGTATGAGAGAGAAAGGATTGGTTCCAAGTGTGTGAGTGTGTGTATATGTTATATTGGGTAAGAGATTAGAGAAGGAATGCAAGGTCCAGAGCATGGTTGGGACACCTCCCTCCTCTCCTCCCCACCCACTGCAATTCAAATCCTCCCCCTCCCCCTCCACCCTTGATCTTCAATTCCCTCACCCAGATCCTAGAACCTCCCTTCCTTCCTAACTCTCCCTTCTCCTCAGATCCTGGAACCCACTCCCCAGCTCTTCCTACCTCCCTTCCTCAAATCAAGAACCTCTCTCTCTCCCTCCTCTTTCCCTTCCAAGATTCCTAATCTCCCATCCTCCCCATTCCTAGTTCTCTCTCCTTCTCACACTCCTCCCCCTTTCTTTTTCACCCCATTCATGAATCTCCTTCCTTCTTCTCCCCATCCTTGAGGTATCCTTCTTGTATTGAAACTTGAGATCATAATTTCTTCACCCAATAGAAAGAAAATACGGGAATTACTATCCTGATGCTTGTGATCCAACTGCAACATCATGCTCTGCTTTGGCAGCAGAAAAAGGGTAATTGGATTCAGATGATAGCCAGTGTTGGGCCCCAACTTTTGAAGTCTAGGGTACTGATATGCAGACATTGAGGATAATGCACAGGACAGTTTCTATGGCAAAGTCCAAAAGCAAAGCATGTTCAAGCAACATTATCTGAATTATCAAGAAGGCTGTTCACCTCATAAAAATGCTGCTAACAGTAATTTTGTTATGGGTTTGACAGTTGTTTGGGTTTGATAGTAAATATTACTACCCTTAACATAAGGCTTGGCAGTAACCTGCGCAGAGTGGCTGTTACTACCCTTAACAGAAACATGGAGCAGTAGTTACTACCATAAGAATCTTGCTGGGCAGAATGGATGGACCATTTGGTATTTTTCTGCCATCATTACTATGTTAATTATAGTGTAAAACTACTTTATTTTTATAATGTAATATCAAAGATGGAAATATCTGCCAATTTGCTTCAGAATTTTTTTATTTATGCCACAGGATTTACCCTTGAGCTGCCACAGGAAACTAGAGGACTGTGCCTTAGACCTTCTGTTGTCCAACCTCGGGTGGGGAAGAGGGGGGTGCAAGCACAAATAGTGCTAGGGGTGCCAAAATTCCTAAATCCAGCACCATTGGCATGGCAATACCTGCATGTGCATTTTCTTTTCTTTTGGATGTTCTAAGGCAGCTGCACCAGTGTCCTTTTAGACAGATATAAATATGAATAAATAGAGACAGAGAAAGAGAGAGAGAGCACATTAATAAAGCAAAGTGCACTACTATTTATTTTATGTGTGATATCCAGCCTAGGTTGAGTTAAACAAAAAGAATGCAGTCTTTTTTTTTCTTTTTACCATGGAAAGTCATTCTAATTAAAACTGGAAAATTCTGGAATTCAAACAATTAATAGCAATATCTGGAAATGATAAATTTATTGCCCACCTGAGTTATATATATCGTTGGACATTTTAAAATTATGGTGAGGGATAAAATTTGTTTTTTGATCTATCTTGTTCTGATTTATCATGCCATATATAAAAATCTAACCTATGTATTATTAAATTATTTAGTATTTCACAGTCCTACAAAATCACAATACAATGTGAATAAAATCGCCTATATTTTGCAGACTAATGATAATAAATTCAGACCAAAACTCACCATGGGAACTTGCCAATACTTTTTCTCATAGGGTGGAATCCTTATACTTTTCAATTTTTCCAACACGTCCTGCAGAGCCTCGATCTATAAGACATTGGTACAGGGCAATTAGAATACTTAATGAACAAGAGCTGTTTTTATCTGTTTGCCACAAAATAAAAGGCTGCATTCAGCAAAATCCCGTAAAGCGAGGACAGGGGAAGTTTATAAAAGAAACACTCCCACTTAGTCATATAAGTTATGCTCAGAAACTCCGGGGCAAGCTATTTTACAGTTTTGTTTTTCATACATCTTTTTAAATTCTTGAAATTGTTTTTTACGTTTTAGGATGGAAAGTAACGTACACAGTGTGAGCATTGTCTACAAGCCTGAAGTTAGGCGATACAAGCTACTGGTTAGATGTTGGAGAGTCTCGCAAAAGACTTACCAGTTCCTTCTCCTGAGACGTGTTCTCCTTGGTGCTGTAGAAGTCTAGGGATCGCGGCTCCAGCTCCCCAGTTTCCTGACCGCTGGTCCCAAGCAGCAGAAGCAAGAAGGTGGCGCAGAGCAGTGTTAGAAGGCGCATCCGGGAGCTCTCCATGGTGCTGAAACGCTGGGTAAACTTGCCAGGACATCCCCGAACCCCTTATACACCCGGGGGAGGGCGGGGTCTGACAGACCTCACGTCAGTACCCAGCACCGAATGACGTGCAAACTGAGGATTCAGGCGTTCCCGAAGACACTCCGAAGTAAAGGCAGAAAAGTGAAATACTTCTGAAGAGAAAAAGACAAGGGATGTCCGTGAGAGAGCAAAAGAAGAAGACATCAGACACACCCAAAAGAAAGAAGGGAAGACACCCTCAGCAGAGGAGGAGAAAGGAGATACCCTTAGAAAACAGGAGGGGATGAGAAATCTTGGGGGAAAGAGGAGACGATGGGGTGATGTACCCCCAGGACAGAGGAGGAGAGGGAATAAGAAACTCCATAGAGAGAAGATAAGTTGAAACAAGAAACTCCAGGAAGAGAGGAAGATGAGGATACGTTTTCTAGATGTAAGAGACAGTTTAATGACATATTCCTGTGAGAGATGAGATGAAAAACCTCTGGGAGAGAAGGAGAAATGAAACACCCAGGCGTCAGAGGAGGGGAGGAGACGTTCTTGGTAGGAAGAAGGCCAGTTGAGACACCCCTGAGACAGCCGAGGGTAAAACCTCGGTCTTTCCTAGTGCTGGAGTTTGGAGGGAGAAAAGTGGAGTGGAATCAATATCTAGGCAGGAGGGAGGATAACGTGCTGCAGTATGTATGCTTTGCACACTGCATACCGAGCAGCATGTAATGTACTGTGTGAAGGAATTTATGGTGTGGAATATTGCCTTGTGTGCTATTTAGTGATCACTAGGAGATCGTGAGCAACGCCTGAACTCACAGAATCTATACCTGCTAAATCATCAGTGCTAGGTGGAATCCTGAACTCTGTTCATTGCTGAAAGAATATTTGAAAGAAATACTGTAATGAATGTGTATAAAGAAGTCGAGTTTTTCCTTTCTTTTCATAATTAGGAAAATCTGTCTTGACACTATTACTCAAACACAGGGAGCTTTTTCCTAGTGTGATTCTTTAAGCAGTTTAGCTAGCATACACAGGCAGATGCAATATCTGCACGGGAAAAACGGGCATTCATGCTTGAGCGCCTGTTTCCCTAATGCCCGCCCAACCACATCTCCCAGGCATCACGATGCAGTAGGCTAATGAGCCACTGTGTTGAAAAGGAGGTGCTCCGGGAAATTGTGCATCCCTAGTGCCTCCTCAGCATTATGTGCCCAGGAGAAATGCCTGTGTGCGGTTCAGGAAAATTGATGCTTGTAGATTGAGCGTTTGTGTTCCTAACCTGACCACCAGCAAGACATTTTTTTTTTCACATTTTCGGCTTTTCTGTAAACTTTTGGGGCTCCTCAAGAATTAAAACCAGCTCTAAGGCTGGCATTCATTTTTTAGGGTAAAAATATGCATATCAGGTGCATATTTATTTTTTACATAAGGGGTACTAACTAATAGCCTTATCAACATGGCATTTACATGTGATGAGCACTATTAGCTACACACTGGTTTGGACACACATTTTGAACACACTAATCCTCTCATTGCATAAGGGATTATGGATGCGCATCCAAAGTGCATGTTGGATTAACCTGTATGCTAGCCTGAGTGCATGGTATTGCATTGGCCTGATAGCAAAGAAGGAGCGCAGCTAACTCTGGCATTGTATCTGCACTTGCAACTTCAGCTTTAGGAGTAAAATGAGACATAGCGGGGAAAGGGTTGCACAATTGAAAAGGAAGTGGAGTCATGCATGGAAGTATGTTTTTCAGTAAATTCTTTTTATGGGGTCAGGCACCCTACAAAACATTTCTATTGTTAGGGGTTTGGAATTAAATATTATAGCTACTCCTTTTGTGGGGGGGGGGGGGGGGGGGAGTTCTTTATATCATTCTCAGAATCAGTTCGCCATAGGTCATTTCAAATACATGCTTTACCATGTATCAGTGTGATCCATGCACATGTTTCTGAGTAGGATTACAATACAGCAGCACCTAGATTTTCTTAGATTTATAGGGTTAGGAATGACTAAGAAGGGTGAGCTCTCAAAAGCTTTAACAATAATAATTTCCCAATAAAAAGAAGGATTTAAATGAACTTGCACTGATAACTTTGCATTCACTTTTCAAAATTTAGATTCTTGGAATAGGTGTTCTCTAAACCTGGAGACTGGGGAAAATCATTTTGTGAAACCTACAATTGCTCTTATTCAAGATGCTTCAAAACCAGCTTGTGCTATTGAGGCACGACCTCCCTGGGCAGATACTGATACAATCATCCTTAAAGATATTTTGTCAGTAAAGCAATTAATACATTATTTCAAATAAATAAACCAGATTTTTCTCCTAAAATTCAGCTGATACCATGAGGACTAAGTCTAGAGCTCCCTGCACAGAAATTTGTTCTCACCTTACGTGGAAAAAAAGACATTAGATATGGCTCCTTCAATCAAAGTTTTACTTTCTCACATCATGCATCTTGCACATTTCAGGCATCCTGACAAGGAAATCCTATTCCTGAGACTTAGAGTCCCTTGGAAATATTGTTTATTTTGGAAAAAAGTTTTTATTTCTATTTTTAACTGAAAATGGTTTTGGAAACAGGAAATCATCTTAGTTAAAATTGCTTGGAATTAATGTAGTTAGAGTTGCTGCGTGTTGCTGGGGGAGTGAAATCATCTTGATAATGTTGTAAACAATATATCTTAGCAAAATGCAATATTTTTAAGTTATTTTGCCTCTGTTATACAAGACAAGCAACCCAGAGAGGCCTGTAATAATTGCATTTTGCTTTAAATTTGTGACTCAGGAGAGAAGTCCAGCTGTTTTCTCTGGAAAGTTACTAATAGCACACTGAAGACCGGGTATGATGGTGGTATGGTTTCTGGTGCCATAGTTCTTCTTTGTGCATTGATGACACTTTTTGTTTTGTTTTTCCTCATACAGTATGTTCATCCAAAAGCAGTTTGAAATTATGTGAGCACTGTCTAATTTTGAAAAGAACTAAATTGGTCCTCTGCAAACATACTAAACCATACTACCCTGAGAATTTTGCCTCCCAGGTAGCATCCATTTAAGAAATTTGTGATCTCAATACAACGTGAGATTTAGAGCCATCCTTTACAACATCCACCAGCCCCAATAAGGATAAATAAAATACTTCCTATAGTATAATAACACCATAAAATCAAACAAAAGAATAAAAGTCTTATATAAAAGTCTTATATAAAACCTCAACTGAAAGCAAGTTCAAATAAGTTTTAGTCAACCATCTAACTCTTAAATATTCTTTTGCTATATAAATCTCAGGAATACAATTCCACTATCACCATGCGACACTGGTAAAGGCTAGATCATAGGATTGCTTTTAACTTCACTTTAGGCAAAGAATAGATCACTGTTTCCCAACCAGTATGCCTTCAGAATACTGGTTGGAAAACAGTGATCTATTCTTTGCCTAAAGTGAAATTAAAGCTATTCTTTGCCTAAAGTGAAATTAAAGCAATGCCATGGAAAAATCACCCTTGCCTAATGCTCTAATCCAGCAACAAGTGACACCAGTGGTGACTCTTAAATTGACAGGAACTACTTTCTGAGAACCTGTGTAATCATGCATACCTCTTCTTCCTAGCTACAGCATGAGCCTTGGAGTGTAGTAATTAATTGCCAGCATGCAAGGCATGAATAGTTTGGACTCGATTTGTGCAGTACACATAGGGGTGGATTTTCAGAGCCCTGCTCGCGTAAATCCGCCCAAAACCGGGCGGATTTACGCGAGCAGGGCCCTGCGCGCCGGGAAGCCTATTTTACATAGGCCTCCCGGCGCGCGCAGAGCCCCGGGACTCGCGTAAGTCCCGGGGTTCTCCGTGGGGGGCGTGTTGGGGGCGTGTCGGGGGCGGGCCCGGTCATCGCGGCGTTTCGGGGGCGTGTCGGCAGCATTTTGGGGGCGGGAATGGGGGCGTGGCTACGGCCCGGGGCGGTCCGGGGGCGTGGCCATGCCCTCTGTACCCACCCCCAGGTCGCGGCCCGGCGCGCAGGAGGCCCGCTCGCGCGCGGGGATTTACTTCTCCCTCCGGGAGGCGTAAATCCCCGGAGAAAGGTAAGGGTGGGGTGTAGACAGGGCCGGGGGGGGTGGGTTAGGTAGAGGAAGGGAGGGGAAGGTGAGAGGAGGGCGTTAGAGGATTCCCTCCAAGGCCGCTCCGATTTCGGAGCGGCCTTGGAGGGAATGGGGGTAGGCTGCGCGGCTCGGCGCACGCCGGCTATACAAAATCCATAGCCTTGCGCGCGCCGATCCAGGTTTTTAGCAGATACAAGCGGCTCCGCGCGTATCTACTAGAATCCAGCGTACTTTTGTTTGCGCCTGGAGCGCAAACAAAAGTAGGCTATTCGCGCGCCTTTTAAAATCCGCCCCATAATGCTCACAGCACCTCCTCAACTTCATCATTAAATCCTTCAATCCTCTGTTTTATCCCCAGGCTAAGACAGGGAGAAAGTGTGCACTGAGCACTAGATGTGACTCACTTTGGGGTAGATTTTCAGACAAGCGCGAACAGCCTACTTTTGTTTGCGCTCCAGGCGCAAACAAAAGTACGCTGGATTTTAGTAGATACGCGCGTAGTCGCGCGTATCGGCTAAAATCCTGGATCGGCGCGCGCAAGGCTATCGATTTTGTATAGCCTGCGCGCGCCGAGCCGCGCTGCCTCCCCCCGTTCCCTCCAAGGCCGCTCCGAAATCGGAGCGGCCTTAGAGGGAACTTTCCTTTGCCCTCCCCTCACCTTCCCCTCCCTTCCCCTACCTAACCCACCCGCCCGGCCCTGTCTACACCCCCCCCTTACCTTTGTCGGGGGATTTACGCCTCCCGGAGGGAGACGTAAATCCCCGCGCGCCAGCGGGCCTGCTGCGCGCCGGGCCGCGACCTGGGGGCGGGTACGGAGGGCGCGGCCACGCCCCCGGGCCGTAGCCACGCCCCGTACCCGCCCCCAAAACGCTGCCGACACGCCCCCGGAACGCCGCGACGACCGGGCCCGCCCCCCGACACGCCCCCGACACGCCCCCCCTCCGAGAACCCCGGGACTTACGCGAGTCCCGGGGCTCTGCGCGCGCCGGGAGGCCTATGTAAAATAGGCTTCCCGGCGCGCAGGGCCCTGCTCGCCTAAATCCGCCCGGTTTTGGGCGGATTTAGGCGAGCAGGGCTCTGAAAATCTACCCCTTTGAGTGTTGGGAGCAAAGCTGTGAAGGAGCTCTAGTAGCTACATTTGGCAGCCAAGGTAATTAACAGAGCCGGCTGCTCACATCGAATTCGCCTTTCTTCTATGTGAGCTGGTGCATTGTGATGATTTTTTGTGTGTCTTTGCTCCTGTATCTCCAGTTTAAAATTTGAAAAAGAGACCAGTGGAGATCTTCTTTTGACTATATGAGTCCTCTCCTTGTCTGCACTGCCTGCTCTGTGGAGACTGATGTACCATACAATATTTTTCTTAATTTTGGCATGCCTTGGGCATGAAAAGATTGGGAAACACTGGAGCAGGTGAGCAGAAAGTCTTCCTATGCCAATCTCAGTGCTTTGGTAGTTATTTGCAGCCCAGCCAATAAGCTCCAGGGAGCTCAGGGGATGAGTGAGTCAGTCCCTTTGCAGCTTCACCCCCAACCACATCAGCACTGTAACTGGCCTAGTTGAGGGATGCTGATGCCATTGAAGGGACATTGCTGTAAAGGTGTTTCAAAAGGGGAGAGCCCTCTAGAGAGTTCATGGGAGTCTTCAAGTAGGTTTGGCTGAGGGTAAGGGGGTTATTATTTCCTGCCCCTTGGTATGATCCTGGAAAACTCACTTTATCTCTCTGTTACTGGAAGGAATATCATAAACTCTGGTGGCGAGTCATAAGGGGACTTAACGATCTAAACATGTATACCTAGAGGAAAGGCTGAATAGGGGAGATATGATACATAAGATTTTCTATACTGGATCAGACCAAAGGTCCATCAAGTCCAGTATCCTGTTTTCTTTCCAACAGTGGCCAATCCAGGTCACAAGTACTTGGCAGGCTCCCCAAAAGTCAGTAAATTCCTTACCCCTTATCCCAAGGATAAGCAGTGCCTTTTCCCAGATCCATCTTGATAATGGTTTATGGGCTTTTCTTCCAAGAACTTGTCCATACTTTTTAAATCCCAGCTACACTAACAGCTTTTACCACATCATTCGGCAACAAATTTCAGAATTGAACTAAGCACTGAGTAAAAGAATATTTTCTGCCATTTGCCTTAAATGTGTTACCTAGTAACTTCATTGCATGTCCCTAGTCTTTGTACTTTTTTAAGACAATCGATTTGCATTTACCCTTTCCACTCCACTCATTATTTTATAGATCTCTATCACATCTCCCATCTCTTCTCCAAGCTGAAGAGCTCTAACTGCTTTAGTCTTTCTTCATAAGGGAATCATTCCATCTCCTTTATGATTTTGGCCACTCTTCTCTGTATCTTTTCTTTTCTAATTTTGCTATATCTTTTTTGAGATGCGATGACCAGAATTTCACACAATACTCAAGGTGTAGCCACACCATGGAGCGATACAAAGGCATTTTATTTATTTTCTTGGCCGCTGCACACACTGTACAGAGGATTTCAACATATTATCCACAGTGATGCCTAGATCCCTTTCCTGGGTGATGAATCCCAATGCAGAACCTTACATTGTATAGCTATTATTTGGATCTTCCCTACATGTATCACTTTGCACTTGTCCACATTAAATGTCACCTGCCATTTGGATTCCCACTCTTCCAATCTCACAAGGTCCTCTTGCAATTTCTCACACTCTTCTTGTTATTTAACAACTTTGAATAATTTTGCATTATGAGCAAATTTGATCATCTCATTCATTATTCCCATCTCTAGGCCATTTATAAATATGTTAAAAGGCAGCAGTCCCAGTACAGATCTCAGGGTCACTCCAAAATTCACCTTTCTCCATTGAGAAATCTGACCATTTAGACTTACTCCATTTTCTATCTTTTAACCAGTGCTCAGTCCAAAATAGAACATTGCCTCATATCCCATGACTTTTAATTTCCTCAAGAGTCTCTCATAGGGTGCTTTGTTAAATGCTTTCTGAAAATCCAAATACTCTATAGCAACTGGATCACCTTTATCCACATGTGATTTCATGACTTTAAAAAAATGTAGCAGACTCATGAGACAAAACTTCCCTTGGCCAGATCCATGTTGGCTTTCTCCCATTAAACTTTGATTATCTATATGTTCAGTAATTTTGTTCTTTATAATAATTTCAACCATTTTTCCCAACATTGACATCAGGCTCACCAGTCTGTAGTTTGCTGGCTTGCCCCTGATCCCTTTATAAAACCTAGTGTTATATTGGCCACCTTCTAATCTTCAGGTACTGTAGCTGGTTTTATTGATAATTTACAATTACTAATAATAGATCTGAAATCGTATTTTTCATTTGTTTCAGCACTCTGGGATGTATACCATCTAGCCCAGCTGATTTGCTACTCTTTAGTTTGACAATTTGCCCTATTACATCTTCCAGGTTCCCCGAGATTTGTTTCAGTTCATCTGAATCATTTCCTATAAACATCACTTCTGGCATGGGTATCTGCCTTACAGACCTTTAATAAAAGATGGGCCTCTTATCACTGGAAAGAAGACTCTGGAATGAGGGATCTTGGGTTGAGGGTGAAAGGGGATATACTCAGCAATAATCTAAGGAAAGTTTTCTTTAGAGAGAGGATTGTGGATGCATGGAGCAGCCTCTTAGAAGACTGGTGGAAAAAAGGACAGTATCTAAATTCAAGAAAGCATAGGATAGGGTCGAGCTTATAGAGTAGAGCAAATGTATGGATGAGCAGACTAGTTAGGTCGTATGGTCTTTTTCAGCCATCACATTGCTGTCTTCCTATGTTAATGATTTATTGCTGTATTATGTTTTTATTATGTATTGCTAACACAGATTATGAGTTTACCCATAGAAAAACATGGCCAAAACAAAAACTAAACACAAACACGTACATTTTGTGCCAAATAAATGAATAATAACATCCCTCTCCTGGCTCAAAATAATTTCATTTCTCACCTGGCTGCTTGTATCTCTCTCATCCATCCTCTCCCACCCCACATTTTGTGGTAATTATAATGCCTCATCTGTCTCAGCCGTCTCAGACTCCCCATCCCCTTCTTTGCCACACAATTAGAAAATTGCGTCCTGACCTTTCATTGCCCTCAGCTCTTCATCTGGCAGAATGGGGAATGTTTTGGCACCCTACTATTCCTGCTGAAAGGCAGCAAAACAAAACCAGCCATTTTTTAAGCCCCACTGAAGTGATGCAAGAATCACTGGAAGCTATATCTTATCACCACTCTCAGTCAGCCCACATGGTGCCCTCAGGAATGGCATAGCCTAATGTAGACACTTGGATTGCTATCACATTAAACTAGCTCTGTAGGCAGCAGACTGAATAGACATACATTTATTAATAATGACCATAAAATGAGGCAATTGGGACTCCTCTGGCTCTAAGCCTGCATTATTGGCTTCATCATACAATAATGGATTTCATTAACCTTTTCAGTATCTGCAAAGTCACACTGGGAGTTTAGAGCCATACAGAAAAAGACAGGGAAACCATGAGCCCTACAGAAAAAGACAGGGAAACCATGCTGAACATGCACAGGCCATCCCATCAACATGAACTAAAACCAAGAAGCCAAAAACACCTGCCTATAGCTCACTTGCAAGCTCACTTGCAGTTCTCGTCTGTGGCTGAAGAACTTGGGAACTTGGGCGTTGGACCGGGTTGCCAGTAGGTCCATGACTGGGAGTCCCCTACGTCTCTGCCAAGGTAGTCGGCAGAGACGTCTTTTCCCACGATGTGGGATGCTGAAATCCCTTGCAAGTTTAGCTCCACCCACGCCATGAGTGGGTCTACCTCCAGGGACACCTGTTGGCTTCTGGTTCCTCCCTGGCGATTGATATAGGCAATGGTTGTGGCATTGTCTGACATGACCCTGATGGACTCTCCCCGGAATCTGTGGCTGAACCTTAGGCAGGCAAGTCTGACTGCTCGAGCTTCCAGGTGGTTTATGTTCAACCCCGCCACTTCGTTGTCCCATTGTCCCTGGGCCGTCAGTTCCTGACAGTAGGCTCCCCAACCTCGCAGGCTTGCATCTGTGGTGAGCAAGATCCAGTTAGGTGGGGATAGATTTACTCCTTTGCTCAGGTGGTCTTCCTGCAGCCACTATTGGAGCTGGGTCCGAACCTCTGCTGTTAGCTGTAGGTGAATAGAGTAGTTCTGGGACGTTGGGTTCCATCGTGACAGTAGGGACCGTTGTAGTGGGTGCATGTGGGCCCTTACCCATGGAACGACTTCCAGGGTTGACATCATGAGGCCGAGGACTTGGAGGTATTCCCATACCTTGCAGCGAATATAGTTCAACAGTTTTCGCAGCTGACCCATTAGTTTCCTTCTCCTTAGAGCGGGAAGAAAGACCTTGCCCTGTTTGGTGTCGAACCAAACTCCCAGGTACTCTAGTAATTGGGAGGGCTGTAGCAGTTCTTGGCTGTGTTGTCCCACCCGAGTTCCAGTAGCATATTCTTGACTCTGGTGGTCACCCGGTGACTCTCCTCTGGAGATTTTGCCCTGATCAGCCAATCGTCCAGGAAGGGATGTACCAGGATTCCTTCTTTTCTCAGTGTTGCCGCCACTACCACCATGATCTTGGTGAAGGTTCCTGGGGCGGTAGCTAGTCCGAAGGGTAGCGCCCAGAAATGGTAGTGATGGTCCAGTATCGCGAAGCATAGAAGGCGCTGATGGTCGAGATGAACCAGTATGTGGAGATAGGCTTCGGATAAATCCAGAGAACTGAGGAATTCTCCTGGCTTTACTGCCCTTATGACTGAGCGCAGGGTTTCCATGTGGAAGTGTAGTACCCTCAGGTAACGATTGACGGTCTTGAGGTCCAGTATGGGCCAGAACGTTCCTTCCTTCTTGGGAATGATAAAACAGATGGAATAGTACCCAGTATTTTGTTGGTGTATGGGCACCAGGGTTATTGCCTTTAGGCTGAGTAGTCTTGCCAATGTGTTTTCCACTGCCATCCTCTTGGAGTGAGAGAGTGGCATGGGATCTTACAAATTTGTCTGGAGGGATGCTGTATAAATTCAGAGAGTATCCCTCTCAAATGATGGTTAGGACCCACTTGTCAGACCTCGACCCATCTTTGGTAGAAGAGGGTAAGTCTGCCCCCTATGGCTTCTTCCTGTGGATGGGTCTGCTGATTCTCATTGTGGGGTGGGACCGGAGCCTGTACCTGAGCCTGTTCCCCTCTTGTTGTGTCTGTTCCAAAAGGACTGAGCCCTGCCTGCTGGGTGAGGTGCTTTGTTCTTGTACAGTCTAAAGCGCTGAGCTCCTCTCCCCTTGTTTGTTCAGGGGGAGGAGTGCTGACTTCTTTTGTTCCTGTCCTCTGGTAGACAAGGTACTGGAGATTCACCCCATTTGTTGGCTAACTTCTCCAATTCGTTTCCAAACAAGAGGGATCCTTTAAAAGGCATTCTCGTGAGGTTCGCTTTGGAGGTTGCGTTGGCTGACCAATTTCGGAGCCATAGTTGTTTTCTGGCTGCCACTATCGAGGCGAAGCCCTTGGCTGAGGTGCACACTAGGTCAGAGGTCGCATCTGTGAGAAAGGATATCGCCGGTTCCAATGCTTCACAGGATGTGGTTGCATCTCTGGAGAGGAGCAAGCAGGCACGTGTCACTACGGCGTAGCAGGAAGCGATCTGCAGGGTCATTGCTGCTACATCAAAGGACTGTTTAAGGATGGCTTCCTGACGTCTGTCATGGGCATCCTTGAGTGCCACTCCTCCTTCGACAGGGATGGTCGTGCGCTTTGAGATTGCACAGACCATAGCGTCCACTTTTGGGAACCGTAGAAGTTCCTTGGCCGTGGGTTCCAGGGGGTATAGGGCTTCTAAGGCCCATCCTCCTTTGAAGCTGGCCTCTGGGGCATTCCATTCCAGGTCAATCTATTGTACTGCCTGCAACATTGAGAAATAGCATGAGGCCTGACGGAGGGACACCAAGATGGGGTTCGTCTTTGGTTTCGCTGTGGTATCCATGCCTGGAATGGCCAGCGACTTCAGGGTCAGGGGCAAGAGTGCTGGTAACTCGTCTTTGAAGAAGAATCGTAGCATGGTTCGGTATAGTTCCATCCCTGGAGGGATTTCTCCTTCGTCCAGGGAGTCAGTCTCGTCCGCCGAGGTGTCTGTATCTCCTGTATGGAGGCTCTTGCTTAGGTGGGGCACATCTCGAGAGGTCCGAGAGGTTCTTGGAAGGTCTTGCGCTTCTGGTGGAGACTGGGACAAGGTCGCAGGCGGTGCTGACTGTGCCTGGACAAAGGTTTGCAGCCCTTTGAAGAATTCCACCGAGGAAAAGGTTCCTGGGTCCATGTTAATTCCAGGTGGGGTTTTGGTGGGAGCCCCCGAGGTGCCGTCCTGTGTGTGCACCAAATCAGAGATACAGGGGTACTATCATTAGTGGATTCGGATCCCTCTACTGGCTGTGTGGGGGGGGGGCCTTGCTTTGGGTCCCCCTGGGCCTCTTCACACTCCTGGCATAGGGTGGAGGCCACTTCAGGTTGCACAGCTCTCAGGTGGCAGGCTGGGCAGAGGGCTTGTCCCTTGGTCGGTGGTGCCATAGTTTGTGTGCGTGGAGTGTCTCAAACCTCGTCTGTGCATGCTGGGATGCGCATCGGGAAGCTTAGTTGTGCGTTCCAGGTGTGCCAATGTGCGAGCAGGATATGCAAGATGTGCGCGTAGACTGCTAATTTGTGCGCCTAGCTAAGATGTGCGCGCCACTGTGCGCACAGGCCTATTTGTGTCGGCCGCTATGTGCTTGGCACCATTGTGCGCATGACACAGTTGTACGTGCCACTGTGTGCACAAGTCGGTTGTGCGTGCCGCTGTGCGCATGGCCTGGTAGTGCGGATGTCTGACATTACTCTGTTTTTGTATAAAACCTAGTATAGTTAAATAAATATTTAAGGAGATGTTTATTTAGAATTAGGGCTTAAAGTATCCATTGTATTTTTTTTTCTTAACTTTACAATTTTTGTTTTATAGTTCCTTTGTATTTTAAGTTATTTATATTATTATTTATTTAGTTAAAATAAAAATAGGAGATAATATTTTGAAAATTTTGTAAACCATTTTGGTCAACTACTGCTTGTGAAAAGACGGTATAGAAATGTTTTTAAATAAATAAAATAAGGTTTTTATACGAACAAATGTTTAATTCATTATATCGGCAACTTCATTGCTTAAAAGACGCAAAAGTTTAACAACACGGCGTCCTTTCCTTTTTATGTTATAGTTACATTATACATTTAAAACACTTAGAATCATGGGATCCCCTGTTATATATCAGATCCCCTATGCATTTATCTAAACCGATGTTTTCTGTTTCATTTATAGCTCTGAATACCGCAAAGAAATTAGTGTTCCCCCCCGACGCAACCGCGTTTGGCGAAACACGGGTAGGGGGACGCCGTGTTGATAAACTTTTGCGTCTTTTAAGCAATGGAGTTGCCGATATAATGAATTAAACATTTGTTTGTATAAAAACCTTGAAGTTTGGGACTGACTTTATGTTTCTGCATCTCCCTGGTGACTTGGATATATTATATTTGGAGTGCAGCATTTGCTCCTCTGTGGTGCTTGTGGAGTTAAATAAATAAATAAATAACTAAAAATACAGCGGTCAAGGGGGGGAAATGGCGCCGACGACCACACGGACAAGATGGCGACCCCCCCCCCCCCCCCCGAGGGTCTCCACCTGTGTGGACCCTCGCACCAGATCAGGGTCTAGCCCAGATGGAGCTGTTCAACCCAATTTCACAGACGCCGGAAGGGACGATCTGTGTGGCAAATCAAACCTCAGATACCGGAGACTGAAAGAAGGTTTCTACCTTACCTAGTCTTGGCATTTCCCGGTCTCATGCCAGGCGGTATCCGGCTGCGGGGGGAGAGGGAGTTATCTTCACTCCCGCGCTCGATTCTACACCCACTGCCTCTCAGCCACCCTGGCGGCTAAGTCCATGCCGGGAGCTGGCTACCGGACCAAGGCTTCCCTCTGAGGGATCTCGGAAATCGCCTCAGGAATTCTCAACTGGGGGAGGGACCCTTAGGTACCATCGCAGGAGAACGGGGCTCGTCTTCTTGAGGTAAATTGTCTTTCTTCTGTTTTAAAATTACTAACACTATTCTAGTGTGTGGAAGTATCCCTATCTGCTTAGGAGATGGAGAAATACTGAAGAGCTGAGCTTCCTGCACGGGTATATGAAGGCTGACGTCAGCTTTGAAATCTGTAGGTAAAGTTCTTTTTCTTCTTTCCTTTTTTTTCCTGAAAACTTACCGGAGCTCAGTGCTTACCAGCTGAGCACAGAGATGGTCTCCGACTATGAGGGCATCTGCTGTGACCTCCGTGCTTGGCCTTCTGAATCTGCTGTCTTTCAGCTGTACAAGCAGCTAAGTCCACGCCAGGAACCAACTACCAGATCAAGGCACACCTCTGAGGGACTACGGAAATCGCCTCAGGACTTCTCAACTGGGGGAGGGACCATTAGGTATCACCACTGGAGAGCAGGGCTTTCTTTTTCTGAATTTAGAATTTCAAATTTCTCCTTCCAAAATGCTCGAAGCAACCTCCATAGGGAGATGCATGTTCACCATCTGCTGGAGGCTGAGAATACTGACAGGCTGGGGTCACTGCAGGGCTATATATATTGACGTCAACTTGCTCCATCTTCATTTGCTGGCGGGGGAGCACAAACCCATTAAGCCTATTTTTGCTCTCCTGCTCTATATGTGCATTTATGGGCGCATGCACGTTCCTTTTAAAATTTAGCTATTAGTGCTTATAGAATAACTTCAATAATATGGATTTTGGAAGATTTGTGGTTATGAGATTACTACTTTTGAAGTTTTTGTAGAATTTCTATCGGTTTTATTTATTTAAAATCTTTTCTATACCGTCGCTAATTTATATACCATCGCAACGGTTTACATGTAGGCACATAAATTAAAGGAGGTGAATGCGTACAATAGTACATTCTAACAGGTGCCAAATAGGTTCAGTTATAATATATCATAAAAGACAATCAATTGTTTAGTGATGTAGGTCCAGACCATGTGTACCTGTAAGGTACTCTTCACAGGTAAAATTCACAGTCTCTGTGTTTTACTATTATGTTATTTGTGAAATAGAGTTATTAGTATTATCATGCATATTTTGAGAATAGTGCTGTGTGCTGGTGCTCTTCTGCCTATTCCTGTATATTTTCTATTCTCTGGTCTCTTTAGAAAATGCTTGTTTAAAAAGCCATGTTTTTAAACTTTTCTTAAAGGTTTTGAGATCTCTACAGGCATTGTGTTCCATAGTGTAGGGCCTGCTAAAGGCCCTTTCTCTTACTTGGGTTAGTCTCGTTGTCTTTACTGAAGGAATGGTTAAAAGTGCTTTGTTTGCTGATCGAAGGTTTGTGTGTGAGACGTGTACTCATAATGCTGTGTTTAGCCAGTCCACTTTTTCGTTATGTATTAGTTTATGTATGGTACATAATGCTTTGTATTTTATTCTGTGTTCTATGGGTAGCCAATGTAATTTCGCTAGGGTTTCAGTTATATGGTCCCTCCTTTTTCCAGTTAGTATTCTAGCTGCTGTGTTTTGTAGTATTTGAAATGGTCTTTTTTTTCTTAAATTATTTATCATATTTTCACAATAACAAGCATAAAATATTTGATGAGATACATGGTGAAACAATGAAACATAGAAAAGAAATTTCCTTTCCTATAATCACATGAACAAAACACCTATAAACCATTGTTCACACCATTATTACTAAGTCCTCTATAATGGGGGATATAAGAAATAAAGAAATTTAACAAGGCATAAAAAGTAAACAATAACCAGTAAGAAATATTGGACATACTAACTAGGTTCACCTAAATATATTGTGGTTAGAGCATAATACCCCTTCTGAGGTGTTGTACTTCCCAGGGCCAAATCATTTTGTTTATCTAAGATGAACTTTTTTAATTCTGAGGGTTGAAAAAGCAATATTTGATTTTTTGACATTCTATGCAACATTTACAGGGAAACTTCAGTTTATATGAAGCACCCAATTGCAAAACCTCTGTTCTTAAACTGAGAAAATCTTTCCTCCTCTTCTGAGTTTCCTTGGTGACATCAGGAAACATTCTTATAGACATTTGAAAAAATTTCTCATCTAAATTCCTAAAAAAGAGCTTCTGGACCCATTCTTTATCTGTAGTTAGCAAAAAAGAAATTACCATAGTGGCTGGCTGAACTAATTAGTAGATTCTAATATATCCGTTACATTTAAGGGTGAACTAATTAGTAGATTCTAATATATCCGTTACATTTAAGGGTGTAATAGAAGGTCTTTCTTTATCTGGTGCGTTTTTCCATGAGGGGATATAATATATTTGTGTTAAAGGAGGTAACGCTTGCTGGGGAATTTTTAATATCTCCATAGCATATTTGTTCCACATCTCTCTAGCTGAGAGATGTGGATCTTTGGGAAAATTAACCAACCTCAAGTTTTTATTTCTCGATTGATTCTCCATACCCTCCATTTTCCTAGAAAGATACTGATTTTCTTTTATGATTAACTCATTTAAATTTTTCAATTTCTTTAGTTCAACCACATTTTCAATGAGCTGATCCCTCTTACCATCATCAATTATTATCTTATTCACTTTTTGCTCCATTTTTTCCATACTATTTACTATTGGATTCAATTGTAATGATACATTTTTATTTAATACCACTAACGTTTCCCAGATGGTTTCCAGGGAAAATACTAAAGGTCTCTCTATAGGAATTATTTCAATTTTCTTCCCTTTTAAATCTAAGCCTTGGGTTGACACTACACCTTCAGTAGCCTTCCCCCCCTGGTATACTAGTAAAACTAGTTTGCACTGCTTTCGAGTCCGAAGTTGTTTCCAGTCCATTTTCCACTACCACTTTCTTCAAGAGGCAGTGGAATGTCCTGAATCGGATCCATTCTTATGACAGCAGGATTCTCAGGAGGGGCTCTACCGTCCGGGGATAATGAGATCTCCAAATCACGAAGGTTTGCCGTGCCTTCCTGCAGACCTTCAAGTGATACATCTCCCGGTTGAAGGGACCCCCTTCTGATGTGGGTGTCCATTGGGCCCAACACCGGACTAGCTAAGCAATTCTCATTCGCAAACCTTTCCCTCGCCCTCCGTTTGCGGGCCGAGTGAGGCATGCTGTTATTAGAAAAAATTTGAATAAGAAACAGTACTTAGCTTAGCTGAATTAGTCATCCGTTTTCTTCTTATTTCCCCCGCTGGGGATTGAGAGGGTAGTTACAAAGGTATAAGAATTCTTGCTTAATCCACGCAAATCCATGAGAAGCCAGGCAAAGCCCGGCAGAGGCGCGCACCCCTTGGGCGCGCGCAGCTTTGGCAGCGCTGGCGTCGGCTGCGCGCCGCAAGTGGCCCGTTCTTATAGGACCACTTCCGGGGTCCCACCCTCCACGTCAAAGCACAATACTGGAACACTGTTGGGGCACTGAGTGTGCTCTTACCCCCGGATCCTTCAAGAAAGGTAATGAAACAGTCCTTCTCTCTCAGTCCCCTGAAATGGTCTTAATGCTGTATTTGGGAGTCCTAGTAAAAGTGCATTGCAGTAGTCAGTGCTGGAAAAGACTAGTACCTGAAGTACTGTTCTGAAATGATCTGGTGTTAGTAGTGGTTTTAGTCTTCTGAGGATCATGAGTTTTGCATAGCCTTCTTTTACTTTTAGCGATATATGCTGTTTTAGATTGATTTCTAGGTCCATTATTATTCCAAGGTTCCGTACTTTTTCAGCTAGTTCAATTTTCTGGTTGTTTTTGAGTAATATTGGAGCTTGAATGATTTCGATATTTTTCCGTTCTAAGTGTAGAAATTCTGTTTTTTCAATGTTAATCACGAGTTCCATTCGGTTTAGCAGTTGTTTTATAATGTCTAGGTACATGTTAGCTAGGTTTAACATTTTCTCTATTGTGTCATCGATTGGAAGAATTAGTTGAATATCATCTGCATAAATGTAATGTATGATTCCCAGTCCTGCTAGCAGATGGCATAAGGGCAGCATGTATATGTTAAAGAGGGTTGCAGACAGGGCTTATCCCTGCGGTACCTCCTGTTTCGAGATTGGCTTTTTCTGATAATACGTTGTTGATCTGAACTTGAAAGAACCTATTGTTTAGATATGAATTGAACCAGTTTATTGTTTTGCTGTGTAATCCAATTTCTTCTAGTCTTTTTAGTAGTATTTTATGGTTTATTGTGTTGAAGGCTAAAGATAAATCTAGCATTATTAGAATGTAATGTTTACCGCTATCAAAACCTCTTAGAATGTTATCTGTTAGTGACAGAAGTAGTGTCTCAGTGCTGTAGTGTTTGCGAAATACATGTTGTGACGAGTACAGTATGTTATTATTGTCTAGGTGTTCTGCTAGCTGTTTTTGTACAGTTTTTTCTATTAATTTGGCTATTAAGGGAAGATTTGAGACTGGGCGGTAGTTATTCAGGATCGGTGGGTCACTGTTTTTTTTTCTTTATGATTGGTTTTATAAATTGCCCCTTTTAGTATATCTGGCATTGTTCCTTCTTCTAGGGATAGATTTATGATCTTAGTTAATGTTGGGGAGACTGTGTTGGCTGCTTTTTTATGTCAAATGTTGGTATTGAGTCGATGTTGTGTGGAGCCAGGTTTAGGTTTTTTAGCATGGATTCTACTTCCAGCTCTGATATCTTGATATTATATTATTATTATAGATTATTTGCTACTTAATAGTAAGGTGGGCTATTATCTTTCCACTTGGAGAGTATGTATGATTTTAATGGATGTATTATTGTTTTGCAGATTAAATTAATGCCTGTAAAATTATTTCCAGATTTTTATGTATATTATTTACTTATTTAAAATAATTGTTTCCCACTCCTTCCAAAAGTTCAGGGCGGGTTGAATAACATACATACTCAATTAATAACTAAACAGTCCTACATAAACAACTAAACAGTCCTACATAAACAATAATGATCTGCTTTTATCCTATCTGATAAATTTGGTGGAATATCTGTTTCATCTCTTTAAAAGGTGACATAACAGTCTATCTAGAATTATCCTGCTGGAAAAGCTGCTTTGAATAAAGTTGTTTTTAATACTTTTTTAAACTCTTTTGAATCCTTTATACCAGTGGTTTTCAACCTTTTTCCCATCGTGACACACCTGAAGGTCAATGCTTATATGTGACACACTGCTCATTATAATCCATGGCAGAAATAAAAAAAAAAAAAAAGGCCTAGTATTACTTTTATTGTTAAGAATGACACAAGGGAAAGATAAGTACTCTTTCTGAACAGAAATTACATAAATAGTAAACCTCCCATACCAGAACAGCACCAACTTCCAGCACTCAAACAGTAACCACCTTACCTAAGAAAAGGCAACACTGAAAATATTATACCAGGCCTTAAAACTCCAATAATCCTATTAGGTAAATGGAACAAGCCAGGCTGCTATAAAGCCCTACCCAGAAACTACATGTAGCAGAATACCTCACCTCAATCACATGTGCAGACCCTCACCTAACAAAGAATAAAGAGACCATAAAGCATAAATAGAACATGCAAAACTGAAGTGGAAAACACAATAAGCCAGAGACTGTATGCAGTGCAACAAAGGAAAAAGACAAACATCACCATTCCTCATAAAACAAAAGAAGAAATGTAAAATCAATAGCAGTAAACCATACTAATAAAAAGAACAGATTATTTCAAAACTGCTAATGATCCAATAATTAAAAACAAATAAAACATTTCCAGATACCAATCAAGTATTTCAAAACCGCAGAGTCAAAGACCCAATAATTAAAAATGATTTAAAAATGCTCTGCTCTTCAAACCTGGAAATGTTCGATTTCCAGGTGTCCTGAGATTGTTGTGAATTAGGGGAGGGAGAGGGCTTGCAACTTTTTCCTCTCTGTCACACACAAGCTCTATCACCAGGCTTTCAATCACACACACGTACATATGCTCTCTCTCACTTACATAGCCTCTCAATCACACAATTATACACTTTCTTATACACACAGGTTGGCTCTTAATCATACATACACGTGTTCTCTCTCTTGCTCTCACTTACACATACAGGTTCTCAATCACAAACATATACATGCTATCTCTCTCACACACACAAAAGATCTCAATTACACACACATGCTCTCTTTCACACAAACAGGTTCTCAAATCACTCACTCACATACATGCTCTCTCTCTCTCACATATACACAGGGTCTCAAACACATATGCTCGCTCTCTCTTTTTCCCCCATAGAAGAACTAGTGGCAGCAACTGCCTCCTCCTCTCCCAGCCCTCACGGCCTTGAGAAAGGAGTCCTATTAGCTCCATGGACTGACATTGCTCTGTTTGCTCCGGGCCGCGCTGCTCTTCTCCTTTGGACCAATGCTGCACACACTTGTACTTAGCATGGTCTCTTCTACCCACGCGCGCAGCCGCTGCACACCACCTCCTCTTCCAGGCCGTGGAGGGCGGGAAGAGACCATGCTGCTAGCACCGCTGAGTGCTTCTTCCTCCTGCGTTCTGCCTGGGCTATTAGCATTTTAAGCCTGAGCAAAGGAAGAGTTCGCATCTCGCTGGGGCAGAGGGAGCCGCTGGGCCAGCAAGGGACTAGGAAGTGCGGAGACACAGCACTGCTGCTTTATACTGTGCAAAGCAAGAGGTAAAGAGTTCCAAATTACTGGGCTGATTATGGAAAAGGGTTTGGGTTGCTCAATTGCAAGCAATTTACAAATTTAATAAATTAAATAATAGAAAAACAATCCATAAGAAAACAGCCAAAATGTGCTACTGCAATGCTGAAGTTTATTCAACAAAATGGAAAAAAAGGTAAATATCTGTGCTGAATAAGTGCTTTAAAACCACAATTACAATTCAATGCGCATCTAGTGACACGTTGAGAACTGAGGCTGTGTTTTTGTGGCTATGAAACAGAACATTAAATGGAAGGTCTCTCATTATGCTTTTGTTAAATTGCACAAAGAATGGTCTCCAGCCAAGACTGGAAAAAGGCAAAACTTACAACTTTTGTTACTTTGCTTAAAAATGGAACTTTTTTTTTTAAACAATTTGATTACATCCCATTTGATCTACATCAGGCATTTGGTGTAGCCAAGCTGCTGAATGAGGGGCCCCAGTGCACTGTACAGTGAGGCCAGCATGTATTCTTGTGGTCATTTCATAGCCTTACCTGAAAACATAAGGCGGCAGGGGTTTTTTTTAGTAGCAAATTCAGGGCCAGATGTGTCAGACTTTTGTTCTTCCTATAAACACAAGCTGCCTTAGTGTTAATATTGCAAGCATAACTGTTTGCCTTTGATTCAGTAGCATAAAATGATCATGCTTTATCTTTTTACCATTCTGAAAGAATAAAATACAGAGCATGTAACAGGTTTCTGCCTCCCTTCCTCCATAACAAGAAATTGTATTGTGATGTTAAATTAAAATTCTGTCCAACATAACATTGTCTTCTTATGTCTTCTTAATTCAAACTAAATTCAGATCTCAGGACAGTTATTATCATGTAAAGAAAGTGAGAATGTGTTTCCTGTTCACTGAGAATGGATTTCTTTGTTTCTGTTTATTCTTACATCGCACAAAAGGAATATCTTAAATCAATATGAACATTATCCACAACTTTTACATGATTTTAAAAACATTTTGACCTACAAATTTACATAATTTGTTGTATTTAAAGCAATTTAATTTGTAGACTGATCACATCCTGAAGACTCCAAATTGGGTTTTCTTGGTAGGCGCGTTTAATGCTGCACTCAGGCTGAGACCTAAAACCAGTCTGGTATCAACTGGGTCAATAATCCCATCATCCCACAATCTGCAGAAAAATGCCAGAGAGTAATTAGTAAGAGAAATATATAACAGACACTGCATGTACTTTTAATCCCCCGGGAACAGAACAACTATCTTGCTTGGTAAGAAAACACTATTACTTGCAAAGTCCCTAAGTACTTTTTGAGTACTGGGCAGACATAACCATGAAAAAAAACATAGAAACATAGAAATGACGGCAGAAGAAGACCAAACGGCCCATCCAGTCTGCCCAGCAAGCTTCACACATTTTTTCTCATACTTATCTGTTTCTCTTAGCTCTTTGGTTCTATTTCCCTTCCACCCCCGCCATTAATGTAGAGAGCAGTGATGGAGCTGCATCCAAGTGAAATATCAAGCTTGATTAGTTAGGGGTAGTAGGGGAAGTAACCGCCGCAATAAGCAAGCTACACCCATGCTTATTTGTTTTACCCAGACTATGTTATTCAGCCCTTATTGGTTGTTTTTCTTCTCCCCTGCCGTTGAAGCAGGGAGCTGTGCTGGATATGCATGAAGAATCAGTTTTTTTCTTCTCCCCTGCCGTTGAAGCAGAGAGCTATGCTGGATATGCGTGAAGTATCAGTTTTTCTTCTCTCCTGCCGTTAAAGCAGAGAGCTATGCTGGACATGCATTGAATGCTGGAAATGCATTGAAAAAAAAACTCCTAACAGTGTTAGTATCTGCAATATAATTACATAAGGAAAACCTGCATCGTGGCTTCTAGTGAGGTTCCAAAGGGAGTTCAGAGTACAACATTGTCCCCACTACTTTAAGTGGAATGTAACAGACCTAAAGCAATGAAGTTCATCACGGGATGAGAATGTTTGGCCTACCAGGAAATATATTAGGCCAGTTATCGACATTATATCTTGGAGAAGGCAAATAAGATATAGTATAATACATCTTTGTAAGCACTTAAAAGATTATATTTTTGAGCTATACATTATGTAAAATATGAGAAGATATCACAAAGCTACAAAAAGGCGATGCTTAGATTTAAAATATGGCCAATTTTGGGCTAGGATGAACAGGTTATGAAATCTTCCTAACAAGGCTGTGTAACCAATACTTTTTTTTAAATATTTTAAAGTCAATACTAAATAATTTAATGAACAACCCCATGAACTGAAAAAAAAACACTAGCAGTAAACGGAATAGTTGATATCTGAGAACAGAAGTGAGACAACTTGGAATGGACCAAGCTTTTACTCAGGCATTTGCATCTGACCTGAAAATAGGAACCAATATATTATAGTGACATATAAAGTACTTATTAAAAAATTCTTTATTTAGTACAAAACCTCAATTTATAAAAATCCCATTTCTTTCATCAGATACACATAGAATCAACTCAGGAACAATATATACCCCATATTATACATAAAATAAACATTCATACATCCATTCACACAATTATTTAAAAAAGGAATTACAACACTTCTTTTTCAAATATCCTTTGCTTTACTACAACACTCCCAACATGTTTCGCTATGAAAGCTTCTTCAGGGGAGCATATATCCAGTTCACACAATGTTCCCGAGTGCTTAAATAAGGTATTTCCATGCTGCTTCGTCTTCAAAGCCTGTAATTCTTCTAATTATGGATCATACATGTGTATCCTTTCTACAAAATATAATTCACATTCAAACAATTTTTTAATAAACTTATTTCTCCAAAAAAACAAAAAATTCTCTCTCTCTCTCTATATATATATAAAAATATAAGCGCAAACCTCAATGCCTGATCCTGAGATTACAGATACATACACGGAAGAAATGCTGTCCTTCAATTTTCACATATTTCAATTCTGAAATAGTTGAATTTTAACCCACAGAGTCAATAATCTACACAGACCACCAAATCATACAATGTACTTCACAAACCATTGAGGGAAAAGTTGAAACTCACCACAAACGCATAAGATGAACCCGTGTCTTTTGCACGTATGTTACGTCAAAACTTCCAGCTGTTCAAATCAAACAACTACACAAACTTCCCAAGCTAGTTTTAAAGGGCAAAGGCCAATGACGCCAATTCAAAAACACGCCACCCAATCAATCTCATTTAAACCTACCGGTGCCAATGTCTTTAGAAAAAATATCCATTGTTGTTCTGCCCGTAATAAAGTCTTATTAATGTCTCCACCTCTCCTATTATCTGTTGGACCATAAAAAAAATCATGTCCTCCACCGAATGGTGGAGAGAATGGTGTTGAGCGGAGTGCCGCAAGGTTCGTTGTAGGGACCTGTCCTGTTTAATATCTTTGTGAGCGACATTGCGGACGGGATAGAAGGTAAGGTTTGTCTTTTTGCGGATGACACTAAAATCTGCAACAGAATGGATACGCCGGAAGGAGTGGAGAGAATGAGACGGGATTTAAGGAAACTGGAAGAGTGGTCGAAGATATGGCAGCTGAGATTCAATGCCAAGAAGTGCAGAGTCATGGATATGGGGTGTGGAAATCCGAAAGAACTGTATTCGATGGGGGGAGAAGGGCTGATGTGCACGGGGCAGGAGAGAGACCTTGGGGTGATAGTGTCTAATGATCTGAAGTCGGCGAAACAATGTGACAAGGCGATAGCTAAAGCTAGAAGAATGCTGGGCTGCATAGAGAGGAATATCGAGTAAGAAAAGGGAAGTGATTATCCCCTTGTACAGATCCTTGGTGAGGCCTCACCTGGAGTACTGTGTTCAGTTCGGGAGACCGTATCTCTGAAGGGACAGAGACAGGATGGAGGTGGTCCAGAGAAGGGCAACCAAAAAGGTGGAGGGTCTTCATCAAATGACTTATGAGGAGAGATTGAAGAATCTAAATATGTACACCCTGGAGGAAAGGAGGAGCAGGGGTGATATGATACAGACTTTCAGATACTTTTAAGGTTTTAATGATCCAAAGACAACGAAAAACCTTTTCCGTTGCAAAAAAATCAGCAGAACCAGGGGTCACGATTTAAAACTCCAGGGAGGAAGACTCAGAACCAATGTCAGGAAGTATTTCTTCACAGAGAGGGTGGTGGATGCCTGGAACGCCCTTCTGGAGGAAGTGAAGACCAAAACTGTGAAGGATTTCAAAGGGGCGTGGGATAAACTCTGTGGATCCATAAAGTCTAGAGGATGTGAATGAAGAGAAGAGGCATGGGAGTGGCTTGCGGGAATGACGGCTACTACCTGGAGATGAATATCCTTATTCAATAAACATACACAAGGTTAATGCGACTCCAACATTGCTCTATGCTTCAATGGCAAGAGGAAATGTGGAAAAAAGGATTTGCATCCACATAAAAGCAGGGGAGTAGCTTGCTTGTTATGGCGGTTACTACCCCAAAACAAAAATGCCTGATACTTCACTTTCAATGCATATCCAGCATAGCTCTTTGCTTCAACGGCAGGGGGAATGAAGAAAAGATGTTTTATATTCAGACATCTACCAACAAGGACTGAATTACATAGTCTGGCTAAAACAAATAAGCATGGGTGTAGCTTGCTTGTTACGGCGGTTACTACCCCAAATCAAACCTGATACTTCACTTAGAATACATATCCAGTGCAGCTCACTGCTTCAACGACAGGGGGAATGAAGAAAGAAGGATTTATATTCAAACAACCAACAAAGACTGAATTCACAGGCTGAGAAACAAGCGTGGGAGTAGCTTGCTTATTACAGCGGTTACTACCCCAAACCAATTAGCTGAATACTTCACTCAGATGCAGCTCCAGCACTGCTATCTACAATGGCGGGGGTGGAAGGGAAATAGAACCAAAAAAGTTATTTAAAGGGACAAGAGTAACAGAAAAGTATGAAAAAAAGTGTGAAAACTTGCTGGGCAGACTGGATGGACCGATTGGTCGTCTTCTGCCATCATTTCTATGTTTCTATATGATGATACCGCTGCTAATGTTCCACCAGCAGGGCTTTGTCCAATACATACAGAATCAGACTACAATATTCTGCAATACGTGTTTTAATTTTTCTAGATGTCTTCCCCAAATAAAACAAATCACAGTGGTGTCTTTGCTTCCTGCCTCTGGCAGGTAACCAAGATCGATTGGGCTGCAGCCTCAAATGGCTGGAGGCGCATGGGAGGTCCTAGGAATGTGTCGGTAAGGACAGGTGCATGGACTGGGGGAGGGCGGTGCGTGGTGTGGTTGCTGGCACTTTTGTAACCACAGGAATAGGTACAGGGGTGTATCTTGCTGGTCCGGCTCTCCTGTGCTGCCTTCCATCGTGGGGCTCCAGTGGCACAGCGGGATTGGATGCACATGCAGCTTTCTTTCCCTTCCCAGGCCAAGGTGATGGATAGGAGGGCCTAGTGTCTCCCAGAGGCCTGTGGTTCCTGGAGATGGGTCTGGACCAGCGGCGAGACCCCATGGTTGGCCAGCTGTGGGGGGGGGGGGGGGGGTAAGGTGACTGCAAAGGTAGTCAACATAACCAGTGTGAAGGGGTATTGGGGCTTCCCATCTCTACCCAATTAACTGCGAGCAGTATCAGGATAAATGATGAGCTATAGGGATGGTGTTGTTGCGGTTGGAGGTCTACATGTTTTTACTGTCACAGCACAGCAATAGATGGGGCTTTGGAGACAAGTGAAGCGTGCAAGCAAACTGTACCCCTCTGAGTATAAATCCCCTCGCTCCAAATATCCTCTCTGCCATGAAAACTAAAAAAAACCCAAAAAACAAAACCTGTGGCCCCCCATGCAGTTTGCTCCAGGCATTTACGAAGAGAGTAAAACAAGAAGATAAAGTTTGGCAAGAGAACAAAGAAACAAGAAAGAAAGGAACAATTGTTATGAAGAGTTATATTTTTTAAATTTTTTTACAACACTGATTTGTTTGGATATATCTTATTCATCTGCTTTTACAGGCTGTAGTGCACAGTGTCAGTTATCACATATTATAATAGGATACCCCAACCTTTTGGCCAGTCCTGATACTACAGCTTTAGCCATAAGTTTTCTGGGAAAACATTATTCCAGTTTCTATATAGTTATTCTGATAATTTGGTTGATGGAGATTGAATAATTTGGGTGATAATGTGTGTATGAGAGTTATTTTTCCCAATTTTTGGCTAGATATGTAAGTTTTCTGGGAAACATTATTCCAGTTTCTAGTTTTTATATAGGTCTACCTAGCCTGATAATTTGGTTGCTACAGAATTAATGGTTTATGAGATAATATACAGATAGACAGACAGATGGCAAAAGTAAGTTAAGTTTTTTGGTAGGAAAAAACACCACAAATAAAGAGTGTGTGAAATGGACAAATAAAGATGAGACAATCAAAACAGAGAGGAGTTAGTGGGGGAAAAGCCAAAGACCAGTATTAGAGCAAATGTACTTGCCCATTTTCTTTTAAGTTTAGATTTGCTGCACTGCTAGGCAAAAAATCAGATTAAAGTATTTCTTAGTAGCAAATTTCATTAGTTTCAATGGGATAGCACTGTGTTGCCACGACAATATATAGGACTTCCTTGGCTTGGTAGAAGCTGGCTGTGTGTAACAGTGTGTACCACGGTATGAAGAGAGATATAGTAATGTCCACATGGGAAGTGAGATACCGATGTTCACCAAGCAGGAAAGAACTCAGACTGATTATATTAGATGATTTCAAAGTAGCAAAAAAGTCTGACAAGCTAGTAGAAAGACCTGGAAGGATGCTAGAGTACATATGGAGAAGCATAACTAGTAGAAAAAAAGGAGCTTACACTCAACGCAAGTACTCTGCACCTTCTACAGATTCAGGTGAGTACACTGTAGAAACTACATATATGCATTTGAAAATTCCATTATATGCATGTAGTTTACTCCCCCAACCTAAACATGGAACCAGGAATGCCTATTTTTAATGCAGTTAAAAGTATGCAGATTATAAAATATACATATAATTTTCTAGCTACTATAAGAGGGGCAATGTACTCCCATCTAAAGCTAGATCATCAGGTCTCTTCGGCACAGACTAAGATAACAAGTTTGTTTACCGAAAATGGGGTTCTCCATGGACAGTAGGATAAATTTGCCACAACACATAGCCACCATCATTTGATGGCACTTAATGGATCCATCTCTCTGAACTAAGAGAGAGTTTTACTCTACTGAGCATGCACGGGAGTTCCTGCACATGCACGTCCTCATGAGCCCCTCAGTCTATTGTAGCTTTAGCCAGGTAGCTGACTTTCCAGGGAGGTGGGGGGTATAACATATAGCTAATTGATCCTGTCTACAGAGAATCCTGTTTACAGTAAATAAACATACTTTCTCCAATGACAAGCAGGGCTGAATTAGTTATAACATGTGGGGAGTTCCAAGCTGAAGGTTGCATGGTGGAGTACTTACCGAAAAGACCTGGACCCCCTATGGAAAGTGGACCACTGGGTGAACAGGCTGTGCAAACTTCTTGGCCAAAGATACTGATGTTCTTGAAGAGACTGTCTAGACCAGGGCTTCCCAAACCTGTCCTGGGGATCCCATAGTCAGTCTCCATAGTATGCAAATTTATCTCATGCATATTGATTGTGGATATCCTAAAAACCTGACTGGCTGTGGGAACCCCAGGACAGGTTTGGGAAGCCCTAGTTTAGACAGTAATGGGATGTGAATATGCGAGCTGATGACCAAGTTGCAACTTCGCAAATGTCTTTGATTGAGATGGCTCTTGAGTGAGCCACTGAGATAGTCATTGCTCGTACTTGATGAACCTTGACTGAGTCTGGGATCTGGAGCCAGAGCTTGACTGAGTCTGGGATCTGGAGCCAGAGCATAGCAATATGAAATAGTCTGCTAGCCAGTTGGACAATGTGCGCTTGGCAATGGCTATTGCCAGTCTGTTAGGATCATTCACGGACAAAAAATTGAAAAGCCTGGTGATGTGGTTCAGAAAATATGCCAAGGCAATTTTGCAGTCCAGAGAATTGAGGACCTTTTCCCCTTTCTGTGCATGAGGTCTTGGAAAGAACATGGGCAAAACAATGGCTTGATTCAGATGAAAAGCCAAAGCTACTTTTGATAGAAATTTGGGGTAAGTGCAGAGGACCATTCTAGTTTGCAAAAACTACAAGTACAGAGAGTAATGAACTAATGCTTGTAGTTCACTGACTCTAGCTAAAATAATGGCAATTAGAAACACCACTTTCCAGATAAGGAACTTTAAGGAAGCTGACTAACGGTTCATAGGGCAGCTTCATCAGTTGTGCCAACACGAAATTGAGATAGCATGGCACCAGTGGCTTGGCAACCAGAGGTCTCATATGCCACAAGATTTTCATGAATTTCAAAACTAGAGGATGTCTGGAAATTGGCTTACTATCCACTGAGTGTGGTAAGCAATGGCACTCAGATATACCTTGGCCAATGACGTAATAAGGCCCAATTTGAGAGGGAAAATAAGTACTGAAATAGATCCTTTGGTGCATAGGCAAATGGGTTCAGAGAACCTACCTGACACCAGGCTAAAAAATGCTTCCATTGGAAACCATATGCTCTCCTAGTAGATGGCTTCCTGGCAGAAATTATAATATCCTCAACATCCTTGCATAGAGATGGAGAAAGGAGACTATCAAGCGCTCAAAATCCATGCTGTCAATTTAAGGGAGGGGAGATTTGGATGACAGACTACATTCCTCTTGTCAGTAGAGCCAGATTGGATCCCAGTGATATTGGTGGGAGAACCGACAATCTGACTAGTTAGGAGAATCACACTTGTCTGGGCCATGCTGGAGAAATAAGAATAAGGCATGCCTGGTCTTTGTGTACCTTTAGTGCCATTGTCGCTGCCAACGAAAGCGAAGGAAAGGCATACAGCAGATCTGCATCCCACTTGAGCAGAAAAGCATCCGGAGTAGATCTGAACTTGCTTTGAACAAAAGTTTTCGACCCTTCTGTTGTCCTCTGACACAAACAAGTCGATTGATGGGTGACCCAAAGTTCAAACAACTTGTCTGCTACCTTTTGGTCTACAGACCATTCATGAGGGTCAAAAATCTCTTCTGAAGTGATCTGTCAACATGTTGGAGATCCTGCGAAGCTAGGCTGCTTGGAGAAAAGCTCTGTGGCTGCAAACCTACTTCTGAATTCTTAGAGATCCCTAGCAGAAGGTCCATAACCCTGTACCCCCTGTTTGATTCATGCAGAACATCACTACTTGATTGTCAGTTTGGATCAGAATTCTTTTTTCCCAAAGATGTGAGAAACTCAATGCATGTGGGATGACTTATAGCTCCAAGAGGTAGATCTGCCATGTATGCACCACACCCTCTGGTGGACGTGTCCATTGCTAGCATTACCTGATAACATAGATTTCAAAGAAGAGCATCTATCTCCAAGACCTTTGTGTCTAGCCACCAAAGGAGACATGTTTTCATCTCCACTGTGATCATCACAGTGTGTGACAAGGGCTGAAGCAATTGATCCCATTGGGCAAGCAGACCCCCTTAGAGAATTTTCATGTTGAGGCGGGTCATGGGAATGACATACACCGCTGTCGCCATTTATCTGAGGACAACCAGGATTTCTCGAGCCAGGAACTGTTCACTGTAGTAGGTTCTGGACCAAGACTATAAAGGCAGAGCATCTGATCCCATGGGAGGAATGCTTTCTCCCCCAGAGACTCTAGTCATGCCCCAATGAATTTGATTCTTTGGGTAGGAACAAGGTTCAACTTGACAAAATTGATTATGAACCCTTACAACTGAAGATGCTAGATCATATTCTGCAAGGAGTCCAACACCCCTGCATGGAAAGACTCCATCACTAACCAGTCATCCATGTAAGGAAAGACACAAACCCCCCAGCAACAAACCTGTACTGCTGCTGCCACAAGGCATTTCATGAAGACATTGTGGGACCGCCAAGAATTTGAAGAGAAGAACCTTGTATTCAGTGAGAGGAATCCACCACGAATCTGAGGAATTTCCATTTAGATTGATGGATGGGTATATGACCATACACATCTTTCAGATCTGGGGTGTACATCTAGTCTTCTGCTTGAACGAAGAGAAGGATTGTATGGACAGAGTTCATTTTGAAATTCTGCCATAGCAGGCTCTTATTCAGTCTTCTTAAATCCAGGATGGATCTTAATCCCCCTGATTTCTTGGTGATAAAGAAATAACAGAACTCCTTGCTAAGGACTCTGGGAGGGACAGGTTTTATTGCCCATTGGCTGAGAAGTGACTCAACCTCGAGATTGAACTGGGTCAAGTAAGATGGATCTGAATTGAAGGACAAAGGCTGGTGCAGTGCTGGAGGACAGGATAAACATAAACAGTAATCAAATTCCACAATTTTGAAGACTCAACAGTCCTTGGTAATCTTTCACCACTCTTCCATGAATAGCGTTATCCCCCACTTCCAGAAGGGCCACAACCTGAGAGTTGATTCTTGTCACAAACTAGGCCCAGGTTTAGACTGGGCCTTTTGTGGCATCTTTTGGCTGATGCCTTTCATGTAGCTAATCATGTACTGGACACTGCTCTTGAAGTTAAGTGGATGATGTATGGTAACAATTAAATTGATGGAAGGGGGGTCCTGGAAGAAGGAGCATTTAAAATTGAAGTAAGGACCCTAAAAGGAAGACAACTGCTAAGCTCCTGTTGACAGGGACTGAATGCTGGCATGTTGCTCTTTGATCTGGGCTAATGTTTCCCTGACTTTTGTCCCCCAAAGAGACTGTAGTCTGAACAAGGGACATTGGCCAACTTGTCATGTTCATCCTCACGCAAGCTGCTGGCTCTCACAGGCCATCTGATGTGCTCAATGGCACCTGCAGACGATCTTGCTGCAGTGTTGAACGATTCATACACTGACCAGAGACTATGTCTTTCGCACTCTTCTGCATCCAGAAGACAGTCTTCCTGTCTAGAAATTTGATAAAATCAAGGATCTACATTTGTGAGATTTCCCTGAAAATCAATTTGGGGATAAATTACAAAAGTTGCAGTACTAAAAAATGGCAAAAAGTAGAAACCTAGATCCTAGCAACAGGCTACACTAAGTAATTTATAAACTATTCATGACAAGATGAGCATATGATAATGCAGTGCTACTATATGTGCTCTATAAATGCTAAGAGCTGACACACCCCTTGTTAACAATGCCTTATGCACTGCAGAAAGCAGCTGTTTGTTAACATCCTCTATAATATCAAACTGCCCATTCACTAGAGTCTGGTCCAAAGATAAATGTGAATATGCTTGTGAGCTGAAAGCTGCTAATTAGCCACTACCCATGTATGCATAATATGGCAGCACAAGAACAATAGGTGGATCTTTTCCTGATCACCGTTACCTGGCACTGGAGTAGTAAGGGTTTCCCTCCTCTTCAAACCTACTAATAATTGGATCTTTTAAAGCTGCTTCATCAGCTTCCGAAAACTGCAATTAATAGAAAATGTTAAAAATTGTGTGCTAGTCTTTCTGCCATGTATCATAACAGATGTTTTTATTATACTTCATTCACTACGCCTGAGAAAGGATCAAAGAAATAAACCTGCTCTTTCTAAAGGAATCTATTCTGCAGTTACTATCCAAATAAAGAAACAGGAAAACGAAAAACCTTACAATGAATCTTAAGTTAAATTAACATTCTCCATATGCTGGGGTAACAACAAATCTCAACATCTTCCAAAGAAAGAATTGTTTTACACAAAAAGGAAAATTAGTTCTTACCTGTTAATTTTCGTTCCTGTAGTACCACGATCAGTCCAGACCGTGGGTTGAGCCTACTGTCCAGCAGATGGAGACACACCAAAACTGAAAGGATATCCTACATCAGGACAGAGGCTACCCTGCAGCCCTTCAGTATAACCATTGTCAAAGCAGAAAAAAACACCAATAACAGGATCAAGCAAGTAACTATAAAACTCAATTGAGCAACTCAACAACTTTTTAAGGAACTCTGTAGAAAGGTCACCAAAACCAAAGCTTCCGGTATTCGGAAAAGAAGAATACAATACTGACTTCTGAAAATCTGCAATAAAAGAAGCTTCGAGTGGACGACATGAAAGAATAAACAGGGAAGGGCGTCTGGACTGATCCGTGGTACTACAGGAACGAAAATTAAAGGTAAGAACTAATTTTCCTTTCCCTGTACGTACCCGGATCAGTCCAGTCCGTGGGATGTACCAAAGCTTCCCTAAACCGGGTGGGACCGAGACAGTCCCGCTCGAAGCACTTGCCTACCAAAAGAACCAAAGACTGGTGCTTGCACATCCAGGCGGTAGTGTCGAGCAAAAGTATGCAGGGATGTCCAGGTAGCGGCCCTGCATATTTCTTACAGAGAAACAGATTGATTTTCCGCCCAGGAAGTAGCTTGAGAACACAGCGAATGGGCCTTTAGGCCTTCAGGAACCGCCCAACCTTGACAAGGATAGGCCGAGGAAATTGCCTCTTTTAACCACCGAGCAATGGTAGTCTTAGAGGCCGGTTTGCTCCGATTCGGACCACGCCAGAGGACAAAGAGATGATCAGATTACCAATGACTTTCGGGTATCAGAAGGTACCTGAGTAAAACGCGTTTAACATAAAATCTGCGAAGGTTGCTCCCAGCGGTCCCCACAACCTCTTCTGGAGAGAACGCTGGAAGCTCCACCGACTGGTTGACATGGAAGACGGAAACAACCTTCAGCAAGAAGGCACCGTTTTGAGAGAGACTCTGGAATCGGAAAACCACAAGAAGGGTTCCCCATAGGACAATGCTTGGATCTCCGAAACTCGCCGAGTGGAACAGATAGAGACAAGAAAGACTGCCTTGAGTGTGAGATCTTTCACCGTAGCACGACAGAGGGGCTTGAACGGAGCAGTACAGAGAGCTCGAAGGACGAGATTAAGACTCCACGACGGACAAGTGGAGCGAATGGGCGGCCTCAGGTGCTTGACGCCTTTCAAGAACCGAATCATGTTCGGGTGAGCCGCCAAGGGATGACTGTCGACTATCGAGAAGGACTCCGAGAGCGGACACTTGTACGCACAAAGAACCGAAGGAGAGACCCTTGGAGAGACCCTTCTGGAGGAAAGAAAGTACCAACGAAATTGGAGCGGAGCGCGCTGGAACACCCGATTCTGCACAGACTGTCTCAAAAACTTTCCAAACGCGTACATAAGCCAGCGAAGTGGACTTTTTGCGAGCCCGCATAAGAGTGGAGATAACTTCTTCCTTATAGCCTTTATGCCTCAGACGTCTCCGTTCAAAGCCAGGCCGCTAGACAAAAGCAATCGACCTGGTTGAAAAATACGGGCCCCTGCCGAAGCAGGCGAGGAAGATGGCCGAGCCGAAGAGGCCCGTCCGTTGTCAGGTTGACAAGGCCCGCGAACCATGGTCTGCGAGGCCATTCGGGCGCTACCAGAACCACTGGCCCTTGGTGGAGTTTTATTCTTCGGAGAACTTTGCCCACCAGAGGCCACAGAGGGAACACGTAGAGAAAGGCATCTGCGGGCCAGGGGAGAGCTAGAGCATCCACGCCCTCAGAACAGTGTTCCCTCCAGCGGCTGAAGAACCTGTTGGCCTTGGCATTGCGCAAGGTTGCCATGAGGTCCAGCTAAGGGGGACCCCACCTGCCGACAATCAGATCCATGGCTTTGTCCGAGAGTTCCCACTCTCTCGGATCGAGAGACTGGCGACTGAGGAAGTCGGCCTGTACATTCTCCTTGCCCGCTATATGGGAGGCCGCCAGACAATCCAGATGACGGCTGGCTTCTAGAGCCACCAGGTGACTGCGAGTGCCCCCCTGGCAGCTGATATAAGCAACTGTGGTGGAGTTGTCGGATAGGACCCTCACCGCGGATTAAGGGTAGAAACTCCTATAGCGCCAGATGCACTGCCCGGGTCTCCAGCTGATTGATGTGCCACCGAGTCTGAACCGGAGACCAAATCCCCTGCGTGGTTTGGGACTGGCAGACTGCTCCCCAGCCGGAGAGACAGGCATCCGTGGTCACTACCATCCACTGTGGAATCTGAAGAGGCATTCCCCGGAGAAGATGAGGAAGTGAAAGCCACCACTGCAAGGCAGCGATAGTAGAGACCGAAAGTGGGAGAACCGTGTGAAACTGCTCCAACACCGGCTGCCAACGGTATAGCAAAGCTCTCTATAACGGAGGCATATGCACAAATGCCCAGGGGACTAGGTCGATGGTGGAGGCCATTGAGCCTAGAACTTGGAGATAGTCCCACGCTGTTGGGAGAGGGAGCGAGAGAAGGTTCCGCACCTGGTCGATCAGTTTGAGAGCTTGAGCGCAAGGCAGGGACACCTTGCCAATCCGAGTATTGAAGCGGGCTCCCAAAAATTCCAACACCTGGGAAAGCTGGAGATTGCTTTTGGTAAAACTGACTATCCACCCCAGGGAAGAGAGGAGAGCTAGAACCCGATCTACCGCCTGTTGGCAGTGACTCTCTGACTTGACTCGCATGAGCCAGTCGTCCAGATAGGGGTGGTCTAGGACTCCTTCTCGGAGGGCAGCCGCCACCACCACCATGACCTTGGTGAAGGTGCGTGGTGTGGTGGCGAGGCTGAAGGGCAACGCCCGAAACTGAAAATCCCAGTTGAGGATGTGGAAGCGAAGATACTTCTGGCAATCGTGGCGAATCGGAATGTGGAAGTAGGCCTCCGTCAAATCGAGAGAGACGAGGAACTCGCCGGTGTGGACCGCTGCGATGACCGCCCTCAAGGTTTCCATGTAAAAATTGTGGATCTTGAGGTCCAAGATCGGACGAAAAGCACCGTCCTTCTTGGGTACCACAAAGTAAATAGAATACTGGCCGGTGCAGAGTTCCTGCTGCGGAACTGGGACAATGGCACCCAGACTCTGGAGCCTGGAAAGTGTTTGGTCCACCACCTCCCTCATGAGATGGCCGCAAGGAGAGACAACGAAGAGGTCTGGCAGGTCTCGAGCAAATTCTAAAGCGTAACCATCTTGGATGAGAACCCACTGGTCCGACGTGATTTTGACCCACTCCTCGAAGAACAGGGAGAGATAACCACCCAGATAGGGGACTGAGGAATGGGTCGACCGAATTTCATTGTGAAGTGGGCTTGGAGGTGGCGCGCTGAGAGGCCCCCTCGTGGAAGGGCCTGCGCCCATGAAAAGGCTGGGACCAAGATTGAGACCGGGAAGAATAACCTCTAGAGGAGCCACCGCGCCTACGAGGCGTATATCTCCGTTGACCGTGGAATCAAGGACGGGAGGGCGTAAACGACCTAGATTGTTTCGGATGGTTCTCAGGCAGCTTATTAACCTTGTTTTCCCCCAAGGAGTTAATAAGCTGCTCAAGGTCCTCTCCAAAAAGCAACTTGCCCTTGAAAGGCAAGGTGCCCAAGCGTGCCTTGGATGACGGGCCCGCTGACCAACTGCACAACCAGAGGAGCCATCTGGCGGATACCACTGAGACCATCGCTTTCGCCTGGACGCGGAGGAGGTCGCACAGTGCATCTGCCCCATACGCTATGATGCCTTCCAACCGTTCAGCCTGCTCAGCCTCTGCAGACGGGAGGTCCTGGGTGCCGAGCAGTTGTTGAACCCACCTAAGACCTGCCCGCTGCATGAGACTGCTGCAGATCGTCGCCCAGACCCCCAAAGCCAGAACCTCGAAGATGTGTTTTAAATGGGCTTCGAGCTTACGATCTTGTACGTCCTTTAGGGCCATGGCCCCCACTACTGGAATAGTAGTGTGTTTGGTGACCACAGAGACAGAAGAATCTACTGTGGGAATCCGCAGCATGTCTAAGCAATACTCCGGGAGGGGGTAGAGCTTGTCCATAGCCCTCCCGAAAAGTATCCCCACTTCGGGAGCTTCCCATTCCCAGAGGAGCAACAATTTGTGCATAGGATGGAAGGGAATGGCACTCGCCAGAGTCCTGAGTCCCGCCGGGACCGGATCCATATCTTTGGGCAGCGAAGCGGTCAGCGTATCCGCAGGGGGCCCCTCAATTCCCAGCTCCTGGAGGACAAAGGGAATGAGGGGTTCCAGTTCCTCCTTCTGAAACATGTGGAGGACCTGGGGGTCATCCCCCTCCAAGGTGGGGAGCACCCCCGCCAAATCCATGGTGGGATCCGGGTCTGGAGCAACCAGAGGCGCCGGAGGGTCAGGGATGGGAGGTACCCCCGGGACCACCCGCACCCTAACGGGCCCCTGTGGCTCTGGGGTCGGGAGAATGGGTGGCGAAGTCTGCTGTGGGATTTTCGCCAGAAGGGGACCTGGGGAAGGGTCCTCCTCCTGCAAGCTGGCCAAATAAGATTTGTGTAGGAGGAGCACAAATTCCGAAGAAAAACGGGGCCTAGCCTTGCTGGGGGGGGGGGGGGCAGGGGAGGTCAGGGTCCTCATCCTGAGGCAGCACTGGGCTTAAATCGGGGGAGAACTCTGAAAAATGTGGGTCCTCAGCCCCTGGCAGCTCCGAATTGGGAACTACCGAAATCCCCAAGATGGCCGCCGTTCCCGCGGTTTGCCGACCCGGAACGGCCGTGCCATGCGGAAGGAAGTGCGACTCCGGACTAAATTTGGAAGCGCTGCCAAGGAGGGACCCTCCTCACCCGGCAGGCATGCTGAACAGAGCCCCTTGCGCGACAAGGGCTCACCACAAGCAGTGCAGGAGCTAGGACGCGTCATCCCCACTGAAGAGGAGCCGCGATCTGCAAACACAAACACCTGAGAGAAAAAAAGCTTTTTGGCTGCCGGTAGGAGCGGAGGCAGAAGAGTGAACCCTGCACGCTCCTCTGGGTCTGGCTGCCGGCTTGTGGATTTAAGGTATCTAAAATTTCCCCCTTTTAGTAAATCTGTTTTATTATCTTTTCTTTTTTTTTTTTAAGCTGAGAGGAAGTGAAAACTTCCCTGGACTGTGAGGGAAAAAAAAAAGAGGAGCACTGAGCCCTCAAGGCAGCCGGGGGGGGGGGGGGGGGGGTTAGTGACCGGACCACCAGTATCAACCCCCCAAACTGAGGAAGCAGACTCGAACCTAGGCTATGCCACACACAAGGAGCCAAGCCCCCCTAACTCCAGCAAGAGCCAGGAGACGGAAGCATCTCCTGTAAAAAAAGGAAATAGACAAGAGTCCGACAAGCCAAATTAAGAGATATATATTTATATATATTTTTTTTTTAAGATTAAAACAATACTAGAAATACGTTACTACTTGCTTGATCCGAAAGGGAAAGAAAATAACAGGAAAACAAAGGCTGACTAGCCCAGATCAGGAGACCGCAGGGTGAGCTGATCCATCTGCTGGAGACAGACAAATACTAAAGGGCTGCAGGGTAAGCTCTGTCCTGATATAGGATATCCTTTCAGTTTTGGTCTGTCTCCATCTGCTGGACAGGAGGCTCAACCCACGGTCTGGACTGATCCGGGTACATACAGGGAAAGTGGTGAATTTGTTACCAGCAAAAGTAGTAATGGCTACAACACTAAAGCAATTCAGAAGCTGGACAGTAACAGTTGATGATGGCAGATAAAAGACATGATTGGCCACAGTCTTCTCAGCTGAGAATCTTACACTTTAGAGACAGAAATATATAAATTCCCATATGCACCCCAACACTTAACACCAACACCTCTCCCACCCCATCTTGTCTTTCTCCTGTCCTCTCAACCCTTTCCCACCACTGCCCTCCATATCTGTCCCAAGTACAGTGAGTAAGATAATATACACAATAGGGAAAAGTGCTAATCCAGCAACTCTGGTCAATATTTAAAAGAACATGAACAAATAATTCAGCCAGCTAAAGTTACCAGCGCTGCTGGCACAGCAACAGCTGATGCCGTTGGAAACTGTACCCCAGTCTCAGTGGCCTTCGACAGTTGGGATGTCACCAGCACAGGAAGGCTTGGGGTTGGCTAGGGGGGTGGGGGCAGGAGGAGGGGGCTCTCTAACATGTTATGATTTGATTCACTGATGGTGAGGAGGGCTAACCCACCTCCTCAGGCCTTTCCAACCGCCATTTCATTTCTTCATTGTTGGGAGCTTTCGGGGTGGGGGCACAGGGGGAAAGGGGGGGGCCCTAGCCTTCAGCCTAGGCTTGTTTTCTTTTTCCAGTTTTCTTGGTGCTTAATCATAAGAACATAAGAAATTGCCATGCTGGGTCAGACCAAGGGTCCATCAAGCCCAGCATCCTGTTTCCAACAGAGGCCAAAAACCAGGCCACAAGAACCTGGCAATTACCCAAACACTAAGAAGATCCCATGCTACTGATGCAATTAATAGCAGTGGCTATTCCCTAAGTATACTTGATTAATAACTTAATAGACTTCTCCAGTTATCCAGGAGCATGATTCCGGATAATTATATATCTGCTCCTAGGGATCGCTAGATTTAACCAAAAAACTAAATTTGGCTAACTCCTAATATCAGAGTTAGCCAGACAACTTTCCCGGCTAACTGATGCGTACCCCGTAAAATTCATTACTTATTCAGCTAATTTTTTGCCAAATTATGATTTATCTGGCTAAAGGTTAGCTGTATAAATGCCAGCATTTATACAGCTGGCATTTATACAGCTAACCTGTATTGAAACCTTGCATTTAATCAGATAACTTGCATGTTATCCAGCTAAATGCCTTTGAATATTGGCTTCTTAAGTCTATCACCATATCTGGGGCTGGGAAAGAAAGTTTTTATACTCCAGAGTGGACTACATATGCACAGTTTTCTTCACCTTTGTCTGCAATAGCATGTGAACAGAGCTGTTAGGTAAATCAGAAGGCTGAACTCTATGGACCACTGGAATTCTTTTAACCTAACCAACCATGCAACTGTACATGTACAACCTTCAGGATTTCACCGCCAAATGCACTAGACAGGTACTGCAGAGCCGAAAGAAGAAGGTGCAGCTCTAAGACCTACAGTACCTGGAATATTGTTTTCCAGATTATCTGGCTAATAGCACAAACTTAGGTCTGGTCACTGTCCAGGAGCTGTGAATGTTAGTTTGCAGCAGCATTACTCCAGACCAGCTCCAGCAGCACCAACTCAAGCCAGGAATAATCCAAGGCTGAGCAGTAGCCATGCAATCCAAGGGAGAGTCTTTTTTTTTTCAAAGCCATTTCTGTGGATAAAACAGTGCTTTACCTGTGGAAACAGATCATTATAAAACTGCTCTCATATGGGAAACTTATGTACGTTTGTCCTGTATGCCATAAGCTTATCTGGACTGAGCAAAGGCATTCTTGGAAGCAGAGCTGAGGAGTTTGGCCTTAAATGCACACTTTTATGTGTGTTAACCCATTATGTCCCAAATTTTTTACGAAGCTATCCTCTAAATAGGGCACTGGGTCATAATGGGTTAATTTCCTAAAATATGTCTACATACATTTTAGCAGGTGTAATAATGTGTGGTTACTTTGGGTGAGGTAAATTTCAATGTGAACATAGGCGCGTTAGTTTACTCTGAAAGCTGGTATAACTTTGCTCATTTTTGTCAACTTTGTTATGTGGGCTATTACAAACCTTGCCTCTCCCCAAGTAGGTAAAGCCTTTTAGGACAATGTATTTTATAGAAGAATGTCATCAATAAAAGTGCAAACCAGCATTAACCTAAAGTTGGGAATTTTTAAGACCATAAATTCAGTGAAACTGCAAAAACTTTAAAAGAAATTTCAAAATATGATCTAAGAGTTATAAGCAAAACAATAATTCAAACTAGAAAAATAATCACTGGTAGCAGATGTCCTATTAGAAGGGAGAAAAAAACCCAAAGTATGTCCTCAAGGAAACAGTATCTTCCCACTCCCAACCACCGGTAAGTCCTTCTAACAGTGGGAGAAAAGCAGAACACGCCTTGTCAGCTAATTGGCCAACCTTCCTAGCAACAAATAAATCATATACAATAAATAGTACTTACCGGTTTCCCCTCTCTGGTTTTTTGGTCCTTAGCTATAGTAGCTAAAACAGTTGCAGCTTGTTCACCTCCCATCACTGAAATACGAGCATTCGGCCACATGTATAGAAATCGTGGACTGAAAAATTATCAAATACACTCATTATTCGCCGTTTCTACAAAATGTGGCAAATGTTATTTTTAAGTTCCCTACTATTGAAGCATGGACTAAGCAAAAGTTGTGATTGCAAGGGAAACAGCCTCTGGACAGCAGAGTTGCTTACCTGTAACAGGTGTTCTCCTAGGACAGCAGGATGTTAGTCCTCACATTTGGACGATATCATCAGATGGAGCCCGGCACGGAAAACATGTCAAAGTTTCCAGAATGATGACTAGGCATACTGAGCATGCCCAGTATGTCCTATACAATGTGTCCATGCGGGATCCCTCTTCTATCTTGTAACATAGAAATACAATAAAAGTAAAATAATAAAATAGGAGAAACCCAATTCAGAGGAGTGTGGGTGAGTTTTGTGAGGAATAGCATCCTGCTGTCCTAGGAGAACACCTGTTACTGGTCAGCAACCCTGCTTTCTCCTGGGACAAGCAGGATAGTAATCCTCACACATGGGTGAATCCCTAGCTACAGGCTGCTCCCCAACACAAAAGGGGACCAACAGACACCCAAGCGGGTGCCAATGGGCACGACAACCCACCATGCTGTTGGTGACAGAGGGGGAGACAGCCTGAACCCAAAACAACAGGTCCTAGGTAGGGAGACTTTGGTTCTACACTTCAAACCAGTTCTGGAGGATAGACTGGCGAAACCCTACTGTTACATTGGCCATCCCTATCCAGACAGTAGTGAGATATGAATGTGTAAAGAGAACTCCAGGTCGCAGCTTTGCAGATCTCCACAGGAACTGCTCACAAGTGGGCCACTGACGTTGCCATGGCTCTGACAGAATGAGCCTTGGCATGACCCTCAAGATGCAGTCCCGCCTGGGCTTAACAGAAGGAGATGCAATTTGCTAGCCAACTGGATAGCAACTCCCAATCTATTCCTGTCAAAAGAAATGAAAAGTTGGGTGGACTGTCTATGGGCTTCTGACCACTGCAGGAAGGTTAAAGCTCTCTTGCAATCCAAATTGTGCAGTGCTCGTTCGCCTTGCAGCGAATGGGGTCTGGGAAAGAATGTTGGCAGTATGATTGACTGGTTAAGATGGAAATCCATCACCACCTTAGGCAGGAAATTAGGGTGCGTACGCAAGACCACCCTGACATAATAAAAGTTTATATAAGGTGGATAAGTCATTAAGGCCTGGAAATAGCTGACCCTGCATGCTGAAGTGACCGCCACCAAAAATATGACCTTCCAGGTCAGGTACTTTAGATCACAGGAATGCAGCAGCTCAAAGGGAGCTTTCATCAGCTAAGCTAGCCCACACTGAGGTCCCAAGCCACAGTGGGAAGCCTTAGGGGAGGCTTCAACTGAAACAGGCCCTACATGAAGCATACAACTATAGGCTGTACAGAGATGGGCATACCATCTACATATTGGTGGTATGTGCCAACTGCACTCAGATGAACTCTAACGGAGTTGGGTTTTAGGCCAGCCTCCAACAGGTGCAGAAGGTAATCAAGCAGTTTTTGTGTGGGGCAGGAGAAAGGATCTAGGGCCTTTTGCTCACACCACATGGAAAACCTCCTCCACTTCAGTCTGTAGGACTTTCTAGTAGAAGGCTTTCTAGACGTTACCAGGACCTGAGACACATCTTCGGAAAGATCAAGTGGCTGCAGAATTAATTTCTCAACATCTAGGCTGTGAGCGACAGGGCCTGGAGATTAGGATGCTGCAGCCTGTCCTGATCTTGCATGATGAGGTCTGGGGAAGTCCCCAGACTGATCGGTTTCCGGAAGGACAACTCCCAAAGAAGTGGAAATCAGGCCTGTCTCAGCCAATGACGATCATAGTCCCTTGGTTCTGTTGAAGTTTCAGGAGAGTCTTCGTTACTAGAGGAATCAGAAGATACACGTACAGAAGGCCCTTGCCCCAATGGCGGGCAAAAGCTTTCGAAACTGGATTGCCGTCTGATCTGTATAGGGAGCAAAACTGAGTCACCTTCCTGTTGCACGACAATATGAAAAAATTCACATCTGGACTTTCCCAGAGACAGAAGATCCAATTCGCCACCCACTAGTCCAGGGACCACTCATGGGGCCTGAAGGCTCAACTTACTCTGTCTGCTATCATGTTCTCTGTTCTGGCCAGATACATAGCCAAGAGCACCATCCCGTGGACTGGGCCAGGGACCAGATTTGGACTGTTTCCTGACACAGGAGGTACGACACTGCGCCTCCCTGCTTGTTGACATACTTCATTGCTACTTGATTGTCTGTCTGAATCAAGACTATTTTTGGTGGACAGCCAATCTCTGAAAGTCCATACAGCATACCTGATCGCCCGGAGCTCCAGAAGTTGGCGGACCACAGACCTTGGGGTGCGGAGCCCATCTACATGAGCACCCCAACCCAGGTTGGACACATCCATGGTAAGGACAATTTGGATGGGGGGGAATTTGGAAAGGTATTACTTGCTCCAAATTTGAGAGAACCTTCCATCAGTACAAGGAGTCCTGGAGAGATGGAGTGATGTGGATGCGAGCCTAGAGGTCCTTAGTGTCCTGGCACCACTGCGACCTCATGGTGCATTGGGCTCTGCACATGTGTAAACGTTCCAAGGGAGTAACATGGATGGTTGCGGCCATGCAGCCCAACAGCCTCAACATTTGCCGAGCTGATACCTGCTGGCTCTGTTGAATCACCTCCGCTATGGACGCTAAGGTGAGTGCCCTGGAGCACGGGAGAAACTGAACCATGTCTAGCAGGGTTCCTATAAAGTCAAATTGATTTTTTATTTTATTTATCTTATTTAAAAGTTCTTATATACCGCCTCCTCCGAAGTGGTTTACAAAGAAAATGTACATAAGATTCTGAAAAACAATAAAATAGAATAAATCAATAAAAAACATAAAAATAGAGATACAATAAAAATACATAAAACTAGAAACAATACTGGCTAAATAGAAATGGGTAGGGAGTCAGAGAAAATGAGGATTCGAAAAAATCCAAAGGAAGCACATTAGGGAGGTTAAGGGCTAGAAAAGTCAGAGAAAGAGGATTTGAAAAGGTGTGTTTTGACTGCTTTTTTTTTTTTTTTAATTCTTTGGTGTCAGTGATAAGCCGAATGTGAGCAGGAAGAGGGTTCCAGATAATAGGGCCTGCAATAGAAAAAGATCTTTCATGGGTAATAACGAGCCTGGTGGATTTTGGAGAAGGTACCTATAATAACATTTGATTTTGAGATCTTAGAGCACAGAAAAGGGTGTATAAGTGTAAAGTGGAGGAAAGCCAGCAGTTTTTATTGTGAATTAAGTTATGGATAATCGTTAGCAGTTTGTACTGGATGCGTCAGTTAATGGGTAGCCAATGCAGATTATATAAAACCGGGCTGATATGGGCAAATGATTTGATCCCAGAGAGTAACCTAGCGGCAGTGTTTTGTACAAGTTGAAGCAGTTGAAGTGATATAGTCAGAAGGCCTGTATAAAGAGCATTACAATAGTCTAAACCAGTGAGTACAATAGACTGTAAAACTGTCCAAAAAGCTTCATGTTCTAGAAGAGGTTTAATATATTTTAATATGCAAATTTTGTAATAAGAGGTTGAGGTAACAGGCTAAGATGGGACTTCAGGTATTTGATGAGGAATCCTAGGGACTCCAATACCCGGATGGTCAAGTGCAGGGACTGTTTTGCCCCTGCCCGAGAGGTGCACATGACCAGCCAGTCATCCAGATAGGGGAAAACATGCACTCTCAGCCTGCGGAGATGTGCCCCCACCACGGCCAAGAACTTTGTGAAGACACGTGGGGCCGACGCTAGCCCAAACGGCAACACTCTGTACTGGAAGGCTGTTTTCCCACCACAAATCTGAGAAACGTCCTGTGACCTGGGAAGATCTCAATGTGGATGTACACATCCTTTAAAATCGAGGGAGCATAGCCAGTCCCCTTTTTGTAAGAGGAGAATAATGGTGCCCAGGGAAACCATCTTGAACTTTTTTATTTTTCTAGAAAAGTGTTCAAGGCCCTCAGGTCTAGGAAGTACCTGGAGTAGAATCCCTGCCCTCTTTGCCTTGGTGGTATGGGCTTGACCGCTCTGGCCATTAAGAGGGAGAAGAGCTCCATTCCAAAATGGGCACGGGGGGAAATTTGGTGGTTCACCCAATAGATTCAATTGGTACCCCTGACGGACGATGGACAGAATCCACTGGTCTGAAGTTATACTGGGCCACTGATTCGCAAAGAACTGTAGCCTCCAGCGTCTTGGGTACGGGCGGCTGGCTTATGCTCCCAATGATCCAGTCAAAACCTCATCCCGGGATTTGGCTGGGGCGCTGGTTGAAGCTTGGGAGCTCGCTGCTGCCTCCGTGAATGAGAGCAAGGGGCAGGAGGATAATAGTTCCTCTGGCGGTAGAAAGGCTTCCTCTAACCCAGCCTCATAGACCGGGTCTGAAGTGCTTGTGGAGAGATGCTGCTGTAGGTTCTCAGGATGATCCTGCTGTTTGGAGTTGGGCCACCATGTCCCTCACCTTGCCTCCGAAGAGATTCTCTCCTGTGCATGGCAGGTCAGTGAGTCTTTCCTGCACTTCTGGTCAGAGATCCAAGACCCGCAGCCATACCATTCTGTGGGCACTGATTCCCGCAGCAGAGACTCTTGCTGCAATTTTGAAAACATCGTAGGTGGAGCACACCTCATGTTTTCTGTACTCCAGGCCCTGACGCACCTGCAACTGCTTCCAGAGGTTGCAAAAGTATTGGCTCATATAGAGATGGTAGGAGTTAATACAGACAATGAGCATAGCCCCCTGAAAGACTTTCCTCCTAGGAGCATCCAGCACTCTGTGATCCTTTCCTGGGGGCGCCGAGGCACGGGTCCGAGAGCACATGGCCCTCTTGAGATTCGACCACCACCAATTGGTGTGCCAGCTGACACCTTTCGAATCCGGTAGTCTGTTGGACAAGGTAAACCTCATCTGTCTTCCTGTTCACAGGAGGTGCTCCCTAATCCTCAACAGCAACTCCTTAGAGATCTTGCGTACCGGTACCGCCACGATCTCTTTAGGAGCCTCTTGTGCCTGACATCCTCCTCAGTCATCAACTGAAATGGGATGGCTTCTGCCACCGCACTTACAAACCCTGTGAAGGTCAGGTCCTCAGGAAGAGACCTTCTTCATTCCTCTGGAGGAGATGGTTCTGAGGGGAGACCCTCTGAGTCGGATTCCACAGTGTCCTCCTCCCAAGGGTCATAAGGGGCCTCATCCTCAATGAAATCCACAGGGGATGAGGCCCTGGGTGCTCGGCCTTCATCGAGAGGCATAGGCGTGCCCGCCCCGGCAAAGCTGGATGGGGGGCTACAGGCCATGGTGGCACCGCCGGCCTCAATGGAGCTTCCTCCTCGGAGGAACCGGCAATGAGCACCGCATTGGTTGCGGGAAGCACTGGTGCCCCGCTGGGCATCAATGCCTTCCCAGGAACTAGCACCAGCTGGGTTGGTAACATACTGATGAGTACACATTAAGATGCTCCAGTAGTGACCAAGTTAAGGAACCCACTCTTTCTCGTTATTATCGGCAGCTGACCCAGGGCTCCCAACAGGAGACGAGTACCATTTTTGTTGAACGTTGGAATCGGGATGAAGCCTTTTTGGTGACGCCCCGCATTTTCCTGTTTAGCTTACGAAGTGTTCTCCGGCTTACTGGGAACATGTACTTTCGGGAGATGCATCTCAAATTTTTAAGCCAGGCTTATCTGACCCCCCAGCGGGCGTATAAAGTGGGTATTGTAAGCACGGATCAATGTGTACGCTGCCGGGTGGGGCTGGGGACCATGGCTCATGTTTTCTGGGGTTGTCCCCAAATAGTGATTTATTGGAGGCGCATCGCTCAGTATTTGGGAGGGCTGGTGGGGGTTACTTTACCTATGTCTCCATATCTATGGTTACTGCATTGTATTTCTCGCTTTTTGGTGGCACAGCCTGGTCCACGGATGTTGATTCAGAAGGCGGGTCTGGTGGGATAGAAGATCCTTTTGTTGCATTGGTGTGATCCGGACCCACCTACCTTCTGGACGTGGAGGATTCATTTCCATAAACTCATGCAGATGGAGGCGTTTCATGCGCGGACTTCAGCTAAGCGACGAAAGTTTTTCCTGTTAACGTGGGAGCCATATCTGCAATCTCTGCCCCATAGGGCACGTAGTTTGGCTCTAAATGACTCAGGGTGACTTTTGGGAATGTCTGGATGGTTTTGAACTGCTCTTAGGTTTCTGGGAGGGGGGGAGGAGGGGACACGGGGGGAGGGGCGGGGATTTCTCTGAAAAGAGTGTTCAGATTCCATGGAACTTGATGCGCTTTGATAGTGTTTATATGTTAGTCACACGTCTTACAGTTCACCTTTCTATTTTGTTGGTGCAATCACTCAATAAAAATATATTGAATACTAAGATGCTCCAGTAGCACTTATTTTATTTATTTATTTATTTAACATTTTTTATATGCTGCAGTTCTAGCAACAATGTTGCTAATCCCTTCGGTTTACAAGTAACTTTGGGATGACATAACATATGTGTGTCTTACAGAGAACAGGAAGTATGAACTGGGATTGGTTAAGATAAATATAAATATAAATAACATTAAACAGGATACGATAAAACATTTTAAACAATGAGTCTAACATAACTAGCGGTTTGCTTAACAAGTAGCAGTCCTGTAATGTGTCAGCAGTCGTAGGGGGGATGTGGTGTATATGAATGAGAGAGCACAGACACCAACACCGTCAGTGCCACCGGCTTGATGTCCTGCAATGCCCTATTAACCATTAGTTGGACTCTGCGCGCTAACTCCTCCTCGAAAGTTACCAATGCCAAAACGGACTGGGAGGCGGAGGGGTGGCATGATCTTTCTTGGATCCTCGAGGTGGATTAGTGACTGACACCAGAACCGGGGGAGACAGTCGCAGACCACCAGCATCGATGGAGGGTAGGCACTCCTTACCAAGGGGTTGCTTCGGGAGAATCATGGCTAGTGCCAGTGCCAACCTGAGCCCAACACCATGCAAAGGCAACCGGTGCCGATGCTTCCTTGGCTTCCCTCAGTGGTTGGCCCAGTCTTTCCCTGGTGCCGAGGTCGAAGACTATGAATCTAATGCCCTCGACCTGGAAGAGACCGACAGGGGCTAGTCCCTAGCGCCCCATCTGCTGACGGCATCAACGGAGTGGACGGCCCACCGATGTTGATGGTTCGGTGTCCATTGATGCGGCTCCTTGGTCCTTCAGCATCGATGCCACAGATACAGATGGCTCTGACTTTCTCACCCCACATGAGCTTCTCCATCTTGTCACGGTGAATGTGACGTTCCTTCGAGGTCATTTGGTCACACAGGCAGCACCCCAGATGTTGTGTGATGCCCTCAGACAGAGGATGCACACGTCATGTGGGTCTGTGATGGACACCACCCTCTGGCACTGAGGGCATTGACAAAATCCCGAGGCCATGATGAGACGAACTGAAAGGGGAGAAGACAACAGAAAGATGCGAGAAAAACCCTGAAAAAGAGTGGAGAAAAGTTTTCCAAAACTTTCTACACAAGAAAGAGCACAAGGCGAAAGCTCCACGAAAGAGAGAGATTGAAGAGGGACCCTCATGTGGACGTGTGGTATAGAGCATGCCAGGCATGCTCAGTATGCCTAGTCAAAGTTCTAGAAACTTTGACATAAGTTTTCCATGCCGGGATCCATCCAATGTTGTCACCCATGTGTGAGGACTACCTTCCTGCTTGACCTAGAACAATAAAGCTGCATGCATCAATAAACCCTTCAGCTGGATCCCTAAAATTAACTCTATGACATACTCAGATCCTGCGAGACACAAGAATATGCAATATACTTAGCTCTAAGGATGGCCGCCAAGTTCTTAAATGTTTCAAGTTATTGTAGTTTTAGGTTAAGCATATTCATAAGTACTCTATTTTCTTTCTTGGTATAATCTTATAATCACTTACCTATAGGCCCTTCCGCACATACCATAGTTTCCAGCACCATAGGAGCCGCCAATAATTACTGTAATTTTAGGTACACTGGCACAAGCCACTGCTGTCACCATCTTTGCACCATCCTTCGCTATTCCTCCAGCTTCATACTCTCTACCAACCATGAAACCTGGAGCACAATGAATGAACAGAAATTAGCAGGAACTTCCCTTACCATACCATTGTTAATGTGTGTGTGCGAAACATGAGCCAATAATAAATGATCTTCCATCTCTTTTTGGCTTGGACTGGCCATTTCAATTGTATGTATAAAAAAATTTGCTTGCATTGCTTCAACAATAAAGTTCTTTGCAAAGAAACCAAAATGAAAATGCAGACAGAAATAACAGGATGCAGCATGCAATATTTCCAGTGACTAAAGGCTGTTTCTTGGCCAATGCCCCAGGCAAATCGTCTATTGACAAAACTATATGAGGAATAATTGAACAGCTCTCTTTAAGGGCAAAACATTTATATCATAAATAAGTGCAGTTCTAGGAACCATACCTATCCTGAAGAAAACAGGAGTCTTAGTAGGGTGTGATATCTTTCAAAGGATCAACCAAAACAATGTTGTAGTACATGAGCTTATGAGACATTTTTTCTTCAGAAGCCTTACAGTCACATCTCAAGTAGGGGACCTGTGGGGACTCAAAAGCTCACATGCAACATTTTTCTGTTGGCCCTTTCCCAATCTACTAACACTACAGGGATAAATAATAATTTAGATTTATTTAAAAATAGTTGCCCCCATCTGCAGTGGAGTTGAATAATAGGGAACTGTAGTAGTTTGGGTAAGATATTGACTGTGCATTGGAAATGATAAATGGAAAATGATTTTGGGCATGTTGCGTGAGAGTACAACCTTCAGCTTCTCTTACTTACTCTTATTTTATTGCATACAGCCATCTGGATACCTGTTAGATCTTTAACTTAATGCATCAATAAGTGCTGGTTTTGTGAGCTTAAAACTGGAACTTTTTCCTCCCTATGCTTTTTTTTCTGTGCTGCAGTGTTAAACATAAGAGCATAAGAAATTGCCATGCTGGGTCAGACCAAGGGTCCATCAAGCCTAGCATCCTGTTTCCAACAGAGGCCAAAACAGGCCACAAGAACCTGGCAAATACCCAAATACTAAGAAGATCCCATGCCAGTGAAGAAGGTCCATTAACACCATCAGACAATGACACCTGAGCAATCGCTCCCTGTCCTTCCCTGCCGCCAAGCAGATGAGCTTCTGTATCCTGCAAGGCACTGCATGTAAGAGAGTCTCTTGCCGGCTACATAGCAGCCAGAGTTAAACCTGTCTTTTTCTTCTCCAGGGATCAGACAAGTCCTCTTAGCTCAGCAGGTGACAGGAGCCACTAAAACGTACCTCCAGCAACTCCAGCTTCTCTCCCAGCTGAGCACAGAGCCATCATCAATGGTGGGACAAAAGTTGATCTTCTAAGAGTTATGGGAATATTTAGCTAAGTCAAGGTTATTCTGATGTGAATTGCTCTGGGTTCATCTACGATATGCTAAGCTTTAATCATTATAAGTGCATGCTGTATTAAGAACTGTAGTACGAGTTTCTTAGCTAAGAGGCATAAGTGTTGTGTATTTTTCAGAGTTGTAAGTCTGAAAATAAAGATCTGATTCTGAGATAAACACTTGTCTATTCATGAACTTCTCAGATCAGGTATAAAGTAATAAGTGGTAAGTTTCTGAAGAGAAAAGGTGAGGGGGAAATGGGCATTCTCCTCCAGGCTACATTATACGCTTAGAAATCCTTACACTTCCAAAATTATCATCAAGAGATACTGGAAGCTCCAGCTACCAATACTGACAGTTAATTATCCTCCCCGAGAAAGCATATTAATGTATTTTCCTCCTCATAGCAAAAATGGAAAAGGGGGCCTGAGGAACATATTTATAAGGGATTCCTTTTTAAGCTGTTGAATTTGTACATCTCCATGTGTTGCCTTGGCTCCCACATTTGGACAATGAGTACATGACACCTGAAGCAGCATTGGCATTTCCAATTAAAAATGACCATTTAACACATTGCATTCCTGCTTGCTTAACATAGATGAATCAGACAACAGAACAGAGGCTGTGCAAAGAGACTTGAAGAACAATGAATAGCTTAAAAACTAGTTGCCCTTGTACAAGTGGCCCCAAGACCCCTTTTTCCTTTTCTTCTAAAAAAAAAAAAAAAGGGGGGGGGGATATCTATCATGATGAAAAAGCCGCTTTTGTGCCCAAATCTAAATGATGCCATTTGAACAAAGTTCTTAAAGCACTGAAACTAAAGAAAAAAAGGGTTTTCCTACCTGTAATGTTTTGCAAGAAAAGAAGAGGAATATTTCGTTGACAGCACAACTGAATAAAGTGTGTTCCCTGTGAAGAGAGTAAATGTTAAACCATGAGAGCCTGCAGTGCCAAAGGATCATCTACAATGTACTTGCTCTAGTAAGCTCGGTCAACATGCTGAAAAGAACATGAGAAAATAAACATGTTTAATCTATACACCTTGTGTGACAAAATGTAGAACATTATATTATTTGCATTTAATACCTAAAGATCTTACAGACAGCCCTTCCACTATAAACAGGAACTAAGCGGTTTTTTTTTCAGAGAAAGGGTGGTTAGATACATGTAACAGGCTCAAATTGGAACTTCCGAAGACAAGAATGGGAAGAGAAATCAAGGTGACAAGGGACAAGTATATAGAATCCCAATGTGCAGTACAATTGTACCTCTTCCTAACCATGCCCACATGCTCCTCAAGGATAGATGCACAGCAGCTTGTACAGGCCAAGGACACCACATGACAGTTTTTCAATGAAAATGGAAGAACGAACAATGTCCTATATTCTTTAGAATGGCTACCAGTGACATGCTTGTCTTCAAAATCCCAAAACTTCAGAATTACTTTGAAATCCAGATATTCAGACCACAACTGTGAATGTTACTTTCTAAGGTCCATATTCAAAAGCCATTTAGACGGATAACTTAAAAGTTATCCGTCTAAATGGCAAAGTGGCATATTCAGTGGCTTATCCGGCTAAATTCAAGGGCATTCTAGGGGCGGGCGGGATATGTTTTGGGGAGTGGCAGAGTTAGCCTGATAATATATCTGGCTAATTCTGGTCATAACATTGACCTGTTCTAATGTTAGCCTATTAACTTTAACAAAGCTGGTATATTCAGCAACACGACTGTGCCACTGAATATACCCTGCTAGTTAGCCGGTGAAATTTATCTGGCTAACTAGCTGAGCCACACAGCAGCTGAAAATGAATTTCTCTGTGTTTCCCAGAACACAAAGCATTAAGGAGCTTTTGATGATGTTGGGTTTAACATTCCTCTAATGTCAGTTAAATGTAATTGCTAATTTGATATGAAATTATGCAAAATAAAATCACACAGGAAAGTCAAAGATATTTTAAATATAATAAATTTGAGTACATGACATTTTTAAGTGAATAGTGCAGATCACAACTGCCAGACCTGTTGGCTATTTGTGCCCAAAGAGAACATTGTACACTGAAATTTACTCTGAAAAATATCAAAATTTATCATTATATTTCAAAGCATCATTTGCCAAACATTCATTTCAGGGCTATAAACATTTTTTTCTCTTTTCTTTACAAACCTTTCATAAAATGTCATCTCCTTCAAAAACAAATATTTCTATAAATTAAAGAGTTCATTAATCAATAAAATTAATTAATTTAAGCTATTACATAACATCTTAGTGCTATCCCTAAAACCCACATATTGTTAACCCTGAGGACACTTGGAGGGACCTCCCAAGCACAGCTCAGGCCTGCTTACACCTGCACACATGCTGCTGAACTTGCTTCTGGGCAAGCTACACCCTGGTGGTTTCTAGGAACACAGATCCCACAAGGGTCACAGTTCCTAGAAATGTAACTACAGCCCAAATATACAAAAAAATACCAGTATCATCAGTCAGTCATAGAGATAGAGCTAACAAACTAAAAATTTTATTAATGAACACTAGGAGCAATGAACAGAAAAAAAAAAAAGATATAATTTGTAAGCAGCCAGCAGGTAAAACAACAACAAGGATTCATACAGTTAACACTAAACAAAATCCACTGTACTTATTTAGTACCATGGGAGGTTCAGAATAGACTTCCCCACAAGGATGAGTACAACTAGGACAAAGCCTTTGCACAGTTATGGTACCTCTACACTATCAGCTAAGACTAGAGAGTTCTTGTAAGTTCTAGGCTAGTCCTCACTAGCGCTAGTATTTTATAATCAATTACCCAAGGCTGCCCTTTCAAGGATGTGTACAACTGGGACAGGGTCTTGGCACAGACATGGTTCTGCACTGCCAGCCAAGACTAGAGTTCTTGTAAGTTCTGGGCTAGTCCCTCCGAGATCTAGTATTAAATAACCAATTAGCCCAAGGTACTGGGCTAATTAGCTCAAGGTACTGTTGTACTTGAAACTGGGGGAGGGAGTTATACATTTTAAGCATTACTTTGAGATATGCAACATGTTAACTAGTTTAGTCCAAGCTGCTAAAATCTGCAAGCAGGAGTTAGGCTGCCTATCAGTTCAAGAACTGCAAGGGAAAGGAGGTCTAACTGGGGAAAACAAAAGTCCCAGGGCAAAACAAAAAATCACAGGGCATATAGAAACTCCTATTTTGCCCCCTAAATGTTATAAAAACATTCTAGACCCATATTGGGGCAAAGGTGAAAAGCACTAAGATTTTCCAGAGGAATCCCAGATGACCATGGCATTTTAAAAAGCTTTTTTCTCATGACGTTTTTCAATGAAAATAAGATGAATAGTATAAAGAAAAAACTAGCAGAAAGGGCAGCAAGATCAGTCAAAATGCTTCTTCATCTATAGGGATTTGTGGAATTGCAGTGCAGCAATTAGTCAAAGCAATGACATGGAAGCAACTTCTTAAGAGATGCAGCTTTAATACTGCTCAGCCATTTCAAATCCAAGCATGATGTAAGTAAATGTGAGATAAAAAAATAATCTAATATGGAGAGTTTAAGATGACTTAATTATGAATGTATATGAAAGATGCCTGAATGGACAGTACCAGGGTTGAAGCCTTGATGACTGGTTAACAAAAAGAAAAACTGGTAGACTATCCAAAAACAGTGGAAGCAAAAAATGTTTTACATCAATATAAAAAACAGAATCAACTTTTCATTTATGATGCAAAACTGCCACTCGGAAAAAAAAATTTTTTTGAATTGAATTAAAGGGTATCAAATGGACCAGTCATAAGTTATATTTATATTCTTGACCCTATGTCCTGACCATCATGTGCCTTACTGTCCAAATTCTTCTTTGTATTTTTAGTGAAAGCATAAATACATCACTATTGAAAAACTTTTCCATGTAAAAACATGTATCACCAAAAACAGTTTCAATGTCCCAATGGACGCATCAGCGAAAATCCATCCAAACTGTAATTATTTTCATATTCCAGTAAGATGGCTTAAATTTCTTCTATTGTAAAATTACTTTCAGAGATGTTCAAAGACCCCGACATCGATGTGATCCATGTTGATGTTAACCATCGATGTTTCAGCTGAAGCTATCATGTTTTGGCTGAAGCTGCATCAGGGGACCTGATAGCCTCAGCTGAAACGATGGTTAACATGAACATGGAACGCATTGATATCGGGGTCTTTGTACATCTCTGAAAGTAAGTAATTTGGATTTACATGCATACCTTTTCGATTTTGAAAAGTATGTGCATCATTTTCTTGCAAAATCTCCCTGCACAAATTAGCTAGCTGATATAAGGAAATGCAGTAAGTTTTGCTGGGATATTTTTCAAACCAAACTTATAAGCATAAATTTGCTTTGAAAAGAGGGGTAATTTGTGCATGTAACAACCTGCAAATCTATGCGGGCTATTGCAAAATTAACCCCACCACCACCACCACAATAGTGAGTACATCTGAATTGCCTATTATCATTGGTATTATTAAAATTTATCTGCCTTTACAAAAAAAAAAAAAAATCACCAAAGGTGGCATTCACCATTTTGAGATAATAATCAGCCTACGGGGTATAAATCAATGATAAATAGAATATACATTATAACATAGCTATGGAAACCAATCAGCATGGATGTGAACTGGAGTAAACAGGATTCCTGTTCATACCCGGATCAGTCCAGACTCCAGGGATTATCATGCCTCCCTTCCAGTAGATGGAGACAGAGTTTGTTTCACTGGCACTGGCATAGGCATGTAATTAAGAGTGCCACCTGCAGTCCTCCAGTATTTCTCTGTCTCCAGCAGATGGCAGAAGTGCAATCCCTGCAGTCTGGCAAAAAAAAAAAAAGAAGGAGCACGAGCAAGGGGTCAGGGACCCTTGGTTTGTCTTGTTCTTTCGCCGCCCAGGGTGGTGTATAGCTGGTGGGTGGGTCAGGTTCCCCCCCCCCCCCCCAAGAACAACTTGAAGCCCAGCAGCAGCTCTTCTGTCAGGGAAGTAGTTATTGTTTCTTTGCTTTTTCTTTTCAGTAACGTTTAAACCAAAAAACCCCAAACCTTTTAGCTCAGGGGTGGCGAGGTTTTTAGCGGCCAGGAAGGCTGCACTAGACTTTGGCAGGGCTGCGAGAGGTTTGCTGAGCGGCGATGTTGGCCGCGTGGCACAGCAGTGCTGTGGTTTGCCACATGGTCGGGCCGCGTGGTGGTCTGAGCACTTCATGTTTGCATGTCACATGGCAGTTCTGCTGCTCATGTGATGATATGCAAGCATGCGGGCGATTATCGTGTGCTGGTCTGTGCTCCCGCTGCCTCTCCAGAGGGGAGGGCGAATCAGGACTGCCTGAGGCCGCATCAGCGGCAGCCAAGAGCGAGATAGAGCGTGGGAGCACCTGACAAGTCAGTGCCCCCCCTCCCCCACCGGACCTGTTACATGAGGCATATTTGGCGTGAACGGCAGCAGCCAGGCAGCCAGACCATGCTCAGAAGCCGGGGATTCCAAGGCCTGCCGGTTCTGGGAGTCAGGTTCTGCATAAGGCGACTAGGGTTCTCAGGCTGAGGACATGCCTGGTAGTCCAGATATAGACCCTGAGGAGTCAGATGGGGCTCCACAGGTTTCCAGACCTCCGCACCCTTCTGGGCTCAGCAGCGATCTGGCTGAACCAGATATTAACCTGGATGCTCCGGACCCAGATAGTTGAATCAGATGCCCATGGCTGAAGGGGATGGTGCATTTACTCCAGAAGGAAGAGTTGTGGCCCTTAATTCCTCAAATTCTGGAGGAGCTTGGGATCAAAGTTCCTCAAGAGGAATCTGACCCGGAGGGTGTGGACCCGGTCATGGATGGCCTGAGGGGTCCAGCAAAAGCCTTTCCCTTTTCATAAATCTGTGACAAAACTTGTCATCAGGGAGTGGGATACCCCTGAGACGGGCCTCAACGTAGACCAGGCGATGGCGAAGTTGTATCCGTTGCTTGAGGACATGCTGGAGTTGTTGGCGATCCTAAGGTGGACGCATCGGTGTCTGTGATCACTAAAAAGGCCACTATTCCTGTGGTGCTGAAGGATGTGCAGGATAGAAAGTTGGGGATTTATCTCAAGAAGATATTTGAGATGTCAGCTCCGGGCATTTGGGCTGCTGGGTACAGTAGCTGGGTTCAGCAATTACAGACGAGACTGCTATCTCCGTCTGAGGCTAAGCAAGCGGAATACCTGGAAGCGACAGCAGTTTATGTAGCGGATTATCTGTATGACATCATTAGAATGTCTTCCAGAGTGATGATGTCTGCGGTATCAGCCAGGAGGCTCCTTTGGCCAAGGAACTGGTCAGCGGATGTTTGATCTAAGACTTGTTTAAGGGCATTACCTTTCAAGGGCAAGCTTCTGTTTGGGGAATTCTTGGAGGAGCTCATGAAGCATCTCAGGCTTTCAGAGGATAAGCCCAGAGGAAACAGGAGTTCCTTTTCTGGGCGGCCCCGGTTTCGATCAAACAGGTGGTTTTGGCCGAATAGGACTTCAGCGGGAGCTCAGAGGTAAATTGCTGGGAGGCAGCAGTAGGCCTGGAATCAGTCCATTCGAGGCAGCAGGCAGAGACAGCCTCGGTCAGGGCTCTGGTGGAGCCAAGTCTTCCCAATGAAGCAAGGCCAGTCCGCTCCACTCTTCCTCTGATTGAAGGTTGTCTGGCTCTATTTTACGAGGAGTGGGCCAAGGTCACGTCGGACTTCTGGGTTCTCAGCATCATAAAAGGCAGTTATGTGTTAGAATTCTCTCATCCACTGCGGGACTCGACAATAGAGGTGGTTCAGGAAACCATGGACCAGTTGCAAGCTCTGGGAGCTGTAGTTCCCGTTCCGTTGTGGGAACGAAGGACAGGAAGGTATTCCATATATTTCATGGTTCTGAAAAAGAAGAGGTTCTTCCATCCAATTTTGAATCTAAAGAAAGTGAATATGGCTCTCAAGCTTCCCCGTTTTTGAATAGAAACTCTGCGTTCAGTGATTGCAGCAGTGCACAAGGGAAAGTTCCTGGCTTCCCTGGACTTGTCCGAAGCATACCCGCACATTCCAATCCACCCAGATCACCAGCGGTTTCTCCACTTCTTGATCCTCGGGAAACATTTCTAGTTTTGTGCCCTTCCATTCAGATTAGCGACAATGCCTTGAACGTTCACCAAAATGATGGTGGTTGTGGCAGTGGCTCTCAGGAAGAGGGGCATCTTGGTTAATCCATATCTGAACCACTGGCTTATTCGGGCGAAGTCGGAGATTCTTAGTACTCAGGCAGTGGCTCAGGTCCTCCAGCAACTGAGGTCCCTGGGATGGGTGGTGAACCTGCCGTAGAGTCATCTCTCCCTGTCTCAGGATCTAGAGTTCTTGGGCGTGCGATTCGACACTCTCGGATGAGCGTATTCTCAAACTGCAGAAGCAGGTGTGCAGGCTGTTGGAAGCTGTAGTTCCCAGGGCTGGGATTACCTTCAGGTGTTGGGCTCAATGGCCTCGATATTGGACTTGGTCCCTTGGTCATTTGTGCATATGAGGCCTCTGCAGCGGTCCCTTCTTTCCCAATGGTACCCATTGTCGGAGCAGTTCCATCTGCCTCTCTCACTTGAGAAGCCTCCAAGATGGTACCCTCTTTTCATCCAAAGCTGGTGTCCACTTTCCATTTGAATCAGACTGTGGGGCTTCCGGATTTGAAGGTGTCAACTCCACAAGCTAGAGAATTATGTTGGTTGGATGTGAAGAGAACTTTATTACGGTACCTCAAAGTCACCAATGGTTTCAGGTTGTTCAAACATCTCTTTGTGATGTGGAGCGGTCCTAGGAGAGGACAGAAGGTTTTTGAAATCCACGATAGTAAGATGGTTGAAAGAGGCAATAAGCTCGGCTTATATCTGTAAAGGCCGTCGGATTGAGGGCACACTTAGTTAAGTCTCAGGTGACTTCCTGGGCAGAGCGTCAATTGGGGTTGCCACAAGAAATTTGACAGGCAGCTACCTAGAAGTCGTTGCACACTTTTTCTAGACATTATCGTTTGGATGTCCAAGCCCCAGAGACTGCAGGTTTGGTGAAAGTGTCCTTCGAGTGGGACTCTCCCAGACCCACCCTGGTTAGGGAAGCTAAGGTACATCCCAGGAGTCTGGACTGATCTGGGTATAAACAGGAAAGGAACATTGATTCTTACCTAATTTTCATTCCTGGAATACCCCATACTGATCATGCTGATGTATATAAGCTGTAGAGGTGGTGAAGATTTCAAGTTTGTTCTCCTGGTTTGGAGTTATAAAGCGAGGAGTTATGAAATGAAAAGTGTTCTTTCAAAGTGGGTTTTACCTTTTTTCCCCCTGCTTGTCTGTGGGACATTGTTAGCATTTCGTTAGGTTTGTTATGTGGTGAATCTTGGCTTGGGTACAGGTCAATACTGGAGGACTGCAGGTGGCACTCTGGGTTATATGCCAGTGCAACTTTCTCTGTCTCGATTTGCTAGAAGGAAAGCATAATCCCAGGAGTCTGGACTGATCCATGGTATTCCAAGAACATAAATTAGCAGGTAAGAACCAATTTTCCTATAGGAAAGAGAACCATTAGGCAAAAAACAAGACTGCTCAAGTAAACAATCTAGAGACCAGGGGCCAGGTATATTAGTTCAGATTCATAGTGGTAGCCAGTGGGGCATCTGTGAACCCACCACATACTAATCAGATGCTGACATTTGTTCCCAGCTCTGTCCAGTTACTTCCCAGTATCATGTATTACACTGTGAATGATACAGACAGATGTACCATAAAAAAAATTACTGATTACTTGATTAAAAAAAAAAACAAACACTCCTAAATTTGAGAGAATTTAAGGCAGTACTGTAGTTATAGGATGGACAGCGTGACAGCTCACAAATAGAAAAATATTCCTTTGAAGAGGCTAGAAGAAGCAGTTCATTGAAGACCTACAAATGTTAATGTCACAAGTGGAAAGTTTTGATTTTCAGTCAATCCACACTTTATTATTCCCATGTTGACAGCTGGGTTTCTTTTTCTGAGCAAGGCTAATTTAACTGGCACTCACCCAGACTGGACAGCCCTGAAACAATAACAATGACCGGTATTCAATAAAGACAAATGAAACCTCAGCCATAGGTGCTGGGAGTGCCGGGGGGGGGGGGGGGGGGGGGGGAAGCCACCGAGCTTCTGCTAAATGGCAAAACAAGACTCATACATGCAGTAAGGTCAAAAAAGTCAATTTTCCTCATCTCTCTCAAGGGGTTTCTGTGAATGATTTACTTATAAGCAGTACTTTACAGAGATTATACTAATTACAGATGTTTTTCCTGCAATTTGTAAAAATGTTTTTTTGCCTTCTCTAATGTGCCATCTGAAACTTTAGGATCTGAAATTGTACCTGAGCTGCCTATGTCAGATATTTCTTTAAGAGCTCTTCTTTTAATTATGCTTGAATTTGTACAGGATTTTAATTTAGTAATTCGTTCTTATTTTTACAGAGCTAAGGAGCTGTTTATAGGACAAAAATGTCTGGATTTTTCCAGATGTTTCTAGATCTACTCAAGAATGGTACAAACTCTTCCTAGCTCTGCCACAAGTCACTGTTGCTTTAGGTGCAAGATTTTGTCTTAGATAACCTTGTAAGTGCCTGGTTAAGTTTGACAACGTGGGTTATGTTTGTTTTTTTGAACCAGAGCAGCTAAGAAGTTTTTTAGATGGAAAGAATAAGCTACTCAATGCTTCCTAGATACAGACTGTTTAAAGGCTGATCATTTTGTTTATCAGGTGTGTATCATGTCAGCACTTCAAGTTTTTTTTTTCCCCTCACTCTTCTTATCCTTTTCCTCCCCCCTATTCTTTTTTTTTCGTTTGTGGTCTATTGTATAATGCTGTAACATTACTGTTTTTCCTTCATGGAATTTTTTTCCTCCATATTGTTTGTTTCAGTATTACATGTTATCTTGTTATAGGATTGGCATGTAAAGATGTCAAACTGAATAAAAGTTTTTTGTGGTTTTTTTAAAGTACATTTTTCAAGCAAGTTACATAAGTCAAAAGCTTTACTGCCCTGTATTAATCAGCTGATACTTGTCCTCTCTCAATACAGCCAAAGGTCTGTGCATTGTTCCACGATGTGCGCGCTTGTTAGCCGCACTGAGAGGGGGGCATACTTAGGCCAGGGGAAGATACGCACGCACACCGATGACATTTTTCAACTCTTCTCACCCAAAAAGCAGGTGCAAGTGTCCACACACACTTTCACTTTCAGAACTGCTGCAAAGCCAACAGGTAAAATGGCCGTGCGGTCTTTATCCCGACGCAGGCAGCTTGCAATGTGCTTTTAAGGTGTCAACTGTAAAACCGAGCAGGACATTGTACTGATTAGAACAGGCCAATAATATAATCAGAGCAACTGAAGGGAAGGGAGATAGGAGGCAAAACCACAGGAAGACAAAGCACAGCTAACAAGTGTTACACACTCTGACGCATGAGAGTGTAAAATCAAGACAGAAAGCAGCAGCCAAGACTTAAGTGGCAATGTACAAGGGGGATGAATTTCAACTTTGGAGGACCAGGAAGCCTCGGGCTAGAGGGCCCTGGCAGAAGAGTTGGCAGTAGAAGTCTATTTTGAAATATTAGAGGCAAAAACTTGGGAACAGCTAACAAAGCAAAAGGAAATTCAAATGGCAAGGATACAGCTAGCTATTCTGAAGAAACCACAGGGATGGAGACGGATAGGTAATTACTTGCGGATACCCATCTGCTCGGGTTTTCGGGATTTCCCTAATAAATAAGCATGAGATAAACTAAATGCACACTGCTTCAATTGTATGTACATCTATGTCATGCATATTCATTAGGGATATCATGAAAACCCAAGAGGAATGGAGCCCACGAGGAAATTAGTTTGTTTACCCCTGAAGATTTACAAAGGGATGTATAGAGTGCTGAAATACAGGGTGTGTAGGGAAGAAGCCAGTCACCCTAAAAACATGTGCACAATTGAACAAGGTCTTGCATTTTTGCTGACAGACTGAATCAAAGTGCAGGCCTGAGAAACACAAACATGGAGTCTTCAGTCATGTGATGATCTCAGCAACCTAATACAATACTGTGAATCATGCAGAGGAGAAGAAACTGCAATTGTTCTTCCTTATCAAATGTCTGTCTATACCTCACAACTTGCTAGTACACCCCCAGACACACAAACTGCTAAGCATATCCTTGTGGAAAAGCTTTGTATGTAGCTATGAACCCAGCTATGAAACGGGTATTGTTCATGAATGACTGCTGATGAACCTCATTATTAACAGTGGGAATATGCATTTACATCCGGCCTTAGAAGAAGTCATGTTCAAAGCCAACCAATCATCAGATAGTGGTGACATCCAATAAAAGACTGATGTTTGGATGTATGGAACTGAATATGAAATGAAGTCCTGAGCACAGAAAAAGACTGGATTACACAGACTGCGGAATCTTTCCCGCAAACCTTTTTCCTAGATCTTCACTGCTACCCTTACAGAACTTTTTAATTCTTGCAGTTCACTACACCTGTGAACTAGCAAGCTTTAAGACTGAGTTCCTTGTTCAGCATAACCTACTCCGTTAATCCTGGTGCAGCTGCCTTGTCATACTGCCGGACCCTTAGCAAGTCAAGTCCTTCTTTACCCTGCTTCTGCTGACATTCTTTACCCTGGTTCTGCGGCCTCTGGGTTCTATTTTACTTAAGATTGTGGAGTAACCTGTCATTTACCTGCTGGGTATTGCTGGATTCCCCCACACCAAGCTGTGAAACTGGTTCTGGATTTCTGCAGGACTATGACTTGCTAACAGCTAAGGGCGAGATAAAACTGGCTTAATTAATTTTTCAGTTGGGTTAATTAGTTTGGAGTCGCATCTGACAAGTGCAGGTTGACTTGGAGATAATGCATGAATTTATGCTTACTCTCAAAACAGTACTTTGCTATAAAACTTAAAATAAAACTATCTACCATATTATACCTTATAAACCATTATGTTGCTATAATAAATCTGATTATCTTCCTCACAGAAGTGTAAGTTTTTGCTCACTTAAACTACTGAACTAAGATTGCAGGATATCAGTTAAATCAGATAACCATCTGTAGTCATAAATAACCTTATAGGTGGGGCAGAACAGTGTAATCATATCAGAATGACCAACAGTTTCTCAATGGGAAATACACTGAACAAACATCACTTTCCATAAGCCGCATTTATTTGATTATGGACATAAAAATGAGTTAAAAAGTTCAATTTTATTTCTAAATTACTGCAGGTTTGGATTTTGATAACACTCACACAAGGAGTACCCCAAGGATCTGCACTTTCGTCAACGCTGTTTAATATTTATCTCACTCCATTATGCCGCCTTCTATCTAAACTGGGTTTCCAACACTTTATTTACGCGGATGATGTGCAGATTCTCATACCTATAAAAAACTCTCTTTCAAATGCTCTGAACACTTGGAATGCAGCCCTCACTGAAATAAAAAAACTCCTCACCGACAACTTTCTAGCTATTAATACTAACAAGACTGAACTCCTCTTCATATCACCTGCAAACAACTCCACACTGAATACAACAGTCCTACCCCAAGGCTACCCTCCGGCGGCACAACAAGTCCGCAGCCTTGGCGTTATATTAGACAACAATTTTACCTTTAAAAAATTCATCGCTAACACTGTTAAAAGCGGATTTTTTTAAGCTTAACACACTAAAGCGTATTAGACCTCTACTACACCCATACGACTTCTGCACGGTTCTACAAGCCACAATTCTATCAAAACTTGACTACTGCAATGCTTTGCTATTAGGCCTACCAAAAAACACATTGCAGCCATTACAAATGCTTCAAAATGCAGCGGCGCACATCATCACCAACACGTACCGCTACGATCACATCACTCCTGTGCTTCAATCACTTCACTGGCTACCTGTTGCATCCAGGATCATTTACAAATCAATGACTCTGATTCATAAGGCCATTTACAACCAAAACATGCAATGGTTTCCCCGAGCACTTGTATTTCAAAAAAAACAAACCGTCCAATCAGATCTCAACATAAGGCCAGACTGCTGATCCCTTCTCCTAAACTAACCAAACTTACATCCACTAAAAAACGTTCCCTCATTATAGCAGGAACCAAAATGTGGAACAGTATGCCCATGGATCTTCGCCAAGAACCCTGCCACCGAAAATTTAAGCAGAACTTAAAAACTTGGCTGTTTCGAAAGGCCTTCCTCTGAAAGATGTAAATTATGCAATTACATACTTCGCTTCTCAACTTACTCTTGATTCTTGTATACTGCCTTACCTTGCCCTTTCCCACCTACTCCCATTCCTCTCATTACTCATATATATTTGATATGTATACTTCTAGTTTTTCTGTTAATTTAGCACTTTACTTATTCCTCTGATGTTCATTGTAAAGCCTTTGGCTGAATTACTGTTTGCTGTAAACCGAGGTGATGTGTATTACGTTCCGAGGTATATAAAAAACTATAAATAAATAAATAAATAAAATAAACTTGTAGCCGACAGACTAAGCAGAATACAGCCCCAATATGCAGAAAAAAAGCACAGCACAGACAAGACAAAACAAAACAAAACGGAATAAAAAAGGAAAATTAGTTTCTTACCTGATAATTTTCGTTCCTGTAGTACCAAGGATCAGTCCAGACACCTGGGTTGTGACTCCGCACCAGCAGATGGAGACAGAGCAAGACTTGTCGGGCACCCTCACATATAGTAAGGCACCACCCACAGCTCGTCAGTCTTACGAATGTCAAAGCAAAAACAGCAATGAAACCAAACTATCTAACTATACCGCCCCACACTAGGGCCGATTCAACCAAAGCCCCCAGCTGGATCAAAACTTCCAGAAACAGAGGACCAACAACAGATACTGAAAAACCAATGGAACACCAACCGAGCGGACTCTTCTTAAATCTGAAAACAGACTTGGGTGGGAGCCTGGACTGATCCTTGGTACTACAGGAACGAAAATTATCAGGTAAGAAACTAATTTTCCTTTCCCTGTACGTACCAGGATCAGTCCAGACACCTGGGATGTACCAGAGCTGAACCACCGAGGGCGGGAACCAGAGAGTCCCGCTCGCAGAAATCCAGGTCCGTAACATCCAGCCGATAGTGTCGCGTAAAGGTATGCAACGACTTCCAAGTTGCCACCCTGCAAAACTGCTGCGGCGACACATACGAAGATTCCGCCCACGAGGTGGTCTGAGCTGGCATCGAGTGGGCGCGGAGGCCCACCGGGACAGACTTACCATGCAATAGGTACGCAGAAGAAATAGCTTCCTTCAACCACCGAGCAATCGATGCTCGAGAAGCAGCGCCACTCTGCTTTGGACCCGAACACAAAAGGGAGGGTCCGAAAACCCGAAATGGATTCGTTACCTCCAGATAACGGAGCAGAACTCTGCGAACATCAAGTTTCTGCAACATCGCATGTCCTCAGGAAAGGCAGGCAATTCAATGGTCTGGTTCAAATGAAACGCGGACACCACAGAGGCAGAGAAGCGTGAGAACGGTTCTCGACAAGACAATGCCTGCAACTCCGAAACTCGTCTCGCCGAAGCCATCGCCACAAGAAAAAACCGCCTGAAGGGTCAGATCTTGTAGAGTCGCTCTCCTGAAGGGCTCAAAAGGCGACGAGCACCGCGCAGTGAGCACCAATTAAGAGTCCAGGAAGGACCAGGATGCCGCAACGGAGGCCGCAGATGCTTAGCTTCCCGAAGAAAGCGCGCCTCGTCTGGATGATGAGCCAGCGACTTACCTTGCACCTTACCTCTGAGACAGCCAAGCGCCGCTACATGCACGTGGAGGGTGCTGCATGATAGGTCCGTAGCAAGCCCCGCCGGAAGAAAAGCGAGGACATCCAGTACGGATGGTAACACCGGATTCACCTCACGCGATCTACACTAATCTTGGAACACTGCCCAAACCCGGACATATGCAAACGAGGTAGACCGTTATCGAGAACTCAGCAAGGTAGCTACCACCGCAGCCGAATATCCCTTAAACTGCAAACGTTTCCTCTCAAAAACCACGCCGCGAGACCGAAGTGAGCCGCGTCCTCTGACCCTGCCGCAGGAGAGCCGCTTCCCCTCGAAAACGGAGAGGAGCCTCCTTTGCCAAGAGCAAGAGGTCCGCGAACCAAGGCCGTCGTGGCCACTCCGGCGCCACCATCATCACCTCTGGAGGCGACTCTATTCGACGAAGGACCTTGCCGATCAGAGGCCATGGAGGGAACACATATATGAGAACGTCCGTGGGCCAAGGGAGTACCAGAGTATCTACCCCTTTGGCTCCTCGTTCTCTCCGTCGACTGACGAATCGCGGAGCCTTGGTGTTCTGAGCGGTGGCCATCAAATCCAAGTGTGGTGTTCTACACCGTTTGCAAATTAGACGGTAAGCCACCTCCGGCAGCACGCACTCCCCTGGATCCAATCGATGCCGACTGAGGAAATCCGCTTGGACATTGTCCACTCCGGCGATGTGGGACGCCGTGATGTTGCTGAGGTTCCTCTCCGCCCAAAGCATGAGCAGCCGCGCCTGCTCCGCCACCGCTTGGCTCCTCGTACCTCCCTGGCGATTGATACACGCCACTGTGGTCGCATTGTCCGACAACACTCTGACCGAAGTCCCTCGGAGCAATGGGAGGAACGACTGGAGCACCAACGTGACCACTCTGGTCTCCAAGCAGTTGATGGACCACTGTGATTGAGCTTTGGACCACAGTCCCTGCACCGAGCGGCCCATGCAAATCGCTCCCCAGCCGGAGAAGCTGGCATCCGTGGTGACTACCATCCAGGTGGGCATGAGTAGGGACACTCCGCGTGTCAGATTGTCGGTGCAGAGCCCCCACTGCAAACTGGACCTCACCTGATCCGTGAGCGGGAGGGGAAGGTAAAAAACTCCTCGGACACCTGCCGCCAGCGGGAGAGCAATGCGGATTGCAATGGACGTAGATGAGCGAACGCCCAGGGGACTAGCGCCAGCGTTGACGCCATTGATCCCAACACCATCAGGTAATCGCACCCCTGCGGAATCCGGAGGGACAAGAGACGGCGTATCTGACCCTGCAGCTTGCAGACCGGTCCTTGGACAGAAAACACCCTGCCTTGCTTCGTGTCGAACAGTGCTCCCAAGTATCCAGGGTCTGGGTGGGAACAGCCGGATTTTTGCGAGATTGACCACCCATCCGAGCGACCGCAAGAGGTGCAGGACTCTGTCGACTGCCAGTCGGCACTGCATTTCGGATTTGGCTCGAATCAGCCAATCGTCCAAATAGGGGCGTTTGCTGATGGCACGGTCGAATGCCGATGTGAGGTAAGTCTCCGTCAGATCCAGCGACGCCAGGAATTCCCCTGGTCGAACCGAAGCTATGACTGGGCGGATCGTCTCCATTTGGAATCGAGGGACGCGGAGACATCTGTTGACTCCTTTGAGGTCCAGGATTCCTTCTTTGGCACTATGAAGTAAATGGACTACCGGCCCAGATGACGCTGACCCGGATGCACAGGAACTACCGCGCCCAGGTCTTCTAGGCGTCGCCACGTATCCCGGACAGCCAACGCTTGATGCCTGCCTTGTAAGGGGACACCAGAACTATGTCCGCCGGAACCCGAGCCAAAAGTAACGCGTAACCGTGTCTTATCACGCTGAGGACCCACCGGTCCGTGATTCTCCTGGCCCGATTCCTGCACCGCGCCAACCTGGATCTTACCTCCGGTGTAACCAATGGAGCCGGGCTTCGACCGCGCCAACCTGGATCCTACCTCCGGTGTAACCAATGGAGCCGGGCTTCGGACTGGTCCCCAACGAGGAACCGCCATGCCGTCCAAATGTCCTTCCTCGAACGGACTGGGACCACGACGACCGACAAGAGGAACTAGATCGATACGGGGCCCCCGACAATCTCTGTGGCGGCGACTTCCTGGGCCCACAAACGCGGGACCTATTGGAAAACGAAGACTGGGCCCTGTATCTGTCCTCCAGTAACTTGTACTCCCGGTTTTCACCAAAGTACTGCATCAGGTCGCCCAGTTGTTTGCCAAATAACAACTTCCCCTTAGAAGGGAGCGAGCCTAGGTGTGCCTTGGAAGATCCATCCGCCGCCCAATCACGGAGCCACAGGAGACGTTGTGCCGAAAACTGCCGAGACCATGGCTCTAGCCGAAGGCCGCAGAAGGTCGTGCATCGCCTTCGCGCTGTACGCAATAACTGCCGCCAAGTTGACCGCTTGCTCCGCCTCCTCACCCGAGAGGCTCGCCTTGGCCTGAAGAACCTGAGCCCAGCGCAAGCCGGCTCTCAGGGCAAATACTACCCATAGCCGCCCGGGCGCCCAGAGCCGAAACCTCAAAGACTTTCCTGAGCTGAGACTCCAGCTTTCTGTCTTGGATATCCTGGAGCGCCGCGGCTCCCGTCACCGGAATCGTCGACCGTTTAGTGACTGCCGAAACCGCTGCGTCCACTCGCGGAAGACGGGGGGATTCCAACGCGTCCTCCGGCAACGGATACAGCTTGTCCATAGCTTTACTAACCTTGAAGCCCAACTCCGGGGTGTCCCATTCGCGAAGGAGAATATCCGAAGCGGAAAAAAATGGACCGGAAAAACCAACGCGGGTCCTGTCAGGCCCAACAACACCGGGTCCATCTTGGTAAATCCTTTCTAGGCTCCATGGGTGGGGCATCCACACCCACTTCCAAGAAAAAATAGCCGGAGTTAGCGGTGCAAGTTCCTCCTTCCGGAACAAGTGCACCACCTTGGGGTGGGCACCCTCCCCCGCGTGGATCGTATCCGCGTGCGCACCGTCGTCCCGCGGGACCCCTAATCAGGGTCTTCGTCCCCGGATGAAGCCGATTTGGAGTCGGTCTCCCGGGGGGCCCCGCGGCCTGAGCGCCGTTCGCTAAGCGGATCCACGGGTCTCCGTGTACCCTCCCCCGCTCGCTTCTTCTGGGGATCAGACAGACTGTCAGAACCCCCTTACCGACGATCCCTTCCGCATTGAGCGTATATTTATTTAAATATTTATTTAAAAATGTTTTTTTTTTTTTTTTTTTTTTACTTCCAAGCCCCGCGAGGGCCGACAAAACCGAGGTCTCAGGATCGGAGGAGACCTCCTCCTGACTCCGAACCGCCGCAGAAGCAGCCCCCCCGCGGGGGAACCCCCCCCGGGGTCCCGCCGCTGGGGAGACAACGCCGACGAAAACGAGGCCGCAGGAGCGGAGGAGGCCTCCTCCTGACTCCCAACCGCCGCGGAAGCAGCCCCCCCGGGGTCCCGCCGCTGGGGAGACAACGCCGGCGGCATGCCGCCATTTTTCACCGCGTGGCCTCCCCTACGGACTCTAAAATGGCCGCCGTTCCCGCGCTGAGCGGGAACAGGCCGGCCCTGCCTTCCCCTTCAGGGGCAGCGCGCGGCGGCGATCGCGGTCGAGCGCGAACTCCCCGACCGCCCTCGGACGGCCCTTCACCGCCCGATAGACAGGAAAATAAAGCCCGTCGATCTGCACGCGCGGTCTGTAACGCCCCTCGGCATGCACCGCACCGGCCCTGACCACCGAAGCCGCCAAGAGACCAGAAAAAAATTTCAAAAAACCGCCCGCGGAACGCTCCCCCTGCGAAAACCAAAGCCAACCTCACAGACGGCGAAAACGGCAAGAAAGAAAAACAAAGTCCCCTTTTTTTTTTTTTTTTTTGCTACCTGCCGCTGACCTTGGTCCTGAAGTGTCCGGTCCAGCGGGGGTGAGTGAACCGGGCTCCCCGGTGTCACCCCCGGCGCTGCTGCCAGAGACAGGCCGGGTCCTCAACCCTCAGCAGCGGCCTCAACCAGGGAGGGGTAGTCCCCCAGGACCTCGCAACCCCCCTGGGAGGCTTTCAGGACAAGCGAAGCCGTTCTATAACTTTCCTTTTTTTTTTTTTTTTTTTTACAATCCAAACAATTAAACCAAATTAAACCAAATCCAACAACCCTGACTAGCTAAACAACTACCCAGGGATCCTCAGAGCCTGTGGGTGAACCTGCCCCATCTGCTGGAGACAGAGAAAGACTGGCGAGCTGTGGGTGGTGCCTTACTATATGTGAGGGTGCCCGACAAGTCTTGCTCTGTCTCCATCTGCTGGTGCGGAGTCACAACCCAGGTGTCTGGACTGATCCTGGTACGTACAGGGAACATCAAGTTTCCTGCATTGACCAAGTATATTTTGTTATTCATGTCATTCGCACAAAGCATCCTCAAGTCAATGGGTAATTTAAAATGACAGAGCGTTTTTCAATAAAGTCTGGTTCAATATTTTTCCTGAAAATGCAAAGGAATTGTAATTAAAAGCTGAAGATAGAAGTCCAATAGCCCTTGTACTTGCCTTCTTTGCAGATTCTGAGAAAAGAACTCCATTGTTACCAATAATTCCTACTGGATAACCAAATATTCTGGCAAATCCTTAAAAATAAAAAGAAAATGATAATACTTAGTTGAGCATTATAAAATGACCCAGAGAAATGTGATAATCTCAATGAAGCATTAAGTGTGCACAAAAAGAGAGACGTACATACAGCTCTGAATAACAATGCCCATTCTGGGCACAAGTTGATCAGGAAGCAGCTTTAAAGAGCGCCCCGGCTTACATGGATCCCCCTTTGACATAGAAAGAAAAGGCAGAGAAGGAACCCAAAAAGCACCAAGGATGGAAAAATGTTACTATCTGTTAATTTTCTTGCCATGAGTCCTGCTGAACCAGTCCAGACGAGTGGGTTATATCCCCCTACCAGCAAATGGAGGCAGAGTACACAGCTTTCTCCATGACATCATGACCACTATTTAGAAGTGGTACAGCTAAGCAAAAACCTAGTATTCCAATGACAAAGCATTAAAAACATCATAAACATGACATACTGTAAATATTAAATTGTATAAATCTTCAGAAATGGGAGACAAGATCCTCTTATTTTATTTTATTTATTTAAAAATTTTTCTATACCGTCGTTAAGTTAAATACCATCACAACGGTTTACAGAAGGGCACGATAAAGAGAAATATGGGTGGTATAGATTACAAATTACTCGTGTGCCATCATAGTACGGTAACAATGTAAAATAATAAACTAGGTGTGTAAATTAAACCTGATTGCTAGTAACAAATTAGGCAGTTTGATTTTAACATTAATATGCTTATGGAGGTTACTAAAAACTTCTAGCTTGGTGCATCCTTATCGCTCAACTATTTTTCTCCTTTTCTTTATCTTTATAAAATGCTTGTTTAAAAAAGCCAGGTTTTCAGATTAGTTTTGAATAATTTCAGATTTGTCTGTAGTCTTATTTCGAGTGGCATGATATTCCAGAGTACAGGACCAGCCAGTGACAGTGCTCTTTCCCTTACTTGCGTGAGATGTGCTGATTTGACAGAGGGGACAGTTAGTAGAGCTTTATTTGCAGATCTCATGTTTCTTTGTGGTACATGCACGTGCAGTGCCGTGTTAAGCCAGTCGGCTTTATCATCGTGGATTAGTTTATGGATTATACAAAGTGCTTTATATTGTATTCTTTGTTCAATTGGAAGCCAGTGGAGTTCAGCAAGTGTTCCTGTAATATGGTCACTCTATTTTTTGCCTGTCAAAACTCTGGCAGCAGAATTTTGCAATATTTGCAGAGGCCGAATTGTAGATTGAGGTAGTCCTAACAGCAGGAAGTTACAATAATCTGTGCTAGCGAATAGCATTGCTTGTAGAACTGTGCGAAAATTGTTAATTGTTAATAGAGGTTTTAGTCTTCTTAGGATCATTAGTTTGCATAACCTTCTTTTATTTTCTGTGAGATGTGTTGTTTCATGTTTAGCTCTTAGAGAACAATACCTATCCACACTGAGAAGAAAAAAAAAAACAGGAATAAAACATGTCAGTTAAGTGAACAGAAGAGAGAAGAACTACTCTCCATAATAAATATATACAAGACAGATATCTGAAATTATCAGCATTTCTCTCCTATTATGACCTAACTTCCAGGCAAGGTCCTGGATTGGTGTAGCAGGATTCATGGAAAGAAAATTAACAGGTAATACTAATTCTCCTTCCATTTCATCCTGCTACAACAGTCCAGACAAGTGTGAAGTACCAAAGCCCATCTATTTTGGGAGGAAGAAAGTAAGGGCCATTCTGACAATGCCTGCTCCAAAAACTGTGTCCTTCTTAGCCATCACATCTAATTTGTAATGATTAGCAAAGAAATGAAGAAGCAACCAAGTCACCAACTTACAAATATAAGAACATAAGAACATGCCATACTGGGTCAGACCAAGGGTCCATCAAGCCCAGCATCCTGTTTCCAACAGTGGCCAATTCAGGCCATAAGAACCTGGCAAGAACCCAGTGTTATGGCCACTGCTTCTGCCCAGGAAGACTGGACTCTAGTAGAATGAGTTTGAATAATCTTAGGGGGTCTAATAGTCTTTGAGCAAATATACTGAAGAAACTGTATCTTTAATGAGAACTTGGTGGGCATCCAAAAATTTCAGAGATTTGTTCCTTCCCTGACATTCCTCTTTAGAGAGGACGGGTAAAGAAACAGATTGACTGAGATGAAACAGTGACATCACCTTCAGAAGAAAGGAAGGTCCAGGATGAAGAGATACCGAACCTGATGCAAATACTAAAAAAAGGATCCCTACAGGAGAGAGCCTGAAACTCAGAAATACACTGAGCAAAACAGATTGCTGAAAAACCATCTTTAAAGAAAGATCCTTAACCAAAGCATGTTTCAGAGGCTCAAAGGAAGGTAACACTAGTACTTTCAGGATCAAGTTGAGATCCTACTGAGGAACTACTGGCCTAAAAGTTGGCCGCAGTCTTTTTACTCTTCTAATAAAATGGGACACATCTGGATGGGAAGCAACCGAAAGCCCTTGAACTCTACCCCTGAAACAAGAGATGGCAACTACTTGAACCCGCTGGAGAAAGCAGTCCGATATCCCTTCTATTTTAGCCTAAGTAGAAATCAACCATTCCTTATAGCTAGTTTCAAAGAAACACCAGATACGAACATAAGCCAAAGAAATGGAGCTTATGGGCTTTCAAAAGAGTGTAAATTACCGAAGTGGACTCAATGACTCAAAGCTCATGCCTCAATAAACTGGTTAGTCTATAAGGTGCAACCCCACTTCTTGTCATTTTTACTGTAGAAGAGTAATCCTTCATCCTCAGTTGTGTACACACACACCCCCCCCCCATGATGATTGGACCCTGGACCAGGAGTCCTCAAGAGTCCTGGAGTTGAAGAGGACAGTGTAGCACTGTGAGTGGTCTTGGGGTAGCCAGAGAACAGACTTCAGGCTGGACTCTTGTCTCTTATGAGTAGGATTCATGAGAGAGGATCCAAACTCACACCCCTCAAAAGATAAGAACATAAGAAATTGGCATGCTGAGTCAGACCAAGGGTCCATCAAGCCCAGCATCCTGTTTCCAACAGAGGCCAAACCAGGCCACAAGAACCTGGCAAGTACCCAAACACTAAGAAGATCCCATGCTACTGATGCCAGTAATAGCAGAGGCCATTCCCTAAGTCAACTTGATTAATAGCAGTTAATGGACTTCTCCTCCAAGAACTTATCCAAACCTTTTTTAAGCCCAGCTACACTAACTGCACTAACCACATCCTCTGGCAACGAATTCCAGAGCTTAATTGTGCGTTGAGTGAAAAAGAATTTTCTCTGATTTTGAGGGTTCATCTACCAAAGACGACTATCCTTCATCGGCCTTGGCAAAAGATGGCAGCATTCATACTCCTGAGAATGGGATGACTATCGAGACAAGAAAGACTTGGTCTCATGTGGGCCCTGGCCACTAGATCCAACGAGGCTTCCATCGAGCCTAGAACTTCTGCACTTGTTGCACAATTTTGATTACACTTTCTGCCATCAAGTACACTTAACCCTCCTCCTTATCAAACCGAGCACCCAGATATTCCAAGGACTAAACAGACTCTTGCAGAACTGATTATCCATCTCAAATTTTCTAAAACCTGGACCACTCTGCCAGATACTTGAAGACCTTTGTGATAAGACTTGGCTCTGATTAGCCAATTATCTAGATAAGGATGAACTATTATATCTCTTCCTTAAAAAAGTTGCTCGACTACCAGGACTTTGGTACATGTTCTCAGGCCCATGGACAGTCAAAAAAGGAAGTGCTCTGAACTGAAAATGCTATTGTAGGATGCAGAAATGAACATATCTCTCATCTTCCACCCTGATGGGAATGTGCAAATATGTTTCCAAGAGATAACGTAATGATAGAAACTCATACCTCCACACTGCCACCAGTATGGAGCAAAGAGTTTCCATTCTGAAGTGAAGGACATGGAGACTGCTGTTTACTTCTTTTAGATCGAGAACAGGCCTGTATGTCCCGTCCTTTTTGGGAACTACAAAATAAATTGAATATCACTTGTAACCATGGTTAGGGTGAGGAACTAGAAATACAGCCTATAACATCTGGAGTCTTAAGAGAATAGCCTAGATTGCACCTCTTGGTTGCTGAGAAATACAGGGACACCGTGAAGCTCTCAGGAACAGGAGCAGTGAGCTCTAAAGTATAACTGAGGCAGATGACATCCAAAACCCACTGGTGTGATGTTATATGGATCCACTCCTGGTAAAACTATTGTAAACAACCTCCTACCAGAAGTGCCAAAGAGTGAACTCGCGGTACTTCATTGTGAAGCACGACCAGCTCCCATGAAGCTAGCCAAATCAGATCTTGGCTGTTTGGACCCCCGAAAGGACTGGTTCTTCCCCTTAGATCTGAAGGAATAAGAATATGGAGGGCAATATTCAGTCACTGTGCGGCTTGGCAAGTTAGCTGGAAACATTTATCAAGTTAACTTAGCTAGGATATTCAGTGATGTAGGAGTGCCACTGAATATGACCAGCTATCTTAAAGTTACCCGGATACATTTACTGACTAATGCACTATGTATTGAAGATTTTGTTTATGTACGCTGATGTATATATACTTATGTTATACTCTGTTGAGAACAAGCTTTTCGGATTGGCAGATTAAAAATATTTAAAATCAATATATATTAACTCGGGTTGCAAATCAGTCTGGTTTTCAGGATTTCTACAATGAATATGCCTCCACTGTACGCAAATATGCCTCATACATATTCATTGTGGAAATCCAGATAACCAGATTGGGTTGAGGACTAAATTTGGGGCCCCCTGTATTAACAGTTTAACTGTAACCCAGGTCACAACAAAAACAGCAATTTCACAGCTCATTCTTCTATGACCCTCCAAGAGCCCATCTATAAGCTAGCCAGGTAAATATGGAGTTTAATATGCAGCATTGGCGTATGTAGTTAAAATAGCCAACCATTTTATAATCTACTTCTATTTTGTAATCAGAATAATATACTCCGTGGCCAGGAAGATATTCATAGTGTTATATTAACTGGCCTGCTGTGTGCTTAAGATCATACCTATATGTGCATAGACTCCCACCTCGCACATTTGACCATACCATTGTATTAGGTTTTGAACCATAGCTGGCCGAAGTTTACTTTCAATAACTGACAGGGCCGGTCGAAACACTAGGCAACCGCTTATGGCACCACATGTTTGGAGGTGACAGACTTGTGTTTTCACCAACCCTGCAGAGATGTAGAAGCAACACTCCAGCTTTTCCTGGTGGCTGCACCATGGCAACTGAACCTCCTCCTTCCTGCCCACAGAGGCTGGAAAAGGAAGTGTGTCTTGTGTAGGAGGAAAGAAGGAAGTCCAGTCGGGCAGCTGAAAGGAGGAGGCGGCATGGGCCCCACAAAGCCAGAAGAACATTGCAGGACTCAGAGGCTGTGGCAAAGTAGCATCAGCTGGGACCACACGGCTTGAAGGCACAGCAGCAAAATAAGCACTCAGCACACAGCATTAGAGAGGAGCAGGAACAGTGGCTGGGTCCACGTGGCCGAAGAGAGGAACAAGAGCAGCTGCTGAAGAGAGCGCATCTGCTCCACAAAAGGAAGAGAAAGGAGACATCCTGATGCCATAGGGATCCAAGAAGGAGGCTGCTGATACCTATACATTTTGGGAGGGGAGAGAGTACATGAGCACGTGTGTGTATGAGAGCATTTGAGAGAGAGAGCATGTGCATATGAGAGCATATGTGAGAGTGTGTCTGTGTTTGTGTGCATGTGTGGGAACATATATAAGCGAGTGTATGTGCCTCACCTCACTAACCAACCACAATCTCACACCAACTGGAAATCAAAAGTTCCCAGATATAAAGAGCAGGGGATCTTTTAAAATCCTTATTAGTTTTAATTATTGGAAGCTTTTTGAAGTGTCTGCCGCTTTGAAATATTTTATTGTAGTTTGGGAAATTTTTAAAAACTTGTATAAGTTTATAATTATTGGATGTTACTCTATTCATAAGTTGTTTTGAAATATTTATCCTTTTTAATTAGTATAGTTTTACAATTATGACTTTTTTTTATTTCTTAATTTTAATGTTTGATGTTTTATGAAGAATGGTGTTTCTGTTTCTCCATGCTGCAGTTTCCAGTTCAGTTTTTCTCTGTACATTTCTATTTATACTTTATGGACTCTTTATGCTGTATTTGGTGAGGGCCTGTGTTATGCATGTGTGATCAAGGTGAGGATATTCTGCTAGTGTTTAGTTTCTGTGTAGGGATCTATACGAGATGTATGGTTGTTTTAGGGCCTGGTATAATATTTGTAGTGTTTTCTTTTCATAGGTAGAGTTGTTTTGAGTACTAGCAAGTAGTGCTGGTCTGGTATGGGAGATTTACTATATTGCAATTGACTTTATTCATGGCTTTATTCATGGCTTTCTAATGTGTTATATGTGTTATATATGTGTTATATATGTTATATATATATGTGTTATATATATATGTGTTATATGTTATATATGTGTTATATGTCTAATGTGTTATATGCCTAATACTATATTATTTTTAGGCCTACCCGCAAATATTACAAGACCATTGCAACTTCTGCAGAACTCAGCAGCTAGACTTTTGACAGGAACTAGAAGATCCGAACATATCACCCCAATATTGAAAGAACTTCACTGGCCCAGCATAAAATCTTGTCACTAATTCATAAAACCCTCTACAATGAAAAAATTGAATGGCTAACTTCATCACTTCATTTCCACATCCCTTCAAGAATTACTAGATCAACCGGAACAGGTATGTTGCCAATTCCTTCCCCTAAAATTGCGCATCTAAATAATGTAAGAGAAAGAACTCTCTCTATTGCTGGACCCAAAGTATGGAACTCTATTCCACAAGAATTACGATTAGAAGCAGACATCAAATTATTTAAAAAGGGCATTAAAACTTGGCTTTTTAAACAAGCCTTCCAAGAGCTGTTAACATAATGATTTCAAACTACTTATTTTATACCAAGGTAATGTATATATTTTTTATTTTATCTCTGCTCTTCCTATACTGCCTCTCTATTTAAAATTTTAAGATTATTTAGCCTACTATTTTAGTTTACTATTTTATTTATTTACATTATGAAGCTATGTATCTACTGCCTTTCTTTCTTTGGAAATGCAAATATTTTTAAATGAATATTTGCTAACTACTGTAAACCGGTTTGAGATGTTCGCATGAGAAGTCTGTATATAAAAATTATTAAATTTGGGGTAGATTTTTAAAAACAGCGCGATCACGTACTTTTGTTTGCGCAGCAGGCGCAAACAAAGTATGCTGGATTTTATAAGATATGCGCATAGCCGCGCGTATCCTCTAAAATCCTGGATCGGCGCGCGCAAGGCTGCCGATTTTGGGCAGCCGGCACGCACCGAGCCGCGCAGCCTGCCTCCGTTCCCTCCGAGGCCGCTCCGAAATCGGAGCGGCCTCAGAGGGAACTCTCTTTCGCCCTCCCCTCACCTTCCCCTCCCTTCCTCTACCTAACCCACCCCCCCGGCCCTATCTAAACCCCCCCTTACCTTTGTCCATAGATTTACGCCTGCGAGAAGCAGACATAAATCTACGCGCGCCAGCAGACTGCTGGCATGCCGTGCTCTGACCCGGGGGCTGGTCCGAAGGCCTGGACCACGCCCCCGGGCCGGCGCCATGCCCCCGCCCCCGAAATGCCGCGCCCCGCCCCCGAAACGCCGCGTCATCGGGTCCCCCCAACACGCCCCCTTCCAAAAACCCCGGGACCTACGCGCGTCCCGGGGCTCTGCACGCGCCGGCGGCCTATAGAAAATAGGTGCGCCGGCGCGCAAGGCCCTGCACCTAATACATACCAACCCTGATAATTGATAACCTAATCAGATTCTAAATACTTGGCTTTAATTTTTCCATACAAATTCTTGAAACTTTAAGCTCAAGTTAACTGTCAAGTCGAATTCCACCATTAATTCAATTTTCAAATTAATTTTAAATGCAAATTGTATTTATTTTTTATATTTAAATGCCACATTATTTCTAAATGTATGAGAGAAAGAGCACTAATATACACTGTATATCATATAAAAAATTTTTATTAACATGTTATTCAAAAAGTATAAAATGAATGAGTACCTATACAACTAAATCCCTAATGTGACATAAATACATTCATACATGTGTAAACATATACAACATACATAAACACTGATTACTACCTACACAAATCTGTTTAATAAGTTATATTATAGTGTTATAGTGTGAATCAAAAAAATGATGATTTCTTGAAAAAAGAACAGTGGTTCTCCACTTGTAATATCTCTTACACGATGAAGTAAATCAAAGGCATGATAAGCTTACAAATTCACTGAATGTATTCATAAACATCTTCATAATTGGAAATCATAATGAATTCTTTGCATTACATAGGGGCTACGGATATCACATTACACAATGTGCTGTAAGTCAATTTCATAGCTGACAGTGTATTATAAATCAAATGTCTAACAGGTAATTTCCTTAAATATTAGGAACAAATGGTACTGATAATCCATTGAGAAGAAATATGTAACCCCCACAACCTCACTGATGCTGACTACTAATGTACATAAAGGATGTAACCAAATATCTTATATGTCCTAGCTATAAAGGGAAATACAGGGGACATTTCTTTTATCCCGTTGGGATATTTTTCTATTTACTAACTGAGCACTACTAATGTATGTATGTATGGTGTGTGTGTGTGTGTGTATATATACATATATATACACATATATATACACACACACATATATATATATATATATATATATATACATACACACACATATATATATATATATATATATATATATATATATATATATATATATATAAATAAATAATCGAACACTGCTAAGAGTAACTGTTCAGAAACATTACACTTAATCTCATGTTGTATGTGTCACTGCCAGCTGAAGAGTGCTAATCACTGGCAAGGTGGTGAATATCCCTATGAACAAAAAGCAGTAAAAGCATGCAGCTAGCACCCTCCATTTTCAAAGCCTAGGTAATTCCTGGTAAGTAGCTCAGTGGAGAGACCTGGATTGGATTCTCCACTCAGATTTTCCACTCCGCGGACCATGTTCGCAGCCTCTGGGCAGGGAAGGGAGTCAGTCAACATGCAACAGCAACTCCTAATGGCCAGATTCAGAGGCCATTACTGCAGGGCTCCAGGAGGAGCCCTGGTGCATGGAACCCAGCTGGGGACTGTTCTGCACTGACTGGACTCAAGTAAGCGGGAAGGGAGATAAAACAATAAATGAGGACTCATTGCACCAGATTCTGACTAAGCTAGAAGGTAAAAGGAGCAGGGGGAAATTAAGACTGCTGGGATTTGGAGCGGATTTAAAAAACAAAACAAAACCCCAAAACACAGCGGGAAGGGAGGATAAAACCCCAAAACACAGCGGGAAGGGAGGATAAAACAATAAATGAGGACTCATTGCACCAGATTCTGACTAAGCTAGAAGGTAAAAGGAGCAGGGGGAAATTAAGACTGCTGGGATTTGGAGCGGATTTAAAAAACAAAACAAAACCCCAAAACACAGCAATGCCAAAGAACAAACAAGACCTGGAATTTCATTCATTACAGTAGCACAGTTAAGAGGAAACTTTATACTTTCTATGGCTTCCCAAAGCAAAACCCTGTTAACACTCTTTTGCGCAGAAGTGATAGCATGAAAAAAGCTGTGCATTCTAGGATTGGAGCTCACTCTAGCATGAATAGGGTCAGCGAGCTTGGACAGAAATTGCACACCTGACGAAGGCTGGAATTCAGTTATACCTGTGATCAGGGTGTCTCCATATAAGGCTTTGAACTCGTCAAATCTGCTTCCATCTACGATTCTAGCAATGACCTAAAATTAGCAGTAAAAGAGAGGAACTGTGAGGCAAGATTTACTCTTAATTCTTTTGTCTGTTAGTCGACTTTATTTAAAAAATAAAAGTAAAAGATACTTTTGTTCTGTTAGTGGACTGCAGTCTTGTAAAGAAATGTAAATGTATTTCAGCACGTCTTCCCTTCAGTCTACAAAAAGCTTCTCAGAATACAAGGCTCTCTGTTTTCCAATGACGACGACAGAATGAAAGCAGAGGTCTTTTCCACTTTGTGCTTGCCAGTTTCATTCTTTTCGAGTGTGGTTCATAATGGAGCAGATGTGCCTATCAGCTTTGCTGTGTCAGTCTGTCCATCCGCCTGTGTGTGCGCATCGGCCGTGAATATCCCTGATTTCTGCTACACAGACTGCATGCAGTTTTCCACGTCACTTCATCATCTTAGTGAAAGTGCCAAATATCAAGACCGGAACTCGACATTATTTAACATCTTATCTATAGATGTGTGCAAATTAAGATTCAGATGGTTCTGTATACAGCTATGTAATACTATTCTGCACTGGTGACACCAGACTAACACTGCGTTATATACAAAAAGATGAACTTCAGAAAACACAATTTAATCCTTTTCTCGGTAGCTGGTTTGACAGCATCACAACCAAATCCTAAATGATTTTTAGCACACTCCTAATATAGTTTTGAACTACCAGCTGAGTGAAAATATATACCTAAAAATCTGTAACATCCAAGCTGTGTGGAAAAAGCATCAGTGCTTAAAGCGGACAGGAATTAATCAGATGCACTTATACAAAAGCAGATACTCTGCTCTGGAATTTTTTTAAGGAAATATTTCAACAGATATCAGGAGACGGGACTTAGATGATCTTGAAAACTCAAGTGCAACAAAATTGTTGAAATTATTCTGATGTTCACAAAAGGCATTGCAACATACACAGAGTAGTTGTTTTTCCTCCCTCCCAGGACTAATAATGCTATGAAACTTCTGTGCTACAGCACACACAACCAGAACCAGGCTGAAAAAGCATTCAAGTCAGAATTTTAAAAATGGTTAAAATGACTGGCAACCAGGAAAATTGCTTATTTCTTTTCTACCTTTTATTTTGAGTCCCTTAACCACAGGCAATCGGCACTATTCAGAGAATTTCCCCACTTTCTCATTTCCAATATATATATATATATATATATATATATATATATATATATATATACACACATACATATACATACATATACACATACATACACACACACATATATATACATACACACACACATATATATAATATACACGCGTAACCCCCGAAAACCTACCCCTGTGTGCCCCGGGACGCCCGTATGTCTCGGGGCTTTGAAAAAGGGGCGGTCCGGTGGCGGTCCTGAGTCCTCTGGCACGGCAGCTGGCTGGCACATGCAAGATACGCCTGCAAGAGGCAGGCGTAGAAAATAAAATAAGGTGGTTGGGGTTGGATTTAGGTAGGGCTGGGGGGTGGGTGGGACCGAAAGAAAAGTTCCCTCCAAGGTCACTCCGATTTCGGAGCGGTCTTGGAGGGAACGGGGAAAGCCATCGGGGCTTCCCTCGGGCTCGACATGCGCAAGGTGCACGTGTGTACCCCCCTTGCGCGCGCCGACCCTGGATTTTATAACATGCGCATGTAAGATTTACAATCTGGCCCATAAGGTTTTAGACATATATATTAATTTTCTTATTTTGATTTACCTCACTGTTTTTGTTTTAGCCCCTGAAGCAGCCTTGTGTGAAACTCGGCCAGAGTTGGGCTCTTTTAGCAAGATATATGTGCGAATAAATTATCCTCATCCTAAGGCGACTGGTCTGTCTTATTCTTTGTTTGCCTTCTGGCTTTGACAGATCACCTTCCGGTCTGTTTTGCGGGACCCAAGAAAAGAAGGCCTACATAAGTCATGCAGATAGTGAGGCAGAACCCAGACTGAATTAGCCCTGTCCTGAAAATATGGCGCCAATTGGCATCCCTAATTGAGCTCTGCCACATACAGCTTAGAAAAAACCCAACATAAATGCCAAATAGATAGGTTTGTGCAAATATTATATACCCCCATCTATGTTATTCTTCATACCTCTCTGACATCAAAATTTCTTCTCAGATTATCCCCAACAATTCCATACAACTCATCAGCAGGATACAAAGGTTCGTCAGGTGGTTCTGTAGTCACCTGCAACACACACAACACAAGCAATACTCAAGCTGCAGGGAGGATACTGTGTCACTACGTACAAAAAAAGAATCAAGTGTTTAAGGGAAGCATGCAGCCATTTTGGCAAGAAACACATGGTACACAGATTATGCACTATACTTACATCTATTTTCTTCTGATAATTTAAACTTCTCACAATTTTTCTGGCTAGATGAAGTGCATGAGTGTCATCCAAAGCATAGTGATCAGTGACGCCAGACTTTCTACAGAAATGAAAAGCAAACCACAAGAACATGCATGTAGATCAGAAAGCCAAGAGCACATCGGTTCTATTCACAATTTTAAAAGATCATCTGGCCTGGCATGTACAGCAGACTTGTTAGCTACTTTCAAGAAAAAAAATAAAATAAAATCTGATGCCACAGTTAAAACAGTCCTTCTGTTATGTTTTTGCAAGACTTTTACTTTCTCTAGGATACAGTTTTCTGTTTCAATTAGTCTTTTTTTCCATGTTTATTCAATTTCTGGAAAACAATGAGGTACAGCATACAAATAGTTGTCACAACATAAGTTATTTACAATCACCCTCTATATTATTACACTAGACTCAATGTTTCCATTTTTTCCCCTTCCACCTTTCTTACCTCCCCTCCCCCTTGCCATTCACATTTTTCAACAATAACAATAATAATAATAGAAATAATAATAGTAATAGTAGTTGTAATAATAATATTAATAATAATAATGGGGTTCAGATCTAACTTATTTTATCAACTTAGAAATATATATGAATTACATCATAAATCTGTGGGCTACAAATTTAGTATCACATTACCAACCAGCGGTGAAAGATAATCCAAAAAGGGTTGCCACACGTCTAGCATAATTTCTTGTTTATGGATGGGCATGGCTTTGGCAGTCAGATATTCAAAAGTTAATAACTTAGTCATTCTAGACTCCCATTGGGCCATTTTAGGTCTCTTCTTATCTAACCAAGAAGCTAAGATTATTTTCTTTGCTATAAGACTTGCTTTATCTCTAAACAGTTTTTGTTTGACACCTAGGGTGAGAATATTATCCTCGTATATTCCAAAAAGCCAGATTCTGGGGTTGCCACCTACTGATATATCGAGAAGCTTGGAGATCAACTTTTCCATCTCTGTCCAGAATCTTTGGACTGTGGGGCAGTTCCAGAATCCATGTAGAAATCACTTATCTCTGTATCACATTTAAGACACCTAGGTGTACTGCAGATCTTTGCATTGCATGCATGTTCCTATGACACAGATTTGCCACAAAAACTTAAATTGTGTTTCCCTTAATAAAGCAATATTGGAAGTCTGCGTGTGTTAATTTAAATTATGCCCCTCTATGCCAACAGAGTAATATCTGTGAGGAGTCTACCTTAGAGTCTAAGGCCTAGATTTATCAATATGCTGTAAATATCGCATACGGCAGGAAAAGGGGCATGTTTAATGGTAACTTCCTAATTATCGCAATGTGCGTTGTGTTACCACTTCGCGGGAGAGGGAGAGAAGCCCTTCCCCACTCTCCTCCCTCATCTCAGGCCCTTCCCCCACTCTCCTCCCACATCTCAGGCCCTTCCCCCACTCTCCTCCCACATCTCCACCCCAGAGGCTCTCTCTCTCTCCCCCCCCTCCTCTCAAGCCCTTCCCCCACTCTCCTCCCACATCTCCACCCCAGAGGCTCGCTCTCTCTCTCCCCCCTCCTCTCAGGCCCTTTCCCCACTCTCCTCCCACATCTCAGGCCCTTCCCTCACTCTCCTCCCTCATCTCAGGCCCTTCCCCAATTCTCCTCCCTCATCTCAAGCATAACATGATTTAATAAATGACCCTGTAAGTCAGCTAAAGCTTTAGAATACTTAGCACAGGATATATTTCTTCACTTTCCCCCATAAGAATCCATTTCAGATTCCCACTTATCCCTAATTGCGGGTTTACTTGAAGTAATTCTGTGATATAGTGTCTCAGTTATAAATATGCGAAGAAATCTTTGTGGCAAGTGACATGTGGATTGTAACTCTTGAAAGCTGTGAATTGTGTTGGAATTCTCAATAAAGAATTGTTGTATTCACTTCAGATCTTTTTTGTGCCACTCTTTAAACACCTTATTTTCCTCACCTGGGGGGGGAACTGTGGGTTACCACAAATAGACAAAGGATGAGACCCTCCCCTTTTGTCCAGTCAATTTGCATAACATAGTCCAGGCTTTTCAACATGAGGACATCACTAGCTGGGATTTAAGTGTCTTCGGGATTGCTCTCTCCTCCATCTATATAAGAGACGAAAGCGACCAGGGACCAAACCAACTTTGTAAGTGCTCATGAGGGGTAAAATCTGAGGACCCCATTAGCCAATCCGTAATGTGTCATCATACATGCTAAGTTATAACATTGCAGGTTCGGGCAGCTTAGCCTCCTTGAATTATAGACTGCATCAAAACATTTAATGGCAGCCTAGTCCTTTTCCCATTCCAAAGAAAAAGAAAGCTTGCTTACCGTAAACGGTGGTCCGTAGATAGCAGGAAGAATTAGCCATGCTGTCATGGGACTGTCCGTCAGGCTTCAGAGGCAGAGCTTAATCAAGCTGTTACAGAGCTTAGCTCTGTGTGGCTGCGCATGTGTTCCCGCACAGGAAGGCAGAATCTCCTCAGTCTGTATCACAGCAGTAAGGAAGGCTGTCCAGGGAGGCGGGTGGGTCAGCATGGCTAATTCATTCTATCTATGGAAACACTGTTTACGGTACGCAAACTTGCTTTTTCCCCAGTCGATAGCAGGGCTGAATTAGCCATGCTGTCATGGGAGTCCCTAGTTCCCGGTCACGCTATGTAGCTTTTGGTGCTGTTATTCTTGTAGCATGACCTTGTTTTTGTGGACAGCTTTTTGGATCATTTATGTGGCGACATTTTTCAAGACCGCTTGTCCCAGCTTGGCATCCTCAGATGTTTGCTGTTCTAGACAGTAATGGGATGTGAAAGTATGGAGAAACGACCAGGTGGCAGTTTTGTAGATGTCTAAAGTTGGGACATGTTGTAGGTGGGCCACCGAGGTGGAGATTGCTTGCACTTGATGAGCATTCAGCTTTTTGTGCAGTGGAATGTCTCTCTTGTTGTAGCAGAATTGAATACATTGCGCTATTCAACTGGAAACTGTCCATTTTGCCACTGGCAGGCCAGGGGCATATGGGTTAAAGGAAAGAAAAAGTTGTGATGGCCTCGTGTTCGAGTGGTTTCTAGTCTTGTAGTAGGCCAGCACCCTTTTACAGTCCAGTGTGTATAATAATCTTTCCCGTGTGTTCTGATGTAGCTTGGGAAAGAATGTAGGGCGTTCAATGGACTGGTTAATGTGGAAGGCTGAGACCACCTTCGGAAGGAAGGAGGGATGAGTCCGTAGCACTGCCTTGTGGTGGAAAAACTGAAGGTAAGGAGTGTAGTGCACCAGTGCATGTAGTTTGCTGACTCGACGAGCTGATGTTACAGCAACAAGAAAAATTACCTTCCATGTGAGGTATTTGATGTGTGCGGATTCCATGGGCTTGAATGGAGGTAGCATTAGTTGCTCCAAGACGAGGTTGAGATCCCAGGCCACTGGAGGCTTGGATATTGGGGGCTGGAGATGGTAGAGGCCTGTAATGAACCTGGTAACAAGTGGGTGATTAGGTATCGGGTGTCCCTGGAATGGTTTATGGAAGGTTGCAATGGCACTCAGGTGTACCCGAACTGAAGTAGTCGCTAGTCCCACTGTGTATAGCGTGAATAGATAGTCCAGGAGGGTTGTCTGAGCACAGTCAAAGGGAGCACAGTGATGAATGGTATACCAGGAGGCAGAGGGTTTTCTGGCCGCAAGCAGAATGTCCTGAGCAGTCTGCAATATCCCTTGTTCTGTCAGTTTTGACAGTTCAATCTCCACGCCGTCAGGTGGAGCGAGCTCTGCATCATGTGTAGAAGGGCACCCTGGCTCCTGGGATAAGAGGCCATTTTTGTTGCCCAGTTGAATGAGAGTGTCGACTGATAAGCGGAGAAGGTAAGCGTACCAAGGTTGCCTGAGCCATGTCGGAGCAATGAGGATCAGGTCCGCAGTGTCAGCTGTGCATTTCTGAATTGTGGGCGTGATGAGTGGAATCGGTGGGAATGTATACATTAGTCCCTTCGACCACGGGAGTAGAAAGGCATCCTGCGCTGCGTGGAGATGATTTGGAAATACCGAGCAGAAATGAGGTAACTTTCTGTTCTTCTCCATGGCGAAGAAGTCTATGGTCGGTATTCCCCATCGAGCGAAAACGTCGTCAGCCACCTGCTTGTGTAACGACCAGTCATGAGGGTGAAATATGCAACTCAACCTGTCCGCCTGGATGTTGGCTATGCCCAGTAGGTATGTCGCCTGAAGGTGGATTGCATGACGAGTTGCCCAATCCATTATGAGGAGTGCTTCCCTGCAGAGGATCCATGAACCTGACCCTCCTTATCTGTTGATATAGAACATGGCCACTTGGTTGTCTGTGTATATCATGACAAGTTTCCCCTGTAAGTTTGAGACAAAGGTCTTCAGGGCATATCGAATGGCTTTCAGTTCGAGAAGATTGATCTGATACGACTGTTCGAGGGGACCACAGGCCCTGCATTTGTAGGTGGTTGAGGTGGGCTCCCCATCCTTTGTGGACGCGTCCGTTGTTAGAACCATGTTGTGAGGTGGTGCATTGAATAGTGCTCCCTTCACAAGCGCGTGCGGTTTTAGCCACCAGTCCAGGTTTAGGATCATGTCCTGTGTCAAGGAGACTGTCCGAGATAACGGTTGAGAGTGTTGTGACCATTGCCGTTTGAGACCCCATTGTAATCGGCGTATGTGAAGACGGGTTTTTGGGACCATATGAATGGCTGCTGCCATATGACCCAAAACTGTCAGAATCTGGCAGGCCTTTGGCCTTGTTGTGAAACAAAGATCTCCTGTTAGTCTCTGTAGTATTAATTGTCGTTCCTTGGAAAGGAAGGCTCTGCTTCTGGTCGTGTCTAACTGAGCTCCTATGAACTGAAATATTTGGGAGGGTTGGAGGTTGGACTTTTCGTAGTTGATGAGCCCTAGGTTCTGAAGACAGGAGATGGTTTTTAGAAGGTGGGATTGAAGAGTTTCTGGATCCAAAGCTACTAGGAGCCAATCGTTCAGGTAAGGGAATAACTGGATCCCCAGTTGTCAAAGGTGAGCCACCACCACTGCCATGCACTTTGTGAATACTCGGGTAGCAACCGATAGGCCAAAGGGGAGAACCTTGTATTGGTAATGTTGCCCCCTGTGTTGGAAAGAGAGGTACGGCCATGAAGAAGGGTGCTTTGGAATATAACTGTAGGCATCTTTCAAGTCCAGCGAGCACATCCAATCGTTGGGTTGAAGAAGGGGAAAAATTGTTTTCAGGGAGGCCATTTTGAATTTCTCCCAGACCAGATATTTGTTCAATTCGCATAGGTCCAAAATCAGGCATAGACCCCTCGATTTTTGGGGGATTGAGAAGTAGAGGGAGTAAAATCCCGTATTCTGGAACTGTGTGGGGTAGGACACGAATTGCCTGTTGATGTTGAAGAGTTGATATTTCTTTGGCTAGTTGAAGATAGTTGGTCCCCACTCTCTTGACCGGAATGAGATTTGGTAGAGGGGGTCTGGACGTGAAGTTGAGTTGATAGCCCTGGTGGACTATTTCTAAAACCCAGCGATCCATCGTGATCTGGGACCAGGCTTGACTGAACGCCGTTACTCTTCCTCCCACAGCCGTGGTGGGTGGTGGCCTTGCTGGTTAAAAAGATGGTGGGGCTTTTGAGCTGGTGGAGGGTTGTTGGTCCTGTTGTTGATGTGATCTCGGCCTGCCTCGATGTTGCTGGTGCTGTTGTGATGGCTGTCGAGGTGGCTGCGGATAGGGGGGCCGGGCAATATGAAGGATAGCCCTGGAATGGATGTCTCTGATATGGCACATGACGAATGGGTGCAAAATAGCAGCGAGAGAAGGCACCGTATGTGTGAGGCATTGTTAAAGATTGTACCGCCACGTTCTGCTCCTTCAATTGGGCAACTGTTTCTTGGAGATGGTTACCGAATATATTATCCCCTCGACGAGGAAGGTTGGCCAATTTCTCTTGAACGTCTTCCCTGATGGCACTAGCATGCAGCCAGGCCAAATGTCTGTTGCAATAGCTGACGCAGAGGCTCTGGAAGACGTCTCAAAACCTTCAAAAACTGTACAGAGAAGGTGTCTTTTGCCTTCCTCCATGTCCTGAATTGGTTGTGGTGGGGTAATCGTGGGATCCACATCTGGCAGGAGTCCCTTGAGTTGCTGTAGGGACTCATAAAGATATTGGACGATATAGAACTGATGCTGGTGAATATGAGCTCCTAACATCGCTGACTGGAAAGACTTTCTGGCAAATTCGTCGAGATACCTATTGTTTTTACCAGTGCTCTTGGATGTCGCGGGCCTCTGCACGGACGTCGGCGCCGATTCCTCCGAGGTATGGTGGTCGTGTTGAGATTTTTGCTCCATTTTTTTACTCTTATGCCGCGATGCGTCGCAGTGTTTATCTTTGGATTTGGCCCGACCTGACTGAGAGGTGCTGGGTCCCAAGAAGGCTGCTTGCTTCTGCGAGGGGGCATATGAGCCCATAAGGGAAACTTTTAGCTTTTCAATTTTCACAGCCCGTTGATGTTGTGCCCGAGGCGACATGCAGCCGGCAATGCTTGCATGTCACCTGGTCATGAGAAGGGCCCAAACAAATGTAGCAGGCCTCATGTCCATTGGTGATGGACATTATCTTTCCGTATGCACACGGCTTAAATCCCAACAGTCGGGGCATCGTGGTGTGCTGCGGCTCGATGGTGGTTGAATCTGATGTCTTTTCTCCGTTTTTATACACTTTTTTTTTTTTGTCTTGCTGAGGAGACAGCAGCTCCGCATGCATTCTTACTCGCAGAAAGGAGAGACTGAGGAGATTCTGCCTTCCTGTGCAGGAACACACGCCCAGCCGCACAGAGCTAAGCTCTGTAACAGCTTGGTTAAGCTCTGCTTCCAAAGCCTGATGGACAGTCCCATGACAGCATGGCTAATTCAGCCCTGCTATCGACAGGAAAAAGTCTTATTCTTCTATTTATCTCTATAAGATTCTTTCTAGTCAACCATATTGGTAATATTTGCATCAGATAGAGCCACTTGGGAATCTCCATCATCTTCAATATCTGAATTTTACCCATTAACAATAGGGGTATCAAGGTCCATTGTTTTAAATGTTTAGCCATATTTTGCAGTAGGGAGAAACATTTGCTTTATATATTGATGTTATATCAACAGGGATTTTGATACCAAGGTTTCTCATTTCTTCCTCAACTCATCACAGTGGAAAACTTTTTCCCCATTGTTCTTTCAAATTCCCATACACCACCAAAGCCTCAGACTTGCCTTGATTGATTTTAACCCTGAAAATTCTCCGAATAACCCCTGGTGTGCTAAAACTTTTAAGTAAAGAGTTGACCAGGTTGGTTAAAAAGATTAGAACATAGTCTGCAAAGGCTGCAATCTTGAAAGTTCAGCCCCGCCAATCAAATCCCATTATTGACTTATCCTTTTCTATTTTCCTCAGCAGAGGGTCAATGGACAACACATACAATATTTATTTATTTATTTATGGTTTTTATATACCGATCTTCTTACATAATATGTAAATCAAATCGGTTTACAGAGAACAGTTGAAAAGCTTGCTTGTGGGCAATTACATATAACAAAGAACTTTTTTGAGTAACATATTGTATAACTTTTTGAGTAACATTTAAACATAGTAGCAAAAAATACATGGCTAAACATAAACATAAGAACAAGATGTACATGGCATAAGAAAGTCTTATATGTTTAAATCCAAAGGGGGAGAGAAGAATAGAGGGAGGGGTATGGAGGGGTTATATAGTTGGAACGGAGAGGATGTAATAAGAGTTCGTTGAAAACAGCTTCTTAGAAATCATGGAAATGCTTGGCTGAATAGCCAGGTTTTCAGTTTTTCAGTTTTTCACAATAAAGGTTTTCAGTTTTTCACAATAAAGGTGAGAGGGGACATCCCTGTCTTATAACCCTCTGAATTTGTAAATTTAGGGATCTGCCCCGGTTGGCAAGAATGTAAGACCTTGCAGCTCTGCAAAGAAGTGATAAACATTTAATTATGTCCCCTTCAAACTCAAATCTTCGAAGAATGGAAAACATGTAGGGCCAAGAGACTCTGTCAAATTCTCTCTCTGAGTCTAAACCTACAGCCATGGCTTGGATGTTCTGTATTTTAAAGAAGGTTATAGCTGTAGTTAATTTGACAATGTGGGTGCCTCCTGTTCTACCTTTTATAAATCCCACTTGATTACTAGAGATGACTGAGGGGAGCACGAATCCCAATCTGTCTGCTAATATTTTAGCAAAGATCTTTAAGTCGCAGTTTAGTAGTGAGATAAGTCTATATGAACATGGCAATTCCGGGTTTTTCTCCGATTTAGCTAAGACTGTAATATATGCTGTGCTAAACTCCTTGAGAAATGCTCCCAGTTCTAAGGCATCTGCAAAAAACTTACTCATAGGTCCCACTACCTAGGATTGCAAAATCTTATAATAATCATAGGAGAAACTATCTGGGCCCGAATTTCATAGGATGAATTGGCCTATTTAGAAAACTCACTTGTTGCTTGACGATCTCTTCCTCCACCTGTCCTCCCACTCTATCTTCTGCATACAAAGATTCATAAAAAGTTCTTAGGGTCTCACAGATTTCTGCCCTTTTGGTTATTGCCGTTCCCTGTTTAGTTCTGAATTTCTCTATATAAGTTTTCCCAGTCCAAACCCTAACTGCATTGGCTAGGAAAGAATGATGTCTTTTTTATTTCCTGAAAAGGAAGACTTTTTTTGGGGGGGAATGGGTTGCTAAGACATGAGTACGCATAGCACATTGCAAAAAATTAGACAAGAAAAAAAAAAAGTTACAAAATATTCCTCTCTGTAATCTAAAAACCGTTCCTGAAATTATTTTATGACAAATCTCTTGCTCGCTTCTCTGTGTCTCATCAAATATGCATTGAGGTCTTTGGGAAACAGTGTAACATTTAAATGACAGCAATGTTGGGAATCTTTATGATGTACATAAGTTTTCTTTGATGTTTCTAGCCTTAAGCTTTCGCTTCCCGTGCAACTGTCTCTGCACTTCCCAGTTCTCTGTTAACCTGGTTTTTTGTAACTGCTCTCTTCCTGCTTTATTGTTTACCCTTGTTACATGTAAACCGGCATGATATCTCTGATGATGGTCGGTCAAGGAAAACACAAATAAATAAATAAATAACATACATCTCAAAAGATTTTATAACTGTGAAACAAGCGAGTAAAGCAGGCAGAGATATGTTTTGGGGAATTCTCTTCCACAAAGGTTTGTAGAAAGAAGTTATGGGGTTCTTATATTACATAGCTTTCTACCACTCACTTTCTTTGGCAATTCCACTGATATCAATTAATTTTCCAAGTGGATAAAGGATTCTTGACTGCTTAATAACTAGACTTTACGATCAGAACAGAAGTTACTTGCTCAGACCATCTCCAGCATGAAGCATGGGGTCTGTCAGCAATGAGTGCATCTAGAATACTGGCAAGCGCTTCGTTACAGAACACTCATCTCTCAAGTCTGCTGTCCCCCAGCCCAGCAACATGGAAAGGAGCGGGGGAAATGTACAACTCCCTCCAAGCTCCCTAACCCCACCCTGTGCTGAATGAGGGAAGCTGGGGTGGGGGGATGGAGGGAATCATACCATAAGCCCTCTCCTTCCATCACAGAACTTACTACCAAGCTGAGGCCTGACTTTTACCATGGAAAGCATTTCCAAAATGAATCCTCTGCAAGCTTCAACCACCTGTCTTTTATGTAAGTCTTCCAAGTGGATTCCAGGGGTTGTTCCACAAAGAAAACATATGACCTTTGCCCAGAAATTGCACTGAGAAGGGGAAAATCTTAGCTATTAATTATATCTTGTAACGGCTGTGACTAACTTCATTATTACCAATGACTCTGCATTAGAGATGAGATTTTTTTTTTTCAAACATGATTTTAGCAGTATGACAAACATGCAGTATGGGGGTAGGAGTGTGTGAGGTTGTGGGTGGGAGTAGAGTGTGGGGGATGTGGCTAAAGTGTTACGGCTGTGGCTGCTGTGCTACCGCCTCACCACCAGGGGTCCCTCTAGTGCTGGCTTTCCTGACAGGCCCAGTCCATCTCCTATGTCCACTCTATGCTCTGGGTGTGCCCTCTTAACCCTGCCTGACAGTTGCCTCGGTGCTTCGGCATCGAGCTCACCTGGGCTCCCTGCTCTAGCCTGCCTTGCGTGGCCTTCGGGCCTATCCTTGCCTTGCCTTGCCTTGCGCGGCCTTCGGGCCTATCCTTGCCTTGCCTTGCGTGGCCTTCGGGCCTATCCTTGCCTTGCCTTGCCTTGCGTGGCCTTTGGGCCTATCCTTGCCTTGCCTTGCCTTGCGCGGCCTTCGGGCCTATCCTTGCCTTGCCTTGCCTTGCGTGGCCTTCGGGCCTATCCTTGCCTTGCCTTGCCTTGCGTGGCCTTCGGGCCTATCCTTGCCTTGCCTTGCCTTGCGCGGCCTTCGGGCCTATCCTTGCCTTGCCTTGTGCGGCCTTCGGGCCTATCCTTGCCTTGCGTGGCCTTTGGGCCTTCTTCCTTGATTTCCATACCTGGCCTACGGGCCTTCCGTGTGTGTGTGTGTGGCCTACGGGCCTTCTGACCTGCCTTGCCCCGTCTATGGTGTGTGGCCTACGGGCCTTCCGTGTGTGTGTGTGTGGCCTACGGGCCTTCTGACCTGCCTTGCCCCGTCTATGGTGTGTGGCCTACGGGCCTTCCGTGTGTGTGTGTGTGGCCTACGGGCCTTCTGACCTGCCTTGCCCCGCTATTGGTGTGTGGCCTACGGGCTTTCCGTGTGTGTGTGTGTGGCCTACGGGCCTTCTGACCTGCCTTGTCCTGCTTACTGTGCCCTGACCCAGCCTGTACTTGACACTGCCACTTGCCGCCTGCCCTGACCCAGCCTGTACTTGGACACTGCCTCTTGCCGCCTGCCCTGACCCAGCCTGGACCCAGACACTGCTGACTGCCGCCTGCCCTGACCCAGCCTGTACTTGACACTGCCTCTTGCCGCTTGCCCTGACCCAGCCTGGACCCAGACTCTGATTCTTGCTGCCTGCCCTGACCCAGCCTGGTACCTGACTCTGTTTCGAGCTTCCTGTCTCTCTCCACCTGGAGCCACCCTGCTGGGTGGTGTGCACGACTCCTGACCGGAGCCCAAGCGTAACAGTATGCCGAAGCCATCACATTTTCCAGGGGAAGAGATAGGTCTGTGTCCTGCCGGTGAGTCAACTTTTCACTAATTCAAGATGCCTCCTTCTTTAAAGTTTTATACCTGCCATTCCTGTCAGACTTTGAATTATCCAAGCTATCAGAACTGTCTAGCCTGTGAACTTGTTGGTCAGGAACACTGGTCATGCAATAACTGCAACAAGAAAAATGTCTCTGTCTATCAGGAGTGTTTGAACTGTCTGGCTCCTAAACCAGGGTGGTGGAAATGCTCCTGTCTCCCGTGTTTGTTACCTCCAGGCAAACCCTGCCCCTGTTGTTCTGCTCTAGGACCAGCTGTGCAATTAGAAAAAGCTATCAGCTCTCCTAACCAGTATTCTGTTTCTGGCTCAACTAAAACAGACATTTTTGCTGGCAGTTTGTGGGTAGAAAAACCCAGGACTTACCTGGCCAAGAAGGCTTCTGTGAGACCAGTGCTAGAGCCTCGGGAACAGGTTTCTCTACAACGGAGAGAGCTGATTAACTCTAGCAGGGCTCAGCTTCCCACAGCTGCCAAGTGGACACTAACGAGCACCTTCCCTAGACGTCCTAGAACTGCCTGTGCCTTCTCTAAACTGCTCCTCCAGAAACAAAATCAGGAGCATCAGACTTTGGCTCGAGGTATCAAGCCCACGGCAGTACAATCTGTGTCTTCCATGCCACACTACCTTTAACCATGCTACTCTGCCATCTGAACCTGCTGCACTACCCCGAGAAGAGCCTGAGTCTGCTGAACCGGCCCTGCTGCCGTCCTCGGAGGGGTCCGCACCAGCCCTGCTGACAGACTTTCTAACTCTGCCATCTGAGCCTGCCGAACCGGCCCTGCTGCCGTCTTCAGAGGGGTCCGAACCAGTCCTACTGACAGACTTCCTGAGTCAGCCATCGGAGTCTGCTGAACTGGTCCTGCTGCCACCCCGGGAGGGGTCCATACCGGTCCTGCTGACGCCCCGAGAGGGGTCCGAGCCTGCTTCATCGCCCCGAGAGGGGTTCGAGCCTGCTTCATCGCCCCGAGAGGGGTCCGAGCCTGTTACAACGCCCCGAGAGGGGTTCGAGCCTGCTTCATCACTCCGAGAGGGGTCCGAGCCTGCTACAATGCCCCGAGAGGGGTCCGAGCCTGCTTCATCGCCCCGAGAGGGGTCCGAGCCTGCTACAACGCCCCGAGAGGGGTCCGAGCCTGCTTCATCGCCACGAGAGGGGTCCGAGCCTGCTTCATCGCCCCGAGAGGGGTCCGAGCCTGCTACACAACGCCCCGAGAGGGGTCCGAGCCTGCTACAACGCCCCGAGAGGGGGTCCGAGCCTGCTACAATGCCCCGAGAGGGGTCCGAGCCTGCTTCATCGCCCCGAGAGGGGTTCGAGCCTGCTTCATCGCCCCGAGAGGGGTCCGAGCCTGCTACAACGCCCCGAGAGGGGTCCGAGCCTGCTACAATGCCCCGAGAGGGGTCCGACCCTGCTTCATCGCCCCGAGAGGGGTCCGAGCCTGCTACAACGCCCCGAGAGGGGTCCGAGCCTGCTACAATTGCCCGAGTAGGATCCGAGCCTGCTGTACTGGCCCAGCTGCCGCCCCTGGAGGGGCCTGTACCGGTCTTAATGCCGACCTTGGAAGGGTCCGGACCGGTCCTACTATCGCCTCAAGAAGGGTTACGGACTATTTCTCTGCCCCAGGTGGGGTTTGTGTTCCCCTTGTCACCCCAGGAGGGGTTATGGAAATCTGCACCGCCTCTGCTACCCCAGGAGGGGTCTAACCCTGCCGCCTTGTCCCAGGAGGGGTTATGGACTATTTTTCTGCCCCAGGTTGGGGTTGTGTCTGCCTTATCACCCCAGGTGGGGTTATGGACTGCCTTATTTCCTCGGGAAGGAGTTGACCCTGCCGCATCACCCCCGGAGTGGTCTCCCGTTATTCTTGATTACCTCCTGCACAGATGGGATCCAGGAGGAGGGGGAGGCCTTGAGGGGGGGGTACTGTTACGGCTGTGGCTGCTGTGCTACCGCCTCACCACCAGGGGTCCCTCTAGTGCTGGCTTTCCTGACAGGCCCAGTCCATCTCCTATGTCCACTCTATGCTCTGGGTGTGCCCTCTTAACCCTGCCTGACAGTTGCCTCGGTGCTTCGGCATCGAGCTCACCTGGGCTCCCTGCTCTAGCCTGCCTTGCGTGGCCTTCGGGCCTATCCTTGCCTTGCCTTGCCTTGCGTGGCCTTTGGGCCTATCCTTGCCTTGCCTTGCCTTGCGCGGCCTTCGGGCCTATCCTTGCCTTGCCTTGCCTTGCGTGGCCTTCGGGCCTATCCTTGCCTTGCCTTGCCTTGCGTGGCGTGGCCTTCGGGCCTATCCTTGCCTTGCCTTGCCTTGCGCGGCCTTCGGGCCTATCCTTGCCTTGCCTTGTGCGGCCTTCGGGCCTATCCTTGCCTTGCGTGGCCTTTGGGCCTTCTTCCTTGATTTCCATACCTGGCCTACGGGCCTTCCGTGTGTGTGTGTGTGGCCTACGGGCCTTCTGACCTGCCTTGCCCCGTCTATGGTGTGTGGCCTACGGGCCTTCCGTGTGTGTGTGTGTGGCCTACGGGCCTTCTGACCTGCCTTGCCCCGCTATTGGTGTGTGGCCTACGGGCTTTCCGTGTGTGTGTGTGTGGCCTACGGGCCTTCTGACCTGCCTTGTCCTGCTTACTGTGCCCTGACCCAGCCTGTACTTGACACTGCCACTTGCCGCCTGCCCTGACCCAGCCTGTACTTGGACACTGCCTCTTGCCGCCTGCCCTGACCCAGCCTGGACCCAGACACTGCTGACTGCCGCCTGCCCTGACCCAGCCTGTACTTGACACTGCCTCTTGCCGCTTGCCCTGACCCAGCCTGGACCCAGACTCTGATTCTTGCTGCCTGCCCTGACCCAGCCTGGTACCTGACTCTGTTTCGAGCTTCCTGTCTCTCTCCACCTGGAGCCACCCTGCTGGGTGGTGTGCACGACTCCTGACCGGAGCCCAAGCGTAACATAAAGAGTGTTGTATGGATCTGTGGGGTTGTGAGGGAAGGAATGCACGTATATATATGTGTGGAAGAGGTATGGGGGATGTGGCTTGAAAGGATCCAACCTTTGTCAACTGCTTCATTATATATATATTTTTGCTTCTCTGTCCATAAACATTCCACAGCTACAAACTGCCTCCCACAGTAAAGCTATGGGGATTTTTTTGGGAGGGTCCATTGCTTGAAAATACTGACTCACTATTTCTAGTTTTTAAACTCCGAGATATTCCCATCTTCTTCCAGCTAGCCATATTTCATTACTTTCTGTCCCTTCTTTAGAGAGTTATTTTACTCCCAGACGGACAGACAGACATGGCCTCCTTTTACACATTGTTTCCAACGTCCATATGTTGGAATGTATAAAGAAGCAACTATGTCCTATATCTGACCAAATGAACTGTACATTAATTATCACCTTAATCTGTGAAGCCTCACAATTACTGTATCTTTCTAAACTCTCTGCCTTCTTGAACCCACCCCTTATACCCACTTTCCTGAGCAAACTTCTCTCTCATTTTAACGCCTTAGAACATGGCTTCAGCAGTGAGGCAGAAAGAAGGTTGCCACATCTGAGCCCTTCTGAACCAGATCAAAGCTGGTAATATGAGTGGAGCTCAGGTTTACCAGGAAAGGGGATTCCCAACTTAGCTAAGCTGTTCTGGGTGACCCATAGGTAGTTCCCATTACTCAAACTAGGCCTCTCCTTGCTCCAAACACTTGCATGTATTCTATCATAAAAGAAATCTTATCTTGAAGTTAATTTTCCCCTTTTACATAATGGAGGTAATTTTCAAAAGGTTTTACATGGGTAAATGGACATTTGAAAATTACTACTTTTCCGGCGTTAACTCTCTTGAAAATTTACTTCAATAAGAACAAGAAGAAAAAAAAAAAAAAGAGGAAAGCAGAAGAACCATTAATTCACAGCTCTGTTTTACCTGCAGTGCAGGTCGGCCCCTCCAAGGTCCTCTGCTGATACCTCCTCGCCAGTTGCCGCTTTAACCTGCAACATGAAGTCATGCAAATCAAGTCAAGGGGCTTCTTCAGCTATGCATTCATAAAAATATTTACATGACTGGATCAGACCAGGAAGTGGGGAAAAAGAGCAATTTTCATGGGCCTTGTATTTTAATTTATGAAATAATTTTTCTTCAGAAAAAGTGTATTTGAACTGCTGCTCTATTATGTTGTGTCATAATGTTATCTGGCAAGGAGAAACAGTGCTTACCATATGTATCATCCATGACTATTGTTTCTGTATACCATATAAACCATAAGAACATAAGGCATTCCTTGCTAGGCCAGACCAAAGGGCCACAGAGTCCAGCATCCTGTAGCCAATCAGGATCACTGGAAGTACCTGGCAAATTTTAAAGGGAAGATCCAGTCCCTGTTGCTCACTCCCAGAAGCAAGAGATGGCAATCTCCATGTCTGACTAATAATTGTTAAGAGACCTGTCCACCAGAAACTCATCCAAACCTACTTTAAATAAATCTACACTACTAACACTGACAATATCATCTGGCAACAAATTCTACAGCTTGTGTATTGACTGAAAAAAAAAGTGCTTACATTTGCTTTAAAATCTGTTCAACTGATATCATGAAGCATCCCCTAGTTCTAGCGCTATTTGAAAGAGTAAATAATTGTTCTCTATTAATCTGTTCCACACCATTCATGATTTTATAAACCTCTATTACAGTGGTGGCCATCTCTGGTCCTCAAAAGCCACAAGCATGCCTAGTTTTCAGGATATTCACAATGAATGCACATGAATATTCGTTATGTATACCATGAAAACCAGACCTCTTTGTGGCTCTCAGCCACCTCTTCTACAAGCTGAAGAGCTCTAACCTGTTAAGCCTTTCTTCACAAAGGAATTCTTCCATCCCCTTTATCATTTTTGCTGCCCTTCTCTGTACCTTTTCTAGTTCCGCTATAGCTCTTTTGCGAATTGTGAGCAGAAGTGCACACAATATTCAAGGTGTGATTGCACCATAGATTTATACAGAGGCATTATTATATTCTCTATCCCTTTCCAACAATTCCAAACATTCTAATTGCTTTTCTGACAACTGCTGTACACTGAGCCATGAATTTAATGGTATACTAATGGCGTCAAGAGTCCTTTTTCTGATATAGAACTCAGCATTGTATACATATAGTTGGGATTATTTACACTGTACGACTGAAAATGCACTTTACTTAAAACATTACTACTATTTATAATTTCAAAGTTCTACTACTCATAAGCAGCACTAAACAGATACATGTGAGAGATAGTTCCTGCTACATGGAGCTTACAATCTAGTCAAGACAAATAAGAGTCTAAGGGAACCGTATTTATTATAGAGAAGTGTTTAGGATTTAAAAACAGCTTAAAAAATGTAAGCTTTTAAACTGGATTTGAATACAGACAAAGGGGGAACATGACGCACTGATTCGGGGTATATTCCAGGCATATGGCACTGCAAGGTAGAAAACAGTCAGAAATTGGTGGTGGACATGCTATTTATCTTAACTGGAAAAAATGTTGATTATATGCTCTGAAAAAAGTTAATTTTAGCCCAAGGCTTAAAAAAATGTCTAGAAATTTTAAATGACAGAATGAAATCGCGAGTCAGTTTCTTAAACATTTTTGAGGTTTTCTTTTTCCATAGCTGTTTTTTGGCCTGAAATGACTGATTGATAAACTTTAATTGACCATAAAGCCAGATAAATGGTAATTTGCAATGTGAAGACAGGATATTGGAAGATATGATTTAAAAATATATGCCCCAAGGTAGATATTACATTCATTACTATCAAGTACCATGGTGTACGCCAGATTTCTCTGTCCCCAGCTTTCCTCTTGGCTTTGCCTAGGTTTCCAGATCTTATGATTTTACTGTTCTTTTCTTGGAAGGAAAACATCACTGTGGTGTACCAGGAAGTGATCCTATAGCTAGAACCTACTGTCCAGGAAATGCAGAATCCTCTCGCACTGAGGATGGGTCTCCAAGGGCTTGTGCCCAGGAGAGAAGAGCTAGGTCACCGTTATAGTTTGCAATTTGATTATTAGGAAGTAAACAGCTAGGTGGCTGACAGACATGAGGCTCACTTGGTAACTTGCCTGCCTGGTGCAAAGGTACACCATCTAGACAGGATTTTAGACAGTGCTGGGGAGGAGCCGGCTGTCGTGGTACATGTGGGCACCAAAGATACAGAAAGGTGTGGGAGGCTCTGGAAGCCAAATTTAGGCTTGTAGATAGAAAATTGAAATCCAGAACCTTCAGGGTAGCATTCTCTGAAAAGCTCCCTATTCCATGCACAGGATCCCAAAGGCAGGCAGAGCTTCGGAGTTTCAATGCACAGAAGAGACTATGGTGCAGGGAAGAGGGCTTTTGTTTAGTCTGGAACTGACCTACATTTTGGGGAAGAGGGAACCTATTCTGAAAGGATGGGCTCCACCTTAATTATGGTAGAACCAGACTGCTGCCACTAACCTTTAAAAAAGATCAAGCAGTTTTTAAACTAGAACAAGGCAGAAAGTTGACAGTCACTCAGTAGCACATGGTTTGGAGGGAGTTATCTTCAAAGGATATTAAAGAAACAGAGGAGTTAGAGCATCCTAATAGACAAGTACCAAAAAAAGCAGAAGTAGTTCATGCGGTTATAAGTAAAGAACAGATTGAGTTAAAAGATTCCAAAATATCCTGTTAACTGCTAAGAAAGTTGTATATACAAATAAAAATCCTACTTTGAAATGTCTATATGCTAATGCCAGAAGTCTAAAAAGTAAGACGAGAGTTAGAATTTATAGCATTGAATAAGACATAATTGGCATCTAAGAGACCTGGTGGAAGGAGGACAACCAATGGATCAGTGCTGTACCAGCGGAAGGTGCTTTATGTTAAGGATGGCATAGAGTTCAACAGGAGAAAAGATCCTGCAGGAGACTAAATGCACAGTACAATCTTTACAGGTGGAAATACCATGTCTGATGGGGGTATACTACCATCCACCTGGCCAAAATGATTAAGATGCTAACGTAAATTAGAGAAGCTAACAAATTTGGAAGCACGGTAATAGATTTCAATTACCTGAATATTTACTGGGTAAATATCACATCAGGACATGCTAGGGAGGTAAAATTTCTACATGAAATAAATGATTGATTCGGAAACCAAAGGGGTAGCCATTTTAGACATAATTCTTAGTGGAGCACAACATTCTAGAGAATAGCATGAGGAGCAGCCATTAACTATTGTTTGCAGTTTTCCCTTGAGGCTACAAGCTATCTGAAATTATTTGCTTATTTATATCTGGGCTAAGTATATTTCTTGTCTGATGTTTGTAATATTTTGTGCCTTTGGGGGGGGCGGGGGTTATTTTCATTTTGGCGTTAAAGTTCATTCCATAGACTTAACACTGTCCATAGACTAACACTTCTTGTAGCTCTTGGAGAACTATATTATCACTATATTGAATATTCGTCACCTTCAAGTCGTTGTTTATGCCTTCCTGTTTTTCCAGAGTTTCCGAGATTACAAATTCACTGTATAGATAGCATAAAAGTGATGAGTGGCTGCGTCCTTATCCTCCTGCTCTCTTTATTTCCATGTTCTCTGCATTTCCTGTTGCGATTCCGGGTCGGCCCCGGAATCGCCGCTTACCCCGTGGCCGCCCCGGTTCCGGGCCGCCTTCCCCGTGCCTCCTGAGACCGCTTCCGCCGCAGGCCCGACGCGTTCCCACCTCGCCCGGGCCTGCAGGCTCTTCTGCTGCCGCGTCCTCTCTTCGGCGGAGCAGCCGGCGTTCCTCCACGGTTGGCTCCGCCCCCTAGGCGCGCACGTGCGTCCCAGCTCCCGATTTAAAGGGGCCAGCGCGGGAAACGCTGATTCCTCCCCCGGCTGACGTCAGACGCTGCAGGGCTACTTAAGCCCTGCAGTTACTGGACTCATTGCCTTGCAACGAGGTTCCCAGGTGTACCTGTCTCCAGTTGCTGCGTTCCTGTGTCGTCTTGGTCTCCTCTTGGTTCCTGACTCTGGCCTGGCTTACGGTGATTCTCTGGCTTCTGACGTTGGACTGGCTTACGGTGATCCCTTGGCTCCTGACTCTGGACTGGCAAGCGACGATTCTCTGGCACACGACTCTGGACTGGCAAGCAGCGACCCTCTGGCACTCGACCTTGGACTCCGTCTGACTCGGCCCCCGCGGGCCCTCCTAAGTCCCAGCGGCCGGACTCCTACGAGCTCCTCTTGGGGGAGGATCGGCTTCCAGGGCGAAGATCTTCTCTCCACTGCGCCAGTTCCACCGTCCCCCTCCTCCTCGCCAAAGCCCTTGGTCGCATAGGGCTTCCTTGGTTCTTCCTCCGACCATCCACGAGTCCGTCCTTGCCGCCTCCCGGTCGGGACCACTGCTGCAATCTCTCTCGAGCGGTTCATCCTTTGGTTCCGACCGGCCCAAGGGTCCACGAATCTAACATTTCCTGCTGATGTTCTGACTGTAGCTGTTTGAGTCCACTATAAATTCATGCTTAACCTCATTCCATGTTTAAGTACACAAGCTCTACACATTATTTATACCAGTTTGCTATGATTTACTCTATTAAATACTTTGGCACTGCCAATAAAATTAAAAAAACAAAACAGAGCTTTCTTCTTCTGAATCATTCTCTCATCTGACATATGTAGTAAATAAATGCCATTTCTTATGACTAAATTCTGTGTCTTGTCTAGATGTTCTTCAACAATTGCTGTGATTGGGTTTTTGTTTTTTTTTATTACTTGCAAAAAGTATGTTAGACGTACTGTATGTGATATTAAATTTATTATCCTTCAATCTCTGCACTCGAGTGCTTTGCTGATTTTGGGAACTGGGATGAAGACACTGACAAGCAAGTCTTCTAGGAATTCTCCAGTGATGCATCTTGATTCATTTATTTATTTATTCTTGAATCTATAAAAAGCTTCTCTGGGGAAGCTCAAAGCAGTTCACAAGACAAATACAATCACAGTATGGTGTAAACAAACAAAATACAGATGAAAGTCAGGTTAATCAAGGTTGTCTGTAAAGAGCCAAGCTTTTCATTTGTTTTAAAAAACTGAAAAATCATCAATAGATGTAATAGTGAGAGGTAAGGAATTCCAGAGTGGCAGACCTACACTAAAAAGGCTCTCAGTTTTCTATTAACTTACAAGCAGGGGAGTATCAAATAAGTTCTGTTGTGACAAGCGTACAGGCCGTAATTCATCAAATTTATAAGAGATTTAACACTGTGCTTGCCTGCATTCTGCAGATATGTCAGCTTCAGGTGCTTTATTTTTCCACAAATTCTTTATCACTTTTTTTTTTTTTTTTACTTCCTTGTCTCTAATCTTAATTATACATTCTCTATTTGTACATATAGAGAGTTTTGTCTATCAAACATCATTGTGGAATTCTTTTCCAATATTCTCTTCTCATCTTTCATTAATTTCTTCCCCCGCCTGTAGTAAAGTAACTTCTCTAGCTTTAACTCTGCACTTCTTATGTTTCAGATTCTTTAGTTTTTGTTAACTTAAGTCCATAACTTAGTAAACACCATAAACTTGTAAATTTGTAAAATCTTTCTCCTTGTTAAATTCCTATTGATTTTCTCTGCTCCAAGTTGTGTATTTCCCTGTTATATTGTAACTGCAACGTTTTTCGTTCCGCACCTGTTAATGTTCTTATTGTATCTTCTTTTTACACCCCTTTTTAATTGTAAACCGGCATGATGTGATATTATCGCGAATGCCGGTATAGAAAAACACAAAATAAATAAATAAACAAACTTGGGTTTCTGATGGGAACGAAGGCTTCTGAGATCACTGTGTATATGTCTCTCTCTCAAACTGTGCATATGATGTTCTTATCCACATGAAATGTTCAGGCCATGTCCAAGGGGACCTGAGGATTCTGACAGGGGTGGGGAATTTTTTCAGATCCACCACCCAGACATGGCCATATGTACATCTCAGAAAACAGACTCCATTAGTTCTAGATGGTACTTGTTCTGAACAATGGTAAGTAAGATTATGGGGGGGGGGGGGGGGGTCATTTACTATGCCATGATATTTCACTGCAGCAACTGGAAAATACTGATGGCTGCAGAAAAAAAACACAGGATGAAGGGAGAGGGCATTCCTGCGGTATTTTTCCCCCACTACAGTAAAATACCATGGTGGCTTCCCTCATGGTATTTTTCCAAGGAAAATATTGTGGGACAAATATTGCAGGGAAAACATTGCACAATGGCAGTTCCCTTCACCCAGGGCCACTATCTTCTTAAAGAGCCACACAAACTTGGAATATCTGACCCCCAAAGATTTTAAGAGACCACTGCTACCTGTAGAGGAGGCCTAGCAGTAAAAAAAAAAAAAAGCAAAAAACCAGAAAATGAAAGTCGCATGGCGACACCCCCACCTTTGCCCAAACCCCTCCCCTTTCTACAATAGTCAGTCCCCCCATCCCAATTCCTCCTCACGTCAATACCAGCCATCCCCCTCCAATAATAGCTAGCCCAACCCCCTTAGTCATACTTGAAGGTCTATGGGGGTCCCTGGCAGTCTAGTGGGACCTGGAGTGCCCGCTAGGCCTGAGGCCATCAGCTGGTATTTTCCAAAATGGCACCACCAGCCTTTACCAAACACGTTATTTTAGGCAAGTTGCATTATTTTATTTGCATGAAATTACAGATGAATGAGCTTCTTTGCATACATTTGCAAAATTATGCATGCAAAGCAGCTCATTTAAATACTCAGTTTTTGAGGGAAAATATTGTCGTGATAAGCATTTTCACACATTAAATGCTTATTGCGGCTTAGTAAATATACTCCTATGTTTGTTCAGTTCTCTGAGGTCTTCACATTTTTGTTAAAAGTATCTTTTTCACTATTTTCTCTATTCACTATGGGGTAGATTTTCAGAGCCCTGCTCGCCTAAATCCGCCCAAAACCGGGCGGATTTAGGCGAGCAGGGCCCTGCGCGCCGGTAAGCCTATTTTACATAGGCCTACCGGCGCGCGCAGACCCCGGGACTCGCGTACGTCCCGGGGTTTTCGGAGGGGGGCGAGTCGGGGGCGTGTCGGGGGCGGGCCCGGTCGTCGCGGCGTTTCGGGGGCGTGTCGGCAGCGTTTTGGGGGCGGGTACGGGGCGTGGCTCCGGCCCGGGGGCGTGGCCGCGCCCTCCGTACCCGCCCCCAGGTCGCGGCCCGGCGCGCAGCAGGCCCGCTGGCGCGCGGGGATTTACGTCTCCCTCCGGGAGGCGTAAATCCCCCGACAAAGGTAAGGGGGGGGTGTAGACAGGGCCGGGTGGGTGGGTTAGGTAGGGGAAGGGAGGGTAAGGTGAGGGGAGGGCAAAGGAAAGTTCCCTCCGAGGCCGCTCCGATTTCGGAGCGGCCTTGGAGGGAACGGGGGGAGGCAGCGCGGCTCGGCGCGCGCAGGCTATACAAAATCGATAGCCTTGCGCGCGCCGATCCAGGATTTTAGTGGATACGCGCGGCTCCGCGCGTATCTACTAAATCCAGCGTACTTTTGCTTGAGTCTGATGCGCAAGCAAAAGTAGGCTGATCGCGCTTCTTTTAAAATCTACCCCTATATTTAGCTTTGTTGCGTGCACTCACTCAAGATTCTTCTGCACCAAAGGTTTATTTCAGTCATTATCTATGCTGGTTTCTCTTCCTGTCCATTTTTTGAACATTAGCATAGCCTAGTTCCAGAGAGGGAGAGCTTGAAATAATCTCCCTCAATTTAGCCTTCCTTTTTGTGTGAGGCATTTTAAAAAAGGAAATCTAAGAAAAAAGGTAATCCGACAGAGCATTCTGGCAGCATTCCTCACTTGGCGGCCATCTTGAAGTCCCTCCTGGAACTCTGTTTTTATGCTGATGTTCTTAAGACATCCCAGATTCCAGTTTATCCTAGCTTTCTTTTTCCCCCTTAGTTTATCTAATTTATTCAGTTCCAAAATATTTCAGCATTTCTGATAGTGTCAACTTTCATCACTTTCATTTTCTAGATCATACAAGTAAGTGTCAGACTTCTAACATGCCATGCTGCAATATAGAGTAGTAGTTGAATGATGATACTCGGCTATTACATTACACAACCATATGATAGCAATATGCAATGTTATAATCTGCAAAAAATAGAGTTGCTTACCTGTATCAGGTGTTCTCCTAGGACAGCAGTATGTTAGGCCTCATAAGTGAGTGACATCATTAGATAGAGCCCAGCACTAGCCATGTGTCCACGCGGGGTCCCTCTTCAGTCTCGTAATATAGAATTATAAAAAAATAAAACATAGGAGAAACCCAACTCCACAGGGAGGCGGGCAGGTTTCCTGAGGACAAACATCCTGCTGTCCTAGGAGAACACCTGATACAGGTAAACAACTCTGCTTTCTCCTAGGACAAGCAGGATGGTAGTCCTCACAAGTGGATGAATACCTAGCTACAGCCTGTTCCCAAACAAGGGGACCAACAGCGATCTAACCAGGTGCCAACAGGCACAACAACAGAGGTGCTGTTGGTAACACAGGGAATCAGCCTGAACCTGAACAATGGGCCTGATGCAGGAAGAGTTGGGTTTTACATCTGAAAGAAATTCGAGGACAGCCTGGCTGAAACTGCTATCTCGTCGACTGCAGAGAATGGGTAACTTATCGCAATGCCCTCTAATTAAGGCCGAGCGAGGAAAAAAGCGAACGAGAAAACTCAGATATGGCAGTTTTCCAAAGAAAAAAAAACAGCACGAGCTCCACATCCATGAGACGATAGCTCCGCGGAAAAGAAGAGGGGCTTCTACTCCACATATTTCCTCATTCCAAAGAGAACAGGGGGCCTTCATCCAATTCGGAACCTGAGGGCCTTGAACAAATTCCTCCAATAAGAAAAGTTCAGGATGGTCTCACTGGGTACCCTGATTCCTCTCCTACGGAGGGGAGACTGGCTTTGCTCCCTCAATTTAAGACACCAACACTCATATCGAAATTCGTGAAGAACTGTAGCTGGCCTCCGATCCACCATTGAGAATACGGGGCTGGCTTCGGCTCCCTCGCAAACAGTCAAAATCCCGTAGCAGGACTCTGCTGAGGTGTTGGCTGAGGTAAGTGGCTGTCTGGGGCGATAATTCTTCCTCAGGCGGTAGAAAGAGCATCTGGGCCCCTGACGCAAGGATCTCTTCCCTGTGGGTCTGAGGTAATGGCTGAAAGATGCTGGAGGGTTTTCATGGTGATCTTTCAGCTATGCCACCATCTCCTTAATTTTGTCTCCAAAAAGATTTTCTCCAGTACAGGGCAAGTCCAGGAGGCACTTAGCTAAGTCATTAGATGTACACTGATGCCCACTATGGCTACTCTTGCTGCCATCTCAAAGACATCATAAGCGAACCGAACCTTGTGCTTGTCACACTCGAAACTCTGCTGAACAACCTTCAGGAAGTCCTCCTCAGGGCATTTCCTCTCCGGGCGTTCAGGAGTGCTGAGGCATGAGTGCGGGACCTCTTTGCCTTTTTGAGGGCTGATTCCAACATCACAGATTGGTGTGGAAGCTGGTGCCACTCAAAACCCGTGGTTGGCTGCACCAGGTACACGGCATTGGTCTTACAATTGGCCTGCGGGACTGAGAAAAGGTGGTCCCAAAGCCAGACAAATAGTGCCTTAAATATCATGGACAGGAACTACAACCACTTCCTTCGGTGCATCCATGAATTGGAAGACCTCCAGTATCTTGTGCCTGGAATCCTCCTCAGTAAGGAGCTGAAAAGGAACAGATTCTGCCATGGCTTGGACAAAGCCTGCAAAGGTCAGATCCTCTGGAGGGGATAGACATCTCTTCTCTGGAGGAAAAGGCTCAGAGGGCAGGTCCTCAATCATCCGAGGAGGATACGGAAGCCTCACCTCCCCACATGTCATAAGGAGCATTGTCATCGCTCAGATTGCCCGGGGACACTGGTGGGGGAGCTCTAACAACGCTCTTGGAATGTGGCACTGGGAGAGCTAAGAGCTCAGAGGGCACCAAAGCACCGCAGGCATCGGTGTCATCAAGGGCATTGATGGACCAAGCGGCTCAGGCAACCCCAGCCGTGGGGTTGGCCTTGGACAAAGAACCACCAGCCCAGAAGGCCCTCCTCATCAGAGGAATCCCCGATGGGGATGGTCTCCAATCGAGGTCGCGTCGGTGACTTCTGTGTCAGCGAGAGCTCTCTGGACACCGGTACAGGCTGCGTTAGCAGCACAACGAGGAGCAAGTCCAACTGCTCTAGCATAGACGGTGCAGTCTGCAGCGGTAGGTGAAGGTCCCAAAGGGGCTGACGGCTTGAAACCTTGTAGGGCTCAGCCAACCGCACTCTGCACTCCAACTCCTCTTCAAATGCTGCCAATGACAGGATAGCCTGAAGAGGAGGCGGCATAACCTGGTCTCCCAGTCCAGAACTGCTCCAGAAAGATCTGGTTGGCTACCTCGAAGCTTGTCTTCATCTCTGGCTATAGCCATTTCCATCCAGCATCTTTTAGCTGATGAAAAAGACTGCATGGAGTTTCTCCAGGCTGTAGCGTACTCCTTTCTAATATAGTAGTTCTGACAGTGGAATAAGTGGTTCTCCCATTAGGATTAGCCATTTGAAAAGCAGCTTTGCTCTTGCTGGTAAGTATATTTGTTAGGTATGTAGTCCAGCTGGCTTTTGGCCAACCTGTCAGGCAAGCAGTTCTTTCAAAATTCTTTAAGACACCTGGGTCTTCCCCCATCTTCATTTTAAACATGACCGGAGGTGAAAGCCATGGCTGCATCATAGTGATTTGCATTGCTTGTGCTAACTGGTTTAGTATTCTCTGCTAGTGGCTCACCAATGCCAGCTGTTGGCCAAATTGTTCAGTCAGGATGTGCACGGCCCCCCAGGTTTTCTGCTGCCCTTTGGTGACAGCCTGTATGGCTTGCTCCAAGCTAGCCTACTTGCTCTGGTATCACAAAAGTTTCTCAAAGGGCTCTCCCCTGTTCCAGAGTATTCAAAACAACTTTTCTTCTCTTTGCAGAAAAATAAAATAAAACCTGCCTGCTCAGCTGACTCACTTCTGATGAAGCTATCCTTCTTAGCCTGTTGTAAAATTAAGCTTTTGGCTGCTGCAAGGCCCAACAAAAGAGAAAGTAATGAAATTTCTCTCTTTTTCTTTTTTTGGCATGGTTTCTCTGCATGTGCTAGGCTGAGCACAGACATCCTCAAATTCACACCATATGTGGCACAATGAGTGGTCTTGGGATAGCCAGAGAACAGACGCAGAGAACTTACATTTCAGCAGTATTCTCTCTCTTTAGGCTTCCTTCTCTCCCCTGGGCCTCCTATTCCCTCCTGGGCCCGGCTAGTTAATATCCCTTCCCAAAGACCTCCGCCCAGGACTCCCTGCTGTATTAGGTTTAAGACATACCGGGCCAGTTCTCTGAAACTGGAAACTGGTCTTTTAAGGTGTTTGGGGGGGGGGGGGGGGTTCTCCCGTATATCCCTTTATACTGGGTATGTTTATACAGTATAATGTAACCCTAAGGATCCAACTATAATTTATTTGTATCTTATCTGGAGTTTTAATTGCTGCCTCTGTATTTTCATTTTGAGAATTATTACCCAAAGCCAGTCTAAATTTGGGAGAAAACAGGATAGCACTATTTTTACACGAACCTTCACATAACAAAAATACATTTTTCTTATGAAGTTGAGTAGCAAAGGCAAAGCGATGAAAAACATGTATCCCAACATCTCTAAAAGTCAAAATCATATTTTCTGTGAGAACAATTGTAAGGAGATCCAAGAAGATGCTGACAGCAGCTGCCATCACCATGAACTCCAGAACCTACACATATTTTCTTGTGCTTTTTTCTCCTTATAATAGTGATGAGGAAGGGGAGAGTCAGAGGCTTTCCCAGACCCCATGAATCATTTCATTGCTTGGAGTCTTGGCAGTCTCCAGGTGCTTCCTTGTCAACTGTATTGGCAACATCTCAGGTGGAATCGGATAAGTCTTTGAGTTCCAGAGTTACAAACCCAGTAAAGTATCTACCTTCAGCAGTAGTACTCACAGCTTCAAGTAGGACAGCAATGTAAGTAGAAGCTGCCTTTTCCTCTACCCAGGCTGCTTCCCTCCAGCAGTCTACACACAGCTTTGGTTAGATCAATAATGAATAGGAGCTGCCTCCTCCTGGAGATGCAGGGCCTCCTGATTCCAGCAGGGCCTTGCCTCTTAACCTGCCTGTCAGGGCCCCACCCACAGACTCTTCCTGCCCAGCAGGATCTTTCCTACATAGCTCTCTCCCTCTGTAGGTATTTAAGGTAGACCATCCTGTACATGTTAAGGAGGGGTAGTAAGGCCACTCCTTCACAAGAGGAACAAGTTTATTTTTTATGACCCTCTGCAATTAAGATATTTTGTGAACAACAAGGCAAGAGTAGTGGTCCCTTCTGTCTCTTGAATTCCATTAGGGGTTCAGGTGTGAGACTAGAATCAGAATATTTATGTTTGGTTTAATGATAAAGAAGGTTAGGCTTGCTAAGGCTACTAAAGGAATTGAAACCGAATTTTCCTTAGTTAACTTTTTTGTAAAACTTTTATTGTGACTTGGATCCTTTCTAATTACGAAAGCCAAATGAAACTTTGTATACAATGATATTTTTCCTTTAGATTACGTTTATGCCTCTAGATAATGTGCATAAATACATATTTTACATAGTAACAAAGTATCCATCCAATCTGACCAGCAAAGTGTTTAAAGGTTGTAACTGTCACTCTGTGCAGGTTACTCTAAGGATAAGGTGGCCCTGTTCAAGCTATAAAAGGAGGTGATGGCCAGACCTATCTCTCCAGACTATTTTCTATGTAATTTTGTCCCATAAGTTATTTCTTTCACTGAAATATCACTTTACACATTTCTTTTTTTATGAGATTTCTCAACAAATCTTTATCTGATATCTCATTGAAAATCATCAAGTAAGTAGATCCAAATTTCCTTTTTTGTGGATGAAAGGGTTGAACCTGGTAGTTTCCTCCTACTTCTTTATATTACATTTCCAATCACAACTACCCACTATATTATGCCTCTGCTTTTAAATCTCTCTCTCCTCCATAGGCCAGCCATCTTGGCCATGTTCTTTGGCCAGGGGTCATGCAATCATGCTCTTTTCAGAATGTATGACTGTGGTCCCTGAGTCTGGCCATTAGGTGTCATTCTAGAGAGACAACACAACATTTCTAGCCCTAGATGGCCCAGAAACCAGACTCATGGCTTAGGAACTGAACCCAGATCATCTGCATGGCAGTCCATTATATAGCCACTGAGCCACCAAGCCGACCACGCTTTTCTTTATAGTGGTCTTGAAATAGAGTTAAATTAGATTTTGTTAAGAATCTTTTACATCTTATCTACTCTATGTAGCCTACTAAACTGTTGGTCCAAAATATAAGAAAAACCACTATGTAAACAAGCTTGAAGCAAGTAAAAAAAAATCCTCTCTAACTCCTTCCGGCAGACCGATCACATATACATTTTGTTTTACTTAAGTTTATTTCAAAGAACTTTGTTTTGTCTCTGAAAATTTTCTTTAATCAATGCTGAAGAAACCACCTTCACAGTTCCAGCCCGATTGGTTTCTTTAATAAAGTCTTGCTTTAAAGGTTCCACATTATTCATGACATTTTACAAAGAGTCTAAACCCTACCTAATGCTAAGAGAATTAACATAAGAAGAAAAAGCACTACAACCAGAGGGTAAGCAATACGCAATGACTTAATTAGATTTTAAGAAATTCGAGTAGTAGAGAGGCAGCTAATCAATTACAAATTGAATGCTAGTTTTCTCATTCAGAAGCAGACATTGATTTCACCTGGTTATGAATCATGTTTGTTGATTACTTTGGTCTTGTTTGCAGAGAAAAGGATCCAGTCAAACAAAAACACATGGCCTTATTGAATAAAGCTGGTTTCCATAAGCACAGATTGGGGAAAGTCCTTTCTGAATAAGGCCCATAGAGAGAGGCACGCATACAGCACCTTCCAAGTTATCCTGCATCATCAGGAGATTCTAAACAACCATGAACAAAGCATTTTATATTATGAATAGGGGCTATGTTTTGGTTTTTTACAGTGTTAAAATCTACCAACCTGCATGACAACTATATTGCTATTTTTAATTTAAAAGATTTAATATAACATTACATCTGTTACGGTTCACTTATTTCTTAAGAGCGACAATATAATTTTTAAAAAATGTGGCACTATCAGCACAGATTATTCTCATGGCTCTTAAATGTTACTTTTACCTCCATACTCTTTCCCTTTCTTCTCTCCTGAAGAATCATACTAAAAGAGAAGACATTTCCTATATCATTGAATAAATCTTCCTTTGTTCCTTCCAGAACCCAAACTATACCACCTTCATAATATGCCACAATTATGCAGTTACAAAAGAGCCAAGAACCTGCATTCACACTGTCTACTTTATATGGATCCTGTCAAGACATAAGGCCTCATTTTCTAAAGTATCACAGGCCTGTGATACTTTAGGTAATGAGGGGCGGGGGGCCAAAATGGGGGGCGGGCCTGCGCTAGCTGGCAGCGATCGCACCGCCGCGGTTTCACACCCAATAGCGCCACCATAGAAGGTGTAGCTATTGGGCGCGAAATAGGACACGAAAAGGCCCTTACCTTTTCGTCGTCCGCGGCGTCTTCGCGGAGTCGGCCCCGGTAACGCCCTGACTCCTCCTCTTCTGGGGCCAACTCCGTTCCCATCTTGGTATCGCATGCGATAAGGGACTTTTCGCGTGCGAAACGTCCCTTATCGCGTGCGATCCATCTGATAAATGACCCCCATAGTCAATGATAGCATTAATTCTAAAGTTGTTGGCCATTTGGGATTGGGGGTTTTTATAGTCTCTCTATCTTTACACTGTATTCGCACTACAGAGTAATTTAACAAAATAGTTTTTGATGGATTGAAACTGCTGCATCAAGTAATGTACAGTAGATAAGAGATTACAGATGCCTGTCACATACCCTGGCCAATCTTGAAATTTTAAATTACATCTATTCTTTTTTTTCTTAATGAGAAAAGAATTATAGTCATTCTATTAAAGAAATATGAAAAGCACTCTAAAGTTAAATAAGATCAAAATTCCAGCAACCATGATAAGACTACTGCACCCTAGAAAATGCCAGAATCTCTTCAATAGAGACAAAACTAATATACTAATATAAGTATTTATCCTTTTGTCACACCCTGTTTATTGTAAACCGGCATGATGCGACTCCCATCGCGAATGCCGGTATATAAGAAATGCAAATAAATAAATAAATAAATAATATACAAGACCTTGAACAGGGAGGTGTATATAAATATTTAGGTAAAAACAAAGACACAAAATCACTAAAGAAAAGAACAGCAAAGAGTACTACAGAAGACAAATTAATACTGAGAAATGTTAAAACAGCATAGAATAAAATATAATCCATTAATGAACTTGCAACCTCTGCACTTTCATAGAGCTTTGGAAACATAAGGGTGAATTTGCAAAACATTTACTTGTGTAAAATTAGTATATATGTACATAAGTAGCTTGTATTCATGTACATGCTATTTTAAAACCATCAGAAGTATATGAGTACTTTTGGCTTCACGTACACATGTGAAAAAAGGGTGTGGTTTAGGGACATTCTCTGATGGAGTGAAGACATAAGTGCATAAGTTGCTATTTTTCAAGAGACTTACACACATATATTTGTCAACTTATTCACAAAATTTTACACCTAATTATCTTGCGCAATTGATGTCAGCCTCATCTATTGTTTATTATTGGTTGGATGGGAGGTCTGGATAAAATGGGGAGTGGAATCAAAGTGAAGAAGTAGGAAGGTCTTGATAACCTGAAGGAGGACTGGATAACCAGTGGAGATTTCGGCATACTGGTGATTTCAATTATATGCACATATTTTCAAATATACTGACTTCTATGTATAAACAGGGTTTTAAGCAAAGTCAATTTTTTTCACATATACAATACACATGCATATGTTTTTATAATCAGTAGAAAAAGTATGTGCTTTCAATGCTAATGGCCGTAGCCACTCTTCATGAGCCATGGAACTAGGTACCTCTTCTAAGTACCTAATAAGTACAATCACCTAATTCCTAATTTTATGATGTTTCTTAGTTAACTGCCTTCTCCACCCCTGATTAAGCTTCCAAGTTTATCCTCCTTGTTGATTGTAACTTTGCTTCCTCTGTTATATGATTGTTATAGTTTTCCCCACTTTGGGCCGGATTTTAAAAGAGTAACGCGCATAAGTTATGCGCGTAACCCTCTTAAAAGGCCCCTACGCACGCCGAGCCTATTTTGCATAGGCTCGGCGGCGCACGCAAGCCCCGGGACGTGCGTAAGTCCCAGGGCGTTGCAAAGGGGGCGTGTCGTGTGGGCGGCGCGAATTTCGGGGCGGGAGGGGTGACGGGGGCGTGATGCCGGCCCGGGGGCGTGGTCGAGGACTCCGGACCAGCTTATGGACCTTATTGTCCCCCAAGGAATCCATAAGCTTCTCGAGGTCCTCACCAAAAAGGAGCCTACCTTTGAAAGGCAACGTGCCCAGCTGGGCGTTGGAGGACGGATCGGCCGACCAATTGCACAGTCAGAGGCGGAGTCTGGCGGAGACTGCCGAGGCCATCGCCTTACACTGAATGCAAATGAGGTCGTGGAGCACATCAGCCCCATAAGCGACTACGGTTTCGAGACGCTGTTCCGCTCTGCCGACAGCAGGTCCTGGTTGCAGAGTAACTGTTGAACCCACCTGAGACCTGCCCATAGCATGAGACTGCTGTAAAAAGTCGCACGAACCCCCAGCGCCAAGACATCAAAAATGCGCTTCATATGTGCCTCGAGCTTGCGGTCCTGGGTGTCTTTCAGGGCCATTGATCCCTCCACAGGGATGGTGGTATGTTTGGTGACCGCAGAGACGGAAGAATCCATGGAGGGAATTTTTAAAATTTCCAAACACTCCTCCGGGAGGGGGTAGAGCTTATCCATGGCCCGCGCCACCCGGAAGCCCGCTTCGGGAGCCTCCCATTCCCGCAGGAGCAACAGCTTGTGCATGGGATGAAAAGGGAAGGGGGTAGCCGGAGCCCTGAGTCCCGCCAGGACCAGGTCCATATCTTTAGGAAAAGAGGCTGTAAGGGTGTCCGCGGGGGGCCCCTCCAACCCCAATTCCTGGAGGACAAAAGGGATGAGGGGTTCCAGCTTCTCCCTGCGGAACATCCGTAGGACCCTGGGGTTGTCTCCCTCCAGGGAAGGAAGGGTACCTGCTGCATCAAGGGAGGCGTCAGGATCTGGGAGTACCGGGTCCACCGGGAGGGTACCCCTGGGACCACCCGCATCTGTATAGGCCCCTGGGGCTCCGCAGCCGGGCCAACACAACGGCGCGGAGCGGGGAAGTTTTTGCGGGGGGGGGGGGCAAGAAGGGGGACCTTCCTCCTCCTCCTCCTGCTGGCTAAATAGGATTTATGCAGGAGGACGACAAATTCCGTTGAAAAACGGGCCCTAGATTTCCCGGGTGGGGGAGGGGGGCGAGGAGGGGTCAGGGAATTCATCCTCGGGGCCCGCGGGGCTCAAATCGGGGGGAGACTGAGAAAAAAAAAAATCGGCTCCCCAGCCCCAGGCAGCTCCGAAAAAACTGAGCCGCTGAAAACTCGGCCTGGCCATACTGTGGGGACTCGATCCCCGGACTAAATTTGCCTGCCCTGCCGAGGAGGGACCTTCCCCACCCGGCAGGCAAGCAGAACAGAGGCCCTCGCGTGAAAATCGCGACGAGGGCTGACCACAGGAGAGGCAGGCAGCCTGCCTCAGCATAAAGAGAGCTGCTCTGAAGAAAAAAACGGCAGAAAAAAAAGTTTGATTGGCAGCTTGCAGGCCCGGAGTGAAGCAGGGGGGAATCCTGCTGACTCCTGCCTTTCTGGCTGCCGGTTGAAGCCCTCTGAAGACCAAAATGAAAAACAAAATGGGTCTACTGCTGTAAGGTAAGTTAAAAAGCACTTTGAATACTTTTAACTGTGTTTTTTTTAATATATATACAGACTGAGCACAGCAGTGGGGAACTAAGCCCCTTCAGCAGCCAGAGGAGGGGGAGGAGACCTGGACCACCAGACTCTGTCCCCACACCTGGAAGCGGCTACGGACTCAGGCTATGCAGTGCACAAGGGGCAAAGCCCTCCTGAGTCCGAAAAACTACAACTCCCTGTCAGAGGTTTTTTTTTTTGTTTTGTTTTGTTTTTTTACAGGAAGAAGATCACACTAGATCCCTAAGGAATAAGTACTTGCTTGATCCATGAAGAAAAGAAAAGGCTGACTAGCCTAGAGCAGGAGACCGAAGGGTGAGCTGTTACACCTGCTGGAGACAGACGAATACTGAAGGGTTACAGGATAGGCTCTGTCCTCATATACTTTCAGTTTTAGTCTGTCTCCACCTGCTGGAAAGGAGGCTCAACCCACAGTCTGGACTGATCCGGGTACGTACTGGGAACAGCCTTTTAACTTCACTTCACAAATTCCCCACACTTTAATGAGAGTTTGCTCATTCCCCTGTAGGCCACTATCAGACATAGTGAATTCACTAATACATTTAAAGGACGCTAATTAGACACATTCCTAATCCCATAGCAACCTAAAACTTAACTAGGAACTGAACAAATTTGAGATGAAGGCAGTAGTCCAGCAGCAAAAGGGGTGATTCCCAGTCTTTTGGATCGAGTGTCACATGTATGATTTTTTTTCCCACCAATGAGAAATTGAACATGTGCATGCAATGCAAACAGCTCCTTTCTCTCAGAGAACAAGTTGATCTCTGGAGGCTAGAGTGGCAGACCTGGAGGAACTGAGGCAGACAGAGAGGTATACAGATGAGATCTTTAGGGACATAGGAGCCAAGTCCCAATGTCAGACTGGCAGCCCTGGTGCTGTCTTGGAGGAAGGTGGTCTCATGATCAGAGAGCATCAACCTGGTGCAGCAGGAAAGGATCTTGTATCAAGGACCTGCTTTCCAGGTGGTGCATTGTCCTTTTGCACCAAGGATGTGTCTCCAAGGGCTACTGCCCAGGAGGGAAGGGTTAGGTCGGCCGTCATAGTTGGTGATTCGATTATTAGGAATGTAGATAGCTGGGTGGCTGGTGGGCGTGAGGATCGCCTGGTAACATTCCTACCTGGTGTGAAGGTGGCGGACCTCATGCATCACCTAGATAGGATTTTAGACAGTGCTGGGGAGGAGCCGGTTGTCATGGTACCTGTGTGCACCAGCGACATAGGAAAATGTGGGAGGGAGGTTCTGGAAGCCAAATTTAAGCTCAGAGGTAGAAAGCTTAAATCCAGAACCTCCAGGGTAGCATTCTCTGAAATGCTCCCTGTAACACGGGCAGGTCCCCAGAGGCAGGCAGAGCTCCAGAGTCTCAATGTGTGGATGAGACGATGGTGCAAGGAAGAGGGATTCACTTTTGTAAGGAACTGGGAAACCTTTTGGGGAAGGGGGGAGTCTCTTCCGAAGAGATGGGCTCCACCTTAACCAGGGTGGAACCAAACTGCTGGCGCTAACCTTTAAAAAGGAGATAGAGCAGCTTTTAAACTAGAACAAAGGGGAAAGCAATGCATGGTTCAGAGGGAGGTATCTTCAAAGGATACCAATGACGCATTAGAATTAGGGCATCCCAACAGTGAGGTTCCAATAATAAGAAAAGTAGTCCAAGTGCCTGTAACTAAAAACTCACCTGAGCTAAAAAATTCTAACTTTTCTCTATCAATTAAAAAGCAGAATGAAAATACAAACAAAAACACACTTTGAAATGTTTGTATGCTAATGCCAGAAGTCTAAGAAGTAAGATGGGAGAATTAGAATGTATAGCAGTGAATGATGACAGACTTAATTGGCATCTCAGAGACATGGTGGAAAGAGGATAACCAATGGGACAGTGCTATACCGTGGTACAAATTATATCGCAATGACAGAAAGGAGCATCCAGGAAGTGGTGTGGCGCTTTATGGCGGGATGGCATTGAGTCCAACAGGATAAACATCCTACATGAGATTAAATGCACAATCAAATCTTTATGGGTAGAAATCCCTTGTGTGTTGGGGAAGAGTGTAGTGATAAGAGTATACTACTGTCCACCTGGCCAAGATGGTGAAATGGACAGTGAAATGCTAAGAGAAATTAAGGAAGCTAACCAAATTGGTAGTGCAGTAATAATGGGAGATTTCAATTACCCCAGTATTGATTGGGTAAATGTATCATCGGGATATGCTAGAGAGATTATTCCTGGATGGAATAAATGACAATTTTATGGAACAATTGGTTCAGGAACCGATGAGAAAGGAAGCAATTTTCTATCTAATTCTCAGTGGAGCACAGGATTTGGTGTGAGAGGTAACTGGCAATAGTGATCATAATATGATCAAATTTGAATTAATGACTGGAAGGGGGACAGTAAGCAAATCCATGGCTCTCGTGCTAAACTTTCAAAAGGGAAACTTTGATAAAATGAGAAAAATAGTTAGAAAAAAAAATGAAAGGAGCAGCTACAAAGGTAAAGTGTGCAAGAGGCCTGGTCATTTTTAAAAAATATCATCCTAGAAGCACAGTCAAGATGTATTCCACACATTAAAGGTGGAAGAAAGACAAAACGATTACCAGCATGGTTAAAAGGTGAGGTGAAAGAGGCTATTTTAGCCAAAAGATCTTCAATCAAAAATGGGAAGAAGGATCCAACAGAAGAAAATAGGATAAAGCATAAGCGTTGGCAAGTTAAATGTAAGAAATTGATAAGACAGGCTAAGAAAGAATTTGAAAAGAAGTTGGCTGAAGAGGCAAAAACTCACAGTAAAAACTTTTTAAAATATATCCGAAGCAGAAAGCCTGTGAGTGAGTCAGTTGGACTGTTAGATGATCAAGGGGTTAAAGGGGCACTTAGAGAAGATAAGGCCATCGTGGAAAGTCTGAACGATTTCTTTGCTTCAGTGTTTACTGAAGAGGATGTTGGGGAGATACCCGTTCTGGAGAAGGTTTTCATGAGTAATGACTCAGATGGACTGAACCAAATCACAGTGAACCTAGAAGATGTGGTAGGCCTGACTGACAAACTGAAGAGTAGTAAATCACCTGGACCGGATGGAATATACCCCAGGGTTCTGAAGGAACTCAAAAATGAAATTTCAGATCTATTAGTAAAAATTTGTAACCTATCATTAAAATCATCAATTGTACCTGAAGACTGGAGGGTGGATAAATTAACCCCAATATTTAAAAATGGCTCCAGGGGAAACTACAGACCAGTTAGCCTGACATCAGTGCCAGGAAAAATAGTGGAAAGTGTTCTAAATTTCAAAATCACAGAACATATAGAAAGACATGGTTGAATGGAACAAAGTCTGCATGGCTTTACCCAAGGCAAATCTTGCCTCACAAATCTTCATTTTTTTGAAAGGATTAATAAACATGTGGATAAAGGTGAACCGATAGATGTAGTGTATTTGGATTTTCAGAAGGCATTTGACAAAGTCCCTCATGAGATGCTTCTAGGAAAAGTAAAAAATCATAGACTTAGTTTTTGGGTACTTGCCAGGTTCTTATGGCCTGGATTGGCCACTGTTGGAGACAGGATGCTGGGCTTGATGGACCCTTGGTCTGACCCAGTATGGCATGTTCTTAAGCTCTTATGGGCTGGCGACAAGGTTACCTTTTCTGATGAATCTTGGGAAGATCTCCTGATGTCTTTAAAACTAGTCTCTATAAATACTAATTTGAGACATATTCACTTTAACTTCAGTTATATAATTTACTATACCCCAGAAAGGCTTTTCAAATTTAGTTGGAAGGAGTTTTTGAATTGTACTAGGTGTGGAGCTACAGTAGCTTCTTTCCTCCATATGGTGTGGCAGTGTGGGGCTATGTATGGATATTAGAGTGATATTGCAATATAATAATTCCTGTTAGCCCATTAACTCTTCTTCTGGAGGAAGCTGAAGAAGGTATAGAGTATTTCTCGTACTAGTTTGGTTATTCTGGCTTTAGTGTGAAGAAATGTCAGCACTGCACAGGAAAGATTAATGGGCACTGATTAAGGAAGATTGTAAAGCAGACCTTTTCCTCATGACCCGAAAGCAAAAGCAGTTTATCTGCATAAGGGTTGCGTATATACATTTAAGAAAAATGTATATTTTTCATCTGAATGTATATACATTCAGATGAAAAAATGTGAGTTCTATGGGGCAACTGAGAATTGTCAGTGTTTGAAACTATATACTATACAAAAATGGAGACTCATTTTGTTTTGTCTTATTTCTTTAAAAAATAAAAAATCACAAAAAAAATACCACATTTGAAGTTTCTATAAGGCCATATTTCAAAGTATGCTTACCAAAAATCTAAGCACCACAGTGCAAAAACAAATATTCAAGAAACAAAACCAATTTAGAGAAAGGCTATCAAATTCTAGGAACGAGTTACTTCACAAAAAAAGCCTTTCCATGGGATCTCTATCGTCTAGGAAAATGCATCTTACGGGAGATTTCGTCACCGTCAGCAAATCTGGCCAGTTCAGGACTTCCAGTTATGCAGCCGGTAATGGGCTTCAGTTTCAAAGCCATTTACACCCATAAAACACAGTTTTATGCACATAAATGGCTGTTAGAAAATAAGCCAGGGGTCAGTATGCATAAAATTACGCACATAGCCCAGTGCCACATGTATTTTTATGCACAGTGAGGAGTGGCGCTCCGTGGGGCGGAGTTCAGGCTTATGTGCATACATTTTAAAATGTACGTAAATTAGCCCACATAATTTAAGCCCTGCAAAAAGCAGGGGTAATGTTTCACGAGTTAATCTGCATGTATCGGGTCGATTACCAGCGCATAAGTTTGCTTTGAAAACATCAGATAAAGACTGTGTATAAAAGGTCCCTGCAGATTTTAGCCCTACCCATACAGTTATAAAATTACCTCCCTACATCCAAATCAAAAGTTAGAAAGACTGAGAATGTACAAGGAACCTTACTAAATGGATCATCTCTTAAGCGCGGCTGCAGTTATCCTGTTTCTAACCTGCTTTGGACGCTATTCCCTCCGATACAGTAACGTGCGCCCAGATTATCGCCTTTTTAACCAGCTTATTTGCCGCATCTTTAACCTGCATATTTACCGCCTACCCTGACCCTGGTGTTAGTGTGGTGTTCAGTCAGCTTCCCGCTGCCTTGAGCGCCCGGGTGTACGTCCAAGCTGCGACCTCGGACATCCGGCAACCCCTGCGTGCTGAGCCCGATCTCCAGCATCTACAGCCACAGCTCCCGCAGCTCCAGGGGCTCCCTGAGCACTTACCCGGAGCCGCCGCTGTCCTCACCCTGCGCCTCCCTGCTGGGCTCCGAGTTGCCGGAGGAGCCCGTCCCGCCCGACTTCAGGGACGCGTGCCGGCACAAGTCGCCGCCCCCCATCCCAACCGAGGATCGGCCACGCTGCACGAGTTCCAGCTCCCCTACCAGGTGACTCCGTGCAGGGAGAACAGACCCATCCAGACGTTCATGGACCTTCCTGCTGCCTTGAGCACCCGGCTGGTCATCCAAAGCCGCGACCTCGGATGTCCAGCTTGGACATTACAGCTGGGCGCTCAAGGCAGCGGGAAGGTCCATGAACGGACGCCGCGACCTGAGTGCCCGTCTGGACGTCCGAGGGTCGCGGCGTCCGTTCATGGACCTTCCCACTGCCTTGAGGACGTGGCTTGGAATGTCCAGCCGGGCGCTCAAGGCAACGGGGGTCTGTAGGAAAGAACCATCCACTTACCTGGTGGAATGACATTTCAAATGACATTTGAAATGACAGGTACCAGCGCACCCTGGATACTGTTTAGGATTTGCGTCTAATTTGAATACTGAATCGAGCGGTATGTGAACCAAAATATGCACGCGGCAAACGAGGGTGCGCCCGGCACTGATGCACTCTTTCTTACGCATCCTTACTATCAGGCCGATACAGTACAGTGCGCTCCGACGCAGCGCACTGTTAGCCTGCTCTTGGACGCGCGTTTTTCCCTTACCCCTTATTCAGTAAGGGGAGGAAAACGCACGTCCAACCCGCGGCACCTAATAGCGCCCTCAACATGCAAATGCATGTTGATAGCCCTATTAGGTATGCGCGCGCGATTCAGAAAGCAAAATGTGCAGCCAAGCCGCACATTTTACTTTCATTAATTAGCGCCAACCCAAAGGTCGGCGCTAATTTCTTCCGGCACCGGGAAAGTGCACAGAAAAGCAGTAAAAACCCTCCGACTTAATATCATTGCGATATTAAGTCGGAGGGTGCACAGAAAAGCAGTTTTTACTGCTTTTCTGTGCACTTTCCCGGTAAAATTGAGCATCCGGTTTTCGGCCCGACAGTCGCGGGCCAAATTCATTGCGATATTAAGTCGGAGGTCCCGAAGAGTAAAAAAAAGTTTAAAAAAAAAATTTGAATTTGGCCCACGACTGTCGGGCCGAAAACCAGACGCTCAATTTTGCCGGCGTCCAGTTTCCAAGCCCATGGCTGTCAGCGGACTCGAGAACCGACGCCGGCAAAATTGAGCGTCGGCTGTCAAACCTGCTGACAGCCGCCGCTCCTGTCCAAAAAGAGGCGCTAGGGACGTGCTAGCGTCCCTAGCGCCTCTTTTTACCGCTGGGCCTAATTTAAATAAATTAACTTACTGTATCGTACGCACAGGAGAGTGTCCTGTGCGCGTGCCGGGAGAGCGGGCGCTCGCCCACTCTCCCGCGTTTTTTACTGTATCGGCCTGTATATCGGTCCGAAACTTTGTTAAAGCCTGGTTTAATTGCCTGCTATGGAAAGGATTTCCTTATTATAAACCAGATTATTATGAATTTACTGCAAACCGTCCTTGCCACATTTTTTAACCTCTTCAGCCCATGCTACATTACTTTTGGGAAATATGAAAATGAAACACGGGGATAGAAATTATTAAATTTCACAATATGCCATAAAATAATTATCCAAGGCAGAACATTCCAGTTTATACCATGACACACACTAGTGGTGACTATTTCACAATCTCAAGCTGGTTGAACCAGAAGGATGAAGGGTTTCTTTTAACCAAAAAGCAACATATTATTTTTAAAACACGATAATATATGTGTTACTTACTAAAGGAGGGCCGCCCAAGAAAATTGTTCCCTGATTCTTGACTATAATACTTTCATCAGCCATTGCTGGTACATATGCTCCTCCCGCTGTGCAGGACCCCATTACTATTGCTATCTGTATGAAAAGAAATAAACAAATCAAGGACATGCACTCACACATCATATCAACTGAACTTATAGACATGAAATTCACAAATTAACATCATCTGCTGCTCTGAATCAATGTAAACGAAGAAGCAATTGAAACTTTGGTTGTAACGTAAAACGTGTGAATATCCAGAAGTATTAAATCAAAACAGACTCCAGAAGGCCATCCCTTGTCCCTCCCTTCTACTGAGGCTATGGTCAGGGCACCCCCTGCTGTTCTGGGGAGGCCCCAAAGAAACTGTGATGGAGAGAGAGAAGGAGGAAAAGCCAAGAGGGATGAGAGCCAGAAGGGACAAGATGGCAGGAAAGGAGGGAAGACACTGGATGGATGAAACAGGAGGGGAGGGAGGAGAAACTATAGACAGGAGATAGCTGAGAGTAGAGGAAGTGGGAAAAAAGAGAAGAGGTGGAAAGACAGGCTATAGTGAAAGTGCAAGATAAAATGAGAAAAAGAAGGAAAAATGAAAATAAAAGTTTACAGAACTGAAATGGAGAAAAAAACAGAAAAAAGAAAAACAATCCAGAGGGCTGCACAAAAGTTAGAAACATCTTTTCATTTGTTTTTTTGTTGTTGTTTTTTTTAACTTGAAAGATTTTCAGAAAAAATTGGTTTTGTAAATAGATTTTAAGAAAGTGTTTTATATGCAAATATATTATAGAACCACATGGGGCCTTAAGTATGTTTGGGGTCCTTTGTTTTCAGCTTTTATCTTATTTTCCATGGAAATTTATCGGGGTTTATTACAACAAAAACAAGAGAAATCAGTGGGAAAAAAAATGACTCGCCATTTTTCCAGGTAAATATAAATTTTGGCTCTTGCTGTAATAAGCAATAATAAATTCCCAAGAAAAATAAAATCTGAAAAATGAAGGTCCCCAAGTAAATCACCGATGAAATTTACAAATTCAACTCAATGCAAAACTTTTTTCTCCATTATCAGTGCATATTGTACAATAATAATGATAAAAATAATTTAGCAATAAATTCACTGTATCATAGCACATGTGAGCTGTACTCCTAAGCCTCTCATTGTCATTGGATTTAGAAAAGTTAAGCAATATTCGTCTCACACTCATTCATCCAGTCTCTCTCAACCATACATAACCCCAGCCAACTCATCCCCTATCCACCTGGCTTCTGTTCCAAACAGCTCCCTGCTCTACACAACCTATCACCCCTTTCACCTTCTGTAACTGGTTTTGTTTGTGGGGGAGGAATGGTATGCGAGCACGGCACTCTGTGGGAGGGACCCGAAAATCTAGATGCCGCTACCTAGATAAGTACAATATGACAGCAGATGAGAACCGAAAAGCCCATCTAGTCTGCCCTAATTTCTTTCTATCGCAGTATGATAGACATCACTTAATCTCCAGTTTTCTCTTCACAACTAAGAATCCTCTGCGCTTAACCCAGGTTTTCTTGAATTTTGTTACTGTTCTTGCCTCTGTCATCACTACTGGGAGTCTGTTCCATTCATCCATCACCCTTTCTGTACTCCTGAGCATAAGCACAAGGAAGAGCTGCGGAATACCAAACCAGCAAGAAACATAAGATAATAAAGGAATGGTAAACAATCAAAATGTCAAAAAGATTCAACAAATTAAAGCTTCAATTTTATTTCATCTCAAAAATTCTATCCAATCACAGTGTTTAAAAATCCAATGAACGGTCCCCTGACAAAGGCCATGTTTTGGAACAAATGATTTGGAAGGGACCTCAGAACAACGCTTAAGGCTAGATTTTAAAAGCTGTGCACGCGTAAATTTTGGGGGTAATGCGCGTGGCTGGGCCTTGTGCGGCGTGCATTTTACAATGGGCTCAGCCACGCGCATAACCTCCGATACACGCACAAGTGCCAGACCTGCTGCAAAGGGTGGCCCGGGACAGTGCCATTAGCCGCTGTCCCGGGGAAGCGCGGGCCGCACGCCAGCCAGCTGCCGGAGTCTACTGCTGTTCCAAAGGAGCAGCAAGGTAAAAAACAAAAAAATTATTATAGCTAGGAAAGGGTTAGGGAGAGGAAGAGGTAGGAAAGTTAGATAGGAGTATAGGGAAGTTCCCTCCCAGTCCACTCCGTAATTGGAGCGGACAGAGGGAACTGGGGAAGCCCTATTTGAGTCGCCATGTGTATTTTTCTAAACACCCCCCCCTCCCCGCGCAGAGCTGGCCACCTGCCGGCACATGCGCGCACGGACATGAAAATCCAGCATGCATGTGCGCGTGGGACCCATGTTTTATAACATGCGCATGCCGACGCACGCATGTTATAAAATAACCGCGTCCACGTGCGCGTGTCAGGAACCGTGTGCATCTGGACGCACGTGCGCTCCTTTTAAAAATCTACCTTTTAGTGCACTAGCTGCAAAAAGACAAACCCTTCCTACTAACCCCTCAGCAATATCACTTAAAAAAAAAATTGAGCAGAACCGACCCCAGCACAGATAACCGAGGCACTCAACTGATAACCCTTCTTTCCTTGGAATGAACTTCATTTATCACTACCCTCTTTTGTCTATCACTCAAATCACTTTCTTTTACATGTGTCTTTATTGTGTGGTTTACAGCATATACATCAAATAATCGAAACCTACTCTGCTAACAGTGCTCATAGCCAGGCTATGTTATGACTGCCCAATTTTCCCTTAAAATCTTTGTGTTCTACCACATACTGCTGTATTATGGATTTTCAAAGTTTTTCTGCATCTTTAAGTGATCAAGAAAAAGCATTTGTACAGTTGAACAGATCTACAGTAGGGGTATGCAACGGTATTTTGGGGGTTTTTTTTATTCGCTCACGGGGATGGTTTCATTTGCTTTTTAGTTCATGCTATCTTACAATAAAACCAAACCCCAGCCCCCATTTTAAATAGCTCTCCTCCTCATGGACTCTCCCACACCCCATGGATTCCCTTTTAATATTCCTTAAAGCCATGTACCTCCACACCCCCAGGGGCAGGACTGATCCCCAGTCACTTCCACCCCACTGGTGCCATTTCTCATAATGGAACCAGCCTTTTGAAATCTCTCTCTACAATAAGATGGCACCAGTGCCATGTTGTTGTGTGGCAAATTTTTAAAAAGTCAGGAGGGGAGGGGACTGACTTTAAGGTATGTTAAGGGAGCATCCAGGGATGGGGCACCTGCTAGCCACATTTATTTTTATTTTTTTTATTGGTGACAGCATGGCACCAAATAAAAAAAAAACAAAAAACAAAAAAAAAAAAAAACAATGACATTTAATTCATTATTCTTTCTTTTTTGTTTTTAGAACAGAAGAGGAAATGTGTTAACATTTCCTATTTCATTTCAAAGGACAACTCATTCCTAAACCCACAGGAAGGCAAAAGTAATTTGCCTATGGTCGAGCAGAGGATCAATAGCAGAGCCAGCACCTAAACCTCACGGTGCCCAAGCTGCAACCCATTAAAGCCAAACTTCCCCCATGCAACAGTGCCCTACCACCAAATCAAAAAGGATACCAGCGGGGAAATTACCTGAGAAATTTCTTGCGAGGACATCTGAGCCTGATTGTAGAAAATACGGCCAAAGTGATCGCGATCTGGAAACACATCTGCTTGCCTAGGTAAGTTTGCTCCTCCGGAATCCACTGCACAAAACATTCAATGAACAGGCACTGGGAATTCCAATATCTGCACCTACCACTTGAAATGCACACAAATCTGACTTTATATTTTACCCATTTTTTAAATTATCACACTAGTCTTGCCCAAATTATCAGTCATGAAACCAGAGATCAATAGAGCCAACGTAACTGGGAATAGTTTGTATACAGTATAGGAAAATTGGTTCTTACCTGTTAATTTTTGATCCTGAAGTACCCCAGATCAGTCCAAACAAGTGGGTTTTGCATCCCTACCAGCAGATGGAGACAGAGAACAAAAACTTTGAGGCACTGCTACATAACTGAGAGTGCCACCTGCAATCCCTCAGTATTGTCCTCAGCTCCAACCTTCCACCTGTGACTGAAGAACCTTGCCACTTTGGCCATCAGATTCAGACTTGGACTGCCCCATAGGATTGGATAAGATCGAAGGCTTCTACTAACAGCTCTCATTCTCCCGGGTCCAACTGTTGCCAGCTGAGATAGTCCGCCTGCACATTGTCCACTCCCGACACATGAGAAGCAGCTATCCCCTTTAAATGTAGCTCCGCTCAGACAAAAAGTTCCTGAGCTTCCTCAGCCACTGCGCAACTCTTCGTTCCCCTCCCCCGCTGATTGATATATACCACTGTTGTGCATTGTCTGAAAACACTCTGACCATGGATCAGCAGAAGGAACTCCATCAACGCTCTGAGCACCACTCTAGTCTCCAACCGGTTTATCAACCATGCCGTTTCCGCTAGTAATCCCAGACCTTGTGCTGACCATCCGTGGCAGATCGCTCCCCAACCCTTGCGGCTGACATCCATGGTCACCACCACCCAGGTTGGGATCTCCAGATCCATCCCCTTTTCCAAATTTGGCTGAAACAGCCGCCATGAGAGACTGGACGTGGAGGCCCCCAGTAGCGGCAACAGTCGATGAAACTGCTCTAAAAACAGATTCCACCATGAGAACAGCACCTCCTGCAGAGGATGCATGTGAGTAAATGCCCAAGGCACCAAATCCAAGGTACACGCCATTGACTCCAGCATCTAAAGATAATCCCAAATCCTGTGGACTGGCATCCTCAGTAACCATCCCACCTGAGCTTGCAACTTCTGAATCCTCTCAGAGGTGAGAAAACTTTGCCGACACGGGTAGCGAATGTCACTCCCAGGTACTCCAGCATTTGGATAGGGCACAGGTGACTGCCCAATTGACCACCCAGCCTAAGGATTGTAACAGATCCAGCAACCTCATAACCGACTGCGACATTCTTCTTCTGATTTCCTCGAATCAACCAGTCATCCAGGTAAGGATGAACCAAAATCCTCTCCCTGCAGAGAGCAACCACAACTGCCATCACCTTCGTGAATGTGGGCAGCGCCTGTGCTGGACCGAACAGGAGGACCCAAAACTGAAAGTGCTGCCCCAGGACCACAAAATGCAGGAATCTTTGATGCTCCGCCCTGATGAGAATGTGGAGATAGGCTTCCGTCAAATCTAGAGACACCAGAAATTCTCTTTGACGAACCATCACTATAACCATCTGCAACGTTTCCATAAGAACCGGGGAACTTACAGCAATACATTCCTTCTGCAGATAGAGAAGGGATGAAAGGACCCCCTCCGTCTTTGGGACGACAAAATTGAGTACCGTCCGCGGCCTTGTTCCAATGTCGGAACCATCACACCCAGCCCCCTGAAGGCATCTCAATGTAGCTCGAATTGTTTGCTGACTTCCTCTCGCCCCACAGCGAGATATCACAAAAGCATCCTTGATGGGCAAAGAAAATTCTAATGTGTAGCCTTCTCTTATTACCTCTAGGACCCATTGATCAGAGAATTCTGGTCCACTTCTTGTAAAATAGCGATAGATGGCCCCCAACCGCCACATCGAGAGAGTGGACCCCGTTGGCCTCATTGAGAGGTCTTACCGGCCCCATACCCAGCTCTCTCTGGGATTTCTATGGGCCCCTTGAAAGGACTGCTGCCATCCAGACCCCATTCTTCTGCCCCACCACCAGCACAGAACCCTTCAGGGAACGAAAACCTTATCCTTCCCAAAAAAAGAAACTAGGCGGAAAAGTCTTCCAAGCATCTTCCTGTCCTCTGGCTTATGACCCTTTGACTCGCCTAGCACCTTGATCAATTGCTTCAGGTACTCTCCAAAATACAATTTTCCCTTGAAGGGAAAATTACAGAGTTAAGACTTGTACCACATATCAGCTGACTAAATTTGCAACCACAACAAACGGTGTGCCGAGACCACTGCAACCATACTACTGGCCGAAGTTTAGATCATTTCATAAAGAGCATCCCCCACATAAGCAATCCTAGCTTCCACCTGGGCTGCCTGACTCTCAGCCCCATCCACAGCTGAGGACTTCTCCTGAGCCTTCTGGACCCAGCGCAAACATGCCCTCTGGATGAGGCTACTATAGATCGCAGCTTGTACACTCAAAGCAGAGACCTCAAACATTCACTTCAGGTGAATTTCTAGCTTATTGTCCTGCGCGTCCTTAAAGGCCGCCAACCCCGCCACTGGGATAGTCGTCATCTTGGTGACTGCCGAAACCAAAGCATCCACAGCAGCTGAAGAACTTCCTCAGTTAAAGGACACAACTTCGCCATAGCCCTGACCACTTTCAGGCGACCCCATTCCTGGATTACCAGCTTCTTGACCTTCAGGAGCGGAAAAGCTGTAGGAGGACCCGAACACCATCCAAGACCAGGTCCACCCCTTCATTGTCAGACACCTTCTGGCCCTGATTAATACTCAGCTCCTTCAGGACATGAGGAATAAGCAGCTTCAGTTCCTCCTTACAGAACAGCCGAACCACATGGGGATCATCCCCTTCAGCTACTGGAACCTCCTCTGGATCTGCCATGTCTTTATCCATACCCCAATCGGGGTCCACTGGATCCACCCCAGGAGCAACCCCAGCATCTTTACCCGAGTCATCCATGTCCAAGTCCTCAGAACCACCAGGCTCTCTAGGATGATTCAGGCCCAGGAGACACAGAAAGTCTCCTGACCCCCCCCGGCCTAGGAGGTCCTTCGAAGCAGGGCAAGATTGATGGTCTGCAGATCTGTGGAAAATCCTATGTCATCCTCCTCATCTGACCCAGAGGTAGCCTGATCCTCACCCCCCCCCCCCCTCCTGTTACAATGGAAGCACTGGCAACAACGGGGGAGGGGAATCTCTGGGCTCTAGATCAGCCCTCCTCCTGGCTGATGCTTTACCTCTGCCTGAAAGGCCCTCCAGAACTCCTGCATAATCAGCCACAGGACCCTGCGCCCGGTCTCGGCTCCCCCCCAAGGCACAATCGCAGAATGATCACGCACCCAAGACATCAATTTCTGAATCTGAGCTTCCGGCAGGAAAACTTTGTCCTGCCCTGTGTCAAACCGAACCCCCAGATACTCCAATGACTGGGATGGCTGAAGACTGCTCTTGGACAGGTTCACCACACAACAGAGTTCCTGCAACAAGGAGATCATCTTGTGTCATCAGGTGGCTCTTTTCCTGAGACCTGGCTTGAAATAGCCAGTCATCCAAATATGGGTGCACCAGGATCCCATCTCTTCTCAAGGATGCCGTTACTACCACCATAACCTTGGAAAATGTTCTGGGGGCAGTGGTAGACCAAAGGACAGTGCCTGAAACTGATGATGATGCCCCAACACTGCGAAACATAGAAAACATTGGTGTTCCAACTGGATGGGAATATGAAGGCAGGCCTCTGACAGATCCAGGGAGGTCAGAAATTCCTCCGACTGCACTGCCATTACTATGGAGTAAGGTTACCATGCGAAAATGAGTCGCCTTCAAATGATAGTCGACCCTTTGAAATCCAGGATGAGACGATAGGAACCCTCCTTCTTGGGCACAACAAAATAAATGGAATATCGCTCCATACTTTTTTTGAGACGTGGGCACCGGAACCACAGCCCTCAGCCTGAGGAGCCTTTGAAGTGTAAACTCCACTGTCTGCTTCTTCTGTGGGGAGTGGCAAGGGGACACCATGAACACGTCCCGAGGAATACTGCAAAATTCCAGTGCATATCCTTCTTGTACCACCTCCAGGACACACTGGTCTGAAGTGATCTTGACTCACCTCTGATGAGAGAGGTGCGCCTCCCTCCCCCCCCCATCCCCCAATCTCTTGTTCCCAAAGGTGAGTCAGCAAACCTTCATTGGGAACAACACCTGAGCCTGCTCCTCTCTTGGGCTGTCTGCGACGAAAGGACTGAAACCTACTGAAAGGCAAAGTCCTCTGAAAGGTCGGTCCTCTGTAGGGATGAAACTGCTTGGAACTCTGAAGATGACCTCTCATGCCAAAGGAGCACTACACAATAGCTTATCTCCCAGCAACTGAGGAACCGGAGTTTCGCCCCACTTACTGGCCAGTTTCTCCAACTCGCTCCCAAACAAGGGGCTTTATGCAAGGAAACCAAAATGGGATTCTTCTTCAGCTCAGACATGACATATGTACCAGGAACACCCAAAGTCTGGGAATCAGGGCTGGCAGTTCACCTCTATGAAAGAACCGCAATATGGTTGAATACAGTTCCAGTCCCGGAGGAATTTCCCCATCTTCCCAGGAATCAGGATCTACCTCATCATCAGTGCCCTCCGGGTTCCTGTCGGGAATACCCGCAGGGAGCAGAAGCGAGCTCTGGCGCTTTAGCACAGGACTGGAAGAGGGAGGAGCCACCAGTTGAGGGTCTGACCGGACAGGATTGGGGGAAGCAGAGGACTGCACCTGAAGAAAAGCTTGTAAGCCTTGAACAAATTCCACCCAAAAAAAGCAGCCGGGTCCAGACCAAGCCCAGAAGGAGCTGGTGTAGGGCCCACAAAACTATCCTCTCCTGCGGAGGAACCAGTCAAGAGAGAACCAAAGTCTGGCATCCCTCCATCCAAAGCCGTCCCATCATCAGAATGGGCGGAGCCAGGCTTAGCAAAATCCAAGGAATACAACTCTCCCTGAGATTTGGAATAGTGCTGACATGTTAGAAGACAGGTCAGGCTGAGAAGCCCTAATATAACAGGCATCACAACAGAAAGGCGCTTAAGCTTCTTGTTTACCAGCACCAGTGCTCAAAAATGTATGTGCACAAAAATTAAGCGCTGCAGAAGTGCAACAAGGCACACGCACAACTTGTGCGCCAAACGAAAGCGTTTAATCCAGCTTGAAATTTGTGCTCGAGAAAGGGCGCGCCCAAAACAAAGTACACAATGCGTGCAAAGAGCAGATGGCCTACAGGGCAGCAAGACATGTCCAGGAGCACGCAAAAATGCCGCAGCGTCCTACCACGCGGCGTGAACATAAAATTGCCATCTTGGCTCAGTCCAAGGGTCCATCAAGCCTAGCATCATGTTTTCAATCCAGACTACAAGTACCTGGCAAATACCCAAACACTAAGTAGATCCCATGCTACTGATGCCAGTAATAGCAGTGGCTATTCTCTAAGACAACTTGATTAACAGCAGTTAATGGACTTCTCCATGAACTTATCCAAACTTTTTTAAACCCAGCTACACTAAATGCACCTCTGGCAACAAATTCCAGAGTTTAATTGTGCGTTGAGTGAAAAAGATTTTTCTCCAATTAGTTTTAAATGTGCTACTTGCCAACTTCATGGAGTGCCCCCTAGACCTTCTATTATCCGAAAGAGTAAATAACAGATTCACATTTACCCGTTCTAGACCTCTCATGATTTTAAAAATACTTCTATCATATCCCCCCTCAGCTGTCTCTTCTCCAAGCTGAACAGCCGTAACCTCGTTAGCATTTCCTCCAAAAGCCTAACTGCGGGGCCTAGTCCACCGGGGCTGCCCAGTTTCCCAACCCCAATGGCAGCATGACCGAACGTTGGGACGGCACACCGAGCACGGAGACCGGAGGAAGTCCTAAAACTCCTCTGTCTCTGTTTCGGAAGGTAAACTTTCTTTTTTTCTTTAATCTTACCTGAGCTCAGGGCTTATAGGCTGAGTACAGAGATACAGGGGCAGAGAGCATCTGCCGTCACCGCCACCGCCACGTCTCCTACACCCTCTGCCTTTCAGCTGAACTAGCAGCTAAGTCCACAACGGGAGACTCAGCTACCGGACCAAGGCACACCTCTGAGGGACCACAGAAATTACTTCAGGAATTCTCAACTGGGAGAGGGACCTTTTGGTATCACTGCAGGAGAGCAGGGCTCTCTTTTCCTTAATTCAAATTTCAGTTTTCTCTTTTCAAAAAACCCGAAGCAATCCCCGTAAGGAGATGCACATCCACCATCTTCTGGAGACGGAGAACACTGGCAGGCTGGAGTCACTGCAGGAGTATATATACTGTGATGTCAGCTTGCTCTGTCTCCATCTGCTGGCAGGGGAGCATAACCCACTGGTCCTACGTCCATCTGTCTACATGCTAGGAAACTTCTAATTTAGTTTTTTCAGACCATAAAATTTTGCCACATGTCCACAGTATCTCACGTGTTCTTTTGCATACTTCAAGCAGGATTCAAGGTGGGTTCTCTTGAGTAGTAGCTTCCTTCTTGCCACCCTACCATGCAGGCCTGACTGGCGATGTCTGGGATACGGTCATCACACGCACACTTTCACCAGTCTCAGCCATGGAAGCCTTTAGCTCTTTCAAAGTTGCCATTGTCTTCTTGGCTACCTCCGTAATCAGTCTCCTTCTTGCTTGGCCATCCAGTTTGGAGGGGAGACCTGATCTAGACAGGGTCCTCATAGTACCATACATCTTCCACTTCTTAATAATAACCCTGACCATGCTCCAGGGAATATTCAAGGACATTGCAATTCTTTTATACTTATCTCCACAACTTCATCCTGGAGTTCCTTTGACAAATCCTTGTTGTTCATGGCTGGGTCTTAGCTTTCAAATGAACTACCTAGCAGAGAGACTCAACAGGAACTGCTGAATTTATTCTTGTAGCGGCGCAGGGAAAGAAGAGTCACGTCAGACAGGATTTCTTAGGGAAGCCAGCATCCTCTGATGATTGTCCGATCTCCATCTCAGGATGTTGTTTTTTATTATATCAAGTTACACAATTCCACAGCAACTACTATACAGTTTATGATTGGCTAATACGTCCTACGTGCTGATACAACATGTTGCCTGCGTGCATGCCTACGTTGCTATGGCTACAATCTCTCATGCTGTGCCGGTTTCTATGTCAAGCTATCTGTGTCAAAAGTAAAAGTTGTTTATGCTGTGCTTAAGACATGCAGACTTTATGTCTGCTCAGGACGAGAATTTGCAAACTCAGCAAAAAGTGTTAATGTGGGCCTTTCAGTGAAGAGTGCTAATGCAGGCCCTTCAGCTTCTGTGGTTTGCCAACAGAAGAGAAAAAGTTTGCATAGCAACAATTCTGTCATCCTGTGAAGCAGTACAATTTATTGGGAGGGGGGCGGTTACTTGGTGTGTATGCTTCTGAAGGCAACTGGTTACACCAGAGCTTAGAAGTATTTAGGATTGCTACAGAAATACAAGGCAGGTGAACACTTACCCAACAAAGCTATTCCATGATTTTATTTCTACTTCATTTTCTAAGGAATTCTGGAATATATTTTTCATTTGGCAGCTGTGGGATAGGATGTGTGGATAAACAGAATAATCACTAGCTGAATGCATTTAACTTTCAGGCTATAAGGCAGGGGTGGCAAACCTTTCATGCACTAAGAGCCAAGAAACTTGAATGCACAGTACCAGAGTTTCACATTTCCAAGGGAGGGCAGAGGGAAGTATCCTCTTCCAACAGTTTCTCTCCCCTTCACTCTTCCCACCTCATCCTGTTCTCAGCAGTCTCTATCAGTCCCCCACTAGTGACTCTCAAACCTCCAAACCTGTCCCTTATCAGTCTCTCTCAATCACATCCTGTTCTCACTAGCCTCCCTCAATTCCCCCACCCTGTCCCCACCAGTCAGTCTTTCAATTCCATCCTAGTCCCACAATTTCTCAATCCTCCTACTAGTCTCTTTTTCAATTTCCCCACCAGCATCTATCTCAATCCTCCCATCCTGTGACTAGCATCTCCTTCTTGCTCTCCTTCATGCTCTGCCTAATGGCTGTCTCTCTTAATCCCATCAGCATCTCTCAATTCTCTATCCTGTTCCTACCAGTTTCTCTCTTGGCAGACCCAGAATAACATTTTCAGTATAGATCTGTACCCAAGCAAAATATTGCAATTGCAGCTCTCAATCCAATGAATCAATAGAAGAAAAAAAAAAAGTAAAACCTGAAACTTCTTGTCAACGTGAAAAACTATAAACAGGCTGCTATGAATCTGTACGCATAAGGCAGAACTACAATTGAGCGAGTGACTCTCCACCTCCAGGAAAAACGGGCGGGTTCTGGACTGATCTGTGGTACTACAAGAACGAAACGTAGTAGGTAAGAACCAATTTTCCTTTCCCTGTACGTACCCGGATCAGTCCAGATGCCTGGAATGTACCAAAGCTCCCTAAATGGGGTGGGACCTGGAGAGTCCCGCTTGCAGAACACTTTCACCAAAAGGAGGAGACCCAGAAGCCCCCAAATCCAGACGATAGAGTCGTGCAAAAGTATGTAAGGATTTCCAAGTTGCAGCTCTGCAAATCTCCTGAGGAGCTACCAGTTGCACCTCTGCCCAGGAGGTCGCCGGAGACCGTGTAGAACGAGCGCGTAAGCCCTCCGGAACCTGCCGCCCAGCAGTAATGTAAGTGGAACCAATAGCTTCCTTCAACCAGCGCGCTATAGTAGCCTTGGAAGCTTTAGAACCTCGGCTCGCGCCGCTCCACAAGACAAAAAGATGATCGGATCTCCTGAAATCATTAGTCACTTCAAGACAGCACAAAAGAGCTCAACAAACATCCAAATCGCTTGAGTTGCCTCGCAAGGGGAGCAAACGCCTCCAACTCCAGAAAGGCGGGAAGCTCCAGTCTGGTTCACATGAAACGCGGAAACGACCTTCGGTAAAAAGGAAGGCACCGTCCTCAATGAGACCCCTGTGTCTGAAATCTGGAGGAATGGATCCCAACAGGACAAAGCTTGTAATTCCGAAATTCGCCTAGCGGAACAAAGCGAAGGACTCTTTGAGAGTCAAGGACTCTTTGAGAGTCAAGTCCTTCAGCATCGCCCTCCACAAAGGCTCGAACGGTGCTGAACAAAGACCCTGGTGAACTAGATTCAGGTTCCAGAATGGACACACTTTCCGAACTGGAGGCCTCAAATTCTTCATTCCTTTGATTTTTTAAAATTTTTTTTTAAACTTTATGGAAAAATACACGGAGAGCTAAAAACCTGACTAAAAGAAACAGGTAGTCTCAGCCATAAGGGAACGAAAAAATCCCTGGAGAGCCTGCAGCTGCCTGGGTGGCCTCATGAGGAAGGGATCTGGACAACCAGATGTGCACCACACGGGTGCACCACACGGGCGCACAGACGGGCTCACAAAAGGGAACAACTCCGGTCCATCTGCCTCTACCGGACGGGGTAGGACCCACCAGGAATCCAAAGGAAAAAACAAAAACTCCCGGGGAGGAAGGCTCAAAAGAAAAAGCATTAGAGACAAAAAACCCGCAGAACTGCAGGTAGAGCACCCTGTGCCATCTACTAGAGACAGAGAAAATACTGAGGAACTGCAGGTGGCACTAGGCTTTATGTAGCAGGATCAGGCAAGTTTTTTGTTCTCTGTCTCCACCTGCTGGTACGGATGTATGAGCCCAGGCGTCTGGACTGATCTGGGTACGTTCAGGGAATCTCTCTTATGGACATTCATTGTAGATATCCTGAAAACCTGACTGGCTGCGGTCCTCCAGGACAGGTTTGGGAATCACTGCTCTTTTATCTGTCTGTCCTGTTTGTTCTTATCTCAATGACATGTTTTATACTGTAATTTACTTAGAACAGTTGGGTTGAATGAGGTGGAATAAAATAAAATCTGTTAAATAAATCAAACTTTTTCTAGCCCTTGCAACGTGACTTACCTAAATACAGACAAGGGAGGTGATTCTGCAATGCAATTTCTTGTGCACGTATGTGTTTTTTAACTGTGATCGGGTAATAGGATCCACCTTTAACCGTGGCATCATTTGCAACAATGAGGCATTCCACTCTGAAAAGCAAATAGTTTTTATTAATTAAAACAATATTTCACATTCACCACAGTGCCCCAAGGATGGCGGCTCACTGTCCTCATAACTGAAAACAAAACTGAACCATCCATGTGGCATGTAATATTTCAAAAGTACACATACACACCCTCTAGAAAATAAAAATGTATTTCTGCAGGGGATGGAGGAGGCAAAATGGCAACTGTGACAAGGTGCTGGTGAAGTGCTTCTCCAGCCAGCAACTGTTTCGTTTCCTTTTTTATTCTTACGTCCAGTTTGATTTTCTTCATTATGGCGAAGCAGCAGGGGAAATAGAAGTCTCAAGTTTTCAGCCAGAAGACTGATGGATAGGCAGGTTCTAAGGGACTCAGTCTTGAATTGAGCACCATTCCCCAGAGCTGAAAATATCCAGTGCCAGAACCCCCCCCCCCCCCATCACTGCACTGCACTACGCTACGCTGGAGCACTTGATGAAAGAGGAGGCGGTGCAGCAGCAGCGAGCTTCAGCGACTGCACGTTGGTGGGCACTGCGGGAAGCGCAGGCTTTGAGGCACCTTCAAGTTTCATCGGCTGAAGAAGCACTCAAGCCAGACAGGGAGGGTGGCAGCTTCATCTCAGTTTGAGTTCTATTGCCAGCCCCATGTCCTGATGCCAAGACCAGTTTTGCCCCTCTTGAATGCCGGGAGTCAGCAACAAAGAAAAACAGCACTTTGGAGGACGTCTGGAAAGTAGTTAATAGGACTAAGAGCTTACTGGTCGATTCTTTGTCTCAGTTATGTCTTTTTTTCCCCAAATCTATAGGCTCCAAACTGGAAGAACAAAAAAAAGAGAATTGGAGACTTTGAAGGGCAACTGGACAAGATAGGCTAATTGAGGGCCTATCTTCAAGGGGATGGGATGGCCCATATCCAAGTCTCCTTGGTATTTGCTCTCCAAATTGGAAGTCCTGAAAATGTAACTAGGGTTAAGAACTTGCATCTCCTTAATTTTCTTAAGGTCAAGCTATTATCCCCCCTAGAACCAAGAAATACCAGAGGCTAGTACTCAATCTCTAGTGAAGACATAGCTGGGACATCCAAAATAAAATTTTATTCCTTCAGGAGTGTGGAATGAGAAGGAGAAGGAGGAGGAATCTGGCACCAATCTTACTACTGATAGTTTGAACTTGTCAGCATATTTGGAATCTTCACAGGATGAGATATCGACTAGGGCAACCCTGCTAGTCTCCTTGAACCATGAGATGGGTAAGAATTTGGTTTTGTGGTTGTATTTCAAATATAAGGGTGATTCCTTTTATGGTCAACGTATGTTTCCAAATATGGTGAGATACAGACAGCTTAGGAGGAAGATTGTTCTTGAGAAGGCAGGTCAGGTGCTGGCTATGGGAGCTACGGGGGGGGGGGGGGGGCTTCTAAGTACCCTTGCAAATGCCTTCTTAGCCTTTCAAGGAAACAAAAGGAAAATTGGTTCTTACCTGATAATTTTCATTCTTGAAGTACCATGGATCAGTCCAGGCTGCTGGGTTATGCCTCCTTTCCAGCAGATGGAGACAGAGAAAAACTTGAAGGGCACCCTTTCTTAACACGGAGTGCCACCTGCGTCCCTTCAGTATCACAAATATCAAAGCAGAATCAAACAATATGATACCAATGGGTAGATCAAGCAAGGATAGAATTAACGGCAACTACAACTATATACACGAAGTAAGCTCTTCTGTCAAGGCTTCTAGAGCCTGTCGTAAATCCTGTGGACATCTGCAAATAAAAGAGTAATCGAGCAGACTCTCAAGCAAATAGACCCCCTCGATGGGTGGGCATATGGACTGATCCATGTTACTACAGGAATGAAAATTAGCAGGTAAGAACCAATTTTCCTTTCCCTGTATGTACCCGGATCAGTCCAGACTGCTGGGATGTACCAGAGCTTCCCTAAGTAGGGTGGGACCTGGAAAGTCCCGCTCATATGATCTTTCTGCCAAAAGTCCCAAACACTGGAGCTTGAACATCTAGACAATAATGTCTAGCAAAAGTGTGTAGCAACATCCAAGTTGCCGCGCTACAGGATTTCCTACGGCAAAACGAGCTGGCTCTCTGCCCAGGAAGCTGCTTGCAAGCAGAAGGAATGCACTTTGAGACTTTCTGGAACGGGTCACCCTCGGCAAATATAAGCGGAAGCGATCGCCTCTTTCAGCCACCGAGCAATTGTAGTCTTGGACGCTTTATGATCCTTGTTAGAACCACTCCAAGGTACAAAAAGATGATCTGAAACCCGAAAATCATTAGTGGCTTCAAGATACTTCAAGAGTACTCACTTAACATCAAGGCGTCTTAATTCCCTAGAGTGAGGAGCATCCCGATCTAAATCTGGAAAGGCCAGAAGTTCCACCGACTGGTTTATGCAGAAGGCAGAGACCACCTTTGGAAAGAAAAAAGGAATCGTTCGGAGCGAGACCCCAGCTTCGGAAAAACGGAGGAAAGGCTCCCGACAGGACAACGCTTGAAGTTCCAAAACCCGCCTAGTGGAACAGATTGCCACCAAGAAAACCGTTTTGAGAGTTAAATCTTTTAGGGTAGCCTGCTTGAGGGGTTCGAAAGGAGGCTCACACAACACCCGTAGCACCAGGTTGAGACTCCACGACGGACAAATGGAGGAATAAGGTGTTTTGCTCCCATCAGAAAACGAACCACATCGGGGTCAGAAGAGGTGCTCCCTCAATGCGACCTCTCAGGCAGCCCAAGGCCGCGACCTGAACCCATAAGGAGCTGAAGGATAACCCCTTGCTCAACCCTTTCTGTAGAGAAGCTAGGATCTGAGCCACCGAAGCACGACGAGGGGAGATCCCTATCTCGCAACACCAGGAGTCAAAGACTTTCCAGACCCAAACATAGGTAAGGGAGGTAGAGAGCTTTCTTGCCCAGAGATGGGTGGAACTGACCTCCTCCGTGTATCCTTTCTTCCTCAATCTTCTCCTCTCAAAAGCCATGCCGCTAGACAAAAGCGATCCACCTGATCGAAAAATACTGAACCCTGGCGCAGAAGGTTTGGAAGATGTCCGAGTCGAAGAGGACCATCCACAATCGGTTGACTAGACTTACAAATCATGGTCTCCGAGGCCACTCTGCCACGACGAGGATAACAGTCTCTGGGTGAACCTTTATCCTCCTGAGGACCTTGCCCACCAGAGGCCAAGGAGGAAACACGTAGAGCAGGATGTCGTGGGGCCAAGGGAGAACTAGGGCGTCTACTCCTTCCGACCCATGTTCTCGTCTGCGACTGAAGAAGCGTGGCGCCTTCACATTTTTCTGGGTTGCCACCAAGTCTAGTTGTGGGACACCCCAGTGTTGAGAGAGTAGTGACTTCGGCTCTTCGGATAGCTCCCACTCTCCGGGGTCTAGACGCTGACAACTTAGGAAATCCGCTCGCACGTTGTCGACTCCAGTTATGTGGGAGGCCCGCAGCCGAGCCAGATGGCGCTCCGCCCAGACCATCAATTTGTCCACCGCTGAGGCTACCTGACAGCTCTTCGTTCCCCCCAACAATTGATGTAGGCCACTGTCGCACTGTCGTACAGCACTCGCACTGCTCGATGGCGGACCCGGGGGAGGAACCTCTATAACGCTAAGCGTACCGCTCTCGTTTCCAGGCGATTGATGGACTATCTCGCTTGCTCTCGCGACCACTGGCCCTGAGCAGACTGAGATTGACACACTGCCCCCCAACCGGAGAGGCTGGCGACCGTGGTTACGATCACCCACTGAGGGATCTTGAGATCCATTCCTTGCTGTAGGTGGTTGAGGACCAGCCACCAAAGCAGGCTGGTTCTGGTAAACTCGGGGAGTGGCAAAGGGATATGGAACTCCTCTGAAATCTGTTTCCAGCGGGAAAGCAAAGCTCTTTGTAAAGGCTGCATAAGAGCAAAAGCCAAAGGTACCAAATCCAGAGTTGAAGCCATAGAACCAAGAACCTGCAGATAATCCCAGATGTTGGAAACTTGCAGGGACAAGAGATGTTGAACTCGAGCCACTAGCTTGAGGGCGTGCTCTCCCTGAGAAAAACTTTGCCAACCCAAGTATCGAAGCGCGCTCCCAAAAATTCCAGGACCTGGGAAGGTACCAGGTTGCTCTTGGTATAATTGACCACCCAGCTGAGGGAGCTGAGAAGAAGCAGCACTTTTTGAACCGCCAGCAGACAGTGTTCCTCCAATTTTGCCTGAATGAGCCAGTCATCCAGATAGGGGTGGACCAGAAGCCCCTCCCGCTGGAGGGCAGCCACCACCACAACCATCACCTTAGTGAAGGTACGGGGAGCGGTAGCCAAACCGAATGGGAAGACTGGAAACTGGTAATGGTTCCAGAGGATCATGAAGTGCAGGAACCGCTGATGATCCCTGCATATAGCAATATGAAGATATGCCTCTGATAAGTCCAGGGAAGCCAGGAATTCTCCGCTGCGCACCGCCACGATGACAGACCCCTGAGTCTCCATGCGAAAATACAAATCCTTGAGGGCTTTTTTGACATTCTTCAGGTCTAGAATTGGACAGAACGACCCTTCCTTTTTGGGGACCATGAAATAGATGGAGTAGTGGCCTGTCCCACACTTGTCCGGGGGAACAGGAAGGATGGCGCCAAGATCCTCGAGCCTGCGGAGGGTCTGACATACTATTTGCTTTTTCTCTGGGGAACCACAGGGAGAAACCAGGAAGCGGTTTCGCAGAAGACGAGAAAACTCTAAAGTGTAACCATATTCTATGATGCTTAGAACCCACTGATCCAACGTGATTTTGACTCATTCCTCATAAAAAGGGGAAAGCCGACCCCCTATCAAGGGAACCGAGGAGTGGGTCGGCGCTTTCTCACTGTGCGGACTTGGGGCCCGAAGATCCCTGAGAGAACCCATTCCAGGCGATCTGCGGCTGCGAAAGGAGCCCAAGACTGCGACCTTGCCGAAGGGTGTCTCTTACCAAAAGAAGAGGGCCTATTCTGACGCATATGGCACTGACCCCGAGAGCGAGAGGGAAAGAAATTCCGGGACCCTTGAGTCTGTCCTCTGGAAGCTTCTGCAGCTTATTTTCCCCAAGGACTTTAATTGTTCCAGAACTTCCCCAAATAAAAAAAAAAACTTACCCTTAAAAGGGAGCGACCCCAACTGGTACTTTGAAGAGGAGTCTGCTGACCATTGCGGAGCCAGAGCAGCCTCCTGGCCAAGACTGCTGATACCATGGTCTGGGAAGGGACCCGGAGAAGGTCATATAAGGCATCAGCGCTGTACGCCACCGTGGCCTCCAAAAAGCTTCACCTGCTCTGCTTCTGGGGGAGAAAGATCCATAGCACTGAGAAGTTGCTGAACCCACCTCAGGCTCGCACGTTGCATAAGGCTGCTACACACAGCTGCCCTGACCCCAAGTTCTGACACCTCAAAAATTCTCTTGAGATGGACCTCGAGCTTCTGGTCTTGTAGATCTTTAAGAGCCACTGCTCCCGTGACCGGTATAGTCGTCCTCTTGGTAACCGAAGCATCTACCTTCGGAACTTTAAGAAGGTCCAGGGAATCCTCCGGCAATGGATAGTTTGTCCATTGCCCGCCCCACTCTCAGGCCTGCCTCCGGTGTATCCCACTCTCACATCAACTGCAGCAGCATGGGATGATAGGAAAAAGTACGAGCCGGATCACGCAAGCCTGCCAGGACAGGATCCACCATGGAGTCATTCGGCACCTCCTGAGGGGGGCTAATTCCCAGCTCGGCTAGGACGTGTGATATCAGCGGGTCAAGCTCATCCCTCTGGAACAGGCGAAGCACCCGTGTATCATCCCCTTCAACTGGTAGGCTAGGGTGAGGATAGAGGACCTGGTCAGATCCTGGTCTGGCGGAACTGGGGGTCCTTGACCCTGGAGCTTACAAATCCTATTAACCTCCTGTGACTCAGACGACCTGAGAATCTTTGGAGGAGGGGGCTCTGTCGCCTGAACACGTGCACCGGGAATGGATACCTCATCCTGCTGAGTGAGACTGGCCAAATTGTGCTTTTAATGCACAAAACCTAAGTCGGTAAAAAAAAGGGTTTGAGGTGGTATAGCCCCCACGGGGGGAAGGGGGGGGGGGTCATCAAATCCTCCTGCGGGTCCTGCAAAGAATCCAAGGACCCTCAGGACTGAGATCGGAAGTAGAAAGCGTTGAGGGAAAATTCCCTCACCCCCGCTGCCTGCGTTGCTGCAAATAAGAGACTGCATCCAAGATGGCCGTCGTTCCCGCTGACTCCCAGGGGCACCCGACTGCACCGCCGAAGCACAGGATCTAGCCCCCGACATCCCTGCTGCCGTCGAGGCACCTCCCTGCCAGCACCTCGAGCAAAGGTTATCGTGGGAGAGCAGTGTTGCCGGCTCCCTACAGGCAGCACATCACTTCAGATGCGGCATGGTGGGGGTGGGGGGCGCAGAGTCGGCACAAAATGAAAAGAACTGCTGCCTCGGACACCCGGGAGGTAGACAGCGAGAAAGTAAATGCCGAGCCACGGCAAAAGCTTTTAACTAAAAAAAAAAGGCCTCTCTAAACAGTCTAACTTCAGTTAGTCAGCCAGAGTGACTCACTGCTCTCTTGATTAACAAATGTTGGTACCTAATCAAACCTTACCTCAACACCTTTCCAATGTGAGTAACTGAACTGAACTATTCAACCTTTTTACTTAGATATACACTGCTCCTAGCTTATTTCTAGCTTCTGGCTACTTTTTTTTTTTTAATACAAACACTCAGTTCTTCTTACTAGTTGCCTTACAGACTTTTAAAAATAAACACACAAACCACTGCTTACTAGCTGCCTTACCAATTGACCATTTAAAAATATAAACAGTCTAACTTGTTTATTCGCTGCCTTACTGACTATTAAAAGCACAAACACACAAACGCACTAAATAATATTCCCAAATAGTTAACTTTGTCTTGGGGCAATGTCCCAAGCAAAAACGTACTGATTCCTTTCAGCCACCAGCAAGATAATCCTCTCCTCCCAGTGGAACACTGTTGACCCTTCCCACTTGAAAAATTGTCTTTAAGATAAAAATGCTAATAATTAATTACTGTTCTGTTTGGGATGTGTAGGTATTGAGGGAATAGGGTCAGTTAGTAATTATCACAGCATGTTAGAATCTAGTAGTCTTAAGATGAGTTAAAAATGTTTTTCCTATTATGTGAGCTGGACATAATTTTATTACAAGGTGGTTTTAATTTTTGTTTATTGCCTGGTTAATTTGCTTATTGATATGATTGTGTTTTCTTATGATTTACTTTGGTAAATCTCTTATAATTTATAAATCAAAAAAATGATTTTTGCATCTTGCAAACATGATCATGCCTGGCCTGTCTACTTGATTGTTCATTATATAAATCAGCCTAGTAAAAAGTGTAAATAAATAATGCTAAACCTACTTACCACAGTACTCAAGATGCAGAGTTTGTTTCAGTAGAAGAATCTGCTTAATTCTAAATATTTTTCAGTAATATTCTTCCTTTATTACTCTATCAATGTAAAATGTAAATAAATAAATAAAAAATTCTGATGCAGTGAGCAAGTTCTACAGGAGCAGAATACATTAAATTAGAAGCCTACAGCATGTGACTGCTGCTTAAGCATCACTAAGAGCGAGATTCATTAAGGCTTTTCTTCCATTTTGTGTCTATGGGAAAAACCTTTAGTGAATCAGGTTCTAATCTAATTCTGTGATATTTTGTTTCAGCATACCTGTTAAGCCTTTCCTCAAGCTTGGTAAAAACTCTTGATTCTGTGTGAATATAGTGGTATGTTCCTAGTTACTGCTCTTCTTGTGAGTCAGCCTAGCTACCATTTTAGATTCACTGCCCCATGAAATCCTTCTTTTAAATAAATTTACCTAGAATGTTTCATGTTCTCAGTAATGTCTTTGGCCCACCCTGGGAGCTTACGCTATATTATTAATCATGGCACGTCTCTGTATGCACTAAAAAAGAAAACCTCACACCACCTTTTACTTCTGCCTGATTCTGACTAAAAAAAGGAAGGTAGTAAAGAACATTTGGATGAATTTCCATTTTCTTCCAGTAAAGATTATAACAAGATATGCTCATATTCTTCCCCTTATAAAAAAAATTAAATGGTCAAATTTCAGAGGGTGTAAAACAAAATCAATGTCCAGACTGGCAGCTGAATCATCAGCCAAAAATCATTCACTACAGAAGTTTAGTCTGCAGATTTAGCCATACTCTTACCCAGAGACGCGTCCAATGCCTGAGATGATACCACCTGCTGGTACCTCTTCGTTACCATACAACTGGTAACCTGCAAACTGGGAAAACTCCAAGAAAGGTGAGCTGAAGTAAAAAAATATATATATAATATAATAAGAAAACACAACACTAAAATAAGTAAATAAATAGATAAACACTTTTTATGCTGTGCATTTTGCTTATTAGAAAAATCCTGCTAACTAAACCATTTTCTCTAAGCCTAACACGGTCATCTTCAATGAATGTAAACTTACATTTATAAGGCAATCTTTCTCTGGTCCTCGAAAAAGTAAAATTGGTTCTTACCAGCTAATTTTCGTTCCTGTAGTACTACAGATCAGTCCTGGGTTTTGCCTCCCCTCCAGCAGATGGAGACATTTCCTCCTTCCTAAGGGCTCGAAAGACCTCTACCTCCTTGGCATACGTCAGGGTCTGGAAGGTTTTTGAGTCCTGGTGCATTGAGAGCAGTGTGGATCCTCGGAGACCATCAGTCAAACAAGTTCTAACCTTTTTGCAAAAGGGACCCACGAAAGGCCTTTCCTGAAGCTTCAGGTTTTGACTTTGGAATGCTTGCTAGGCAAGGTCTGTGGGTTCACTCTGGTAGTGCATCCTGATGTGATGAGTTTCCTTCAAGGAGTCAAACATTTGCAACCTCCCCATTTGTAAGTCTTGTCCTTCTTGGAGTCTCAACCTCGTCCTCAGGAGTTTGTGCGCTGCACCTTTTGAGCCCCTAAAGAAGATTTCAGTTAAAGATATCACTTTGAAGGTGGTTTTCCTGGTAGCTATTTGCTCTGCCAGGCGAGTATCGGAGCTGCAAGCTCTCTCCTGCAAGGATCCTTTTGTAAAGATTCTGGCGTATCTTTACGAACGGTTCCCTCCTTTTTACCGAAGATGGTGTTGGAGTTTCACTTAAATCAGTCTGTGGAGCTCCCAGCTTTTTCAACTTTGGAGGCTGGCTCACCACATGCCAAGGAATTACGCCGTTTGGAAGTCAGGAGAGCTTTGTTACAATACCTGGAGGTCACTAACAGCTTTATTTTATTTATTTATTTTTATTTGCTTTAGGTTATTGGAACACCTGTTCATACATTGGAGTGGTGTCAAGAAGGGACAGAAAGCTTCAAAGGCCACGACTGCACGGTCGTTGAAGGAAACGGTTGGTTCCGCTTACATCTGTTCTGGTCGTCCTGTCCCAGAGGGATTAAGGGACCATTCTAACTGTTCTCAGGCAGCCTCCTGGGCAGAATGTCAGCTCGTTTCGCCACAGGAGATTTGTAGAACGGCTACCTGGAAGTCATTGCATACCTTTACCAGACACTACCGATTGGATGTTCACTCATCGGATGTTGGTAATTTCGGTGAAAGTGTCATTCGAGCGAGACTCTCGCAGTCCCATCCCAGTTAGGGAATCTTTGGTACATCCCAGGAGTCTGGACTGATCTGGGTACGTACAGGGAAAGGAAAATTGGTTCTTACCTGCCAATATTCGTTCCTGTAGTACCACAGATCAGTCCAGAGTCCTGCCCAAAGGAGGGGAAAAGCATGTGGAGAGAGAGTCCTCTCGATCTGGTTATTTTTCTCAGGGGCGTATTTCTGAAGAATGATACTGGCTGCCTCTGATCATTCTTTTTATAATTTTTTTTACAATTTCTATCGTTACCCTGCTCATTCTGGCTAAAGTTTAGAGTAGGGTTTGGTTCACAGTTTCTAATCTTTGCTTGGGTACTGATTAATACTGAGGAGATGCAGGTGGCACACCGGGTTTAGAGGCGGTGCCTGCAAAACTCTCTCTGTCTCCATCTGCTGGAGGGGAGGCAAAACCCAGGAGCCTGGACTGATCTGGGTACGTGCAGGGAATATGTATTTTTTGATGGACAATGTTCAAATTGTCTACTCCACATGTAAAGCCTGCAGGTACGTTTTACCTAATTTCCAAAGGGAAAGTATACACACGCTTTCCCTCTGAAAACTGTTGTGAGTATAAAATAAATGCAGTCATTTTTTTAAACCTTTTTGTGCAGGTAAGAGTTTTTAATAAAAATAATTTGCATAGATCTGACAATACAATCTGCATATGTTACCCTCCAATCCTGCCCAAAACACCCCACCCCTCCCAGGAACACCTCCCATCACTCCTGCGAAAAGCACACGTTGTGAAACCTGCACCTTCCTTTCAGCTACTTCGAAGGGGACAATTTTCAGACAGGCCTACTCAATTCTGGCCAACAGCCTGAAAAATTTGCCCTTAAAAAAAAAAGAACTGGCTATATTAGCAGCAATGCTACTCTGCATCTGAGCCATCACCACAAGCAAAAAGAGACCTTGGCTCCTGCCACAAACTCCCGACTTATGCCAGGATTCAGAGCTTAACCTGTCAGGCACAGGTTAAGCTTGCAATATCAGATACTACCACTCAATTATGGCAATGGCTGATTTATTTAGATCTGTTTCTTTTTGATTTTCTGCCTTTAATTCAAACCTCAAGGCAGATTAAAACCAAAATTTCACATTTGTTCTAAGTCAGTGGTACTCAAATCCTGTTCTCAAAAACCCTCAACAAGTACAAAGCTGTGCCTGCAGAATGGAGGGGGTAACTAATTAAGCAAATTAAGACAATTATCAGAGTAAATGTATTTCATGAACAGTCAATGTGGATATCCTGAAAAGCAGAGCAGACCAAATTTGGGAGCTACCTTTGTAAACCATAACCTTACTGGCTAATCTGGTTGTCTTGTGGGAGATGGTTACACCTCTGTTTAAATCCCAGTGCTAAAATGCACAAGAAAAAGTAGGGGTTGCCACCTTCCACATTACAACAGCAGTAGCTACAGGGCTGGCATTAATGGTCGAGTCATGCGCAATGCCAGTGGAGGCAGTCACCCATCCCTCAGCCTCCTCTGTACCTTCCCTCATACATACAAGTCCACGTGACCTAGTTTGATATATCAATTTTAGAAGATTATACACAACTGTTTAAAAATGTTTTGCCCCAGTTCTTGTAGAAAAGAATTGGTTTCTGCCTGTCAATACAACATGAAAGCACAGCCCTGAAGAGCAGATACAAACCCTGGATCTAGGAGTCTGTCAATCCGTTCTCTGGGTAACAGTTTTCCTCTTGCTGTATGAAGTTTTCTTGCCTTTTCCCCTCCTCCTGGTGACACATGATCATTAGTTAAAATAGCATCTGTTAGAACAGTTCACAAATGAATAAATTAGCTTTTGGCAGACTGCAGACAGTAACAGAAGGACAGAGGTAAACTATAAAAATTGCTCTTCAAAACCAAGAGGGCCCCTTAAAATGAAGGTATGTAACTGTTTACAGTACCTACCTAATCTGATTTTATCAGCCCTTTCTTTCAGCTCATCTACAAGTGCCTTCATCCGATCATAGTTTTCCTAGGGGAAAATGCATTGAACCATTACTGCAACCACATAAACGCATTAGCAAAGATGGACACAATAAAACCAGAACACAGTTAAAAAGACATTGTTCCATTTAAAGACTTTTGTGGATGGCATTTCAGAACCTTTAATGAAATCAGTGCAAGATATCTCAAAACCCCCATCAAGTGGACACATTGCCTGTCCACTCCTCTAGTTTCAGAAGGACCAACATCTCCTTCGTGAACTTCCAGCAGCCAAGGGACAGCTTTTCCCCTGAACTCCTCTAAAATCTTCTGAATGTATTGTCTGCCAAGATCAGGGCCAGAGGAAACAGGTTGCAAGAGAAAACATAAGTAGGCCTTTTTTTCAGACTGGAGGAGTAGCCTAGTGGTTAGAGTAGCGTACAAACTGGGGAGACTAGGGTTCAAGTCCCACTGTTGCTCCTTGTGACCTAGGGCAAGTCACTTTATCCTCCATTGCCTCACGTACAAACTTAAGGGTCGATGCAATATTTATGCGCTGAACAGTCGGTGCCCGTTTTCCTAAGGGGGCGCCATGCAATATTTAAATTAGGGGTCGCCCCAGAGCTTCCTTGATAACAGGAGCCCGCAAGCATCAGCCATCCACTAGTTAGGAAAACAGACGCCGAATTTATTGGCATCAATTTCCCTAAATGGCGTGCAGCCAGGGGTTCAGGAGACGGACGCTTGTCAACTGAGCTTCCATTTCCTGCACCCAACTGCAGGCACATTTTTTTTTTAATTTGTTCCTCCTACTTAATATCGCAACAATATTAAGTAGGAAGCTGTACAGAAAAGCAGTTCTCTGCTTTTTTGTACTACTTTTAGGAGCACTCAGCAATTAACGCCTGCTCTGAGCAGGCATCTTAGATGCACATATTTTTTTTTTTGCATTGGGAGTGAATAACTAATATCCTCATTCACATGCATTTGCATGTGATGAGCGCTATTAGTTTCACTCTGCATTGGATGCGCTTTGTGAAGGCGCTAATCCCCTTATTGCATAAGGGGGATTAGGTAGTGCCTATACAACCTGCATCCAACTGCAGGTTATACAGTGTGCTCAACCCCCTAGAGTAGACTGTAAGCCCTTCGGGGACAGGGAAATACCTACAGTACCTGAATGTAACCTGAATGCAACTGTAAAATGACTGAAAAAATACTGTAGGTTGTTAGCATCTTCTGTACACAGTCAAGCAACCATGAGACCACAATCAACAGCAGGAAGACTTGAACCATGCCCGACAATTTCACTGCGTGCTCCAACCGCGATGAGATTACAAATGAATACTATTTGCTATAAGTGCAAAAATGCATGTTTCAGGGATCCTAAACTTTTTCTATCAGTAACACTACAGGAAGACTTTGGGGGTGTACATTACAGAACTCAAACAATTGGGCCCTAGAAGCCACTCCCAACACCACATGCAGGATGTACATCAAACTTCTTGAATGGCTAGTCTGTCATGTCTTGCTGCCTACTTTTTAAATAAAATTATACATTTACAAAGTTGTTGTGTTTGTTTTTTCATTTTAACAGTCATCAATTGGACCCCAGTCTCTAAGAAGTCCTGCAAAAAAAGAATAAAGCTGGACAGTTTAGTTTATTAAAGTTTATGGATCAACAGTTGTACAAGACCCTGGGCAATTTACAACAACAAAATACACAATTAAAACAGATTAGACACAAAATTAATTGAAACAAAACTGCTTTCAGAAAACTGATCATACCAGCTTAAATGTAGCCATTAAGGACACCCTAGTCATAGAAAAGCCAGGCTGAAAAAAACAAGTCTTCAGATTAGCTTTAAAGGTCTTAGTATGTCTCTAGCCTCAGCTCTGGAGGTAGAGAGTTCGAAAACCGTGGAGTTGAAATGGAGAAAGTTTTCTCTCTTGTCTTGTGAAGCCAAGCCAGTTTATGTGAGGGTACACCTCAAGCAGGCCTATATTCTGTGATCTCAGGATACGAGTAGGAGTGTAGATCTTCAAACAGGGCATTAGTCCATGGAAAGGAGTTAATTTGAAGCAGGTTGTTCAGCATCAGAGAGATTTTATAATTTATCCTCCACTGAATTGGAAGCCAGTGCAAGTCAAAAAGAAGTGGTGAAATATGCTCACGTATGCACGTGCCCGAGATCAACCTTGCAGCTGCATTTTGCAAAAGCTGGCATGCTTTCAAGGCCTCAGCTGGAAGGCCCAAATATACCATATTACAGTAGTCAAGAGAGGGCAAAATTAAGGCTTGAACAACTGAACGAAAGTCACCAGTATTAAGCAAAGATTTTCAGTCACGAAGTAAATGCAGCTTAAAGAAGCCAGGTTTAATAGTTACCTTAATTTGACATTGAAAACACAGTCCGGAGTACAACCAGACCCTTAGGCTCTTTGCCTGATGCGAAATTGGCAAGGGCACATTATTACACAACAACGTGGCAGGAATATCAGATGTAAGAGTGTGCTGCAATTCCAAAAGATCTGTTTTTGAGACATTTAAGGACAATTTATTGAGCGTCAACCAAGATTTTATCATTGAAATATAAAGAGATAGTACCTTCAGGATGTCTTCCCAGGAAGATTAAAATAAAACTGGTTGTCATCAGTGTAAATACGATATTCCACACCACAGACAGAGCAGTGGTGGCATTATTAAAGACTTGTTATATATGATACTATTCAGTTCTGGGACTAAAAGCAATAAACCCTAAAAAGTGTTTTAATACTGAACTCATATGTTAGCTCAAATCCACTGTGATTCTAGATTTTAGTTCACAACTGTGGTAAAATAAAAAAAAGTTGCTGGAGCATCCTCTGCCTTAGACATTCCCAGTCAATACAGATCTACACTGAATTCAAAAAGTAAGCTAAAGAAACGTCACTGCTACATGAAATGGAAAAAAGTCCAGAAATGCAGTTATATAAACCCCTTCGGCCATCATTAAACACTATTTAATGTTATTACATCACAACATTTTTTTCCTATGACATTATCTTAAGAACATAAGAAATTGCCATGCTGGGTCAGACCAAGGGTCCATCAAGACCAGCATCCTGTTTCCAACAGAGGCCAAACCAGGCCTCAAGAACCTGACAATTACCAAACACTAAGATCCCATGCTACTGATGCAATTAATAGCAGTGGCAATTCCCTAAGTAAACTTGATTAATAGCCATTAATGGACTTCTTCTCCAAGAACTTGTCCAAACCTTTTTTGAAACCAGCTACACTAACTGCACTAACCACATCTTCTGGCAACAAATTCCAGAGCTTTATTGTGCGTTGAGTGAAAAAGAATTTTCTCCGATTAGTTTTAAATGTGTTACTTGCTAACTTCATGGAATGCCCCCTAGTCCTTCTATTATTCGAAAGTATAAATAACCGAGTCACATCTACTCGTTCAAGACCTCTCATGATCTTAAAGACCTCTATCATAACCCCCCTCAGCCATCTCTTCTCCAAGCTGAACAGCCCTAACCACCCTCTCTCATAGGGAAGCTGTTCCATCCCCTTTATCATTTTGGTTGCCCTTCTCTGTACCTTCTCCATCGCAACTATATCTTTGAGATACGGCAACCAGAATTGTACACAGTATTCAAGGTGCGGGCTCACCATGGAGCAATATAGAGGCATTATGACATTTTCCGTTTTATTAACCATTCCCTTCCTAATAATTCCTAACATTCTGTTTGCTTTTTTGACTGCTGCAGAACACTGAGCTGATGATTTTAAAGTATTATCCACTATGATGCCTAGATCTTTTTCCTCTGTGGTAGCTCCTAACATGGAACCTAACATCGTGTAACTACAGCAAGGGTTATTTTTCCCTATATGCAACACCTTGCACTTGTCCACATTAAATTTCATCTGCCATTTGTATACCCAATCTTCCAGTTTTGCAAGGTCCTCCTGTAATGTATCACAACCCGCTTGTGATTTAACTACTCTGAATAATTTTGTATCATCCGCAAATTTGATAATCTCACTTGTCGTATTCCTTTCCAGATCATTTATATATATATTGAAAAGCATCAGTCCAAGTACAGAGTCCTGAGGCACTCCACTGTTTACCCTTTTCCACTGAGAAAATTGACCATTTAATCCTACTCTCTTTTACCTATCTTTTAACCAGTTTGTAATCCACAAAAGGACATCGCCTCCTATCCCATGACTTTTTAGTTTTCTTAGAAGCCTCTCATGAGGGACTTTGTCAAACGCCTTCTGAAAATCCAAATGCACTACATCTACCGGTTCACCTTTATCCACATGTTTATTAACCCCTTCAAAAAATGAAGCAGATTTGTTAGGCAAGACTTCCCTTGGGTAAATCCATGTTGACTGTGTCCCATTAAACCATGTCTTTCTATATGCTCTACGATTTTGATCTTGAGAATAGTTTCCACTATTTTTCCCGGCACTGAAGTCAGGCTCACTGGTCTATAGTTACCTGGATCGCCCCTGGAACCCTTTTTATATATTGGGGTTACATTGGCTACCCTCCAGTCTTCAGGTACAATGGATGATTTTAATGATAGGTTACAAATTTTAACTAATACATCAGAAATTTCATTTTTTAGTTCCTTGAGTACCCTAGGATGCATACCATCTGGTCCAGGTGATTTGCTACTCTTTAGTTTGTCAATCTGGCCTACTACATCTTCCAGGTTCACAGTGATTTCGTTCAGTTCATCTGACTCATCACCCCTGAAATCCATCTCTGGAACTGGTATCGCCCCAACAGCCTCATTAGTAAACACAGAAGCAAAGAATTCATTTAGTCTTTCTGCAATGGCCTTATCTTCCCTAACAGCCCCTTTAACCCCTCCATCATCTAATGGTACAACCGACTCCCTCATAGGTTTCTTGCTTCGGATGTATTTAAAAGAGTTTTTATTATGAGTTTTTGCCTCTATGGCTAACTTTTCAAATTCTCTCTTCACCTGTCTTATCAATGTTTTACACTTAGTTTGACAATGATTATGTTTTATCCTATTTTCTTCAGATGGATCCTTCTTCCAATTTTTGAAGGATGTTTTTTTAGCTAAAATAGCCTCTTTCACCTCACCTTTTAACCATGCTGGTAATCGTTTTGCCTTCCTTCCACTTTTCTTAATATGTGGAATACATATGGACTGCGCCTCTAGGATTGTATTTTTAAACAATGTCCATGCCTGTTGAACACTTTTAACCTTTGCAGCTGCACCTTTCAGGTTTTTTTCTAACTATTTTCCTAACCCCCACTTTCCACCCCTAGTACCTCCACGCCACATGACAGTCTACAACGTCAACTGTATAATATATTTATAATTTACCTTCAAGTCCACTTTTACCATTCTGTACCCTCCCAGACCTTACCATGTAACCTGCTCCCAAATATGACCGTGTACATAGTTTGTTTATTCTTTATATTTAGATTTACATACTTATGCTTTCTCCAACACTTATATACTCTCTACATACTATGTTGTGATCCCTCTTTACCATACCATGTAACCTAAATCGTTCCATGTATTTTCTCTATCGTTTTGTATGTTACTTGTAAACCAATACGATGTGCAAACGGCTATCGGTATATAAAAACCTTTAAATAATAATAATAATAATTTTATCAAAGCTTCCCTTTTGAAAGTTTAGTGTTAGAGCTGCAGATTTACTTATTGTCCCCCTTCCAGTAATTAGTTTAAATTTGATCATGTTATGATCACTGTTGCCTAGTGGCCCCACCACCGTTACCTCTCTCACCAAAACCTGCGTTCCACTAAGAATTAAATCTAAAATAACTTCCTCTCTTGTTGGTTCCTGAACCAATTGCTCCATGAAGCAATCATTTATTACATCCAGGAACTTTATGTCTCTAGCAAGTCCTGATGTTACATTTACCCAGTCATTGGGGTAATTGAAATCTCCCATTATTATTGCACTGCCAAATCGGTTAGCTTCCCTGATTTCTCTTAGCATTTCATCATCTGTCTGACCATTTTGTCCAGGTGGACGGTAGTATACTCCTATCACTATACTCTTACCCAACACACATGGGATTTCTACCCATATAGATTCTACTGAGCATTTAGTCTCTTCTATGATCTTTATCCTGTTGGACTCTATACCCTCCTGGACATAAAGTGCCACACCCCCGCCAAGTTGATCCTCCCTATCATTGCGATATAATTTGTACCCCGATATAGCACTGTCCCATTGGTTATCCTCCTTCCACCAAGTCTCTGTGATGCCAATTAAGTCAATCTCATCATTTGCTGCTATACACTCTAACTCTCCCATATTACTTCTTAGACTTCTGGCATTGGCATACAGACATTTTCAAAGTGTGTTTTTTGTTTGTTTTAACAATCTGCTTTTCAGTTGTTAGAGATAATTTGGAAATCATTAGCATCGGTGATTTTTTACATATAAGCACATGGACTATGTTTGCTTTTAATGGAACCTCTCTGTTGGGATGCCCTAATTCTCCTGTTTCATTAGTATCCTTCAAGGATACATTTCTCCGAACCATGCACTGCTGAGTGACTGTCGGCTTTCCCCCTTGTTCTAGTTTAAAAGCTGCTCTATCTCCCTTTTGAAAGTTAATGCCAGCAGTTTGGCTCCACTCTGGTTAAGGTGGAGCCCATCCTTTTGGAAAAGTCTCCCCTTTCCCCAAAAGTTTCCAAAGTTCCTTACAAAGCTGAATCCCTCTTCCCTGCACCATTGTCTCATCCTCGCATTGAATGGAGCTCTGCCTGCCTCTGGGGTCCTGCACATGGAACAGGAAGCATTTCAGAGAATGCCACCCTGGAAGTTCTGGATTTCAGCTTCCTACCTAAAATCCTAAATTTGGCTTCCAGAACCTCTCTCCCACATCTTCCTATGTCGGTGCCCACATGTACCACGACAGCCGGCTCCTCCCCAGCACTATCTATAATCCTATCTAGGTGACGCGTGAGGCCTGCCACCTTCGTACCAGGCAGGCAAGTTACCAGGCGGTCTTCACGTCCACCAGCCACCCTGCTATCTACATTTCTAATAATCGAATCACCAACTATGATGGCCAGCCTAACCCTTCCCTCCTGGGCAGTAGCCCTGGGAGACTTGTCCTCAGTGCGAGAGGACAATACATCACCTGAGAGCAGGATCACTTCCTGCTACAGTGCGAGAGGACAATACATCACCTGATGTTCTCCTACTGGGAGACCTTTCTGATCCAAGGCAGCACCGGGGCTGCCAGACTGGATTTGGGACTTGGCTACTATGTCCCTGAAGGTCTCATCTATATACCTCTCTGTCTGCCTCAGCTCCTCCAAGTCTGCTACGCTAGCCTCCAGAGATCGGACTCGTTCCCTGAGAGCCAGGAGCTCTTTGCACCGAGATTTTATAATTATGTGAAACACAGACCGGACATTTTTTCTAGAACATATGCCTTGGTCTGGTTGCAGTGCTGTGCAGCACCATGAAGACGACCTGGGATCGATTCCCGATTCAGGTCTTCTGCTCCTTGGGTCAAATGCCGAGGCAGCGCTCACAGCTCCAGGGGGGTCTCAGTCATCGTACAATGGTGGCACTTAAACGGCCGGATTCAGGGCCATGAATTACACGGTTCCAGAGGGAACCCATGTGTACGGCCTCTGGCCGCCAGTGTCATGGCTGAGCTGGGTCTTCTTTTCCCTCTTTACTCTCCTCTGCCTCCCTCAGGTACACTTTAGAATCTTCTGATATTTTCTAATTTTAAATGGAAATAGAGGAATATTTAACCTAAAGGTAAATCTGAATAAATCACTCACAGAGCATGGAGGGGGGGCTCCATCTCTATTCTAAACATTAAGTCAATAATTAAAAGGTGTATGCAGATCGTAAAAAGCAAAAGCCACAGAGGAAAGAACAAGTCTAAAGGATGCATTCCTCTGGGCTGTGAATATGGGGCAGTGGCAGCCAACATACACATCTTCTCTTCTGGGGCAATTTACAAATGGAATACATAAATAAAATAAATCCATCCTCTGGTGTGCCTGCTGAATATGTGGTCACACAGACAGGCATGATCTACCCATTAGGCTGTCACTTTTTTTACTTTGTAGAGGAATGCCTTAAAAAAAAACAGAGCTTCAAATGTCAAAAACGTGTTTAATTACAGTAATCTCTGTACAGATTAAAACTTTAAAAAAAAAATCTTAAGGCATTTTGTAGGAGACCTGGGTAACAAAAATACTTAAAAACAAAGATGTAAACTTTGTATTTGGTATTGAAATAACCGCATTAATACTATCTAATACAAAGCTTTCCAAACTGTGTGTCGGGACACGTTAGTGTGTCGCCTGCAGTGTGCAGGTGTGTTGCGCAAGCCCGGTCCACATAGCCGCTCCCCTCCAGCGATTCACTTTTTTTTTTTTTTCAGTTTGTGGGTTGCTTAGTATTAGGTGATTTTTGCTGTCAGTCGCGGTTTTTTTGGGCTTGTTGGATGGGACTTGAGCCCAGCTGTCCCTGTCATTGGCTGCTGCTGCTGCCGATGAGGCCTGGCCACCTGGAGTACTGTCTCAAGCAAATGTCTGGTGATCATGGAAGGTGTTATGCAGCACGGCAGGCTTGAACCCTGAAGGGAGTGAAGCACTTAACTGGCAGCAAACAAAAAGAAGAGGTACATGAGCGTGCGGGCCAGACATGTGCTTGTGGGGGGGGGGGGGGGGGGGGGGGGTGAGTGTGTGGAGGACAGACTTGTGCTTGGGCTTGTTTTTTTGGAAAATAGCGCTTGTATTTTCATGAAACACTGGCAACAATCAAAAGGAAGAGGTACATGAGTGTGGGGGCCAGACATCTGCTAGGGGGGGGGGGGGGAGATATGAGTGTGTGGGGGCCAGGCATGTGCTTGGGGGAGACAGAGATGAGTGTGTGGGGGACAGACATGTGCTGGGGGGGAGAGAGGAGTGTAGGTGGGACAGATGTGCTGGGGGGGAAAGAGATGAGTGTGTGGGGGACAGACATGTGCTGGGGGGAGAGAGGAGTGTATGAGGGACAGACATGTGCTGGGGGAGAGAGGAGTGTGTGGGGGACAGACATGTGCTGGGGGGGAGAGAGGAGTGTATGGGGGACAGACATGTGCTGGGGGGGGGAGAGAGGAGTGTATGGGGGACAGACATGTGCTGGGGGGGAGAGAGGAGTGTATGGGGGACAGCCGTGCTGGGGAGAGAGAGATGAGTGTGTGGGGGACAGACATGTGCTTGGGGGGGAGAGAGATGAGTGTGTGGGGGACAGACATATGCTGGGGGGAGAGAGATGAGTGTATGGGGGCAGACATGTGCTGGGGGAGAGAGGAGTGTGTGGGGGACAGTATTGTGCTGGGGAGAGAAGAGTGTAGATGGGACAGATGTGCTGGGGGGGAGAGAGATGAGTGTGTGGGGACAGACAATTTGTTTTATTATTGTTACTCATAAATTATAACTAACATTAATCTTGGAAAATTATATATTTTTAATATAAATGAAAAGTTTTCATGAGATAGGTTGTGTCGTGAAACATTTTATTTATGTATATTTTTAAGGAAACATAAATTGTCAAAATACGTTTCGTTCGTTTAACTTTAACCTCTGGTTTGCTAGTAGACTGAATTACTGTGTCATGAAATTATGTTTGTTTAAAAAGTGTGTCAGCAACATGAAAAGTTTGGAAAGCTCTGATCTAATACATGATGTATTTTCTCGTGGTTTAGGTCCATTCAAGGGCAATCCCGAATAAAGGGTGTCCAAGGGCAATTCAAACAACTTCACGGCCAAATCGCTTAAGAGAACTATTCTCCCCTCTACGTAAATAAAGCCTTCCTGCCAGACACGCCTGAATGGCAGCCTTCACCTGACAAGGCTATATTGTAAATTAGGGAAACTGTCGAGAATATTTATTTTTGTACTCTATGGCACACTTTACAAAATGATATTGTATTATCACTCGTGTCAGTTTAATGTTGATTCTTGCTTTTTCTGCTTGCAATAATCTTTCATTTTTCACAAACATATCCGATTTTGGACGAGACAGAGATGTTGATCCTGTTTCCGCTTTACAGAGTGCCACATATTTTATATATATATATATATATATATATATATATATATATATATATATATATATATATATATATATATATTTTAACAGCAACTACCGGACAGCCAAACCATGACATGAATTTCAAGGTGCTAGTGGTCTGGGAACAGACTTCGGCTCTGGCGATTTCATTTTCCTTTTAGTTTTAACCAATCCTTTGCATCTGTTTTCATTATCCACGTAAGAAAAATATATCCTAACTAAAGATCGCGGGGATGAGTGGGGGGTAAGAAACCTGCGCGCCCGAGCCTGGGATCGACCCAGGGAGCTGGAGGGCCCAGCACGGAGGCCACGGCCGCTCCGATCCAGCCTACCTGATAGAGCGAGGAGTCGAGGTCAGGCTGCGAACCCACCGTGGCCACCTTGTCTGCATGGTAGAGGCGCTGCGGCCGGGCCCCCACCGGGCGGCACAGGAGCCGCAAGGTGGGCAGCAGCGGGAGGAGCCGCATGTCTACTCCAGGACTGAGTCGGGGAATCTGCCGCTCTAGCCCCACCCCTCACCCCTCCTACCACTGGAGACGCGCGAGCACCGAACGAGAGCTTGGGCCCGTGCCGCTGTAGCTCCACCCCTCGCTCCTCCTACTACTGGGGACCAGCCAGCACCGAACGAGAGCTTGGGCCTGTGCCGCTCTAACTCCACACCCACCTCCCCTACCAATGGGAAGCCGCGAGCACGGCACGAGAATTTGGGTGCGTGCCAAGTCTGGGACGCCCTCTTCCGTGTCATTTGCACAGCAAGACCGGTTGTGCTGTAGTTTGTCATTCTAAAACATTTTGAAATTGATTTTATTGGATGCATTGTGCTTTTATTTTAAAGTTGCATATTGATTGAAGTTTATGATTGTTTTAACTTTTGTACTACCGCTGGGGTAACGTGCTTACAAGCGGTTTATAAAGCTTTATTAAACAAAACGAAAATAAACATGATTAATTTTAAAAATTTTTAGATTTATAAACTGCTTTTGGCAGGTTTGAAATGCAGGTTCTAAGCTGAAGTAGCATTGAAACAGACTACAACTGTTACAAAATCCAGGATTAACCAAAAGTTCTCCTGCTAAGGCCCAAAGAGCCTAGCTGCATTGGCAGGTTGATGCCGAGCACAGTATTTAATCCGTGGTTAGACGTGGATTTTGGATGTATGTCCACAACCTCTTATTCTATAAAGGGATTAGTGCATCCAACCCCCACAAAACTAATAGCGCTCATCACATGCAAATGCATGTTGATGAGGGAGTTAGCTATTCTCAGAGATTAAAAAATGACTGATTCCAGGACTGCGACCTGCCTGAGATCTGCCTCTGGCCTGCTCTGCTCTTGAAATCGGGAGTGCACAGGAAGAAATCCTTTTGACTCTTTGGGCTTGTCCTTCAGTACTTATGCACTTTATTGTCTCCCAGATGCTTTATCAGCTACTCAAAGTCTTCTCCAAAAACGAACTTGCCCTTAAAGGCAAAGCTCCCAGTTGAGCCTTTGACAAAACATCCGCTGACCAATTCCACAACCAAAGAAACTTCCTAGCTGAGACTGCAGACATTATCGTCCTGGAAGAAGTGTGAATGAAGTCATACAAGGCATTGGCCCCATAGGTGACCACCGCCTCTAAGCATTTTGCCTATTTCAAATCTGGGGTAACATATCCTTGTTACCTTGTAACTGCTGCACCCACTTCAAGCTAGCCCAAAGCATAAAACTCTTGCACTCTACAGCATGTATGCCCAGAGCAGACACCTCAAATGATTTCTTAAGGTGCACCTTGAGTTTGCAGTCCTGCAAATCCTTCAGAGCTGCCACACCAGCTACTGGAATGGTGGTCCTTTTTGTAACTGCTGAGATGGAGTCATCCACCTTTGGGACTCTTAAGAGCTCTAGAGTGTCTTCAGGCAAGGAATACAGCTTATCCATGGCTCTGCTAAGCTTAAGGCCAGTCTCTGGAGTATCCCACTTCCTGTCCACCATCTGTTTTACTGGCTTAAGAAAAGGGAAAGTTCTGGCTGGACCCAATAAGCCAGCCATGACCAGATCCACCGAGTCCTGGTCAGACTCCTCCTGCGGAACTGTTATTCCCTAATTCCACCAGGACATGCAGAATCATATGTCCTAGTTCCTCCTTTTGAAACAGGCAAACTACTTTGGGATCATCCCCCTCCATAGACAGAACCTTTGCCGATTCCTCATCTGGATCCTGCCCAACTCTGGGTGGATGAGTTGGGAGGACCTTCTCCAGATGGCAACCCATGATCGGACTCCTTGGAGGAACCGTCCTTGACGGCCCCTAACATCCTTAGACCAAGGACTCTCTGAATCCTCATGGCCCCTGAGGCCCCTGAAAATGTAAACCTCTTTTTGGGTGGAGCATCTGAAGATGTCCACATGGGGGGGGGGGCATCCCGAAGTGCTCCAGGCCATAAAGGCTTCCTGCGTGAGGAGAATAAACTCCGGGGAAAAGAGGGCAGGACCCGGAGAATCCCCCACCAGAAGATCTGACTCCTGCTCAGACTGCCCCTTCCTGGGCTTCATCGGGGCTGGAATTCATGGGGGACAGCTACTGCAGGGAGAAGATCCCTTCTCCCTGCAGTAGCTGCAAAGGTTTTCAAAATGACCACCGTTCCCGTGCTGAGCGGGAATGGATCAGCAGCCTCCTCTAATGCAGCCTGTGACCTACCAGGTCCACGCTGCCTCACCAATGCCACTGCAGCCTCTCCCAATGATCCCAGTCCCCCCCACCCCAAAGAGGCCTTGGGAACAGCGGCCGGCCCTCAAGAAATGCAAGCTGTGTTCACCAAACACAGTACAGCGACTCCCACTCGGCCTGACCCCGACTGCTCGGCATATGCCCAGAGAGGAGAAGGGAGGGTGAGAGCCACAAAGACAGGAGGCCCCTGAACGGTTTACCTTCCTCTGCCACCGCCAACAGGGAGAGCCGAATGAAAATAAGGCCCCTGTCAAATAATGTCTCTTGCCAGGCTTATTTTTTTTTTAACTTTATAAGAGAAATAACTAAACACTTTCCTGCATGAAGGGTGGCAGAGGCTTCCTTCAATCCTCCTGTAGGTGAGGGAACTGGATCACCAGCTATCACCTCCGGCATGATTCAGCAAGCAAATTAGAGCTCCCAAACTCTGCTCGTCCTGCTCTGCAACCATGAGGGATGGTCCCACCAGGACCTGCCAACCTCCTGGGAGGATGAACACCTTCACTTTTTGATGCTAAAAATCCTCTTCTATTATTTTACTTTTTTTTAAACTCAGGTACAGAACAGCAGATTATACACCTTCTCCACCTGCTGGAGAGAGAGAAATACTGAGGGACTACAGGAAGCACACCGGGTTAAGAGACTGTATATTAGCATAAAACACACCCCTTTTACTAACGCATGCGATACTTATCGCATTTTGATAAATCCAGGCCTATGTCTGCAAAACTTTCTCTGTCTCCATCTGCTGGAAGAGAGGCAAAACCCAGGAGTCTGGAATGATCTGGGGCGTACATGGAAAAGGTTTTCCAAAACGCCTGCTGCACCACCAGTTCATCCTGACATCAGCTGGAGGCAGTGAATACTGTATTCCACCTGTGCTGTACCACCTATTTACAGTAGCATGATGTCCCTGGAGAAATGTGTGCTCTGCTTCCATCTGCTAATAGGGGGACACACCCACCTGTTTGTACTGGATTGGTGTAGCAGGACGAAATGGAAACATGATAAAATACAATTTAAAAAAAGATATACCAAATCATATACCCTGTCAAGACCGTGCTCCCCTGATTTAATGATCAGTTTTTATATCTCAAACATTTCAAGAAATATTTCTCTTTTCATTATGACCTATAGTTTCCCCCTGCTCAAGTTTAGGATTCTCTCATATTTTATGCTCCCCTCCCCTCCACACACTAAGGGGTGGATTTTAATATATGTGTATGCTTCCCGGCACGCACACATGGACCTGTCAATCTTATAACATGCACGCACATGTGCGCTGGATTTTATATTCCGCATGTGCGTGCAGCGCACGCAAGGGGGGGAGGACTTTTACAAACTCCGCGTGGCGACGCAATCCGGGCTTCCCCAGTTCCCTCCAATTAAGGAGCGGACTGGGAGGGAACTTCCTTAACCCACTGCTAACCTTCCTTTCCCTTCCCCTCTCCTCCACCCCCTAAACCTAACCTAGCTGGCCGGAGTTTTTTTTTATTTTATTACTTGCTGCTCCTCTGGAGCTGAAGTAATTTACTCACGCCGGCCGGCTGCCGGCATGCGCTTCCCCAGGACAGCAGCTAATGTCCCCCTTTTCAGGGACTGACGCTTATTCATGTACTGGGGTTTACACGCGTGGCTGGGACCATTTGAAAATTCACCCAGCACACGCATAAGGCCCGGGCTTTACATGCACAGGGGGTTTTGTTTAATTAATTTTTATTAACAACAAATAAAGGTATAATGGTTCAAACGATATTATCACAGAAATGCATGTAATTGCACCCCAGTATATGAATGGGCCTCCGCATTAGATGTTCAAGTATTTTCACTGTTTTAAACCCTCAGGTCCTCCACCCCCTTCCACCCACCTCCCTCCCCCTTCCCCTTCCCCACCCAACCCCTTTCCCAAGTACTAGACATAACAGTGTGGTTAAGGTCCAAGAAAAATGTTAATAGAGTCCTGGTAAGATCAATCAGGAAGACTGTCCGCAGCTAGAGACTTTCAAGAGTAGATTCCTGGAATTCGGTGGCAACGACTGAATGTACAAATTCCACATCTGTGAAAATGCCATAGTTGTTTAGGAGTGGTCCGTGACACCATTTCGTCCTTTAACATTTTATGACGATGGTTACGCCATGCCCAATAAGTAGGCGGGTCTGGGCTCCGCCAGTTCAACAGAATTAACTTTTCCCCCCACATAACATGTCTTGCGTATCAGGAGTCGAGTCCCTGGGTTCCGGAACAGTCTGCTGAGGATGGCATTAAACAATAACCACTTTGGTGAGAGGGAAATTGGGGCATGCACCAAATCAGTTAAATAGCTGGTAATTCGAGACCAAAATCGTTTAATATAGATGCAAGCCCAAAATAAATGAGTAAGAGACCCATCCTCCCATCTACATTTCATACAGAGAAGAGAGTTTACAATGTGGGAGTGAAAGGCTACAACTGTAGACATATGGGCCCCTCACAAGAAACTTACGCTGCATTTCCCTGAAATACATGTTTGGTGAGGCCGATGCTATCTTAGAAAAACTAGCCTTCAACAGAGGGGCTAGAAAGCTAAAAGTGGCCCTCACCATTCCATTTCTCAACCAACCAAGGGAGAGGATCACAACGGGTGCGACCCTTCAACTGCTTATAGTAATAGGACAAGGATGGTGGGTGAACCTTGCTGAGCCCAAACAATACCTCTAAGGTGGCAAAGACCTGTGGTTGTAAGGACGTGCATCTAAGGACTTTATATAGTGCTGCAATTGATAGTAAGTAAAGTAGTGCGGTCTGCCCAGGTCATGCAAAGAAACAAGATCGGAGAGTGGCAGCAGGGTACCCGTCAGACCAAGGACCTGTCCCAATTGATCCACCCCTTTAGCTCGCCAGATTTGAAAACCCACTGACTGTCCCTGGAGTAAAATCGGAATTGCCCCTGAGCAGCAGCAAGTACGCGCAAACTGCCAGCAGTGCCAAAACCTTTATAACTCTGGCCCAAGTTCGCCGAATAGGGGACATAAGGACCCTGAACCCCGGTGGGGGAGAATAGTTAGCATTAGGACATTGCAGCACATAACGAAGGTCCAAAAGGACCCCTAGTGTGTTGTCGGCAGGTAAATTCACAAAATAAGATTTACCCATGAGCCACTAATAATGCACATATTGCAGGCCAGATTGTAAACACCTAGGTCCGGGACACTGAAACCGCCACCTCCCCATTTATCCTGTAAGCGAGTGAGAGAGATACGAGCCTTTTTGTTTCGCCAAAGGAAGCACCGCAACACTGTCTCTATCAACTGTAAATCCTGACGTTTAAGGAGCAGGGGATTGAAAGACATATAACCATTTTGGGAGTAAAGTAATTTTAAACAAGTTGTTTCTCCCATTAAGGGATAAGGGTAGTTGCGCCCAGGCTCTCAGCTTATCTTGTGTCTGTTGAAGCAAGAGAGTGATATTATAATGATCAAAGATCTGTAGGGATAAACAACCCCAAATATTTAATTTTTCCCTCTGCTGAGGCTAGTGGAAATAAACCATCCCAACTAGTTTTCAATGTATCGGGGAATCCCAAGGCTTCAGAATTGTTAGGATTTAGTTTCAAGCCTGAAAAGGACCCAAATTCTTCAAACAAATGTAGCAAGGCCATCAGGGACCGGGGAAGATCTGTCAAGAAGATTAAAATATCATCCACAAATGCGGTGTACTTAAATGCCTCCTGTTGAAAGCGCAGGCCTTTTTCGTGTTTATTGAGCTGGACAGCACGGAGCAATGGTTCTAATTGGAGCAAAAATAGGAGAAGAGACAGGGGCAACTTTGCCTCATGCCCCATTGCACTACAAAGAGGTTGGATTGATTACCATTGGCCAGGATGATCGCCTCTGGGTTGGTAAAAAGAAGGCGTTCTGTGTCTAAAAAGAAACCGGTTATCCACGCCAGACTCAAGGTGGAAAAAAGATGGTTCCATTCCATCCTATCAAAAGCTTTTCAGCATCAAAGCTGACTGCCAAGCAGGGTTCCCCCATGTGACCACACAGGGCAAGGACTGTGAGAATTTTCCGGATATTAGTAAGATGGTAGGGTTTCCTCACAAACCCTACCTGCCCCGGTTGTACCAATTGGGGGAGGAGGGTGGCCAACCGGTCAGCTAAGATTTTAGCTAACAATTTCTGTTCAACGTTTAATAGAGATATGGGCCTGTATGACGATACTAACATTGGGTCCTTCCCAGGCTTGGGGATGAGTGTAATATGAGCCAAGTTGGTATGATTGGGGAATTGTCCCAACTGAACTAAGGTATTATATGCTCAGGTAAGGGGAGGGGCGAGTTCATCACTGAGGCATTGATAAAACTCTGCCATATAGCCATCAGGGCCAGGAGCCTTATGTCACTTCATGGTTCGAATGGCGACCCTTACCTCGTCCTCTGTTATGGAACTACTCAATCAGGTTTGCTGGTCTAGGGCTAGGCGCAGAGATTGGGGGGGGGGGGGGGGGCTGAAAATTCTTCACTAGCAGAAGTAGCAGATCGCCCGGCAGTATATAAGCTCTGATAATAGGCGCGAAAGTGCTGCAATATGTCTGGGGTGGGCATTACCGTCTGTCTGGATTTAGTGCGCAGTGCCAGAATATGACGGGGGGGGGGGGGGGGGGCTCTCTGAGCCCTAATTAAATTAGAAAGCAACTTACCCAATTTATTACCATATTGATAAAGTTTATATTGATAATAAAGGAGGCCTTTTTTTGCCCTTTGATGAAGGAGTTCACCTTGCCCTGTAAGGTGAAATAAGCCTCCTTATTTTTACGAGTATTCACACCTGCTAGGACCCTTTTTGCTTGGTTCAATTTGGCAGTCAAGAGAAGTAAATTCCTATCCAACAGTTTCCGTCGCTTAGCAACGTAGGCAATAATCTCCCCTCTCAGGACCGCCTTTACCGCATACCAGAAAAGAATAGGGTCCTCGATATGGGCCCGATTATTCTCCTGATATTCAGTCCACTTATTTCTCAGGTGGGAGTGAAATTTGGCATCTTCAACTAGATAGTAGGGGTATCACCACACATACTGAGTTGGTGGAGTTAATGCTGTATCAAATTCAGCCCAGACTGGAGCGTGATCCGATATGTGAATCATGTCTATACCAGTCTCCCGAAGCTTAGGGAAGTGAGTACTGATTAAAATATAATAAAGCCGAGACTGAGAGTCATGAGCCCTGGATATATGAGTATAGTCTCGCTCCATGGGGTGTAAGGTGTGCCAGGCATCAGTTAGGTGGAGCATACGCTCCAAAAAGAGTATCCTATTATCCAAGGGAGAGCAGGCCCGACTTGCCGACTGTTTGTCTAACTGTGTGTCTCTCAAGGAATTCAAGTCCCCCCCACCCCAAAAAAAAAATTATTGTATGTCAAATAGGGGAGAAGTTGAGTGTAAATGGTCCTGAAAAAGCCTACTTCTGGACTATTGGGGACATAGATATTGCAGTACACAGTAATCATCCCCTGATGCTCGGTGACCAGGATAATATACCTCCCTTTAGGGCCCTTGATTTCTTTGGTTACCTGCAGGGAGAGTCGCTTATTGATAAGGATTGCCACCCCAGCCGCATGAGTAGTAGCAGAAGCAAAATACACAGTGCCAACCCATTGCTGACATAATTTCAGATGCTCTTGATCATTCAGATGCATCTCCTGCAGCATCGCTATATCTGCAGACTGTCTTTTAAGTGAAGTAAGAATTTTTGTTCAATTAATTGGAGAATTTATGCCACTTACGTTCCAGGTAATCACTCGGTATCTACTCTGAACCAAGTAGCTGGGAGTAAGCCCATACCAAAAATAGACAACCTATATATGGCATGGAGGCCGTCCCAGCTAGGACCTCCACACCAGCAGCCGAATTCAAGTCTTTGCTTAAGAATCTCTTCCAATGATCTGAATGATACAGTTTTATAGTAATATCTTAACCAATACCATATTAACTCCCCCTCCCCGGTCCCTCCCCCCCCCCCCTATATTCTTTCCCCTCCCAAATACCCATTTAGCTATCAGCTAACAGGAGATCAAGGAAGCGGACGTCCCCCACCCCATCCACCCCCCAAACACAATGTTTCAGTAGTTAACTGGGAAATGTAAACCTTCATAACAACAGATATGCAACCATAGAGATCTGGATACAGCCTGCAGAGAGAAAAGAGTAGTAGCGTCCAGGGACCATAACAACTAATAGCTGGCTGGTGCTAAAGTGTAACGCAGCCATCCGTAGGAACAAAAATAGAGGACTGTGCAGTTCATCAGCCTTCTGGGAGTGGCTCCTAAGAACATGGAGCAATGGTGGTACAAGGTGTAGCCTTGAAACTAGTCAAGTGCTTCGAGACCCAGTGGCACTCCTCAAGGAGGTGCTGCAGGTGAGGTTGACGATCTCGCTTTCTTGCCATTGGCTTCCTGGGTGGTAAGAAATTGTTGTGCTTCCACCTCAGTCTCCAGCCAGTGGGCCCCGTGTTCCGTTGTCACCCTGATATGAGCAGGGTAGGCCAAATGGGCTCTGTCACCCAGAGCATAAAGTTTTGCACAATAGGGAGCCAATTTCCTTTGCTGCTGGGAGAACTGCGTTGAGAAATCTTGAAATATCAAGATCTGCTGGTTTTCGTACTGGAACTCTTTCCTCATTCGCAGCGCTAGCATAATTTTTCCCTTATGGGCATAGTTAAGCAATTTAGCTATGACCACCCTGGGCTTAAGCTGATTATCCTTTCTGTGCCCCTTTGTGTGCTCTCTCAATACGGAGTGGCCCTGACTGCAGCGTGAGGGCCAGCTCCCGAGTGAGCCAGGTTTCCAGCGTCAGGGCCAGGTCTCTCTCATTCAGGGACTCGGGCAGACCTACCAGCCGGATGGTAGAGCACCTGGACCTGTTTTCCAGGTCTTCAAGCCTCTCTTCCTGCTTCACTATTTTAGCTTTCAGCTGCTGCAGGTCTGCCTCTGAGTCACTGCGGCCATCTTGGAGATTGGAAACTCTTTGCTCAAGGTCAGTAAAGCACAGTTCAAACCCCGTGATTGCCGCAGTCAGTTCTGTGAGTTTATTAGCCCCGCCGAGTTTATTAGCTCTACCTCCTCGCCTTGCGTCAGGTCAGCCGGTTTAGGCCTCTCTTGGTCTTTGTCCTTTTTAGTGAGGCGAGTCGCCATGAGCCATCCCCAAATGCTCCGCTGCCTGTCAGTGACATTCTCCCCACCAGATAGAGGCAAATTTTGGCCGCAAAAACAGCTGATTGAGGCAGATGAAAGACAGGGGAGTCGCTGCGAGGGATATCCACTTCCAAGCACGTCAAGGCATCACGTGATCTGCGCAGGGGTTTTAAAATCTACCCTAATGTACCTAATCTGGTTATTGCAGTGATAGTCTTGATAAGCCAGCTCAAAACCTGGCTATTCAAACAAGCCTTTCCCCAACACCCTTGGTGAATATTGAATTGTGATGGATCATGACCTGAATTTGACTATGAACTTGTTCTTATGACATTATAGTTCACTTGTTAATTGTTCCTATGCTTCTCTGCTGTCTTATTGGGTTTTTGTACCCCCTACCCTTCCCCTGTTACTTGTAATTTCCGTTGCTTTTGTTCCATGTAAACCGAGGTGATGTTTCGACTAACATCGGTATAGAAGACTCTTTAAATAAAATAAGGTGGAAACCATGCATCATGACTCCTCCTGAAATCCTGCAATCATGGTCCCTGAACCCATCCAACAGATGTCACCTTGAACAATGACTACAACTCCCTCACCTGTTAGGATCTCTGACTCTGCAGCATCCCCAGCCCCAGCTGACACGAGGATCTTCTGCACCAAAGTCTACAGCACTGTCACTAAAACACCCAGTGTTCAAAGAAAAACATTTTAAATGAGAAAAAACCCAAATATACAAGGTTGATATAAAATTTTTTATTATTCACATCATTTACATATTAAACATAATAGCTTGCTTGAAACAAGGATACTTACATAGTTCAAAATTCCAGTTTGATAAATTGTCATATATGACCAGGAAAACAGGAATTACCAACCTTCAAGCATTTTTACCATTTTAAATCCTGCATCTGCATTATATACATTTTGAAGTAAATGCCACCATTTTGTGTACAATTTTTTATGTTGTTCTAGGAAGCTTTGTGCTCTTATTTTCTCTTTACATATATCTACATTAAAATAAAGATAGTTAAACATTCCTAAATATTGGAAATTGGAGTAGCAATGATTGCTGCAACGCTGTAAATTCAAACCTTGAAAATGGCATTGGATTATTTTACTCCCCATAAAATAGGCTTTTATTAAATAATGGGCTTCCGTCACATCCCTCATCAATTCCACATTCCTTAAACAGCTTTTCCGAATTCTGATTGCTATACAGGAAACATACTCTCGATTAAGTGGGACTTCGGTTCATCACTGGTTTTCTGATGAAAGGATTTTGGGCTGCAGTGCATGTGAATAAAAATATAAATATAGTGGATATTTAACAAAGTCTTTCCCCTCCTATGATTATGGGGGAAAAAAACCTGCCCAATATACAAGTCCTTCTGAGAGGGTATGTGAAACTCTTAAAAAAACGAAAAACTTCCTCTCTCTCTTTGTATGTATGTTAATTATGGAAACGTTAATACTCAAAAACACTTAAGACTTCTGTCTTATAATTAAAGGACCCTCATGTCAATGGGCTATGCAGCTTGCCTTATGGCTTTTGGTTGCAAATGTCTCTCTTGCGTGAGCCCTTTTTACAATCAAATGTGGATAGGTAGAATTAAAACACCATAATGCTAAAACATCTCATTCTGATTTGCTAACCAAAAATCTCTTTTGTATTACAATACGTTCAAAATGTGAGCACTAATTGTTTCTCTTTTGTTCTCTCCTTGCCCCATTTCAATTTGGCACATCCCAGTGATTAGACTAACACTATCTAAAATACAATGCAATAATTGGTCCGTTTCAAATCTGGATTTGCTAAAGGCACATCTATATAATGTGGAAAACTGAAGCATGCAAACTTGCTGAAAGTAGGCTTGTTGGAGAAGTTGGCGGACCTGGAAAAATGTTAAAGCTTTGTTGTATTGGCTTTACAAATTTAATTATTTTCTTTTTCTTTTTTTTTTTAAAGAAAGAGCTGATATGGATTCAAATAATGGTTTTGTCAGAGCAGTGAATACACTTGAATTTTCCAAAGGTCAGAACAAGATTTTCCAGATCCACCAGGGAGAAATACAACAGATAAATCCTGAATTTCTTTCAAACTCAAACCAGGCTAAAATCCATCTGGTTCCAGTTTGACTTTAACATTTTCAAGCCTCTTTAGCATATAATGTCCTGTGCACTGAGGTTTGCTAGTCCCAATGATCTAAAATTATGGTGCATGCACTATTTATAAAACTAGGAATTAAGGCTAATATTTCCACTGCAGTGTGGCATTAAGGCAACATAAATGGCTGAAATCTGCTAATGCTGACCACAGAAACAAAATTTGCAGAGGGATATTAGATATTTTGCAAAAGTGACATTATTAATTTGGCTTCAGAGAACATCTATTTTTAGAAGTTGTGTGTTTGTAAAAATGAAAATGAGCACTTACTCCAATACCCACATACAAGGGGCAATAGTCAAAGAATCTTATGTGAGTAAACCCAGGTTTTACCCATTTAAAATAACAGTTCAATTATTTCTTCCCCAACCTCGTGCATATAAAAGTATGTGTGCTGTTCCCAGTGCATATACTTTTCAATGCACAAAAATGGGGCAGAGGCAGGGTCAGGCAAGCAAAGCCCGTGTGGATATTATTATGATAGATCGCATTTTCAATTTCCCCGTGTACTTTCAGGCACAAACTCTGTACTTGTGTTGTGCATGCTGGCAGCGTTTTCAAAGAAGTTTCCCCACAGAAAATGAGCTTGCAGGCTAACGGGACTGCAAGCTCAGCGGGAAAGATTATTATCGCTCTCCCCATAATTTGCTTTTTAACTTCATATCTAGCTTTCTCTAGGCCATATTACGCACGTACATTTGGTTCATATTACATCAGCTCTACTGAAATCAAATTAACAATTTTGTATAATTTTATATTGCATGGCAACAATGAAGGAAAGAAAAATAGAGATTCTAAATCCTTTATTTGGATACAGTTTAAATTTGGACATGATTCACGAATGAAAACATCTTGTCAGTGCTGAATGAGGATGCCTGAACAGCGCCTGCCTGCAACTGGATTTTAATTTTCGGGAGTACTAAAATGCCCACATTGGAGAGAAAGAAAAGATTCAGCATTACAAAGATAAAATCAAACTGTGCATTATAATGCTATGTGCCACAATTAAAACAAAGAGGCAAAATAACAACTCTCCGGGATTTTCGGTTGTTGGAACACTGCTGCACAAAGCAACTGGTTCTGGGGGAAAAAAATAAATCTGTGTTCAACAGTGAGAGAGAGAAAACTAGAGAGCTTATCACAACTATCCTATGTGAATGGACCTTGCCTCTCCCAAACTTGGGATTCTACATGAAACAGAATTTGTTCTTTTTTGTTTGAAAGTCATTTGGAGGTAATCAGATACCTCGTTACCCAATAACCAAAATAGGAACGCACTCTTTATTTAGTAAGATTTAAAAAAAAACAAAAAATTAAGTTGTTTTCTTCCAGCAAAAGACCACAATATATTTCACTGTATATCAAAAGTGAAAGAAGGCCCTAACCAGCAAGGTTACTCTCCAGTGGTAAAACAGTAGGGCTCAGTTCAGTAACAAACAGTCTGGAGAGATCAAGGTGCTGATGGGTCTGTATGCTGGACTAGTGGAGTTTAACCCCTAATAGAAAATGAAAAGGGTCTTTGCATGGTCAATCCTCAATTGTGAGACAACATTCTGCCCATAAACAACCACAGACCATCTTATTTCTGATATTCCTAACAGAGATTCACCTTATGACTCATGTGTAGAACTAGTGGTTGGAATACTTTGACATTGCATCCTGAACAGGGCCTTTAAAGAGCCAAATAAAAAAATTAAAACTCCATATTAACTGGTACAAATGTAAAGATCCATATTCAGCCACTATCAGCTTAGTTGGGATATTCAGCAATGTGGTTACGCCACTGAATATATCCAGCTATCAAAATGTTAGCCGGCTAAGAATATCGCCACTTATTTGGATAAGTTAGCCAGATAAATAGCCACACCCTGGAATGCCCCCCTTCTGCTCCCTATTTAGATAGTTTTCCGGCTAAATGGTTGCAGCTCAATGTGGCTAAATATTAAAACAGCACCACTTAGCTGCATAAGTCCTAACTTATCCAGCTAAAGGTTGCTGAATATGGACCTCTAATCTAAACCAAAAATATTATAACTTGCTATATGCCAGGGGTGGCCAGGGCTGGCCAACTCTGGTAAATTTAAGTGGCTTAAAAAGGCCAGGTTTTCAAGATATCCTCAATGAATATGCATGACATAGATACACATACAGTGGAGGCAGTGCATGCAAATCTGTCTCATCCATATCAATTATGGAAGTCCTGGAATCCAGATCTGTTTGTGGCTCTCGAGGGCTGAAGTTAGCCACCCCTACTATATGTAATTAGAATATTCCTTTCTTTGCCCCTGTCTATAATAGCTCTTCCACATAACCAAAACCACTCTTTAGTTGTACTAACCTTTACTGACCAAGGTGCAGAGCATTACAAACTACAGCTGAAAGATAGGTTTCCTACACACAACAAAAACATACAATCATTGCCTTGTAATTTTTTCCTGCTTCCAGACTGATCCTTTGTGGCTAACTGGATGAGCACATGCTTACTGCCAGTCTGTTGGCAGTGAATCATGAATCTACCTCACTCATGATTATTTACTTTTTTTTAATTTATTGTCTCTCTCTCTTTACAGGGGTGTGAGCTCTAGTTTGATGGTGCCTGAAACACCTGCAACTGCAAATATCTTGACTACACAAAACTGTTGCTTTGACTACAGTTAAGTAGATACAACAGTCCTCAATTTTAAAATCTGTTATTCTGACTCTTCCTTTGCTAGCTGAAAGGAATTGACCCCGGAAGGTACCTTTTCAATAAATTAAATTTAAATAAATAAATAAAGACTGCTTCACGTTCCTCTCTGTACAATTTAAAAGAATTTAAGTTCATTTTTTAATTTTCTTTTTAACAGGGCAAGGCCTTTACAAGGACACTGCCATATCCATTATAACATTTTTTTTTAATCTGCTACTAAAATGCAGTTGCGTATCTACAGTTATTTACATATGAATCACTTCGTCTTAGAAAATAAAGGAATTGACAATATAGGTAACATGTCCATGTGTTTGATAATCGGAAGCAAATGGGTTCAGAAAACTGTCCCTGCTTAGTTGCAGTAATGGATATGAAGGTTTCCCCCTTCTTAGGGATTTATTTCTCAGAAGAAGTCTGATAAACAAGCAAAGAGTTCCTGCAGGGCTGGTGTGTAGTTAGTTGTGGTGCAGCTCTGGGGCACAGCATGTGTCCTGGTCTTCCCTCTTCTAGCCTAACTCATCTACCTCCATAAAAATGTCGCTAAAAAAATATTCAGATACACTGGTTGGCTCCGCTCCAGACTCTGAATCTTGGCCACCTGAGATTGCTTCTTCATGACCCTCATCACGAGAGACCTGAGGGTACAAGTGGAAAAGAAACTGGTATTATGATCTGTCACACTGAACAAAGGGTTTAGGGCGCATGGTGGGAGCTACGGATTTAGTACGCACAGAATACAAGAGAAGTCAACTACGTGTTGAAGTTCATGGAGCCCATGTGATTGTGGCTCTGAGAGTCAACTTTCTGCTAACGTGACGCATTCAGAGACAGTCTGCTTGTCACTGCTTCACTTATATGGAATTTCTCAACTGTGACTACGGGACGAAACGCTGACAACAGACCTTAGGAAATTTTAGTTCTTGCTTAAAATGTGAAAACATACTTAACCAAATGTATGATAGATTGGAAGATAGAAAAAAGTCGACAAGCGATTTACATTATAGAAATATGATGGCAGAAAAAGAACGTTATGTCCCACCTAGTCTGCCCATTTGCCCAATTAAGATAGCTGTACAATTCTCATCACTCCCTTAGAGATCCCCATGCTTTCTTGAACTTAGATACTGGTTTTGTCTCCACCACTTCCACTGGGAGGATATTCCACACATCCACCACCTTTTTTTAAAATGAAATATTTCCTAAGATTATTCCTGAGTCTACCCACTCTAATCCTCATCCCATGTTTCTAGGGTATCTTTTCCATTGGAAAAAGCTCACCACCTGTGCATAGAAGTCTAGAAATCTTGAGATCTAGAGTGAACATGTTTAGATCTTTAATTCAATCCCCATATGCTTTGGAATGACGACTGCTGACCATGGAGTCTGAACGGACTCCATCCTGTTTAATCACTTTGGGGCCGATGCAATAAAAAGCGCAGAAAGCAGGCGCTGAAAAGCTAGCGCCCACTTTCCTAATGTGTGCATGGTGCCGGCAAGGGGGGTGCCGTGCAATACCCAAATTAGGGGGTCATGCTAGCAAGGAGGCGCTAGGGTCACTTGCGCGACCTTAGCACCTCCTTGCTAACGTGACCCCGCTGCAGCTGCCGGTTATGAAGACCGACGCCGGTAAACTCGAGTTTATGAAAACAGATGCTGTGTTTACCGGCATCGGTCTTCATAACTTGGAGGTCTGCCGAGGGTTTTTTGTTTTTTTCTTTTTTACTTAAGAAAAGAAGTACAGAAAAGCAGTTTTTTCTGCTTTTCTGTACTTCTTTTACCTGTGCTCGGCTATTAACACCTGCTCCAGGCAGGCATTAATATCTGAGAACAAAATGTTTGTCTGAGACGCACACTTTTTTTTTTGGCATGCGGAGTGATTGAGTAATAGCCTCATTCACATGCATTTGCATGTGATGAGCGCTATTGCATTCACTCCGCGTCAGACGCGGGTTAAATAGGCGCTAATCCCCCTGTTGCATTAGGGGGTGGATTAGCGCCTATTTAACCCGTGTCAGAGTGCGGGTTATACAGTGTGCTCGGCTGAGCGCACTGTATTGCATCGGCCCCTTTGAAGTTGCGATCTCCAGAACTACACACAGTATTCCAAATGAGGTTTCACCAGAGGCAATATCATCACCCTTTTTCTGATGGCCATTCCTCTCCCTATGCAGCCAAGCATTTTTCTGGCTTTTGCCATTGCTTTATCCACCTGTTTAGCTAACTTATCAGATTCAAATCACCCCCAGATCCTGCTCTTCCTTTGTGCTTAGAATTTCACCTCCTCCAATACTTACTCCTGGGGGAATTCTGCGCTACTGCGGAGCGCAGAATTTGCGCAGAATTCCCCCCCTGCGCAGAAAATAGCAGGGGAGACCCCGGCATGCCGCGAACAGAGCGCGTCCCGTGGCACATGGAACGTGCTTCGTTCGCAGCGAAGATGAAGGCCTGGCGCGGTGTTCGCAGCGAAAAGGGAAGGCCCCCGTGTGCCATGAACGGACTGTGCTCCGCTCAAGGCGAAAATGGAAGGTCCCCGTGTGCCGTGAATGGCGCGCCCGGGCCTTCCTCTTCGCCGCGAACAGAGCACATCCCGCGGCACACGGGGGCCTTCCCTTTTCACTGCGAACACCGCGCCGGGCCTTTATCTTCGCTGCGAACAAAGCATATCCCGCGGCATACGGGGGCCTTCCCTTTTTGCTGCGAACAGCGCGCCGGGCCTCCATCTTCGCCGCGAACGGAGCGCATCCCGCGGCATTGCAGTGAGAGAGAATGTGTGTGTGTGAGAGAGGGGAGGGTGACAGAGAGCATGGCTGGTAAGAGGAGGAGTGGGGGGGATGCTTGAGTGTGGGTTTCAGAGAGGGAGCCTATATGAGGGGAGGGGTGGGGGGGATGATGACAGAGAGCAGGAGGGTGTGAGAGAGAGCATGGGAGGTAAGCGAGGGGGGCTGGGGGGATGCTTGTGAGTGGGTTTCAGAGAGAGGGAGCCTATATGAGGAGATTGTGAAGGAGTGTGTATGTGTGTGAGAGATTGGGAGGGACAGAGGGCGCCTGTGTGAGGGGCAGTACTGAGAACAGGGTCAAAGTCTGGGACTGGCAATAGAGTGGAAGGGGTTGAGCCTAGAGGTGATGGGGAGAGATACTGGCAGGTGGAGGAGTTGGGGCCTGAGAGGGAAAGTGGCCAGGGGAGTAGGGAGAGTGAGTGGAAGGGACACTCTTACAGTGAATTTCTAGGGAAATTCTGCTCAAAATATTTACAGTCCTGCAACTTTAAGTAATAACTTTTTTCTGTAATAATTTAAAATATAATTACTTAAAGACTGTCATGTAAATTGTGTTATTTTGACCAATATAAAGTTTGCAGAATTTTGCAGAATTTTCAGTTTTTGTGCGCAGAATTTTAAATTTGTTTGCGCAGAATTCCCCCAGGAGTAAATATTGTACCTTTCTTGAGTTTTTGCATCGGGAATGCATTACTCTGCATTTTTATTTAGCATTAAATCTTATCTGCCAGACATTAGACCAGTCCTCAAGCTTTGCTAGATTCATCCTCATGTTTTCTACACCTTCCTAGCTGTCCACCTTGTGTATAGTTTGGTATCATTGGCAAAAAGACAAACCTTTCTCGACAATCCTGCTATGTCGCTCACGAAAATGTTTAAAAAAACAAAACAAAACAATCTAAGGTGCCAATTTCTATGAACCTGACTTTGTATGGATTGCTTAGACATTCTTACTTCCAGGTGAGTGAAATTAGATAAATAACCTGACAACTTTTTTTTTTATAGGCTTTTTAGCTGTTTTGGCTTTTCAGTAAATAATTGTAATGACTTTTTAAGTAAAGGGGTAGTTTCAGATACTTTTTAGAGTAATTTGAGATAAAGTAATATCTAAACACTTATTGCTGTCAAAAGCACAGTCACATTCTAAAGAAAGAGAAAAATGCTTTTTCAAGTATTTTAGTAGCTGAATTTTATTTTCATATAATGTTAAGATACATTGCTTTTATTTAGCTCTCTGCTGTTTTGCTAGGAATTTGAAAGCATTGGAGGCTCCTCAATGCAATGGTTAACACCTGTTTACTGTTTTAGAAAGCCAATGAAGCACACAATATGGGCTAATCATGTTTTAATTTGCATGCTGGTGCTGCTTCACCACAGAGGAGAGGAAAAGCAAAAAGGCTTGCAAAAAATGATTGAAACACCATTAAAGCAGTAAATTATAAATGAAAAAGATGCATGTGTTCTGAGGCAGAAAGGAATTTTCTAATTTATGCTTGAGTCTACTGTTGCACTTTAATTTTCCTCCATAGAGCAAAAGCAAAGAAAATCAAATAGAAGAAACTGTACTGGACAATTCTGAAAAAGCAATTATAGGAATATAGACCTACAAGTGTAACCATGCAAAAACAAAAAAACAAAACTCAACACTGTATAGTTTAGTTCTAAACTGCACAGGTTGAGAGGCTGTCCCCTGAACTGGCTATGTCCAGAATCTGCTTAATCAATATAAAAATTACTGCACAACAAAATATATTTCAGTTACACTCTGAAATCTATATATGAAAAATGCAGATTGAAAGTGAATTTAAATCCATGAGCAATATAATGAAGCTAAACAGTCACTGCATGAGGATAACTGCAGAGATCTACACACTGATTATGTGAAAGTGAAAATTAAAAGGACACAGGTCAGCAGATTTTGTGCATATAGCTGAAACAAAATGCAATGGGAGGGCTCGGCTACCTGAACTCTGTGCCCCTGAAGACTTGTAGACCTATGTCGATTGAAGCTCCACCGGGGGGGCACTCAATCAAGAAAATCCAGAACGAAAAGCCATCAGTGTGAAAGCTTTTAAACTTTCACCATTACACTTATAATTTCAAAGCTGGTGAAAAATGCCACCTGGTAATTAAACTCTGGAATTTCTTGCCAGAGGATGTGGTTAGTGCAGTTAGTATAGCTGGGTTTAAAAAAGGATTGGATAAGTTCTTGGAGGAGAAGTCCATTACCTGCTATTAATTAAGTTGACAGAAAATAGCCACTGCTATTACTAGCAACGGTAACATGGAATAGACTTAGTTTTTGGGTACTTGCCAGGTTCTTATGGCCTGGATTGGCCACTGTTGGAAACAGGATGCTGGGCTTGATGGACCCTTGGTCTGACCCAGTATGGCATGTTCTTATGTTCTTAACCTGGATTTTTAAGTTGTTTTATTGTATCTTGAAATGTTTTCATAGGGCAAAAGTGGACTTGAATGGAAAACTTGTCATTTGCATATTAGGTTCTCTCACATGGAAATAGGAACATTTGAGCAATTCATATCAAGTCAAGTTCATAGAAACTACCAGTTAATATAGTGAACTGAAGTACATTATTTGTACTTCGCTTTGAATCTCAGCTACCCTATGTTTGATTTTGTTGTGTAATATTAAACAGGACTTTTGAAAAAAGTACACACACACACACACACACACACACACAAACACACATATATAAAATTAACTTTAGCCCATACTTGTCTGTATTTGGGCTGTGTATTTGAAGCAGCCTATTTTGTTTACTATTGCCCACTGAATCATGACAGTAGAAAAGCAACGTACCGCAGTGGAAGGCCCGCTTGTGTCCTTACACATGTGGGAATCTCCTTCTGTGGACATGATACTTGCAGGTGGGGGACATGACACTTTTACATCATTCTCACTGGTTGAAGTACGGCTTTTCAGACAAGGCTTTGGGACAGGTACACGAGGCTTTTGAATTCTGCTGCTATTACTCTTGGTATCTTTTTCATTCACAGAGCTACTTTTCTTGCAGATTAATGATAAAAAGCCCCTAGGTCTTCGCCCAGGCCTGTTAAAACAAAACAGGAAAGTATCAACAGCAAAGTAAGTAAAATCACTGGCAATATTCAGCCAAGGGCCGGCTTGCAAAGTTAGCTGGATAAACTTAACCAGCTAACTCTGTTAGGATATTGAGCAGCATGGTAGCACCGCTGCTAAATATATCTGACTATCTTAAAGGTAGTCAGATTACTTTATCTGGCTAATTGTAGGACTACTCTATGATAAATAGATTTAGCTAGAAAAATTATCCAGCTAACCCTGAATATCGGAGTTAGCCGAATAAGTTATACGGCTAACTTATCTTTGCCCTGGAACACTCTCAGAATGCCCCTATGTTATCTGGCTAAATTGTAGTCGTATAATGAGTTGTCTGGCCAGATAAGTACCTAAAATATTCAAAAATTGGTATTTAGCCCAATAACTCACAAGTTATTCAGCTAAATGCCTTTGACTATGGGTCCCATTGTACATTATATTCTGCATAATCAACGAGGCCACAACACTTTGCATTAAACAATGCCCCTCCAGCAGTGGCAATTAACACACTGTCAGGTACCTCTATAAATCTGTCTTCCCCATGATGTCTATCAGGGTAACAGGATGTTGGTTAACTGGGGGGGGAGGGAGTGAATTTGTTAATACCTAAAATGACAGGGTTGTTTCAGTGGATTTGTTGTATTGCCTGTACATTTGAGTTTGTTGTGTACTGGTGTGTTATTCTTTTGCTGTTTACCCTGTGAATAAACAGTTTATTATAAAAAAAAAAACAATGCCCCTCCAATATGTTAAGGAAATAGGGTCAGGGTCTGTACCTCTGAAACTCCATTGCCACTTTGAAGCTAAAGGAGGAGACTGACTGAAATGTTTTAAAATCTTGAGTAGAAAGAAGAGAAAGGAGTGAAGCTGTTGAGAAACAGATTAGGATTAAATATTGGCAAAGAGGAAATGATTTAAAAGGTCACTGATAGAAAATGGTAAGAAGATCAATGCAACTGCTGTTAGAGGCAGTGAGGGGGGGGGGGGGGGCGCAACAAGCTCCTCTTCTGTACACCTTAAATTAAAATAAAATTATGAGCAGTGAGCCCTCAAAGCTAAGTTTCAATACTTCTTTATATTGCACCCTCATTTTTAAGTCATCCTCTCGTGCAAGGAGAAATGTAGTTTTGTCTGATAGTTGGTTTCCTTGAATCCTGCTACGCTAGTCCAAATGTATGGGTTTGTAGACAGATAACTAGAAACTTCTTCATTGACCTTATCACTGGTATACAGAATAGTGTAGTGCAGGCAACTGCTAATAATCATATGACAAAGCAATGGAAATAGAAAAAAATCCCTGAAATTAGAATTAACTCTTGAAACTGCTGAAATCCTCCAAGAACAAACTCTCCTCCCATCAACTGACAGAACTGACAGAAGGAGAGGTTAAGGGAATACCCATAAGTGGCAAGAGAAATTCTGCAACCCTGAAATCTATGAAGTACAGTCAGCCACTGACTTCCTGGAAAGATCCTAGACTGGTCTAGCAGGATTCAAGGAAAGGAAATTATCTGGCAAGACTACATTTCTCCTTCCTTATCCTGCTAGACCAGTCCAGCTATGTAGAAGTACCCAAGCCCAATTAACTCAGGTAGGAAGAAGCCAGGGATGCTCTAAGAATTCCTGCTCCAAAAGTTGCATCTTGCTTGGCTTGTCCATCTCACCTGTAATGTTTAGTAAAAGAATGTAAAGAAGAAAAGTGACCATTTTACAATGTTTTATGGATCAAGAGCCTTGGATTCTGCCCAAGAGGATGCTTGAGCTCTTTTGAAATGAGCACAAAAGGCCTCCAGATCCTGATGGCCCTTCAGTATATAAACGGAGGAAATAGTTTCCTTAATTCATATGGCTAAAGAGAATTTGGAAGCCATCTCACCTTTCTATTTATTCCAAAAAGAGCAAAAAGCTTCTTGGTTTTCCAAAAAGGATTGGTGAATTTCAGATACCTAACGAAAATATGATGGACATCCAAACAACTGAGGAATTAATCTTTGCTCTGATGTCCCAACTCTGAGAATGCTAAGAGAAAAATTATCTGATTCAGATGGAAAACTGATATAACCTTAAAGAGATTGTGTCCATGGAAACTACTAGATACGAATCTCTGTAAAATAAAGCTTTCAACCCTGAGATAACTCTGGCAGATCTTTAAGGAAAGATGGTTGCTTAATCAGCTCAAAGGGATTACCCACCAAGGCTCTAAGAACCAGATTAAGATCCCACTGGGGAACCAAAAACCTAAAAGGGGAATGTAGATGTTGGAGGAGTGGAGTAGCTTAGTGATTAGAGCAGCAGGCTACAAACAAAGGAAATCAGGGCTCAAATCCCACTGTCGCTCCTTGTGACCTTGGGCAAGTCACTTTATCCTCCGTTGCCTCAGGTACAAACTATATTGTAAGTCCCGTGGGGCCAGGGAAATACCTACAGTACCTGAATGTAATCCGCTTTGACGTTCCAAAAAGCAGAATATAAAAATATTTAATAAATAAATAAATATGTTTAAGTCCTAAAGGAAGAGACATGACCGAATGGGAAGCTACTGATCTCCCTGAATCTGACCTCTGTAAAAAGAGATAGCTACTTGATCCTTTAAGGAACTGAGGGCTAAACCTTTGTAGAAAAATCAAAATGGTGGAAATATCTGATTACCAGGGAGAAAAATGACAGCTTTTTCAACAGTCTTATCACCTGCTGGAGATAGTGTAGCACAGGCATTTGCCAGTACTCTCTATCAGATAAATGCCTATAAAGGCTAGAGTAGCAGATATGGAGGAGCTGAGGCAGACAGAGGTATATAGATGAGACCATCAAGAGCAAAGTAGCCAAGTCCCAACCTCAGTCTGGCAGCCCTCGTGCTGCCTTGGAGGAGGAAGGTCTCCTGGTCAGACAGCATCACACTGGTCTAGCAGGAAGTGATCCAGTAGCAAGGACCTGCTCTCCAGGTGATGCATTATCCTTTCGCATCGAGGACGAGTCTCCCAGAACTACTGACCAGGAGGGAAGGATTAGGTTGGCTATTATAGCTGGTGATTTGATTATTAGGAATATAGATAGCTGGGTGGCTGGTGGATGTGAGGATCACTTGGTAACTTGCCTGCCTGGTGCGAAAGTGGCGGACCTCATGTGTCACCTAGAAAGGATTTTAGACAGTACTGAGGAGGAGCCAATTGTTGTGGTATATATAGGCACCAACGACATAGGAAGGTGCGAGAAAGAGGTACTGGAAGTCAAATTTAGGATTTTAGGTAGAAAGCTGAAATCCAGAACCTTCAGAGTAGCAATCTATGAAATGCTCCCTGTTCCATGTGCAGGTCCCCAGAGGCAGGCAGAGCTCCAGAGTCTCAATGCATGGATGTGACAATGGTGCAGGGAAGAGGGTCTCAGTTTTGTAAGGAACTGCCAAGGAGGCATCTTTTCTGAAAGGACAGGCTCCACCTTAATCAAGGTGGAACCAGACTGCTGGCGCTAACCTTTAAAAAGGAGATAGAGCAGCTTTTAAACTAAAAATAAAGGGGAAAGCCGACATTCATTCAGCAGTGCATGGCTAGGAGAGAGGTATCTTCAAAGGATACTAATTAAATAGGAGAGTTAGGACATCTCAACAGAGAGGTTCTAATAAAAGCAAAAGTAGACCATATGCCTATAAGTAAAGAATCACCTAAGTTAAAAGATTCAAAATTATCCCTGTCATCAGATAAGCAGGTTGTTAATTACCAACAAAACAATTCTGTCCAGCGACTTGGCTTTTGAGAGGTGGTGCATGCGCATGAACGGATATTCGGAACCAGTAATTTCCACCCTTCTCCAGGCTAGATGGCCTGCTACTTCGATGCTGTATGTCAGGGTTTGGAAGGTCTTTAAGTCCTGGTGTCTCCAGCAGTGGCTGGATCCTCTGTCGGTGTTGGCACTGCACATTTTGGCCTTTCTGCAGCAGGGCTTGTCCAAGGGTTTGGCCTATAGTCTGCTCTATGTCCAGGTTTCCGCCTTGGGTTGTCTCAGGGGCAAACTGTGGGTATGTCTTTGGCCTCTCATCCCGACATCGTCCATTTCCTGAAGGGGGTTAAGCATTTGTGATCTCCAGTTCGGAAGGTGTATCCAAATAGGAACCTCAACTTACTCTTGCATGTTCTCTGTGAGGCAACTTTTGAATCTCTAGAATGAGCTTCTTTGAAGGACCTTATGCTGGACAGTTTTTCTGGTTGTGATTTGTTCAGCCTGGAGGATTTTGGAGCTTCAGACTCTATCTTGTCGAGATCCTTTTTTGGTTATTTCAGACAACAGGGTGACCTTGCATACGGTGCCTTCTTTTTTGCCTTCCAATTGAATCAGAGAGTTGAATCCCCGAGGTTTCCGGGATGGTCTAGAAATTCTTTTAAGGATAAAGATCTACATCTTCTGGATGTGCGTCGCACTCTGTTGCATTATTTGAAGATCACTAATTCTTTTCAGTGATCGGACCATCTTTCTGTGTTGTTTGATGAAGAAAGGAAATAAAACTTCTAGAGCTACCTTGGCTTGTTAGTTGAAAGAGGCTATTTGTTCAGCCTATATTTGTAAGGGGCATGCCATTCAGACGGGTCTTAAGGCACATTCGATTAGCGCACAGGCAGCCTCTTGGGTGGAGTGTCAGTTGTCTTCCCAAGAGATCTGTAGGGCTGTGGTCTGGTCCTCATTGCATAATTTCACCAAGCATTATCGACTGGATGCTCGAGCGCAAAAGGATGCAACTTTTGGTGAAAGTATTTTAAGAGCGGGTCTTTCATGTAGTAGGGATGCCTTGGTACATCCCACTTGTCTGGACTGATCTGGGTACGTTCAGGAAAGGAAAATTGGTTCTTACCTGCTAATTTTCGTTCCTGTAATACCACAGATCAGTCCAGAGACCCGCTCCATCATTACTGCCAAAATGTATGATTTTCCTGGTATTTTATATGCTGTATATTAGAGATTATTCTCACCAACTGAACAGTTTGTTGAGTTAAGCGGCTGAAAGACTATTTTGGTACTGGAGATATGTTGGCCTGTGGTTCAGGGGAATCCAATCCTGTGTTTTCTGGTTCACCTTGGGTAAGGGGAATGCTATCTACTTATTGGCTTGGGTACAGGTCAATACTGAGGGACTGGCAATTGGCACTCTTGTTTATGTAGCAATGCCTCAAAGTTTTTGTTCTTTGTCTCCATCTGCTGGTAGGGATGCAAAACCCACTTGTCTGGACTCATCTGTAGTATTACAGGAACGAAAATTAGAAGGTAAGAACCAATTTTCCTTTCAGTAGAAAGGAGGGCACTGTCTTAAGGGACACCCCTGAATATGAAATCCTGAGAAAAGGCTCCCTACAGGACAACGCTTGCAGCTTAGAGATGTGCCGTGCCGAAGTGATAGCCACCAGGAAAATCGCCTTAAGTGTCAAGTCTTTCAAGGAGGCCTGTTTCAAAGGCTCAAACGGAAGACCACACAAGCCACGGAGAACCAGATTCAAACTCCAAGAAGGACACACTGGACAAGCCGGAGGGTTCAAATGTTTAGTACCTCTCAGGAAACACGTTACATCCGGATGAGACGCCAAGGATGTCCTGTCAATCTTTCCCCACATACATCCCAGGGCCGCTACTTGAACCCATAGAGAACTGCACGCCAAGCCTTTCTTCAGACCTTCCTGTAAGAACGCCAGAATATGGACAATTGAGGCGCACGGACACATTCAACCCGCTACACCAGGAATCAAAAACCTTCCAGACTCGAACATAGGTGAGTGAAGTAGATGTTTTTCGCGCTTGCAGGAAGGTGGAAATAACCAAATCCATATAACTTTTCTTCCTCAACTGCCGCCTCTCATAAGCCATGTCGCTAGACAAAAGCGATCCACTTGATCGAAAAATACTGGACCCTGTCGAAGAAGATTCGGTAGATGACCAAGCCGAAGAGGACCGTCCACTGCTAAGTTGATCAGATCTGCAAATCATGGCCACCGTGGCCACGAGAACAACAGTCGACTCTGGGAATGGAAGATTCAACTTGAAAATCAAACTGGGGATCTTCCGCATGGCAGTACACAGCACTGTTGCAAAGCCAAAGCTGGACAAGTCTTCTCATTTTACTATTTGCTTGGCCAAAACAACTTGGAAAGACAGATCTGAAGCCACTCTGCAGTTTGAATTAAAGCCCACCCTCATGGACCAGCTATCTGAATAGCCACAGGTGATTTGGTAAACATGATAACACACTGCAGCTTTCTAAATTAATAAATACAGTAAGTTGCTCATCTTTAACTGTTAAATTATGATGTATATATTTCTTTTCCAAAACCCCTTAATATATATTGGAGGTGCTCCCAATTTCAGGTAGCAATTGGTGCTTTTGTACTACTGTAGCAACTTAAAGTCTGGCAATACTATAAAGTGGTCAATAGCAGGAGTCAAAACCAGCAGGGATCACTATTCATAACCTACCAGCAGTGGCATTAATATGAGGATATGTTCTGGAGATCTGTAATTTACATGTAACCCAGCCATCCACTGCAAACAGACTTAGTAGTGGCACAGACATGCTCAGTCTCAGAAAATTCCCTCCTTGCTCTTTACAACCAGGGGATTTTAGAAGCACTGTGTAAGATTGAAGAAATTCAGGAAGCAGGGGAGGTATACAGTTCCCCCCAAAAACACACACCAGATGTCTTAGCATAGTTTGCCTCAATTTTCTTGATACAAATATAAACAGCAGATTGCATGTACATTGGGCTTCTATTTTTCAAGCATTTTTATTTGGCAGTCTTTGGTGTCTGACAGAGGCTCCCTGCTGAGAAAAGACACTGTGGCAGCAACAAAGTCAGAGCTGCTGACACTAGGGAGACTTTGTTGGGCTGTAAAAATTGGCAAATAAATATCCCTGTAACACCAAGGAGTAGCAGCTAATATATGGGGTTACACATGAATCTTACCTTGTTAATGTCACTCTTGATGAGGATGCTGTGCTGACAGAGCTTTTACATGATTGTTTCAGGCCTGTGGTCACTGGATCTTGTTCAGATTTAAAATTTTGTTCTTCGTGGTGCGTTCTGGAGCAAGTCCCAGTGGCAAGATTATGGTGTGCATCTTCATTGCCATCTGCAGATGTCACTCTGAGCTGTAAGGCATCTGAGCTCTGAAGGGATGTAAGTTGTTTTTCCTGTGATGTGACTTCAGATATTCCTTCAGATGTAGCTGCTGTTTCATCCTTAGAAAACTGTAATTCTGAATATTTACCTACAAGGAAAGGGCAAATATGCACAAGCTGAAAAAGGAATTCTTAAACTTAGCTGGTAAGGTACAGTATATGCAAGAGTCTGAATGACTCGCAAAATTAAAAGACAGGGAAAAGACTCCGTTTTAATAGGCTTTTTTTACAAGATCTCTTCTGGCACAATTAAAACTTACTCTGCTACTCTGTCTCAGCATTAGGAAAGGAAGACAGCATTGTTGAATCTTTGTGTAGCATACTCATCACTTGCCTATTGCCCAGGGATCTTCATTTCTTACTTACTAATCTTATAAAATGTTAAGTCAAAAAGAATAAATCTTCCAGGAATGGCTCCCTTGCTCCCCCCCCCCCCCCCCAAGTGGTAACCACAATGCTTTATGGTTTGCATTCTTGACTAAAAATCTGATTTCATGACAAAAAAATCCCTTCTATATGAGCTAATCAAGTCTCTCATTAATAGCTCTCATTTTACATCATCATCACAGCTTTGGAAAGTCACGCTGATAATCTGTAGTCTTGCTGCAGCCAATGCTTTTTGATTCATGGCTGGAAGAATATACTTGGCACAGGCAAGGCTGGACAAATCCTGGGCACCAAGTTGTTATTGTGGTGTCCTGGATTTTCCATTGCTCAACTGTGTCTATGCCCCTCCCTGGCCTGATACATTCAGCCACCTATGATCCACTCCCCTTTTCCCCCGGATGCATTTCCTCTTCTTCCCCCCCCCCCCCCCCCCAAGCCACCAGGAGGTGAGTGAAACATTAACAACGTTGCTGTTTTAACAGCATCTGCCCAACATATCAGCAAGTACTGTTCAAACCACAAAGCTTTTAGCAGCAGCAGTCTAAGAGGCATCTAACTCTACCCTGGAAAGGGTAGAGTTAGATGACCAGTGGGAGGTGAGCGAGTGCATTGATGGAGGGCACGATGAGTGCATCAGTGGAAGGCAGAGGGGGTGAGTTTTGGTATCCCATCTTGGTGCTTGAAGTTTTGAGGTAACTCCTAGATCTTTGTGAGCGACATTGCGGACGGGATAGAAGGTAAGGTTTGTCTTTTTGCGGATGACACTAAGATCTGCAACAGAGTGGACACGCCGGAAGGAGTGGAGAGAATGAGATGGGATCTAAGGAAACTGGAAGAGTGGTCGAAGATATGGCAGCTGAGATTCAATGCCAAGAAGTGCAAAGTCATGCATATGGGGAGTGGAAATCCGAATGAACTGTACTCGTTGGGGGGGGAAAGGCTGATGAGCACGGAGCAGGAGAGGGACCTTGGGGTGATAGTGTCTAATGATGTGAAGACAGCGAAACAATGCGACAAGGCGATAGCAAAAGCCAGAAGAATGCTGGGCTGCATAGAGAGAGGAATATCAAGTAAGAAAAGGGAAGTGATTATTCCCTTGTACAGGTCCTTGGTGAGGCCTCACCTGGAGTACTGTGTTCAGTTCTGGAGACCGTATCTACAAAAAGACAAAGACAAGATGGAAGCGGTACAGAGAAGGGCGACCAGGAAGGTGGAGGATCTTCATAGGATGACGTACGAGGAGAGATTGAAGAATCTAAATATGTACACCCTGGAGGAGAGGAGGAGCAGAGGTGATATGATACAGACTTTCAGATACTTGAAAGGTTTTAATGATCCAAAAACAACGACAAACCTCTTCCGTAGGAAAATAATCAGCAGAACCAGGGGTCACGATTTGAGGCTCCAGGGAGGAAGATTCAGAACCAATGTCAGGAAGTATTTCTTCACGGAGAGGGTGGTGGATGCCTGGAATGCCCTTCCGGAGGAAGTGGTGAAGACCAGAACTGTGAAAGACTTCAAAGGGGTGTGGGATAAACACTGCGGATCCATAAAGTCAAGAGGCCGCCAATGAAGAGTGGGTGACTCGCCAGAATGATGGCTATTGACACAATACCCTTACTAAATAAACATACACATGCTTACTGTGACTCCTACATCGCTCTAAGCTTCAACAGCAAGAGGTAATGGAAAAAAGGATTTGCACTCATAAAGAGGGGAGTAGCTGGCTTGTTACGGCGGTTACTACCCCAAACCAAATATGCCTGATACTTCACTTTCAATGCATATACAGCATAGCTCTCTGCTTCAATGACAGGGGAGAAGAATAACTGATACTTCACACATCCAGCAGAGCTCTCTGCTACAACGGCAAAGGAGAAGAAAAAGGGTTCGCACTCAAAACGCGGGGAGTAGCTGGCTTGTTACGGCAGTTACTACCCCAAACCAAATGTGCCTGATACTTCACTTTCCATGCATATCCAGCATGGTTCTCTCCTGCATCGGCATGGGAGAAAGACTGATACATCACGCATTTCCAGCATAGCTCTCTGCTTCAAGGGCAGGGGGGGAAAAAAAAAAAAAAACCTGATGCTTCACGCATATCCTGCATAGCTTCAACGCATTTCCAGCATAGCTCTCTGCTTCAAGGGCAGGGGGGGAAAAAAAAAAAAAAAACCTGATGCTTCACGCATATCCTGCATAGCTTCAACGACAGGGGTGAAGAAAAAAAAGGATTCACAATCACAAAGCGAGGAGTAGCTGGCTTGTTATGGCGGTTACTACCCCAACCAAATGTGCCTGATACTTCACTTTCAATGCATATCCAGCATGGCTCTCTGCTTCTACAGCAGGGGAGAAGAAAAAAAAAAAAAAAAAACCAACAAGAGCTGTACAACATAGTCTAGGTAAAACAAATAAGCATGGGTGTAGCTTGCTTATCGCGGCGGTTACTGCCCCTACTACCCCTAACTAATCAAGCTAGATATTTCACTTGCATGCAGCTCCATCACTGCTCTCTACATTAATGGTGGGGGTGGAAGGGGAATAGAACAAGGAGCTAAGAGTAACAGATAAGAATGAGAGAAAAAATGTGTGAGGCTTGCTGGGCAGACTGGATGGGCCATTCGGTCTTCTTCTGCCGTCATTTCTATGTTTCTATGTTTCTATAGATTTGAACCAGAATTTTCCAGGCCTGGCACAGGTATCTCTCAGGGTTTGGGGGTGTAACTTCAGCAATGCTACCAGTCAAGTTCAGGTATAGGAAACAAAGCAGAGAATCAATCTCAGATTTCCCATCTGGCTGTGCATGGCACTAACTGCTTCCCCACCAGGCTGTTCCCAAGACTTCAGTTTTATTTAAAATGGAACAATGCCACAGGTAATAAACAAAAAGCTTTAACAAGATGGACTGCTTATTTGATCCTTAACTAAACATTTTTCAGTCACTAGTCTAATGCTTTATCACATAGCACTTCAAACACATTAAGCAAATAACATTTTTTAAAATTATAGGAAAATGGTTCTTACCTGCTAATTTTCGGTCCTGTAGTACCACGGATCAGTCAAGACAATGGTTGAGCCTCCTTTCCAGCACATGGAGACAGAGAAAAACTCAAAAGGTATCCTATATCAGGACAATGCTCCCCCTGTGTCCCTTCAGTATAAAAGTTATCAAAGCAGGAAAAAATTGTAAACTATAAGCTTAACCAGAGAAAGGTCAAGCAAGTAAAACCTGTAACCTCCAAACTGGAACTGGAAATTTGAAACAATGCAAAAAAGCGCTCTTACATATAATATATATCTATATATATCTATAATATATATATATATATTATATATCTACTCCCTTTATGCCAGCTACTCAATAGTCTCAATCTCACCCACTTTATATACGCGGACGATGTACAAATCATAATCCCCATCTCAGACCCCATCTCTACTCTAAATTTCTGGAACAACTGCTTACACGCCATCAACCTTCTGCTCTCGAGTCTCAATTTGGTCCTAAATACGTCCAAAACGGAACTACTGGTTATCTCCCCTTGTGACAACAACCCCCTCGCAAATAATGCTAGCATCCCATTAGCAAACCAGGTCAGAGATCTTGGGGCCACCCTTGACTCCAGAATGAATTTCAAAAAATTCATTAACGCCACAACCAAAGAATGCTTCTTCAAGCTACAGGTCCTGAAGCAACTTAGACCGCTCTTGCACTTCAAGGATTTCCGTTCGGTGCTTCAAGCCATACTGTTTTCAAAGATCGACTATTGTAATGCTCTATTACTTGGTCTGCCCGCTTCGTCCACCAAACCTCTTCAGATGCTGCAAAACGCAGCGGCTAGGATCCTTACAAACACTCGTCGCAACGACCATATCACACCAATACTAAAAATTCTACACTGGCTGCCCATCCAATATAGAATACTTTTCAAGGCTCTCACCATCATCCACAAATCAGTCTACCAGCAATCCACTCTCCAACTCACCTTCCCACTTGAATTACATACTTCCGCAAGACCGATCAGAACTGCCTACAAAGGTTCGCTCAAGGCCCCCCCCAACAAATCATCGGTCCACAACACTATTCACAAGCGAGCTCTTTCAACAGCAGGTCCACTACATTGGAATTCACTTCCACAAGACTTACGCCAAGAACAATGCCATTCAACTTTCAGAAAGAAATTGAAAACCTGGCTTTTCGCAGAAGCCTACCGCTGAAGGATCTCCTCAACCATCACTGACTCTCACTCCCCCACCCCTCCCCAATCCCTTCCCCCCACCCAACCTCACCCTTTCCTTCTCCCCCTGGACATACCAGGCTAATAACTGCCTAGGATAAACCTATGTTTTTGTATCTTACAGTTTTTGTTGATTTATATATTTATCTCTCTCTAATTGTTTCTTAGTTTAAACTCTGTACTGTCTTCCATTGCCCAGGTTTTATGCTCCCTGTTTAATGTAACTTTACTTTCTACCTTGATGTTAATTGGTTTCCCCTCAGTTACATTGTAAACCGGTACGATAAGACCTAGTCTTGAGCATCGGTATAGGAAAAGAAATTAAATAAATAAATAAATATAATGGTCAGATACTTCCGGTGCCTTATAACTCAGATATGCGTTGCTCTGATAAGCTTAGGAGATACTCCCAAAAGGCTCCAGGGGCGATCCGTGTAACTATAGACCAGTGAGCCTGACTTCAAGTTCCGGGAAAAATAGTGGAAACTATTCTCAAGATCAAAATCGTAGTGCATATAGAAAGACAAGATTTAATGGGACACAGTCAACATGGATTTACCCAAGGGAAGTCTTGCCTAACAAATCTGCTTCATTTTTTTTGAAGGGGTTAATAAACATGTGGATAAAGGTGAATCGGTAGATGTAGTGTATTTGGATTTTCAGAAGGCGTTTGACAAAGTCCCTCATGAGAGGCTTCTACGAAAACTAAAAAGTCATGGGATAGGAGGCGATGTCCTTTCATGGATTACAAACTGGTTAAAAGACAGGAAACAGAGAGTACGATTAAATGGTCAATTTTCTCAGTGGAAAAGGGTAAACAGTGGAGTGCCACAGGGATCTGTACTTGGACCGGTGCTTTTCTATATATATATATATATAAATGATCTGGAAAGGAATACAACGAGTGAGGTTATCAAATTTGCGGATGATACAAAATTATTCAGAGTAGTTAAATCACAAGCAGACTGTGATACATTACAGGAGGACCTTGCAAGACTGGAAGATTGGGCATCCAAATGGCAGATGAAATTTAATGTGAACAAGTGCAAGGTGTTGCATATAGGGAAAAATAACCCTTGCTGTAGTTACACGATGTTAGGTTCCATATTAGGAAAAAGATCTAGGCATCATAGTGGATAATACTTTAAAATCGTCGGCTCAGTGTGCTGCAGCAGTCAAAAAAGCAAATAGAATGTTAAGAATTATTAGGAAGGGAATGGTTAATAGAACGGAAAATGACATAATGCCTATGTATCGCTCCATGGTGAGACCGCATCTTGAATACTGTGTACAATTCTGGTTGCCGCATCTCAAAAAAGATATAGTTGCGATGGAGAAGGTACAGAGAAGGGCAACCAAAATGATAAAGGAGATGGAACAGCTCCCCTATGAGGAAAAGCTGAAGAGGTTAGGGCTGTTCAGCCTGGAGAAGAGATGGCTGAGGGGGGATATAATAGAGGTCTTTAAGATCATGAGAGGTCTTGAACGAGTAGATGTGACTCGGTTATTTACACTTTTGAATAATAAAAGGACTAGGGGGCATTCCATGAAGTTAGCAAGTAGCACATTTAAGACTAATCAGAGAAAATTCTTTTTCACTCAACGCACAATAAAGCTCTGGAATTTGTTGCCAGAGGATGTGGTTAGTGCAGTTAGTTTAGCTGGGTTCAAAAAAGGTAAGTTCTTGGAGGAGAAGTCCATAAATGGCTATTAATCAATTTTACTTAGGGAATAGCCACTGCTATTAATTGCATCAGTAGCATGGGTTCTTCTTAGTGTTTGGGTAATTACCAGGTTTTTGTGGCCTGGTTTTGGCCTCTGTTGGAAACAGGATGCTGGGCTTGATGGACTCTTGGTCTGACCCAGCATGGCAATTTCTTATGTTCTTATGTTCTTATCTGTAAATGAAAGAAACTCCGAGCGGTCGTTTCCAAGAAAAGTCGAATGCTACTACAGGAACGAAAATTAGCAGGTAAGAACCAATTTTCCTTTCCCTGTACGTGCCCAGATCAGTCCAGACAGTGGGATGTACCAAAGCTTCCCTAAATAGGGTGGGACCGAGATAGTCCCACTCAAAGCACCTGTCTGCCGAAGGAATCAAAAACTGGCGCCTATACATCAAGGCGATAATGACGTACAAATGTATGAAGAAATTTCCAGGTAGCTCCTCTGCATATTTCTTGCAGGGAGACCAACTGGCTCTCTGCCCAAGAGGTAGCCTGTGAAAGCAACGAAGGGGCCTTTAAGCCCTCTGGAACCGGCCAGCCGCGACAGATATACGCCAACGCAATTGCCTCCTTTAGCCAGTGAGCAATGGTAGCCTTAGAAGCCTTGTTCCCCTTATTGGGTCCGCTCCATAAGATAAAGAGATGATCAGAGACCCGAAACTCATTTGTGACTTCTAAGTATTGAAGTAGTACTCTTTTCACATCAAGGCGCCTTAGGTCTCCGCCAAGTGTGCTCGCAATGTCGTTTGGAGAAAAGGCAGGTAGCTCCACTGACTGATTTAAGTGAAAAGAGAACACGACCTTTGGTAAAAAGGATGGTACTGTCTTGAGGGAAACACCTGAATCAGAAAAACGAAGAAATGATTCCCTATAAGACAAGGCTTGGAGCTCGGATACTCTCCTGGCCGAGCAGATTGAGACCAGAAATACTGTCTTAAGAGTCAAGTCTTTGAGCGTGGCCCGCCTGAGGGGTTCAAAAGGCGCCCCGCAGAGAACTCGAAGTACCAGATTAAGGCTCCATGACGGACAAGTAGTCCAAACAGGTGGGTTCAAATGCTTAGCCCCCTTGAGGAACCGCACGACATCCGGGTGGGCCGCCACCATGTAACCATCGACCCGCCCTAAGAGGGAACCGACAGCCAAAACTTGAACTCGCAGGGAAATGAAAGACAAACCCTTGGAGAGGCCATTCTGTAGGAAAGATAGGACCTGGGACACTGGGGCCTTGCGCGCCAGGACTCCTGAGTCAGCACACATCGTCTCAAACATTCTCCATACCCGAACGTAAGAGAGATCATGAGAGGTCTTGAACGAGTAGATGTGACTCGGTTATTTACACTTTCGAATAATAGAAGGACTAGGGGGCATTCCATGAAGTTAGCAAGTAGCACATTTAAGACTAATTGGAGAAAATTCTTTTTCACTCAACGCACAATAAAGCTCTGGAATTTGTTGCCAGAGGATGTGGTTAGTGCAGTTAGTGTAGCTGGGTTCAAAAAAGGTTTGGATAAGTTCTTGGAGGAGAAGTCCATTAATGGCTATTAATCAATTTTACTTAGGGAATAGCCACTGCTATTAATTGCATCAGTAGCATGGGTTCTTCTTAGTGTTTGGGTAATTGCCAGGTTCTTGTGGCCTGGTTTTGGCCTCTGTTGGAAACAGGATGATGGGCTTGATGGATCCTTGGTCTGACCCAGCATGGCAATTTCTTAGATTCTTATGCGCACGCAACAAGGTGGAAATAACCTCCTCCTTATAACCCTCCTTCCTCAGTCTGCACCTCTCAAAAGCCAAGCCGCTAGACAAAAGCAATCTGCCTGATCGAAAAATACGGGACCCTGCCGCAGTAGGTTTGGGAGGTGACCGAGGTGAAGAGGACTGTCTGTCGCGAGGTTCACCAGATCCGCGAACCATGGTCTCCGGGGCTATTCTGGCACTACGAGAATGACCGGCCCATTGTGAAGCTCTATTCTTCTGAGTACTTTTCCCACCAGAGGCCAGGGTGGGAACACGTAGAGGAGGATGTCACGAGGCCAGGGTAGCACCAGGGCATCCACCCCTTCCGAGCAATGCTCCTGTCTGTGGCTGAAGAATCTGGGAGCCTTCGCATTTTTCAGAGTGGCCATCAGATCTAAGTGGGGGGGGTTACCCACTTGCTCACGACAAGATCCATCGCCTCTTCGGACAATTCCCATTCTCCGGGGTCTAGGTGTTGACGACTTAGGAAGTCGGCCTGAATATTCTCCTTCCCTGCCATGTGGGAGGCTGCCAGTCGAGCCAGATGGCGCTCCGCCCAGGAGAACAGCTTGTTGGCTTCCAGGACTACCAGCCGACTCCTGGTGCCACCCTGGCGATTGATGTAAGCTACTGTGGTGGCATTGTCGGAGAGACCTCACACCGCTTTGCGACGGAGCAAGGGCAGGAACGTCTTGAGCGCCAGGTAAACCGCTCGGGCCTCCAGACGATTGATGTGCCATTGAGATTGGACTGGGGACCATTGCCCTTGGGTAGACTAATTCTGGCACATTGCTCCCCAGCCGGAGAGGCTGGCGTCCGTCGTAACAATGATCCACTGAGGTGTTTCCAGGCGCATCCCTTTCAACAGGCGAGGAGTGAGAGCCACCACTGCATGCTGGCGATGGTAAAGTCGGAGAGCGGTAGAGGTGTCAAACTCCTCCGAAACCGGCTTCCAGCGGGACAGCAAAGTTTTCTGTAAAGGCCACATATGTGCAAAGGCCCATGGAACCAAATCTATAGTTGAAGCCATAAAGTCCGGGACCTGGAGATAGTCCCAGGCTGTGGGCACAGAAAGAGATAGCAGATGTCGTACTTGATTCATGAGCTTGAGCGCCCAGGTCTCGGGAAGCAAGACTTTGCCCATGCGTGTGTCGAAGCGTGCCCCTAAAAATTCCAGGATTTGAGAGGACTTGTTGTTCTTGGGAAAATTGACTATCCAACTGAGGGAGATGAGAAACGACAAGACTCTGTTGACTGCAATCACGCAGAGTTTCTCCGATTTTGCCCGAATGAGCCAGTTGTCCAGGCAAGGCTGCCACTACCACCATGACTTGGTAAATGTGCATGGAGCGGTGGCAAGACCGAACGGGAGCGCTCAAAACTGGTAATGCTGTCCCAGGATGTTGAAACGGAGATACTTCTGATGTTCCTGGCGGATTGGGATATGAAGGTAGGCCTCCGTCAAATCGAGAGAAGCAAGGAATTCGCCTGTGCGAACTGCCACAATGACCACCCTCAGGGTCTCCATCCGAAAATGGGGGACCTTGAGAGCCTTGTTGACTCTCTTGAGGTCCAGGATTGGTCAAAAAGAGCCATCCTTTTTGGGAACCACAAAGTAGATGGAATACTGGCCTAACCCCTGTTCCTCCAGGGGGATAGTAACTATGGTTCCAAGCTGTTGAAGCCTGTCGAGAGTCTGGTGCACAGCTGGATGCTTCCGAACTCCGCAGGGAGAAATTAAATAGCGGTCCAGAAGATCCCGAGCAAATTCTAAAGCGTAGCCTCGTTCGATTACTTCGAGGACCCACCGATCCAAAGTAATTTTGACCCATTCCTCGTAAAATAGGGACAGACGACCACCTAAATTGGGAACAGAGCAATGGGCCGCATCTCATTGCAAGGATTTTGGGGCGGATCCTTGAGGGTTACCATCCCGGAATGGCCATCGCCCACGAAAGGAATGAGACCATGATTGAGATCTAGTGGAGGGACTTCTTTGAGAAGCCCCCCGCGGCTTGCTGTACACATGTGCTGCCCCCTGAAACGAGAGCACGAAGGAAAAAAAGGACTTGGACTGTTTAGGGCGGTCCTCAGGCAGCTTGTGAATCTTGTTGTCGCCTAAAGATTTGATAAGCTGTTCCAGGTCCTCCCTAAAAAGCAACTTACCCTTGAATAGGAGAATGCCCAACTGCGATTTAGAAGAAGAGCGCCGCCCAATTTTGCAGCCAGAGGAGGCGTCTGGCCGACACCGCTGAAACCATGGCTCTGGCCTGCACCCTGAGGAGATCATAGAGGGCATCAGCCCCATACACAACCGCGGCCTCCAGCCACTCCGCCTGTACCACCTCTGCAGACAGGAGGGTCCTGGGTGCTGAATAGCTGTTGAACCCACTCGAGACTTGCCCGCTGCATGAAACTGCTACAGACTGTTGCCCGAACACAGAGCGCTAGAACTTCAAAGATCCATTTGAGATGTACCCCAACTTCCGATCCTGAAGGTCCTTCAAAGCCATTGCTCCAACCACCGGGATGGTAGTTCTCTTTGTGACAGTGGAAACCGAAGCATCCACCTTAGGGACCTTGAGCATCTCTAGGCAGTGGTCCGGGAGGGGATAGAGCTTGTCCATTGCTCTGCACACTCGTAAGCCGGATTCTGGAGCTTCTCATTCCCAAAGAAGTAACTGCAATAGCATAGGATGAAAAGGGAAGGTACGTGGAGGGGCTCTCAGCCCTGCCAGGACAGGGGCCACGTTATTGGAAACCGGAGTACTAGCAGGGGCATCTATGCCCAACTCGACTAGAACAAAAAGGGATGAGCGGGTCCAGCTCCTCCCGTTGGAACAAGCGTAAGACCCGTGGGTCGTCCCCTTCGACCAGTGGATTCTGAGTTAAAGGATCTGCATCTGGATCAGGCTCTGGGAGCTGAGGAGGTGGAGTAGGAGGATCTGGCAGGTTTTGCGCCCCTGGTATGGTCCGAACCCGATTAGTCCCCTGGGAATCTGGGAGCTTGGGTCCCTGGTCTGTAGATATCCTAGGCACCTTTGCAGGTGGAGGGCCTATAGGAACCTTCACAGATGGAGGGTCTTTGGGGGATCCTCCTACTGCAACAAGCTAGCGACATAAGCTCTGTGTAATTAAAGTACAAAATCAGTAGTAAAATGAGAAGGGGCTTTCCCTGGAATTGGAGGAGGGGGGATATCGTCCTGAGGGTCCAGGATCAAATTCAAAGTTCACGGGGCTTAAATCCGGAGGGGATTGATGAACTACAGAATCCCTTCCCCGTCCGACAAAGAAACAGGCTCGATATGTGCAGCAGGCCGGCTCTCCATATGTCGATACAAAATGGCGATCGAGGCATCGGGAGGGGGGGGGTGAGGAGTTGCCACGGAACGGCAAAGTCCTTCTGTGCCTGGCTGCTGTGAGCGGGAGAGAGAGAAAACTGCTCTCCCCTCCTTCCCCCGTAAGCTGCCGGTCCTTGTACAGGGTACTGATTAATAAAAAGTAAAAACCTTTCTTTTTTTTTTTGTTCAAGACAGCTTAAAGTGACAGAGGAATTTTACTTCTCTGACAAAAAGAGACCCGAGGCATGAAACTTCTCAGGGGTCTCAACGGGGGAGGGACTGGACTACCAGTATCACCCCAGAGCCAGGCAAGAGGCCACCGGGAAATGGGTCCTAGGCTGAATAAATCAAGGGGACAGGACCCCCCTTGGCCCAAGCAAGAGCGAGGAGTCAGAACAAAACTGCTCCTGATGACTAAACTTTTTTTTTTTTTTAAACACTGGGAATTAAACCAATACTTGCTTGATCCTTTATAACTAGAGAAGGAGGAAGAAGAACTTCCACAAACCAAAATCTGCTACAAAGAAAAGGAACCACAGGTTCTGCTATCTGCATCTGCTGGAGACAGAGAAATACTGAAGGGACACAGGGGGAGCACTGTCCTGATATAGGATACCTTTTGAGTTTTTCTCTGTCTCCATCTGCTGGAAAGGAGGCTCAACCAGTGTCTGGACTGATCCGGGTACGTACAGGGAATACAATATATATTTTTACAAAAATGTATAAAAGTTATTTAACATGTACCGTTTTGCAGAGGCTCTGTATACTTTAGGCACAACAGTTCACGTTAAAACGCTTTTAACCCTGGCTCATTTGGATGCTTTTTCTTCGCCATTCTGGTTAGGCTCTGGAGGTAACTTTCAAAAGGATTTACACGTGCAAATGGGTTTTTGAAAACTGCTACTCTTACATGTGCCTTTGAAAATTCACTCCATTGGGCAGAATTGTCAAAAAGTTTTACCTACATAAATGGGCTTTTGAAAATTTCTACAATATATGCTATTTTTATGCACATAACTCTTTTGAAAATTACTTCCTATGTACTTGATCTCCTGGTGTACCCTTTAGTATACAGATCACAAAGCTGGCTGTTTCAGAAAAATGTGTGTTCTAACAATCTAGGTAAAAAAGCAATAGACCTTGCTTACTTTCATGGTTTTGAATACTTGCTGATTCCAGTGGCGTCTCCTACATTGAACAAAGGAAAAAACATAAGACTAATTGCAAATTAACAGTTCTCTTTAGATCACGCTAAAAAGACAAAGCATCAACAATAGTGCTGGAACAATAACCTAACTACCTTTTGTAGAGAATCCACACTACAAATCTATGTTACAGCAAGAAGAGGCAGACAACTGACATGTGACCTGATCCTGTTTCATTGAACCTTAGCAATGCAGATGCTTCCCACTATGCTCTAGAACTAAAGAACCAGTTTCATTTTTACAAACAAAACTAAGGCTGGGATGTTGTAGCCATGATCAGCATCATTAACCTCTTGTGCCCTTAACAAAAACTGTAAAACCAATAATTTAAAGGATGGCAAAAAGGAGTAGTTTGATGCCACTGGCTGCTGAAGAGTGCTTTAGTTTCAGAGGAAACTGGCAGGAGTTTGCAATGGCCTTCCAGATAAGGGCACTTTTAGAGGGGAGCATGAGTATACAGGTGCAGCTGATAGAACGACAAAGTTATTTTAAAAATTCTATGAAGAGCAGAGTAAAGTTTATGAATGCTTGTCTAACATATTTTCCACTTCAGGGACCTGAGGAAAAGGGGAGAGGCAGAAATAGGATGATACAATAGGAAAATAAAGTGGAGCACTCTGGAGATAAAGGATACATAACTAAAAAGCTGCTTTTTACTTAAACCTAATTTAAGTAAGAAGCAAGCAGTAAAAGCTGTGATAAGAATCTCTTCACCACACTTGCAGAAGGTGTTTCTGCTTACCTGCCTCAAAATACAATGCTCTTTCTTTGCTCTTTTCTTCCTTTAAATTTTCTTCCTTAATTATTTTTCTTTTTTCTCTGTATTATTTTTTATATTCCTGTGTCTGTTTTCACTTTTAGCTTAACTGCAGTGAAAGTGAAAATTGGGAAACAGGAATTCACCTCGGAAAAACAATATGTTACAAAACAAAAGATCATGGTTGGTAATTGATTACAGCTCAGTAGTAAGATTACTGGTGCAATGTTTTATGTTGTGCTGACTCTTATGAGTATAGTTTAGAGTTGTTGAGCAATTATGATTAGCCACTTATTTCCATAAAAGGAGAAATATTTTACCTGATAATTTCCTTTCCTTGAGTCCTGCCAGACCATATGTATAGGTTTATGTCCTTTCAATCAGCAGATGGAGACAGACTTGCCATGCCTTGTCTTCTAACCTTGCTTCGTCCAGACCCGCCTTCTCCTATCCACCTTGTCCAGTGTCTCCAGTATGTCTGTCTTCCCTTGGCCTGACTCTTCAGATCTTGACGTCTTGCTTGGGTCTGACCACAATCATCTACTGCCTAGATCTGGCCCCTTGCCAAGAGCTGACCTCTCTTGTTAGCTGCCTGCCCTTGGCCTGTCTCTGACTCTGTTAATCTGATGCTTGCCCTGACCTCTGTGTGCTCTCAGACTTCCATTATCTTCTCTGCACTAGGGACCCGCTTAAGTCCTGCCGGCTGCCAGAATCCAAGGGCTCAACCTGCAGGGGAGGTGGCTGGTAAAGGTGAAGTTCCAGACTGTCCTGCTACAGAGTGTGTTCACCAGCTGCCGGGGTAGGCCTTGGGGGTCCATCCTCAAGACTGCAGCATCAAGGACTCACATATCTGCTACCCTTAACAATCAAATGGATGAGCAACCAGGTATGTCCCACACTAAATTCAGATTCCAGGCAGGTGCAGACTCTCTCACTGGAGACCAAATATGCTTCATCCCTGAAGAAAACAAGACACATACAAATGAGATGGATAAGGGTCTGATCATTAATCAGTATTCGTAACAGGCAATAGCTGCTACCTGCACCTTTAGGGAGTTAGGAGCCAACCCTTATCCAAACTCCACTGCAAGAATTGTAAGGTAGCTGGCAATGAAGCTCCTCTCACCAAGATCTTCCTAACTGAGCACCAAACCTCAAACTTCGACTTACACCAAGGATGTGGAAACTTTCTTGTACCACAAAAGAGTATTTACAACCTTCTGAGAATATTCTTTCTCTGACAGTTGAGCACTCTCAAGAAGCAAGCCATAAGACAAAACCAATCCTTGTGGACCACCAGGCACCTGAATGGTAGGCCCCTGTCATGAGTCAACAACAATAATGGATCTCATCCAGCATCCTCAGTAGATCTACATACCAAAGGAAGTCTTGGCCAATCAGGAGCTACCAAAACACTAGTCCCCAAATGCTTGGGAATCTTCTGCAGTACTCTCCACATTTGTCTCCACGGTTGTCTTTAGGAACACCTAAAGACAACCGTGAGCCAGCCAGTATTGAATCAGGGCATCCAAAATGGATGATCCTCTTACCTTTCTTTGGCTGAAAAATCTTTGAAACTATGTGTCACTGCTGAACATCATCAAGTTCATCACTGGTTCTCCCCATTTGGACACAACCTGGGAGAATGCTTCCTGGGACAGACTCTGTTCTCTGGGGTTTAGCCTGTTGCGACTGAGGAAATCCACTTATACATTTTTTACTCCCGCTGTATGAATGGCAGAGAACCCTTTTATATGCTTCTTCACTCAGTTTAACAGCAGATCTACCTCTTCCCCCCTCAGGAAAACACCTAGACCACTGCCATAGCATTGGCTGACAATCCGACCACCTAAGTCTGAAGAATGGGAGCAATGAAGTGCATTCCTTATCACTCTGGTTTCCAACCAACTGATGGACCACTTGGATTCTTTTAGATTACAAGTGCCTTACGGTAACCTTGGGGCAGGGGGTGGGGGGGATGGGGGTTGGAGGGTTTACAAGTCATGTATGGTTTTTTTTGCTGTCCGGAGGGGTGCAGGAATCACTCCCCTCTGGTGGTTGTATTGTTTCTTTTTGGAAAATTCAATAAAAACGTTTAAACCATAGATTACAAGTGCCTTGAGCCATACGTCAACAGTGAACATCCCAGCCCCAGAAACTAGTATTCAAAATCACCTTTACCCAAATAGGAGACTCAAAATTTGAGATCCTCTCCCACTTGCAGGTTCTTGCGTACCAGCTACCAAAGCAAAACTCTCCCTGGATATGTCATTTGAGGGAGCCTGATGGAATATACCTGAGTCAAAGGAGACCATTTCAAGAGTAAGGCCCTCTGCACAAATTTCATGTGCGCCTTTGCTGAAGAAATCAAATCCAAGACCGTTGCTATGGAACCCAGTATCTGAGATAAATCCACAAAGTGGATCTCCTGCTATTAAGTTCACTTAGAGAATAGCCACTGCCATTAGCAATGGTTACATGGAATAGACTTAGTTTTTGGGTACTTGCCAGGTTCTTATGGCCTGGATTGGCCACTGTTGGAAACAGGATGCTGGGCTCGATGGACCCTTGGTCTGACCCAGTATGGCATTTTCTTATGTTCTTATGTTCTCTGAATCCACAATAAACCTTGCATCTGGTTTTGCAACTTTTGCATCCTCAGGGGTCAATATTTAAAAGCCATTTAGACAGATAACTTTGCAGTTATCCGTCTAAATGGCTTACATGCTATTTTTTATGACTTATCTTGCAAAATTCTATTTGGCCAAATTTTAAGATAGCTGGGTATATTCAGCAGTACTATTGTGCCACTGAATATTCCAGTTAAGTTGGCCAGATAAGCATATCCAAGTAGCCAATCAGCTGCTGAATATTGACCCCTTAATGCAGGGGTCGGGAACCCATGGCTCGCAAGCCAGATATGGCTCTTTTGAGGGCTGCATCTGGCTCGCAGACAAGTGTCGCCACACTTTCCAGTCCCCCGCTGACCCAGCTGCTCCCCGGTCCTCCTCCGCCCGGGCTTAAAATGCTGTCAGCCAGGGCGGAACGCGGCAGGACAGCTGGAGTCAGCGGCACCGGCGTGCTCTCTTCTTCCCGCCCCCCCCCGCGGCCCAGAAGAGGGTGAGCATCAGGTGCGTGCGCGGGAAGAAGAGGCCATGCTAGTGTCTGACGAAAAGAAGACTGCAGTGCGGCTCGGAGGAAAATGAAGAGCTTCAACCGTGGCCGATGGGACTCCGCCTCCGCGAGGGCTGAAAATGAAGGAGGTTAGCGTTGGGAGGAGGCTGCTGCTGCCGCGAGTTCCCGGGGTGGGGGTGGGGGTGGGGGAGAGAGAGAGTGAATGAGCAAGCAAGCATGTGTGTTTGAGATCCTGTGTGTGTGAGTGAGAGATTGCATGTATGTGAATGATTGAGAGCCTGTATATGTGAAAGAGAGTATGTCTGATTGAGAGCCTGCCTGTGAGAAAGAGAGCATGAATGTAAGTTTACCATTGGGAACCTGTATGTGTAAGTTTGTGATTGAAAACCTGTTTGTGTGAAAGAGTATGTGTGTATGATTGAGATCCTTTGTGTGTGAGAGAAATCATGTGTATGTATGATTAAGAGCCTGTGTGTATAAGTAAGAGAGAGATCATGTGTGTCTGTGTGTGATTGAGAGCTGGTTTAGGTGATGGAGCATGTGAGTATGTGATTGAGAGCCTGTGTTTAAATGAGAGAGAGAGACCATGTGTGTCTGTGTGTGATTGAGAGCTGATTTAGGTGAGGGAGCATGTGAGTATGTGATTGAGAGCCTGTGTGTAAATGAGAGAAAGAGAGGACATGTTTGTAAGCATGTGAATGAGAGTCTGTGTGTGAGAGAAAAAGACAGCATGTATTTATGTGATTGAAAGCCTGTGTGTGTGTGTGTAAGCGTGAAAAGATAGACAGCATATGTGTAAATGTGTAATTAAGAGCCTATATAAGTGAGAGAGAAAAAACATGTGTATATGTGAGTACTGAGAGCATGTGTGTATAGGTGTGTCATTGAGAGCCAGTGTGAGAGAGAGCGCTGATATGTGACTGAGAGAGGAGAAAGTTCCAAGCAAACCACCCCGCCTCCTGCTAATTCAGAACAATCTCAGGACACCTGGATATCAAACGTTCCCAGGTATGCAGAGCAAAAAAATTTTTGTATCCTTATTATTTTTCATTACTGGGTCTTTGTGTCTGCTATTTTGAAATATTTTGTTGGTATCTGGAAATGTTTTATATGAGTTTTTAATTATTGGATATTCCACTCATCAGCTGTTTCGAAATATGTTCTTTTTGTTAGTACAGTTTTACTGCTTATGATTTTATATTTCTTGATTTGTTTTATAAGGATGGGTGATGTTTCTTTTTTCCTTTGTTACACTGCATACAGAGACTCTGGCTTGTTGCAGTTTCCAATTCAGTTTTTTCTGCATGCTTCTTGTTATGCGTTTTGGTCTCTTTATTCTATGTTAGGTGAGGGACAGCACGTGATTCAGGTGAGGTTTTCTGCTGGCATGTAGTTTCTGTGTAGGACTCTATAGCAGCCTGACTTGGTCCATTGTCCTAATAGGAGATGTATTGGTGTCTTAAGGCCTGGTGTAATACTTTCAGAGACTTATTGTACTTTAAAAGTGTGATCTTACATAAAATGCACACATTTACTTGTATTTAGTTTTAAACATATTGTATGGCTCTCATGGAATTACATTTTAAAATATGTGGCGTTTATGGCTCTCTCAGCCAAAAAGGTTCCTGACCCCTGCCTTAATGTCTATCAACCAGATCTGGCCTTCCCCAGTGTATAACCGAACTCCCAGGTTCTCCAAGCATTGAGAGGGTAAGAAATTGCTCTAGATGAAATTGAAAACCCAGCCCAGGTCCAGCATCACATGCTTAGAATCCCCAAAGTGGCTCCAAGCCTATCACAATATCCATTAAGGTTTGTCTTTTGGCAATATAGGATATTTTTATTCTCCCCATGGTTTTCACCAGTTTTTCTAGATTTTCTCCAAAAAGAAGATTTCCCTTGAAGGAACATTTGGCCACCTTGTTTTGGAAACTGAATCTGCTGACCATTCCAAGGAATTTTCCCAGTATGTGTTGAGACAAATGCAGTAGGGTCTCCTTCCACAGGAATAGTAGTCCTCTTAGTTGCAAGCACAAATTAATACATCCATCTTAAGAATTTTTAGCTTTCCCTTTCCTGAGCCAGGAAGGGACACAGACTTGCCATAGTCTTACCACTTTTAAAACTTATCTCCGGAGAATCCATTACACAGAAATCAAATCGTTAACTGATATATATGCCATGGAAACAATTTGGATGGTTTCTTTAACTCGTCATTATATGGTATTTGGCGCTAACAGACGTTTGCTATGTTCAGTGTCCTTAGGGACTGTGAAAATATGGAAAAACATTCCTCTTCATGGAACAATCAAACCATAAACATCTTTCTTAAAAGAACATTCCCCGTCCTCCAACTCTCCCTCCCTGCCCGATACTGAAATGCTACCTAGCTAAGTCAGACATCCAATTATGTGGTGGCTGCTGAATATCCGACTATGTTCAATGGCCGCCACTTAGCCAGATATGTTACGGGAGGGCAGTGGCAGATTGAGGTGGTACTACTTATCCAGCTAACTTAGCTGAATAAGTAGCAATATTCATATTATTAAGTAATATGGTAAGTTAGACCTGCCATATAGCAGGTCTGAGCAGCGCCAAATACAGGGATATTCACAACATAGCTGTGCTGCTGAAAATTCCACGTAAATTATCCAGATAAGTCTTATTTGGCTAACTTACCTAAACAGATTGTTTTCAATATCGAGACCTTAATGTCTAAAAGTGATAGAACTGAAACCATAGGATATCCTCCTTTCCCAATCCTCTTCTCTTTTGCTCTGGATTCCCAGGAGTAGTTTCCAGGGAGAGAAACATGGAGCTGCACTTAGCCCCATAGAAAAAAGGCCTGATGCAAACACTTCACAACTTCATGAAAATAGAGGCCCAGGAAAAGAAAGGAATTGCATCTCAATGTGAAGAAAAAGGAGCTATTTTTCTTGGAACTCCTCCTGAAGGAACTGGAGACCAGACTGTTACAGAATCTGAAATCACTGGAACCAGCATAAGAGACCCTCACGATGAGTCACTCCCTTCTCATGGTTCCAGTGAGCTTCAGAGGTTCATCTCTGACCGGCCGTCGGCCACGAAAGAACTGGTTCTAGGAATGCTGACACAGCTGGGAGCCTGACAAAAGGAGGATCCAGACAACCGTGAGTTCCGAAAATGACGATTCCCCTGGAATCTTGACCTCTGAGGAAAAGAGCTCCTGCTCCTGGGCCTGTCCTCTGGCAGTTTGTGGACCTTATTCTCACCCAGAGACTTGATCATGTCCTCCAACTGTTGGCCGAAGAGCAGCTTTCCCTTGAAAGACAAGGAACCCAGCTGAGCCTTGGAGGAGACATCTGCCGACCAATTCCGAAGCCAAAGGAGTCTACGGGCTGAAACAGCGGAGACCATAATTCGTCCCACCATGCATAGGAGATCATACAGTGCACGTCCGCACTGTAAGCCACTGACACCTTTAGGCAAGCCGCCTGAGCCGCATCAGCTTCCGAAAGGGACGCCACAGCCTGTAAGTACTACACCCAACGCAGGCTTGCCCGCAGAGCAAAACTGCTACACATGGCCGCCCACACTCCCAGGGCCAAGGTCTCATATCTTCTTAAGTGTACCTCCAACTTCCGGTCCTGCAAATCCTTCAGGGCCGTCACTCCCGTGACTGGGATGGTGGTCTTTTTAGTAACTGCAGAAACTGCAGCATCCACTTCGGGTACCCTGAGCAGCTCCAGCGCTTCCTCTGGCAGCGGGTACAACTTATCCATAGCACGGCTGACCTTCAAACCTAGATCCAGAGTGTCCCACTCCTGGAACAAGAGGTCAGTGACAGACATATGAAATGGAAGAGAGCGCGCCGGACCCCTTAGACCTAACATCACAGGATCTACCGCTCCCAGAATCCTCCTGCGGGACTTCAATTCCTAGCTCTCCAGAATACTTGGGATAAGCAGACCCAATTCCTCTCTCTGGAACAAGCGTACCACCTTAGGATCATTACCATCCACCGCAGACGCGCGTCCCTGCTTGGGCACCAGGGGCTGACCATCCTGGCCTGCATCTACCCCCTGAGGGTCTTGCGGAGATGGGCCTTCTCCCTCCGAGAGATTGAACGAAGACGAATCATTCGGACCATCACTGATCTAAGAGGGCGCTTAGATTTAGACGGCCCCCCACCGGTGAGGACTTAGGACGCTTACGAGAGGAGTGGACCTCAGAGACCTTGCACCTCTTGCGTTTGGACGCTCTTCGTGCCTTGAACATCTTGTGAAAGAATTTCACCAAGTCCGAGGAGAACGACGAAGGAGACCCATCCGAGGCCCCTTCAGGGTCAGCATCCAAAATATCTGCCCAATCCTCCTGTGACCTAGGGCCCCGGTCGCGGGGAGAGAGGAGGCGAGGAGAGAGAAGGCGGGGAGCTCCGGGCATCCAGTGCAGCTTTCTCTGCATCCCTGAAATGTTTAAAAATGGCCTCCATCCCTGCACTGAGCCGGAACGGTTCAGGCTGCTGCGGCTGAGCTGGAAGACTTCCAGGCTCCAGGCACCTTGAAGAACCGCTGCTGTCACGGGAATTCCCCGAGGTCCCTTCACCTCCCGAGACACAGTCTGCACAGATGCCGGCTGCACGCGGAGCAGGCCACACCACGAGGCATAGCCTCGGTCTAAATTTAGCTCCGAGCAGCTGAAGTAAGCGCGCCAAAAATAAACCGGGTGGCAGGGGCCTTCACGCGAGCCGAGACGCGGTGGTAAGGCAGGCAGAGAGAAGCTGAAGAGAACGCTAAACTGGCTGACCAGAAAAAAAGCAAACTTTACCTTTTTTTTTTTTTTTTCAGAGCTTCGAAGGCTGTGCTGAGCTGTCCGCTGCGGGTGAGTGAGCTCCCCGGTATCACCTGCCGGCTGTAGCAGTCCCCGGGTCCTCAACCCCCTGCTCTTTGCCTCTGCTACCAGGGGGGATGGTCCCACCAGGACCTGCCAACACCCTGAGAGGCTCAAATGAACTTCCTGTGCCTTCAAACAAGGTTATCTGAAAACTGAAGTAAACTCAGATTTTTTTTTTTTTTTTGTAAGAGCCAGAAGCCTGCCTAAATTGATCTCTGACCAAAACCTAATTCAATAACTATCCAAACCAATCAAACAACCACAAAGGTAAAAACCCAGACTCTATGGATTGCACCTCCACTATCTGCTGGAGACAGAGAAATACTGACAGACTCTAGGTGGCACCTCAGGGGTATACGACGGAGTCTGTAAAAACTTCTCCGTCTCCATCTGCTGGAGGGGAGGCAAAACCCAGGAGTCTGGACTGATCCAGGTATGTACAGGGAATGGAGAATACAACAGAGAATATCATAATGCTTCTGTATTACTCCATAGTACGACCTCATCTTAAGTACTGTATGCAGTTCAGGTCACTACATTTCAAAAAAGATATAGTACAATTAGAAAAGGTATAGAGAAAAGAGCTAAGACTAGGGAACACACAATGAAGTTACTAAGTAATACATTTAAAACTAATAAGAGAATATATTTTTTTACTCAATGCATAATTAAGCTCTGGAATTTGTTGCCAAAGGATATGGTGAAAGCTAGTGTAGCTGCGTTTAAAAATGGTTTGGACAAGTTCCGGGAGGAAAAGTCCATAAACCATTATTAAGGTGGAGTTGCAGAAATCCACTGCTTGTTCTTGGGATAATCAGCTTGGAATCTATCTATCCCATGGGATCCTGCCAAGTACTTGTGACCTGGGCATGAATATATTTAAACTGTTAAACTCAGATACATGCACTGTTGAAAGTGTACCATCTGTCTCATCAACTGTGGTCATCCCAGCAGGAGTTGATTGATGTACCTTCTAACAGAACTGTTCACTTGTCATCTCAAGAGAGTTGGCATTTTCTGTAGCAGCACCTTCATTGTGGAACTCTCTTCCTCTTGACCTAAAGCTGAATCTTTGTTGTAAATCATTTATAACAACATTTAAGGATTTTCTTATGCAGTGGGCTTTTAGCTAAATTTTGACTGATTGAATTTACTCTCACTTAATCTATAATTCAATGTCAAAAGCAGTAGCATGTCTCCAGAGCACACTATGTATTTTTGTATATGACCTGTCTATTGTAGTTAAGTATGTTTTGTATCAATGTACCTTTTATGAATGTTTTATTGTACATTGTCTTGGCCGCCAATTAAATGAAAAATGAAATGGATTGGCCACTGTTGGGAGTAGGATACTGGGCTTGATGGACCCTTAGTCTGACCCAGTGTGGCAAGTCCTTTGTTCTTAAATATAAAGAACACACCAAGTCATCTGTAAAATGGTCAACTGTTCCCATACTTGGCATTTTTAGAAGAAAATCCAGTGAAAAGCACTTTGAATGCAGAAAAAAAATTTCTCTTCTGAAAACATGGTAAGCATTTTTGAATGTGATTTACAAAGATTTTGTAATATGTAAAACATTAGCATTCTCAAAGATCATACCTCTGACACTTGTAGCTCAAATGCATGTCCTTGTTGGTTTCCTCTCTCTTCCTGATCAATTTCCTTAGGATCTTGCTTGGTGAAGAAGGGTTGGGATTTCTTGGCAGGAGGCATATCACTTTCTTCAGGATCACAGGCAATTCTTTTTCTAGATATTGGATTGAGCTCACATGTCGACATCATAGATGTTGCCATTTGGAACTCTGAGGGGCTTAACTGGTTAGCAGATGTTGAGGTATACTTCTCAAGAGCAGCTGTCATAGATTCAGTGCTGTGTATTGAAGAAACACATGACAATAAGAAAAAAAAAGTTTTGCTTTCTCTTGAATTCTGTAGGAAAGTAAGCTAAAGAAATCCAAGTTCCATTCACTTATAAACATTTTAATTCCTGTTTGACAAGAATATCCAACACATCATGATTAGGGCAATGGTCATGCCAGTCACAGATACCATGAAACCCCTCAGTTTTAAAGGCTGCCTGAAGCACAGTATGTACCCCCAAAAGAGAAGGAGAAACTTTAACTTTATATGTGGTGGAATCACTGCAACTAGATTGTAAATTAGTCTATCTCATCTATGACATGTCCAAACCTTACTCATGATCAGGATTTCACAAAGATCTGCTCCTTGGCACTATTACTTCTTCTTTTAGCTCTATTGTTAGGTCTTCTTTTTGTACTAACATTTTACATCTGTCTTATGATAGTCTTGTTTCCATTTTAAAAAAATGTATCACCTTCTCAGAGTCTACTCTTCACTGGTTCATCCTAAATCCAGATATTCCATGTATCAGTGTGATTCCTATATGAGGGCTCATAAAGACCAGGATAGCAGTGCCCTTGATTTATTACATTTATAATGGTGTGGGAGACTAAGGAGGAGGCACTTTTAAACACTTTCAACAACTACTGTATCTCTTCTCAGAAATAAAATTAAAGAATTGAAATCACTTAGATTTTATTTTTCTGTTTAAACTGAGAAATTATTTAAAATGCTTTTGCTAAAAATGCTCCTTTAAATATAAGCATATATAATCTTGTTTTCCCTGTATAATCAATTACCTTCTAGGAGTCATAGGAAGTATAACATTATCTACATACCAGACTTAATCAGACCTCAGCTCACAGCACAGGATGCTTGCCTACCATCTGCAGGAGACAGAGAATACTGGCAGACTGAGGTCAGCACAGGACCCTATAAGAATTGACATCAGCACATCTGTTGTTCTCTGACTCCATTTGTTGGTAGGGGAGCACAAATCCATGCATCTGGATTGAACTGGCTGGCCGAAGACGAAGTTGTGTATTTTGGCGTTATCACCTCAGACTGATTGATGCCTTACTCAAGTGCTGACTGCATGTCTTTTTATCTTTTGCCAGTCAATATTTTCACTCCAAAACATCATTCTTTCTACCAGGAATGGCTTTTCGGGTGTATGACATGTGCAGTCACATAGTGCACCATGCTTTAGAGGGCATCACTGGCCCCCTCCCAATGCAGCTGAAGAAGAGCTGCTGACCCTCTCTTGAGAATGAAGAGCTGATGCTCCTGTAACCCCAATCACCTCTCAACCTAGCCTGCAGGGCCCAACAGCTTCTAAAGGCCCGGCCTCCTGACTTGGCTTGGAGGGACAAAAAAACAGCTCTCCCCTCTCTGCCTATAGCCTGCAAGAAAGCAGAGCCAGTGGCCCAGTGCATCTATCCTCCTCCTTCTGCTGCTGCTGGCTCTACTCTCTCAGTTCCACCCTGGAGAGAGAGGAGCCAGTAGTAGGAGTAGATCAGAAGTGCTGGTTGCTGGCTGCATTCTCCTGTTCTTGGGTGAAAGATGGGGGAGGGATGGAAGATGAGGGTGACAGAGAGTGTTGGAGGAAGGGGTCAGCTTTAGGGATGTGCAGCCTTCACCCCCACCCCCATGATGGAGGGAGGGTGCTGTTCCTGGTGCTCATACAGAGCACCACCAGTGCTAAAGCCAGTCCTGCATTCTGCCATTCATCTCTGTGAGCAGACAACAGTTTTTAGGAAGAAATCAGATGGTATTTACTCTGCTAGGTTTATTTCTTACCTCTGTCCTTCAGTTAATCCTGTATTAAGTGGGCTAATAAACACCGGGGCTAGTAGCAAATGCTCTGAACCCAGAGGCAGTGCAGCACCTGAATCATGGTACCCATCTATAGGGACTGTTGGGATTTCCACCAGTGTCAAAATGATGGTTTCTTCCTCCTTTGGATAGTCATTTGCAACAAGATCCACTGCTGAGAAAGTCAAACATGAAAAGCCAGTGTTTCAGATTCCATATATGAAGACAACAAATAGTGAGGAAATAGTATACATCATCTCATCTAATACTTTCTTACACTAAAAGCAAAGGCTTGATTAGCTGTTAGTAGAGTCACAGTCACTGATACAGCACAGCTTATAAAGTGTGCCCTTTCATAGAAACATAGAAATGATGGCAGAAGACGACCAAATGGCCCATCTAGTCTGCCCAGCAAGCTATGCACTTTTTTTTTTCCCTCTTACTTGTTACGCTTGGCTCTTAGTACCTTTAAGTTCTATTTCCCTTCCACCCCACCATTAATGTAGAGAGCAGTGTTGGAACTGCATCTAATTGAATATGTAGCTTAGTTAGGGGTAGTAACCGCCTCATATGGTAATTATTGGTTGTAGTATTTTCAGTGGAGAATATGAGAATAAAACAAGTATTCTATTATGTGAAACAAAGAAAAATAATAGAAAGCAAAATGCCAGAGTTGCCACACTCCCTTTCCAGGTCTCTGTTTACGGAGTAAGCAAGTTTGCTTACTGTAAATGGGGTTCTCCATAGAAGGCAGGATGATTTAACCAATATAAATGGGTGACTCTATCTGACAGTATTGAACATACATACCCCTCTCTCTAGCTCAGAAAAGCTTTACTATTGTGCATGCATGGGATCTCTCTGAACCCCTCAATGGATTGTAGAGCTTAGCTTTAGCTAGGTAGTCGACTCTCCAGGAGACGGATACATATTAAGAACAGCTAATTCGTCTTGCTGTCTACGGAGAACCTGGTTTACAGTAAGCAAACTTTTCCATTGACAAGCAGGACTGAATTAGCCATGACACATTTATTTATTTGTTTGTTTTTATATAAGAACATAAGAAATTGCCATGCTGGGTCAGACCAAGGGTCCATCAAGCCCAGCATCCTGTTTCCAACAGAGGCCAAAACCAGGCCACAAGAACCTGGCAATTACCCAAACACTAAGAAGAGCCCATGCTACTGATGCAATTAATAGCAGTGGCTATTCGCTAAGTAAAATTGATTAATAGCCATTAATGGACTTCTCCTCCAAGAACTTATCCAAACCTTTTTTGAATCCAGCTACACCAACTGCACTAACCACCTCCTCTGGCAACAAATTCCAGAGCTTCATTGTGCATTGAGTGAAAAAGAATTTTCTCCGATTAGTCTTAAATGTGCTACTTGCTAACTTTATGGAATGCCCCCTAGTCCTTCTATTATTCGAAAGTGAAAATAACCGAGTCACATCTACTCGTTCAAGACCTCTCATGATCTTAAAGACCTCTATCATATCCCCCCTCAGCCATCTCTTCGCCAAGCTGAACAGCCCTAACCTCTTCAGCCTTTCCTCATAGGGAAGCTGTTCCATCCCCTTTATCATTTTGGTTGCCTTTCTCTGTGCCTTCTCCATCGCAGCTGGAGTTCGATTTACACATCACATCGGTTTACATGTAACTTGAAGTTCCCAGTATGTATCAGGATCAGTCCAGACGGTGGGTTATGTCCCCCGTCCAGCAGATGGAGTCAGACAAGGCTTCGGAGGGTGCTGACATAAAAACCAGTGCACCCTCTGTGAGTCCTCAGTATCTTTCTGACTCCAGCAGATAGGCATAGGGGAATCTTGGCTTTCCCTGTCTGGAGTATACTTCCTCCTCTTTGCTATTTCTCTTATTTGACTCTGAGATTGGATCAAGTTATTTCAAAACAAAAAAAAAAGTTGGAGGTTTAGGGAGTTACTATTGGCTTGTAGGCAGTGCTGTCCTGTCTCCTCTCCCTCTCCCATTCCTTTCTCCGAGGGGTAAGTTCCCTGGTTGGAATTTCTTGTCAATCTTTATTTGCTTTCTTTTCAGAGTTTCTCTCAGGTACCTGGAGTAGGGTAAGAGTAAGCGCTAGTGTGGCGCGGTGGAAAGTGGCACTGAGAGACAGATGGTCCCTTGGACATTGAACAGTGAGTGAAGCGCAGGGGAAAGCAAAACACACACCATAGAAAGAAACTGTGTGTGCAATGCGGCGGACAGCATTTATAGAAAGTGAAACAAAAGATTGGAGCACTTTGGTGTTGGGCAACATTCAAGATAAGTAGTTATAAGTGATTGATAATAAGCACTATTGAAAAGGGTTTTAATGTTGGTGACACAATATGCATGATTGAAGTCTTTTAAAAAAACAAAAAATACTGGGAAAGAGCAACTGAGGTGATCGTGAGTGCCATATACACGAAACTGGTTGCAGCCCTTTGTGGGCAAGAGCCAGACTACTGTAAGAGCACATTATTTTCTGATACGATTTCCCATAAATATTTCGATATTATTTAAATGAAGAGAGTGTGAGAGATTGGTTCCTCTAATACTGTGGTTGGTTTTTTTTGTATGCTTACATAGAGAGGATTTATAAGCCTGAGGAGAGAAATATTTTTTGAGTTGATTATGTTTAAATACATGGCTGCTAGTTTAAAAGTTTTGTCTAGGTTATCGGTTATTGGTAAAATCAATTGGATGTCATCCGCATAAAGGTAATGAATAATCCCCAATCCCGCTAAAAGGTGACATAGTGGCATCATGTAAATATTAAAAAGCATAGCTGAAAGTGCTGATCCCTGAGGTACTCCCGTTTCTAACCTGATTTTTTCTGAAAACTTATTGTTTATCTGTACTTGGTAAAATCAGTTCTGTAAGTATGATTCAAACCATTGTATGGTAATGCCGCTGAGTCCCATTTCTTTAAGTCTTTGTAATAATATTGCATGATTCACTGTATCGAAAGCAGACAATAGGTCTAGTAAAATCAGAAGGTATTGTTGGCCATTGTCAAATCCCCTAAGTATTGTACCTGTTAATGATAATAATAATGTTTCAGTACTATAGTGTTTTCTGAATCCATGTTATAAGTTCTGGACCAAAAAAAGACAAAAATGCTTGGTCCCATTGGGAGGAAAACTCTCTCCTCCAATGAGTCTACCCATGCCTGATGAACTTGATTCTTTGTGTAGGAATGAAGTTTGACTTGGCAAAGTTGACTATAGACCCTAGTGACTGATGGAGCTGAACTGTCTTCTGCAAAGAGTCCAACTCCCCTATTTTGGAAGGTTCTGTCACCAGCTAATCATCTATGGAAGGGAAGACACAAATCCCCTGGCAATAGTGTGCCATTGCTACTGCTAGGTTTCATGAAGACCCTCAAGGCCTTTGAAAACCTGAAGGAAGAACCTTATCAAGGCCGCGGCGTCTGACGTCAGGAACTGGGCGGAATCACCCTTGGCGGAAAAAGGCCTAGAAAAGCGTCAGAGTGGCGCGCGCGCATGCCTAGGAGCAGGATGTCCATGGGAGGCTTCCCAGCGGCGCGGCCCCTGCGGGGAAGCCATCAAACAGGCTGCAAACCAGCCCTCCAGAAGCGGGAACAGGTCCAGGAGCTTGGAGGTAAGGATCTGGCCGTGGTGCTCTCCTCTTACGCCCCCTCTTAGCCGGTCCGGGTTTACCTGGGTGGTCCAGATGGAACTGCCGTAATAAGTCCTTGTCAAGGATGTTACGGGCCGTTCCCAAGAATTATTCTCGGGTCCGCAACCCTCCCAGGCAAGCAAGTACTCCCAGCGTCGTTGATGGAACCGGACATCCAAGATCTCACGTACTTGATACGTAACGTCGTCCGGTACTGAAGGGTCCGATGGTTCAGGAGCCCGGGAGTGGTATCTGGATAGAACAAGAGGCTTCAGCAATGACACATGGAACAAGTCATGTATATGCATGGAGGAGGGCAAGCGTAATCGGTATGAGACTGCTCCCACTCGTTTGGCAAAAAGGCCCACAGAATCTCGGAGCTAGTCTTCGAGACGGAACACGTAACTGTAGATTTTTGGTACTAAGCTAGACGTGGTCTCCTGGAAGGAAGATGGGTGCTGGCTGACAATGCCTATCCGCCCATTTCTTGGCGGACTAGGCGGATTTACGGATCTTTCCCTGGATGGACGTCCACAAGGAAAGAAGCTGGTGGGCTGAAAGTTGCACTGCCGGGAGTGCATTAGGTTCAGGTGAAGGCAAGGGTGGTTGAAGTTGCTTCCAATAAACAACGAGGAAGGGCGAACTTCCAGTCGCAGCATGCGTATGATTATTATACGAGAACTCCGTCCACGGGAGTAGCATGGCCCAATTATCTTGTCGTTCATTCACGTACGAACGGAGAAAAGTCTTCAAAATTCGGTTAGTTCGTTCCGTTTGCCCATTACTTTGAGGATGGAACGTAGACGAAAGGCTCAGATGCACATTGAAGCATTTGCAAAGCGCTTTCCAATATCGAGCAGTAAACTGTGGTCCTCGATCGGAGACTATATCCTGCGGGAGACCATGAAGTCTAAAGATATGCTGAGTGAAGTGGTTGGCTAGGTCAGGTGCGGAAGGCAGTTTTGGCAATGGAACAAAGTGCGCCATCTTGGAGAATCGGTCTACGGTCACCCAAATGACCAAGTTACCTCCTGAGGCGGGGAGATCCATGACAAAGTCGGTGGAGATGTGCGTCCAAGGCTCCACCGGGACAGGTAATGGTTGCAACAGGCCCCTAGGCCTCCCGCTGAGCGGCTTTTGAATGGCGCAGGTAGGACACGAGCCTACAAAAGCTTGGACGTCCTGTCTCACCGTCAGCCACCAGTAGAATCGGTTCAGCAAGTCTAAAGTCCCTTTACAGCCAGCATGGCCCCCAGTGAGGGAGTCATGGGCCCAAGCGAGAACTGCTCTCCGGGAGCGACGTGGAACGACAGCCTTTCCTTGGGAGGACACCAAAGTGGCTGCAAGGCTTACTTTCACAGGATCCAAGATATACTGAGGCGTGTCAGGTGTCTCTTCGACCTCAGAAGAGAACGAGAGTGCGTCGGCTCGAACGTTCTTAGAGCGGGGTCGATAGCGTAAGGTAAAGTCAAACCGGTCAAAGAACAGCGACCACTGGGCTTGCCTTGGGTTCAGGCGTTGGGCTTGCTTCAAGAAGGCTAAGTTCTTGTGATCGGTAAATCGTAATCGGATGATTGGCTCCTTCCAACCACTGTCTCCATTCCTCCAGGGCAAGTTTCACGGCTAGCAACTCTTTGTCACCAACACCGTAGTTGCTCTCTGCCAGGGAGAATCTCCTTGAAAAATATGAACAGGGTAACAGTTGTCCAGAATCAGAGTACTGGCTCAGCACGGCCCCCACGGCCACATTGGAGGCATCAACTTCCACCACAAAGGGCCGGCTGGGATCCAGGTGACGAAGGCAGGTGTCTAGCAGGAAGGCCTCCTTAAGAGCCTCGAAGGCTTGGCAGGTGGGGACAGGCCAATCCACCGCGTTGGCCCCCTTTCGGGTGAGGGCAGTCAGAGGGGCCACAATACGGGAGTAATTAGGAATAAAGTGACGGTAGAAATTGGAAAAGCCGAGAAAGCGTTGCAACGCTTTAAGACCCTTCGGCCAGGGCCAGTTCTTAATAGCCGCCACTTTCTCAGGATCCATTTGAAAACCTGTTGCAGAGACTATGTAGCCCAGGGACGTCTTCTCAAAGCTACATTTTTCCAGTTTCGCATACAGACCATGCTCCCTGAGTATCTGGAGCACTTGACGGACATGCTGACGGTGTGAAGGCAGGTCCTGGGAGTAGATTAACACATCGTCAAGGTAAACGATTACACAGGTGTTCAGAAGGTCCCGTAACACCTCATTCATAAGGTGCTGAAACTCCGCTGAAGCATTACATAAGCCGAAAGGCATCACTAGATACTCGTAATGCCCGTCTCTAGTATTAAAAGCGGTCTTATTTATTTATTTATTTATTTTTAATTTTTATATACCGAAGTTCTTGTAGGGACTACAAATCACTCCGGTTTACATAAAACGAAGAACTGCTCAACAGAGAGCGGAGCTTTACATGGAACTGTAGAACATATGGAACAGTATTCCACTCATCTCCGGGACGGATTCTGACTAGGTTGTATGCACCTCGTAAATCCAACTTTGTGAAAATCTTCGCTCCCTGGAGTCTATCGAGGAGCTCCTGGATTAACGGGAGTGGGTAACAGTCTCACTTAGTAATGGAATTTAAGCCTCGATAGTCTATACACGGTCTTGGCGAGCCGTCCTTCTTGCTGACAAAGAAGAAGCCTGCCCTTGCAGGCGACTTGGACGGGCGAATAAACCCCTTGGCCAAATTCTCTGAGATATACTCGGACATGGCCCGGGTTTCAGGTACTGATAAGGGATACATCCTTCCTCGGGGAGGCATAATACCAGGTAACAGGTCTATAGCGCAGTCATACGGACGCTGCTGCGGAAGGATTTCCGCCTTGGTCTTAGAAAATACGTCTGTAAAGTCTTCATACGGTGCAGGAGGGCCTAAGGCCGAGTGCATCAATGGAAGTGTGGGAGTCTTAGGCACTTTCATGCAGTTAGCTAGGCAGAAAGGACTCCACTTGACAATCTGTAAGGTATCCCACTGAATCATAGGCGAGTGCTTCTGTAACCATGGCAACCCTAGCACCACAGGGTGGACAGCCTTATCCAACACTAGGAAGGCTATCTCCTCCGAATGGATCGCCCCGGTGCGGACTGTGATGGGTGCCGTGGACATCTGGACAGGACCTGAAAGGACTGTCCCCTGGATAGAGGTAATTTGTAACGGGTCCTCCCGTCTATGCGTAGGGATTCGCAACTGGGAGACTAAGTCCTGCAGGATGAAATTACCTCCGGCACCAGAATCCAGGAATGCCATCGTCTCAAAGGATCCTCCAGGGTATTCCAAGGTAACAGGCACAGTACATTGAGGAACTGTAGCACAGCCTAGGAGGAGCTCCTCGCGACCTCCTAGGCTTTGGCGTTTTCCACACGCTCTTGGCAGTGTGCCAAGAAGTGGCCCTTCTGACCACACTATAAACACAACTTCAACAAACAGCGACATTGCCTCCCTTCTGCCGAGAGCGGGGCCCGTCCCAGCTGCATGGATTTGCAGGTGGGAGCATCTGAACGAGGAGTCCTAGGAGAAGGCACAGATCTCGCTGGCTCATGAGCAGGACTATGGCAAGAGGAGCGCTGCTCCTTGGCCCGTTGTTGTAGGCAGCGGTCGATGCGGGCAGCCATCTCTATCAAGGCGTTGAGGTCCTCCAGCAGATCTCGAGCAGCAATTTCATCCTTTATATTTCCGGAGAGACCCTCCAAAATGATGGCCTTAAGGCTACCATCCTGTCAACCTACTTCTTGGGCTAAGGTCCGAAACTCCATAGCATAATCTGCCAAGGAGCGAGCCCCCTGACGGAGTTGCAGCAGGTCGGATGCAGCCGTGGCTACTCGGGCGGGCTCAAAGGCCTGACGGAAGTTCGAGATGAACTGTTGCAAGTTTGTTAACGAAGGATCATTGTTTTCCCAAAGGGGAGAAGCCCATATCAAGGCTTTCCCATCAAGCAGGGACAGGATATACGCCACTTTCACCGCATCCGAGGGGAACTGCCGAGGCAACAGAGAGAACCGTACAAAACATTGATTCAGAAAGCCGCGGCAGGTCCTTAAATCTCCAGCGTAGCGGGAGGGTGCTGGTAGCTGAGTTACAGAAGAGCTGTGTCCCTCGGGAACCCTGCCAGTGGGAGGCAAGGACTCCAGGCGCGAGGATAGCCGTTCCACCGTGGCTGCCAGAGTATCGATGCAGCTCTGGTGCTGTAGCATCTGCCGGGCCATCCTGGGCAGATCTGAGGGAGCGGACACATCCGCCGAGCCAATGGCCTTGCAATCTGTTATGGGGTCTCAGCTTAGTGGACCCTTGGGCCGACCTGCAGGAGACTGGGAAAGATGGTCAAAGTCTCTAGTATACGGCAGGCCGGGAGGCAGATGATCAGGCAGGACGTAGAGATGCACTTCACTCTGGAAGTTGGTACTCCCCCGGGAGGAGCCCAGCCGCTGGGACTTAGGCGGGTAGTGGATCAAGACTGGAAACTGGAACCAGACTAGGACAGTAGCAAGTACTGTAACGGGACTCGGGCTCTGGAACCAGACAGGAACTGAGGCAGGAGTCGGGTACTGGAACTAGACGGGAACTGAGGCAGGACTCGGGTACTGGAACCAGGCAGGAACTGTAGCAGGACTCGGGTACTGGAACCAGGCAGGAACTATAGCTGGCAAGCAGGAACCAAGCAGGTACTGTAGCAGGCAAGCAGGAACCAAGCAGGTACTGTAGCAGGCAAGCAGGAACGGAGCGAGTAGCCAGGCAGGTCACTCCGGGGCACAACGCAACAGGGAACCAGGAGGTAAACCCGTTGCAAGGCAAAGACTGAAGGTCCGCGGCCGGCTTATCAAGGCCGCGGTGTCTGACGTCAGGAACTGGGCGGAGTCACCCTTGGCGGGAAACGGCCTAGAAAAGCGTTCGAGGCGCATGCGCCTAGGAGCAGGACGTCCATGGGAGGCTTCCCGGCGGTGCGGCCCCCGCAGGGACACCATAGAACAGGCCGCAAACCAGCCCTCCAGAAGCGGGAACAGGTCCAGGAGCTCGGAGGTAAGGGTCTGGCCGCGGTGCTCACGGCCAGAACCGCAACAGCCAGAACATGGGACATCAGCCAACTTTTCATGAACATTCTCACACAGACTGCTGGCTCTTAATCAGGCCATCTAGCATGTTCCAATTGTTGCCCCAGAAGATCTTGCTGTGGTATCAAACAATTCATACACTGACCAGAGATGATGACGCTCGCCCTGCTCTACATCTGCAGCCTGCTGATAAGCCTTCCTGCTTCCTGTCAAGAGACTCTACCAGAGGGTTCAGCTTATTGATAGAGTCATATAAATACTGTACCCATGTATAGCCAGTGGGCTGCAATGTGGACATTGAACATCAAGCTTTGGAAAATTTTCTTCCCAAAATTCTTCAACAGCCTAGGCTCCTTACCCAGTGGAGTGCTGGGAAAAAATTCTGGTCTTTTTAGCTCATTTCAATGACCATTAACTGATGTGGTAGTGGAATCACCGCAAACCCTGGATATTGTTGGACTCTATATTTAAGGTAATTTCCTGGCTACTGGGGGAGGGGGCAGGAGGCTGGATTATCCTACATTCTCATTTGTAGTTCCTTTAGGATTGAATGAACTGGGATCACTGCAGCCTCAGAAGGTGTTTCCAGAATCTGAAGTATCCTGAAGACCTCTGTGCAGGGATCTTTGTCCCTATTGGTGTTGACTTGGATTGCCTTATTCAACTTAGCCAGAAATTTAGAGTATGAGAGGTCTTTTGGCTGACAAGAATGCTCTAGCATGTCAAACAGAGGGTCTGAGGGTTTTCGCATATGTCCTTCCTCTGAAATGAGAAGTGGAGGGACACTAGCTTATGATTAGGATCGGATTTGGGATTTTGCCACCCCTAGGCATTTTTGGTGCTTTCACCCCTCCCCATTTCCTGTAAGGTTTGTAACAGGTTGCAGGGGTCTAGTCTCTGTTGAATGAGATTCTGCAGAGCTGGAAGGCAGCAAATCGTAGCAAGTCTGCTACCCCTAAATGTTTGCTATCCTAAGCACAGGCATAATGGGTGCCTATTGAGAAATTCAAGGCTGCCTATGGCCCTAACCAAGATGATGGCAATCAGGACAGGGTTCTCAATTGTCACAGAGGGGAATACTCACATGCCATACTCCAGATGATGGTATCCTATGTTCCATACTTTGACTGGCTTAATTCCTCCGCAAAGAGATATGGTAGCCTGAGTGGTGAGGACTATTGCTCATCATAGGGACCTCTAATAAAAGCTCTCAAGGTGTGGAGGCAAAGGGGGATTCTCCCTTGTAGAAACAAATCCAACATTCTGGATAGGACAGGTTGAAGGTTGTCTTCCTTGTAGCTGGTCACCAATGAGGTAAAGAAAATCTTCACCAATTCAGTCACCTGATCTTCGCGTCCTTTGACATGAAGTTGGGGAAGAGATATCATCTTCTGAAACCAGTATAGGGTCATCACCCTGAGAGGCACATACTGGATTCCAGGAAAAGACTCACTTCCTATGTTAACTGCACTGATGGCCGCATAGAAACTAGAGACACAATGGAGTATATCAGATCCAGAGCCTCCAAACAAAGACCTTGGGTAGATGGAAGAGAAGCTCCAGAAGGTCTGGCATCAGGGCCAAGGAGATGAGATGGAGATAAATGTGCCAAAATGGAGGAAGGTAACAGTAAGGAATCTCCTCCTAGACCCCTAAACCTGTTCTTGTATCAAGTGCACAGTGGTCCAGTACCTCGATGGCACAGTGATGCGTCGATGATGCATGCTTTGGCACAGACTTCTACTCAGACATTGCTGACTGCACTGCTGGCTCAGACAAATGGCACTTCTTCTTCTTTTGAGCCAATAAGCCCTGCGAAGAGAGGGCTTTTGAGACAGTGCAGATGTGGAAAGCCCCACACATGCCCAGTAGTAAAGTTTACTGATACAGACAGATGGGTCTTTTTGGTGCCGTCAGGTGACATCACCTACATACCATGGTTAATTTATTCCTGCTTTTCGATGGCAAACTGCCTTTTACTAGAGTTTATGACAAAGGTAAAGCTATGCAATAACATTACAAAATCAAACGAAAATCATAAGAAAATTAGAGCATTAACATACCTGCAGTCTGATCCGTGCTAGCTATTGCATTCTGGTATTGCATTGCCTCTGAATTTTGTTCCTTACTCTATTTAAAAATAAACAAATAAATAAATTTTACAATAGGCTAAATACAGCCAGGGACACACAATGATACAAACTTTCAGGACTACTACTAAACTCTTCCTCATTCCCAAAAGCCTGAATTTTTCAACATCTTCCAAATACTTAAGTTTAATAAAAAAAAAAAAAAAAAATCAAAAATAAATTTTACAATTTCAACTAAAAATACATTTCATTTCAATGTTATTTGCTGCCACTCATTTATAGATACTTCTGATAGACTTTCCCAGCAGTCCAGGTGGAGTGCTTATTGGTAGCTATATAAACCAGCCGTAGGAAGTGACCAACTTCCTGCCTGGGCCCCTCCTCCTGCACACCATGGTTCTTCCCACTTGTGCTAATATACCAGTGGCAATTCAAGGTGAAGCAGAAAGCAGAACTCCAGCAGCACTGCTGCCGCTTGCAAAGGACCTAATTCACTAAGGATTTTTCCCATAGACACAAAATAGGAGAAAAGTTTTAAAGAAATTAGCCCAAAATAAGGTTTGGCAGACAGGCGAAGTGTGCATTCATTTTGTTTTGGGGTTTTTTTTTTATGTGCATACAATTTTTATGCATGTATATAAATGTATACACATGTGCAAATTCATTTTCATGTGTAATGAAACAAAATAGAAAAATAAGAAAAATGGAAAAAAAAAAAAAAAAGTATTTTTCCATGCATATCCATATCAGCCACCTTGCCTGTGCTCAGCTGGCATCTGTCAGGTCAGTGGCTGAAGCAAATCTTCACACAGCTGCCTTTTGCTAACTGGCACAAGAATAAATACATTAAAGTGATACAAGATTGATCAGTCATGTATCAGAATTTTTCCTTCAATGCTTAGATTTAGACATGTGTGCAAGTATACCGACAATGCACGCAGCTGCTATTTCAAATATATATTTCAAAAATCTCACTCAACTACAATATACATTTTTTTAAGGCAGGAAAACTGCAAGGCCACTGTATTCTTTACAAGAGTTTTGCATTATTGCATCAGGAATGGCCAAACTATATGGCCTCGTGCGCCTTATCTGCCATCACTTCTGGTTTTGGAAAGTTTAATAAGATTTTCAGAAAATCTCAACAGCTATCTGCACTGTTTAGGATGAAAAAACAGATTACCAATTATTATTATTATACCCATTTCCCAAAGGTTTTGTTGTATTTATGAGTCTTCCTACAGAGCCCATTAGATGCCTTATAGTTTTCTCATAGAAAACTCCACTAAATCAATGTCTACTTTGCATGTAGAAAAGGCACATACTTCAGTAGAATAAAGATGTAAAGCAACTACATGATAATCTATTTAAACCTTCATGAAATATCAGCATGGATAAATGAGCATAAAAAATTAAGGTCCCTTGACAGAAGAGTTCGCTAAGCTGCTATTAATCTCACCCTATAGGCACGGATTACTGTGGAGTGTCTTAAAATAGGAATTTTACCATCAATTTCCTTTCTATTAATTCCTTCAACAGCCAAGACCGATCCTCCCAGAAATATATTTATTTTTTATTAAAAGCTGCTGCTTTGCTCAAAATGAGAATGAGATCACCACAACTAATTTACAGAGATTTTAGGTGCAAGCCTTTCCAATTAAGTTTCATTTAAGATACACTTTTCAGGTTTCCTTAGGCTGGAGAAATGCTTAGACTGGCAGGAAGAATCCAGAAATGCAGGAGGAAGAGCTCAGACAAGAAGTTGGATCACTTCCTGCTATTGGTCCATTACACTCCATATTAGTGTCACTGCTCATTAGTCCTGAGCGTTATAGGAGTTAACAGAAAATAAACTGAAAAGAAAATATCTATTTGTATTTCTTGCATTCTTCTGGTTAAGTTTTTTTCTATGCTGCTCAATGAAAATTTCATAGTTTTAGGGTACCAGTGCAGCACCATATTTCAACAGATGATGCTTTATTTTTTGTTAAAACCATGATGAAGTAGCAAAGATCCAAGAACTAATTAAAACACTCTAGCAGCAGCTGAAGAGGAACTTGCTATGCAGGACAGGCCAATCCTGCTGTTTCAATCTGCATCTTTTGTTTATACATCGCAGTTGTTTTTTTCCATGCTTTCTAGTATTCAAATACTGATTTTGCCACCACTTACTCCACTGGAGGCTATCATTCCGGCTCTAACTAATAGATATATATATGATATCATATATGAGACTGCAAATATATCTGTGCAAAACTGCACATTTTATAATCCCACTTTATAGAAATTAGCACAGGACTGCTTCCAAAGTCATGGCCCATACTCCTTGCTGATTCTTCAAAGATGTATCTCAAACATATAATTAACATTATTTATATTTACTGAACTATGGAAAGGATAATTTCTATTAAACTAATTTTTGTCGTCAATACTGTCTTTATCTGTAGAATACCCCTTGCTTGAATCTTAAAAAATAATTAGACAATTTCTTGCTTCCTTTCTTTTGCTTTCTTTAAAAACCCATGTTTTTTGAAATCCAATTTCAAAATTGGTATTTTACCATCCACAACAATAATTGACTAATGATAAACTAAATTATCTTATTTATTCCAGTTTGGAATAGATTTACACTGTGGGTCTAGCAGCTAGTTCACAGCTGCAATAGTGACACTATTGATATTGGTTTGAGTCCTTTGGGTAGCTTGTGGGAAAATAAGGAAACAACCAGGTATCCCATCTTGGACAGAAATTTTAAAATAAACCATTCCCCCTCCTATCACAAACATGGCACTACACATGCCCCAATCTGTCACCACTGGACAGCACTACATGATATATCCTGCAGGCCCATGACATCTGTACTGAAAATATTTCATTATTCTTAGAGCGCATTACAAATTTAAAGTCTCAGGAATATTTTCAGTGTGAGTCACATACAGTCAAACTTCATTTGTATTCTAAGTTACTTTTGAAAGTGTTAAGACTGCCAACAAACAGGGAATGCATATATTTTTTTCTATCAGTTCCTATCAAATAATGTGTAAGTTCCTTTCTACAGAATGAGGAAGAGATATAATAAATAAATAAGAGGTGATTTTATTTTACCATAACCTGCTCCAAATTAAATGTGCATGAACTGTTTGCAAACAGATCAATGTCCTCTGCCGGAAGTACTTCCTCAGAACTCCGATAAAGAGCGGAATCCGATTCAGGTTGGGAAGTCTGAATTCTGGGAGATCCTAATGAAGAACTGTTCTCAGTTTTTGCTTCCTGCATTTCTTGTACTGGTTCCGGTAATCTGAAAGAGATGGGTAACATTTGTAAGAGAACAATTCTGGGATGTACTGTCTGCTTCACAGTGCTAGTATTTGTTTACAGTTAAACTATGAATGAATATTGCAAAAGGTAAGAACAGAAAATCAAAGCCCTTTCAAGGAGCAATTTCTTTTTACCTATCGTTTCCGACTATCTGTGTAGCGTATGTATTGCTTGATCCAGATTCATGCAGAGGTACAGAACTCCAAGTGGTTTTGTCTGGGTCTTGTATTGTGCTTCCCAGGGGCTTCCCTTCCACATCTGCAAAACACATTTGGTTATCTCCAGTTTTATGAAAACTGATCTGGGGACTGCTACAAGAATCAAAATACTCTCCTAAGCATAGCCTTGCATGCGTATAATAGAACAAAAGTACAACTGCTAGAGCAGTTGGAGTGTGAACTAGTTTACTGAAGAGCACACTCCCTGCAGAGCAATGATTTAAGGCAATTCTCTTGCATTATGAAGGGGCTTTGTGACATCACTGAATATCCTGCAGTTGATTGCTATTTGTTGCCAGCAGCAGTGACTCCTCTTCAATTGAACGCTGGTTACAAATCTCCTGGGTTAAACATTTTCGGTTCGGCCAAGGGGTGGAGGAGAGATTTTGCTTGGTTCCACTCAGCAGCTTGAATTTTGAGCACACAGGACCCCCCTTGAAATATGAGGACTAAAAATTCTTAAGTACCAGGAGAGGGCCAAGAAGACAGCAAAGATATACTTAAAATAAATAAAGGCCAATAATTCACAGAAGAGGCCAGTATTTAAACGGAAGAATACAAAATGACAGTAGAAGAATAATTTGGCCCTCACACACACACACTTCTCCCAACAACCCTTGCTCACCAAACTTACCATTTTGCACCTGCGGATCAATCTGATCAGCTTCAGTCAAACTCTTGGGTTTTCCTAAAGCTCTGTCCAGATTAGGTCTGGGTTTCATAAATTCTCCTCTGGGCACAGAATGATCACTGCGGAGAGAAGAAGATCATAACTGCAGAACTTTCAACCCTCTTTAAAAAATGCTTTTCCCAGTAACGGGTATTCAATTGCAAAATTTCCAAGACATTTGAAAAATGCAAACCCCCCCCCCCCCAAGATTAAGAGGCAACTGGTTTAGTTTGAATTTGGGGTATTAAATATTCAGCAGTTAAACATTTCTGGCACTGCTGCAGGGAGCCAAGGGCAGGTTCAAGTTGGCCTGCGACTGACTTCTGAGTTCCTCTTTCCCGGTGCGCTGTGCAGCTCCCCACACTGAGGCAGGGTGGATTTCTAGTGACCAACCCAGGGCGTACAGACACATCAGGCACTGGGGAGAGGGAAGAGCACGCGGACACATAGGGGGGCTGCAACTCTTCCTGTATTTATCCTTTAAACAATTAACTTTTTAAATACTATTTACTGGGATGAGTGTTGACATGAGGGATTAAACTATAAGCAGCTTTTTCTCCATTTTTTTTTTTAAGTGGAGCTCTGCACTTAGGCTAAAAGACAAAGGAAATCTTTCATTCTCATTCCCTGGATCCTCCATTCAGACATTCAAAGATCTGAAAGCCTACACCGCCTCCCACTGGTCCTTAACATGGAGGTCTTGCTCATCTCAATGGCACTGGTGAATCCTGTCAGCCTCAGTGGTCTCCTTATACCACAGCTTGAAGTACTGTTACCAAAACACAAGGTGGGCACCGAGCTGCAAATCATTAACGTGGTCTTACCTTCACGATTCTATTACTTAATGGATGAAACCCTTCATAAATGTTCGCTGCACATTTGTATTATAGGTGTTATTGAACAAATTAATAAAAACATAAGACCTTATGAACATGTTGATAGGATACATAAAAGTATGTTCACCTGCTAGGTGTTCTGACTTCACTCATCACTTCTTCTGTTGTGTCCACAACCATTGTGGCAATTTTCTCTGCAGAAGGGCCCTGATCCTCCTGCTTGGAGGGAGAAAGTTCACCATCGATAGTGGAAGAAGAGGAAGCCTGGCTAGTAGGGGCCATATCTGGTGCTACATCGCATTGTTCCAGAAGAGCAGGAGTCACATCTGTTAGTTCACCACGGTCGTTAAACACAAATGTTGTTCCTTTGCAATAAAAGAGAAACTACAGATCATTTCAAAAATAAGTGTGAAACTCTTCTCTATTTAAAGCTTATTTAAAAAATAATGGAATCCAATTTAAATCTAACTGTGATAGAATATAGCATGTATGATGTATAAATATGCAGTCGAAAAATGTTATAGTCTTAGAAAGTGTAATGAAGTCTGGAAACCTGTAGATTCCTTTATGTATGCCAAAATCTGTAATTGTAGTCTCTTTTTGTTGCATCGTTAGATAAACTGCGTGTTGTACAACATAGTAGCAGCATCCTCCTAGAAGAGTTAATGCTATGCTCATCGAAAAAAAAAATTAAAAAAAATAAAAAATATATATATATATGCAACTGTAGCCTCAACGGCAGGTGGAAGGGGACTTAAATCGCCAACTCTTTGTACGTAACTAGAACTGGATGATTTTAAGGTCAGATTTTCTGAAGCCTTTATTAGTAAACTGACTGCCTAACCTAAGCAGCGATAGCCAAGGGTATCTTTGCTGCAGGCAGGTTTATAATATTGGAGAAAACATGTAGAGACCCGCTGCTTATTCAAAATTATAGGCCTCTCCCAACAACTGTTAGCCCAACAATTAAGCAGTCATGGGAAGATTAACCCACGTGCATCAGTCCAATTTTTTTTTTAAAGGGTTGTTACTCCACAGATAATGCAAGCCTATCAGGTAACATCCTACACAAAGCTAAAGAGATGAAAGTTCCAGCTGAGGCAATTTCATTAGAAGAATTATTTTCACAGTTGTTAAGGATGAGTATTTAAGAGAAAGGTTAGTAAAATGTTTATCAATTTCTTCTTACAGTCAGAAATATTATCTATATGGTAATTGATTTCCACAGTAATTTGAAATGAAAGCTTATGTTGGATATTCAGTATATCCTTAATCCTTCCCCATACCCACATCTGCCAAATCAGACTGGCAAGACTTACGCCCTTCTTATAATATTATATAGATCTCTGCATGAACTACTGAAGTCATAAGCATTTTGCATATCAACAAATAGGAACACATTTTTTAAGGGGTTTTGCACATAAAAATAGCATATGTGTGTAAGTTGCATGTACTCAGCAGATATGCTATTTTATAAACATCGAGAGTACCCATGTATTTTCTATTTTGTGCACACAATGTACCGGTGGGAAAAAAGGATGGACGACGGGCATTCCAGGGCAGAGTTCCGAAGTACACGTTAGTTCCTATTTTGGAAGATATACGTGTATATATTATCGAACTTATTTGTACATTTTTACACCTGCTAATTGACGTGTGCAAGTTAAATTGGACGTCTGCAGTTTTTGGGTGGGAAGTCTGGGTGAGCTGGTGAAGTGCTAGAGGGTCTAGGTCAGAGCTTTCCAAACTGTGTGTCGGGACACGTTAGTGTGTCGCCTGCAGTGTGCAGGTGTGTCGCGCAAGCCCGGTCAACTCTGACGCGAGTTTGGGCTTTTTTTTTTCTAGAGATTCACTTTTTTTTTTCAGTTTATGGGTTGCTTATTATTGGGTGATTTTTGCTGTCAATCGCGTTTTTTGGGGGGGCTTGGTGGGTGGAACAAGCCCAGCCATCCTTGCATTGGCTGCTGCTGCCGATGAGGCCTGGCCATGAGGAGTACTGACTGCAAGCAGCAGTGTCTGGTGATCATGGAAGGGAGTGAAGCACTTAACTGGCAACAATCAAAAAGACGAGGTACATGAGTGTGGGGGCCAGACATGTGCTGGGGGGAGAGAGATGAGTGAGTGGGGGGCAAATGTGCTGGGGGGACAGACATGTGCTTGAGGGGGAGAGATATGAGTGTGTGGGGGCCAGACATGTGCTGGGGGGAGGAGAGAGATGAGTGTGTGGGGGACAGACAATTTGTTTTATTATTGTTTCTCATAAATTATAACAATAACATGAATCTTGGAATATATATTTTTAATATAAATTTAAGGTTTTCATGAGATAGGTTGTGTCGTGAAACATTTTATTTATGTATATATTTAAGGAAACATACATAAATTGTCGAAATATGTTTCGTTCGTTTAACCTTTAACCTCTGGTTTACTAGTAGACTGAATTACTGTGTCCCGAAATTATGTTTGTCTAAAAAGTGTGTCACCAACATGAAAAGTTTGGAAAGCTCTGGTCTAGGTGAACTGGTGGAAGTATTGGTGAACCGGTGATTTCAAGTCCACGCGCTGGTATTTTCAAAATGGTATATGTGCGCACTTTGGGGCGGATTTTCATACACCGCGAATAGGCCTACTTTTGTTTGCGCTCCAGGCGCAAACAAAAGTACGCTGGATTTTAGTAGATACGCGCGGAGCCGCGCGTATCTGCTAAAAACCTGGATCGGCGCGCGCAAGGCTATCGATTTTGTATAGCCGGCGCGCGCCGAGCCACGCAGCCTACCCCCCGTTCCCTCCGAGGCCGCTCCGAAATCGGAGCGGCCTCGGAGGGAACTTCCTTTTGCCCTCCCCTCACCTTCCCCTCCCTTCCCCTACCTAACCCACCCACCCGGCCCTGTCTAAGCCCCCACCTTACCTTTGTCGGGGGATTTACGCCTCCCAGAGGGAGGCGTAAATCCCCGCGCGCCAGCGGGCCTCTTGCGCGCCGGGCCGCGACCTGGGGGCGGGTACGGAGGGCGCGGCCACGCCCCCGGACCGCCCCGGGCCGTAGCCACGCCCCCGTACCCGCCCCCAAAACACTGCCGACACGCCCCAAAAACGCCGCGACGACCGGGACCACCCCCCGACATACCCCCGACACGCCCCCCTCGGAGAACCCCGGGACTTACGCGAGTCCCGGGGCTCTGCGCGCGCCGGTAGGCCTATGTAAAATAGGCGCACCGGCGCGCAGGGCCCTGCTCGCGTAAATCCGGGCGGATTTACGCGAGCAGGGCTCTTAAAATCCGCCCCTTTATGAAATACCTGCCTCCACGTATAAAGCAGGGTTATTACGTGTGTATGTTACATTTTTTTACCCATCTAAAATATACATGTTTATAAAATAGGTAAAGAATGTGTTTTCTTGCATTGAAAATATCTGTGCGTACTGAAACACACACACACACACACTCACACACACACACTTTCAAAGCAAACTATGCAGCATCCTGCCTCTTCTGTGTTCCACTGCCCTTGGGCGGTTAATTCCTCGCAGTGTGCTCCCCATCCCCGTAGACTGGCATCTGTAGTTAGCAGAGTCCTGGTTGGGGATGATAGTCTTAAGCCTCTGTTCATGTGTTCATGTGGCTGGGCTGCAGCCACCAGTGTAGTTTGGTCCGAACTGTGCTCGGAAGGGCTAAGCGTACGGTGTAGTTGTGCGACCGTGGGTTCCAACGGGACAGCAGTGAGTGTTGCAGAGGCCTCATGTGGGCCCTCGCCCAGGGGACCACTTCCAGTGTGGGTGCCATCAGCCCTAGGGCCTGCAGGTAATCCCATGCCGTGGGGAGAGGGTCGCTCAACAAGGATTGCAACCGGTTCCACAGTTTTGATCTCCTTGTGGGAGTCAGGCTGACTTTGTCTTCCTTGGTGTCGAAGTGGACCCCCAGGTACTCCAACGATTGTGAGGGCTGCAGGGAACTCTTGTTCGTGTTGACCACCCATCCGAGGCTCTCCAGTAGAGACTTGACTCTGTTGGTTGATTGAATGCTTTCCTCTGGTGACTTTGCCCTGATCAGCCAGTCGTCCAAGTAAGGATGTACGAGGACTCCTTCCTTCCGCAGTACTGCCGCCACTATCACTATCACCTTGGTGAACGTCCGTGGTGCTGTGGCTAGCCCGAAGGGTAGGGCCCGGAACTGGTAGTGATGGCCCAGGATCTTGAAGCGTAGGTAACGCTGGTGTTCCCGATGAATTGGGATGTGCAGGTACGCCTCTGACAGATCCAGGGAGGTGAGGAACTCTCCCAGCTGTATTGCCTTTATTACGGATCTCAGGGTTTCCATGCGGAAGCGGGGGACCTTCAGGTATCGGTTTACGATACCTGAAGGTCCCTCTTTCTTGGGAATGAGAAAATATATGGAATAATGACCAGAGTTTATCTCCTGAGGAGGTACCGGAGTTATGGCCTTGAGGGACAGTAGCCTGGCCAGTGTAACTTCCACTGCCGCCTTTTTGGTGGGGTCGTGGCAGGGGGACTCCACAAACTTGTCCGGGGGGGTGCGTATGAAGTCCAGGTAGTACCCTTCCCGGATGATGGCTAGGACCCACTTGTCCGAAGTTATCTCGACCCATCTTTGGTAGAATAGGGCCAGTCTGCCCCCTATTGCTTCCCTTGGATGGGTCGATTGATTCTCATTGCGGAGCGAGGCCGGGCCCTGTGCCCGAGCTGTTTCCCCTCTTGTTGTGCTTATTCTAAAAGGACTGATTCCTGCCCGAAGGGCGGGGCGCCTGGTAGCTGCTCCTGTATGGGTTGAAGCGCTGCGAGCTTCTGCCCCTGGAGGCCCTGGATGGCTGTCGCTGGGCTCTCCTTGACTTGTCTTCCGGAAGGCGCGGTACTGGGGATTCGCCCCATTTGCCCGCCATCTTTTCTAAATCGCTGCCGAACAGAAGTGTTCCTTTGAAGGGCATCCTTGTGAGGCGTGTTTTGGAAGATGGGTCGGCCGACCAGCTTCTGAGCCAGAGCTGTCTCCTGGCCGCCACCGCCGATGATACTCCTCTTGCCGCTGTGCGTACGAGGTCTGAGGCTGTGTCCGTTAGAAAGGATAGCGCTGGGTCCAGGATATCTCCCGGGGTGCTGTTCCTGGCCTGGGATAAGCAGGCACGTGTCACCACGGTGCAGCAGGCCGCAATCTGAAGAGACATGGCGGCCACGTCAAATGACTGTTTAAGCATGGCTTCCAGCCACCGGTCATGCGTGTCCTTGAATGCTGCTCCTCCCTCTACCGGAATGGTGGTGCGCTTGGAGACTGTGCAGACCATGGCATCCACTCTTGGGCAAGCAAGCATGTCTTTGGTTGCTGGATCCAGGGGGTACAAGCTGGCCAATAGCTAGTCCCCGGCCCTGGAGGAGGCTGAGCCTGTGGTGGATCTCCCAGGGCCTCCTCGTATTGGGTGCATAAGGCATCGGCTTCCTGGCTCTGGGCGGCCCTGAGGTGGCATGCTGAGCAGAGGCCCAGGGATTTTACTTCAGTTATCGGAGGTGTCGAGATTGCCTGAGCGTACATGTTTCGCTCCGGAGCGCCTGGCCGCGTGCGTGGAGGTTGTGAGCATATCTGTGCGCTTAACCGGGGTTTGTGCGCGTATCTGAGCGCTTAACCCGGGATGTGCGCGTGGGAAGTCGAGTGCGCGTTGTCTGTGCGACCGGGACTTGCGCGCGCCGCTTATGCGTCCAAGTGTTCTTGTGCGTATAACTTACGTGCAGAAGTAGGTTTGTGCGCACAGGTAAGTTTTGTGCGCTCGGCCGGGCGGCGATGTGAACGGCGAGATTAAGGCCAAGATGGCGACGGCGACCATGTGGGCAAGATGGCGACTACCTCGGAGGGTCTCCACGTGGGTAGGCCCTTGGAAATGCCGGGGTCTGGCCCTGCTAGCTAGGGCGGATCAACCCGGTGGCGCTGGCTTCGGCTGATGGCCTGCGCTCATCCTCAATTCTTGGAGACCGGCACAAGTAAAGATTTCTACCTTACCTTATCTTCGGCGCTTCCCGGTCTCGACCCGGGCGGTCTCCGGCTGCGGGGGGAGAGGGCAACTACATTCACCACCGCTTTTGAGGGTGCACCCGCTGCCTCTCAGCCGCGCCCAAACTCCTCTCGCTCGGGGGCTGTAAGTCCTTGCCGCGATTCGGCTGCCGGACCGAGGCTGCCTCTATGCCGCGCCCGATCCTTCGGGGGCTAGGTCCCGCCGCGATTCGGCCGCCGGACCGAGGTTCACCTCCGAGGGACCACGGAAATCACCTCGGGAATCTCGACTGGGGGAGGGACCCGAGGGTATTACCGCAGGAGAGCGGGGCTAGTCTTCAGTAGAATTTTCTTCTTTAAATTTGGTTCCAACGCTCTGAGAGCGTGCAGATAGCTCCTAACTGCTATGGAGACGGAAAATACTGAGGATCTGCACTTCCTGCAGGGGTATATGTTCTAGGGGCTGACGTCAGATTGAATTCTGATCCGTCTCCAACTGCTAGCATGAGTACACTATACCCATTGGTTCTGAGTCCATCTGCTACACGCTAGGAAACTAAATATATACCATCCACAATACAGGCAACCCAGAGACCACCTGATCTAGTTTTCCATGATGATAATAATGATGCTCTAAGTGATTTACTGAATATTAACAAAACAGAAAGTAAACTGGAACACACAGTGGACAGATCAAGCCAGCTTGAAAAGAGTTCTTTATGCAAAGGGCATCTGGCATAAGCTACCCAACAATGTGCAGACTGCAATATCAATATTCTGCTTCACAAAAAAGATTGGAATTCCTACAAATAAATAAAATCTCAAACTATAGGTACCGAACTACTAAAGGTGGGCTTGACCAACTATAAGCCTCCTTAGTGGGGGTCTAAAATTTTAGATTAGATTTATATCATATAGACCAGACCTTGAATGTTCATTCTGGATTGAAACATAGGATCCCCCATTGCAAGCAACGTCATAGCAGCTTCGGTACTTCCATCATTTTCTGCAAGACAGTTCAGGTATCAGATCAATTGCAAGACAATCCTGTCTTTGGAAATTCATCTTAATTATTTTTCACAGAACTTCTTAATATTAACACATTCATATTATGCACATTTTCAGCTCAAACTTTCAGGAAGCTCCCAGATATTCCTTCTTGCCCTTGCTACTAATCAGAATTTGCTGCTCCCATTCGGGTCGATACAGTAAGGCCGCGTTAGAAAGAGTGCGGCAGTGCCGGGCACACCCTCGTTTGCCCCACACACTGTTCTGATCACATACCGCTCGATACTCTATTTAAATTGCTTGCAAATGCAAGCTGCGTCTGCAAAGCGTTAGGCCCGCACAACCCATTTTACTGTATAGGCGCTTAATACAACGCCTATACAGTATCCTGGGTGCGCTGGTACCTGTCATTTCAAATGTCATTTCAAATGACAGGCACCAGGAAGTGGATCCCAACTTTAACCCATGAAAACCTAAAAACTGAAAATCCCCTCCTCCCGAAGTGGCTCGACATGTGCCAACTTACCTTTTGTTGCTTTTCAGCCCTTTCCCTTCTCTGCCGCCCTCTGGAGGGGGCAGCCAGCAGCGAAAATGGCTCGCAGCGGTCCCCCCTGCGCAGGTCCCGGTTCTCCTGGAGGAAAAATCTCCCCCCCCCCGGAGAACCCAGCTGGGGTTCAGAGGCACGAGTACTGAGTAAATCCCCTTCCCCAGGGCAGTGCCCCCGACAGGGGCTGCAAGGTCATGAGGGAAGCAAAGTGTACTTTCATTGGCCTGAGTGCCACGGCATGCGTCATTTCATTGGCCTGAGTGTCACGGCATGCGTCACGCGCGCCCGTCTATGTGCTTTCATTGGCTGGAGCGCCCAAATTGACGGGCGCTCAGGCCAATGAAAGTACGCTTCGCTACCTTGCAGCCCCTGTCAGGGGCACTGCTCTGGGGAAGGGGATTCACTCAGTATTCACGCCTCTCAACCCCAGCTGGGTTCTCCGGGGGGAGAGGATTTTTCCTCCAGGGCACTGGAGGCGCTAGGACTCCGGTTCCTCCCAAAAAACGCTGCACATGGTCGCGAGGGAACACTGCAAGGCGCTTTCGCCGCCGGCTGCCCCTCCGGAGGACGGCAGAGAAGGGAAGGAGGAGCTGAAAGCAACAAAAAGTAAGAAAACAACAAAAAGTCGCTTCAGGAGGAGGGGGATTTTAGATTTTTAGAGGTTTCCTTTTGGGGAAAAGTTTGCTGTCTACCATTACCCCTGCCTCTAACGCAGGGGTAAGGGTAGGCGGTAAGTTAGCAGGTTAAACGCGCGGCAAAACGGCAGGGTAAAATAGCGATAGTCGGGTCGCGCGTTACTGTATGGGAGAGAATAGCTAATTCGATTGTTTACATTTAATATACATGCCGCGTGCGGAAGGGGTTACCCGGGGATTTAAAGAGGCGGTAAGGATGGGTTAAAGGGGATAGTGTATCGCAGGAAGGGCTAACGCGGCCGGAAAGTGAGTAGAAAGCGGGTTAGGAGCGGGGTGACCGCGGCCCCACTTTACTGTATCGGCCTGATTGTTAGCAGTGCTACAAGGATTTGGCAACAACATAAGACAAGGAAAGCAATATCAGCACATGCCTTGGGTGCCGAAAAAAGCCCTCAGCTTGTGTGAAGTGTGCTGCTGCACAGAGAAACTCATTATGCAGCAAATAACCACAATCATTTTAAGTGCTTAATTAAAAGTATTACTTAGAGATACAATTACACATTAAAAGAAGTTCTGAGGGTCATCACCTGGCCTGTAGCAAACACAAAACAGAGTAATATCTGTGCTATCATTAACTCTAATGTTTTCTGCTACATTACTATTGTAATTAAATTAGAAGGCTTTTAGTCTAAATTATCTTTTCAAACATTTCTCATCCTGGTCTACTAGTGGCTTTGCAGGCTTCTGCCAATATCTACTACCATTAAAATACAAACAAGAGATATCTGTAACCCTCTCTGACCTGTGCAATTCAATTCTAAATGGGATTCTGTCATCCTTTACAGCCTTGAAACAGCCTGAATTGGCAGCTGCTGGAAGTGCAACAGTACTTCGTAGAAACACGTTGTATCGTAATACCTATGGCTTCAAATGTATCAAGAGCTTTTAGTCAATTTTTGAGAAAGCATAAAATTAATTTCTTTATTTATATTCATTAAGAGCTTCACCCTTAAACGCTATGGACCATCATACCACCCCGCGGCTTGCAAGATCACAGTTTCACTTGCATATCTACCTCTCGGGGTCACTTTTAATCATTGGTCCGAATAATCATTTTTTAGAGAGATGTATTTTTTGTTTTTTCTTTTAAAAGCAGTAAATGGTACTTCCCCTGCCTTTGAAATATTTGGTATCCGAGTCCGGAGTCCGACGAGAATTCACGTTTCACGCCCTGCTGCCTCAGGGACTCTTCGACTTGATCGAGCTACCGCTGTCACAAGACAACTCTGGATATTTAAAAGTCTTTATACCAACGGGGAGGATCCATTAAATCACTTCTGTAAATGAGACTCTGTTAGTTTGATACATAATCAAACTTAGTCAACATTAAAAGGCACATTGGGAACAATGATTTAAAACCCTCAGACAAGCTGCTTACCCGATACTGCAACCATTTCCTTCTTCAGCGTTTAGGTGCAGTCGGCCAGTGAATTCAATTGTCAAACATCCTATGTGGTATATGCAATATTTTGTCTATGTCAGCTAGTATATGTTGGAATGACGTAACGTCAGATCTGTACTAGAGTGACTAAACAGAAAAACAGTCTCAAAACCAGCAAAGTGGAGGCACCGCTTGTAACTCATTTTCAAGAGTTCAAACATATATTTGAGGAAATAAAATGGACGGTATTAGAGATTGTGGCACCACATTGGAGAGGTGGAGATAGAGTGAAACGTCTCACACAACAAGAGCAGAGATGGATATAACAATTGCAATCTGTGACAACTAAGGGGTTAAACAAGGAGATATTCAGTTCATGTGAGGTCCTTTACATAAACAATTGTCTGTCAATCTAGCATATCTCCTATCGCGTGAGTCATATAAATCAGACTCGATCTTGACCTGACTGCACTTAAACGCTGAAGAAGGAAATGGTTGCAGTATCGGGTAAGCAGCTTGTCTGAGGGTTTTAAATCGCTGTTCCCAATGTGCCTTTTAATGTTGACTAAGTTTGATTATGTATCATACTAACAGAGTCTCATTTACAGAAGTGATTTAATGGATCCTCCCTGTTGATATAAAGACTTTTAAATATTCAGAGTTGTCTTGTGACAGAGGTAGCTCGATCAAGTAGAAGAGTCCCTGAGGCAGCAGGGCATAAAACGTGAATTCACGTCGGACTCTGGACTCGGATACCAAATACCTCAAAGATAAGGGAAGTACCATTTACTGCTTTTAAAAAAAAAACCCCAAAAAATGCATCTCTCTAAAAAATGATTATTGCGGACCAATGATTAAAAGTGACCCCCGAGCGGTAGATATGCAAGTGAAGCGTTTAAGGGTGAAGCTCTTAATGAATATAAATAAAGAAATTAATTTTATGCTTTCTCAAAATTGACTAAAAGCTCTTGATACATTTGAAGCCATAAGTATTATGTTTCTATGAATTACTATTGTTCGTTGTTTGGTGGACAACCTTTACATGTTTAGAGCAGCAGTACTACCATGAGTTACATGCAAGTATTTTTATTATCATCTATTTTAAACAGTGGGTTTAACTTGCAGTGGCACTAACAAAAAATTATAGAGACCTTTGGTTTGAGCATCAGCTCCTGCCTTCTCTTTGGGTTCAAGTTCAACTGGAACCTGCCCCAATTGGGATTGCTAGGCCCTGAGCCTTTATTCACAGCCCCAAAATCTAGCACGGTTATTGCAGTAAAAAGTCTTCTGGCTGAGAAATATGGATTCTGGCTCCCTTTGGCACCTGGTACTAGTGCACTCGAGTCAGCCAGCAGACGTCACTTTTGAGAGATGTCTGGAACTCCCTCCCGGAGGCTCTGAACACTGCCTGTGCCCCAGAATGCTTAAAGAATAGGAGAGAGTTCAGGAATCAAAACTGACTTTGATTTTGCTCTGACATGCATTGTCAACTATGGGATCTTATATAGACAGGTGTGAGCCTTTCCAAATCAAGTCCCATCAATTGAATTTACCACTGGTGGACTCCAATCAAATAGGAGAAACATCTCAAGGATGATCAATGGAAACAGGATGACCTGAGATCAACTTTTGAGTGTCATAGCAAAGGGTCTGAATACATACATAATGAGAAATTACTACTTACCTGATAATTTCCTTTTCTTTAAGACAGTCAGATGAATCCAGAACAAGTAGGTTATGCATTCCTACCAGCAAATGGAGATAGAGTAAACTAATATCACAGTATATCCACCCCTGCAGATACACCAGCCTGCCAGTATTCTCTTCAAAAGCAACTGTGGACAGACTAGTAAAAAACTTGAAAAACAGATTGCCACTGCAATACTCAGCCAACAGGCAACATTGAGCTCAGACAAGAATATAATAACACAAGTCTAGGGACTGGAGTAACTCTTACCAGTAAACCCTGTAACACGTAGGAACATAGGAGAATCATTATGCAATCATAGAGCAGTCAAGGGAGGGAAGCTGAATTCATCTGACTGTCCTAAGGAAAAGGAAATTATCAAGTAAGTAGTAATTTCTCATTTCTTAGCGTCCAGACAGATGAATCCAGAACAAGTGGGATGTGTCCAAGCTATTCCCGAATAGGGCGGGAGGCTGCCCACGGTCCAGTCAAAACCACACGTGCAAAGGCTGCGTCCTCCCAGGCTTGCACATCCAGAAGATAATACCTGGAAAGGTGTGTAAAGAGGACCACGTTGCAGCTCAGCAAATGTCGACGGGAGACAATGATTTAACTTCTGCCCATGACACTGCCTGAGCTTGAGTGGAATGGGCCCGAACCAGACTAGGTAATGGTTTCCCAGCAACCACATATGCACCTGTGACTTCCTCTTAAATCCAGTGACCTATTGTAGCCCACAAGACTGGCTCTCCCTGTTTAGTACCACCATGGATGACAAACAGGTGATCCGACCTACACAAAGACCCAGTGACCTCCAGATACCTGACAATATGCCACTTGACATCCAAGAGTCGCAACAGATGAGACTCTTCTACATCTCTCTCCCTGACCAGAGATGGCAGGGAGACGGCATGGTTCAATTGAAATTCAGAGACCACTTTCAGTAAAAAGAGAGCCTCCACAGAGCTGCATGCCACGGTCTCCTGGGCCAATCTGGAGCAACCAAGAGCACCATTCCTCTGTTGCATTCGAACCTTTGAATCAATGTGCCCAACATGGGCCATGGAGGAAAGGTCTACACAACTTGTCTTCCGGCCACTCCTGCATCGATCCCCAATGACATCAGATCTCTTCTGTGGCTGAAGAATCGCAAAACTTACGCAGTACACAAAGTCATTAATAGGTCCAGGAACGGGAGACCCTGGTGATCCCGAATCAGTTGAAACTCTTCGTCTGACAACACCCACTGTCCTTGGTCCAGACTTTCCCTGCTGAGAAAGTCTGCTCTTTTGTTGTCTTAGCCTGTGATGTGCGAGGCTGAGATCATCTGGAGATGCATTTCATAAGATGATCTATTTCCTGCGACACTTGCTAGCTTTTGTACCACCCTGCCGACTGATTTAAGCCACAGTCATTGCATTGTCCCACATTATGTGTCCCGAGCAACCCAGCAGCCTGTCGCCGAATTGTAAACATGCTAGCAATTTCTGAATTCGAGCTTCCGGTAGGAACACCTTGGTCTGCTTTATGTCAAACTGAACCCCAGGTATTCCAGTGACTGAGTAGGCTGAAGACTGCTCTTGGCTAGGTCCTCCACCCGGGTCACTTGCAACAGGGAAATCACCTTGCGAATTCACCAGGCAGCTCTCTTCCAGCAACTTGGCGCAAATCAACCTGTCATCTAAATACGGGTGTATTAGGAGTCCATCCTTTCTCAACTTTGCTACAACTACCACCATTACCTTGGAACAGGTCCTGGGAGCGGTGGGCAGACCAAGGGCAGCACTCGAGACTGAAAATGGAATCCCACAGGAAACGATGATATTCTAGTCAGATGGGAATGAGGAGATATGCCTCTGACAGATCCAGAGAGATAAGAAATTCTCCGATTGCATGGCCCTTATCACCGAGCATAATGTCTTCATGCGAAAACGCTTCACTTGCAGCTGACGACTGACACCTTTGAGGTCCAGGATGGGACAAAAAGAGCCCTCCTTCTTTGGCACAATGAAATAATAGAAAACTGACCTGTATTTTCTTGAGACATGGACACTGGGACCACAGCCCTCATACTGAGGAGTCTTGCCAATGCAGTTTCCACTGCCTGGTTTTTGTTTTTTTTTTTGTAGTGAGTGGCAGGGAGACATCATGAACATGTCCTAAGGGATACTGCGAAACCCCAGCATGTATTTCTCTTGCATCACCTCCAGGACCCACTGATCCGATGTGATTTTGGCCCACCTCTGAAAGAGAGGTGTCCCCCATCTCCTTTTGCCGGGAGTGGGTCGGCAAACCTTCATTGGGAGGCTCGGAAGGTTCTACCATCCGAGCCTGCACCTCTTCTGAGATGTCAGGGACAAAAGGACTGAGACCCACTGAAGAGGTAATAAGGAACCGGAACTTACTGGCCAGTTTCTCCAACTTGCAACCAAACAAAAACGAGCCGTTAAGGGGAAATTTGGTGAGGTTAGCCTTGGAGGTTGCATCAGCAAACACATTTCTCAATGATAACTAACTACCATCAAAGCCACTTTTCTGGCTGAAATGCGGACCAAATCACAGCCTGCCCTGGAGATTACCCCAGAATCATCAACCTCTTGAGAGAAATGCTAACAAGAGCGAGCCACCAAGGAACATCAAGAAGCAATCTGCAAGGTAATTGCTACTGCTTCAAATGCTCGCTTAAGGATAATCTCAAATTTTTTAGGAAAAGCATCCTTCAAGGACGCTTCTCCTTCCACGGGAATAATAATCCGCTTGGAGACTGCACACACAAGTGTATTTCCACCTTGGGAAAAACATAAGCGCTCTCTTACCACTAGATCCAGAGGACAGAGACCTTCCAAAATCCAACCCCCTTTGAAAATAGCCTCTGGGGTGCCCCACTCAAGATCAATTAATTCTTGAATGGCCTCCATCACAGGGGAAAACGAAGAGGTTTTACACAAGAAAATCAAAATGGGATTTCTCTTTGGCTCAGACACTGAAACTGCCCCAGGAAATCCAAGCAATTTTCTAGGTCTGAGAAATCAGAGCTGGCAGTTCATCTTTATGAAAGAACCTCAAATACTTCCATACTGTTCTAATCCATGGGAATTTCACCATCCTCAAGAGAGTTAGGATTGGCATCATCATTGGTGCCGTCCAGATCTCCATCCAGAGGACCTGCTGCCAATCCAGAAGTACTCTGGCGCCCAACAGAAAAATCCAGGCAAGGTTTTCCCCCTGTGCCTCTGCTCTAGGAGCATGGGATAGGGCAGAGGACTATGCCTGAAGAAAGGATTGCAACCCTTGGAAAAATTCTACCCATAAAAAAGTAGAAGCATCCAGATCGAGAGGGACCTGAGGTGTACTCACCGAGCTAGCTTCCCCTGAATCATCTTTTCCTAGACCCACATCCGATTGGGAAGAACCAGGCTTAGTGAAATCAGAGGAAGACAATTCACCCTGAGCCTCCACACAGTGCTGGCACAAACTAGCAGGCACTCCTGGCTGAGATGTCCATTTATAACAAGGAGTGCAAAGAAAAAGACGCTTAGGCTTCTTAGGCACAGGTGCCATGATGGCCGACAATGTGCTGAGTGGCGAATGGAGGTGTGCATCTAGTTGGTTTTTTTTTTTTTTTTTTTAATAGGAACTCAACTAGGTGCCTACAAATTATGCGTCCAACACTTAGACGCATACACCTAGGCAGCCAAAAATTAAGCGCACAAAAAACGTAAGCACACAGTACCACTTGTGCGCACAGAAAAGCGTGTGGCCACTACATGCCGCTTAACGTGAGTGCACAAACTACAATGCCCCACTGTGCGCCCAAAAACTGGGTGCACAACGAGACATACATGCTAGACTGACAATCCCCCAGAGGGCAGCCTTAGAAATCGTGCGAAAAGCCGTTGCGCCCTATCACACGGCGCATAGCGAAAAGCCTCTGAGAGGGGCCTGGCTTAAGGAGGCTGCTCAACCCGCCAAGCTGCCCACATCCCTCGACCTCCTACGGAGCAGAACGAATGTCGGACTGATGCACCGAGCATGGAGACCAGGAGAGGAAACCCTGTACAACAAAAAAAACCTTCTGTTAAGTCTCTGTATCTTTTTTTTTTTTTTTTAAACTTACAGATCAGCCATACCTGGCTGAGCACAGAGACGATCTCCGGCTCTGGGGGGAGAGGGCATGTGCTGTCATGGCCGCGTTTGGCTTCCTGCACCTGCTGTCATTTAGCTGCTCAAGCAGCTAAGTACACACCAGCAAAACCAGCTACTGGACCAAAGTACGTATCTGAGCAAGGCCAGTGGAAGAACTAGACCTGGGCTTATGGCGCCGACCATTAGGGGGCGCGAGCCATGTGGGGTCACGAGCGGTGGCACCACTGCTCGCAGACCCACATAGCTCATGCCCCCTAAAGTTGCAGTGTGACCGGGGGGGGGGGGGCACAAAGCAGAAGGTGCTTAGGGTGCATAATCCCCTTGCACTGCCTCTGCATCTGAGGGTCCATGGAAATCACCTTAAGAATTCTCAACTGGGAGAGGGACCATTTGGTATCACCGCAGGAGAGTGGGGCAAATTTTATCCTTAATGCTCCTTTATTTTAAAATGAAGCAATCCCCAGTGGGGAGATGCACATCCATAATCTGCTGGAGATGAATACTGGCAGGCTGATGTAACTGCAGGGGTGTATATACTGTGACGTCAGTTTACTCTGTCTCCATCTGCTGGTAGGAATGCATAACTCACTTATTCTGGATTCATCTGACTGGACACTAAGAAAATTTGATATTTCAGTTTGTTTTTTAAATTAATTTGTACAAATTTCTACAAACATGATTTTACTTTGTCATTATGGGTACTGTGTTCAAATTGAGGAGGGAAAAAAGGAAAATTAGTTTCTTACCTGATAATTTTCGTTCCTGTAGTACCAAGGATCAGTCCAGGACACCTGGGTTGTGACTCCGCACCAGTAGATGGAGACAGACTAAAACTTGTGGGCGGAGCATATATGCCCCTGTGCCAGTCACAGCCCCTCAGTCATACGTAATGTCAAAGTAGAACACAACCAGAGAACTAAACTAGCTAGAAACCGCTAATAGAACGGGGAAAACACCCCTCCTGGAAACAGACTCTCCAACCAAGAGAGTTAAACAAGCGGAACAGAAGAATTCAGAACAAAGAGCGGACTCTCCATTACTTCAGCGTAGCACTGCGGGCGGGATCCTGGACTGATCCTTGGTACTACAGGAACGAAAATTATCAGGTAAGAAACTAATTTTCCTTTCCCTGTACGTACCAGGATCAGTCCAGGACACCTGGGATGTACCAGAGCTAAATTACCGAGGGTGGGAAGCAGAGAGTCCCGCTCGGAGTACCCTCTCTCCAAATCCTCCGGGATCGGTAGCCCGGACATCCCCCGAACTGCCTGATAAAGGTATACAACGACTTCCAGGTAGCCGCCCCGCAAATCTCTTGAGGCAATACCGGAGAAGCCTCCGCTCAAGGTGCCGCCTGCGCACGAGTCGAGTGAGCCCTCCGGCCCACGGGAAGCGGTTTTCCCCGCACCCAGTACGCCGAAGCAATGGCCTCCTTAAGCCACCGCTGAAGCAATGGCCTCCTTAAGCCACCGGGCGATCGTTGTGCGAGACGCTGCGGCCCCTTACTTAGGACCAGAGAACAGGACAAACAGATGATCTGTGACCCGAAACGGATTACTGACCTCCAGATATCGGAGGAGGGACCTCCGCACGTCAAGCGTCCGCAATTCTCTCGCTTCTGGAACAGAGAACTCCCTGGCCGCCAAAGCGGGCAGTTCCACCGATTGATTCATACGACAAGACGACACCACTTTCGGTAGGAAGGAAGGAACTGTGCGCAAAGAAACTCCGGAATCGGAAATACGCAAAAAGGGGTTCACTACAGGACCGGGCCTGCAACTCGGAAACACGCCGCGCCGAGGCGATCGCTACCAAGAACGCCGTCTGAAGAGTGAGGTCCTTAAGAGTCGCGCGTTTCAAAGCTCAATATGCGCCGTGCATAGGGAGGAGAGAACCCAGATGAGGTTCCAAGCCGGACAAGAACCCAGTTGAGGTCCCAAGCCGGACAAGGAAGACGCAAGGGAGGACGAAGGCGTTTGGCACCCCGGAGGAAGCGAGCAAAGTCCGGGTGGAGCGCTAGGGACGTACCACGGACCGTACCCCGAAAACAACCGAGCGCTGCCACTTGAACCCTGCAAACAACCGAGCACTGCCACTTGAACCCGAAGGGAACTGCACACCAGGCGACCAGCCTGGAGGAACGCCAGAATGTCGGAGACGGAAGCCGAAGTGGAGACCACCCCACGCTGCACGCACCAGTCCTCAAAGACCACCCAGACACGGACATATGCCAGACGGGGCCCTGATGGAGCAGGCCCGCCATACCGTGAAACCGAAGGGGCGCCGTTACCGCCAGCTGGGCGAGGTCTGCAAACCACGGCCGGCGCGGCCACTCCGGTGCCACCAAGACTACCTCGGCCGGGTGCAATTCTATGCGCCGTAGAATCATGCCGATCATCGGCCACGGGGGAAACACGTAGAGCAGCACATCCGTCGGCCAGGGAGGCACCAACTCATCGACGCCTTCTGCCCCCCGTTCTCGACATCGATTGTAAAATCGCGGGGCCTTCGCGTTGTGCCACGTGGCCATCAGATCCATGTGGGGCACCCCCCACGTTTTGCAAATGAGCAGAAAGCTTCGTCCCCCAACTCCCACACTCCGGGATCCAGACGATGACGGCTGAGAAAATCCGCCTGCACGTTGTCGACTGCCGCAATGTGAGACGCTGCGAGGTTGCTGAGATGTAGCTCCGACCAGGCCATCAAGCGCTGAGTCTCCTCCACCACCTGGGGGCTCCTTGGTCCGCCCTGGCGTTTGATGTATGCCCCTGTGGTCGCATTGTCCGACAACACTCGAACTGCCTTCCCCCGCAGCAACGGCAGAAAGGCTTGCAGGGCCAGACGGACCGCTCTGGTCTCTAGGCGCGCTCTGGGCTCTAGGCGATTGATAGACCACTGGGCTTGCGACACGGGCCATAGGCCTTGGACCGAGCTCCCCAGGCAGAGCAGGCTGGACCTCGCGTGTCCCTTGAGTGGAAGCGGTAGATGGAATTCCTCAGAGACCGGCTTCCAGCGGGATAGTAAGGATGACTGTAATGGACGCAGATGAGCGAATGCCCAGGGAACCAGTGCCAGCGTTGAAGCCATAGACCCTAGGACCGTAAGGTAGTCGCAGACCCGCGGTTAGCGGAGAGACAATAAGCGACGTACTTGAGCTTGCAGTTTGCACCTCCGTTCGTGTGACAGGAACACCTTGCCCTGCTTCGTGTCGAAAAGAGCTCCCAGATATTCCAAGGTCCGCGTGGGTGTCAGATGACTCTTGCTATAGTTGACCACCCATCCTAGGGACTGCAGAAGGTGGAGGGCCCTGGCTACCGCCATCCGACACTGATCCTCGGACTTTGCCCGAATTAACCAATCGTCCAGGTAAGGGTGGACCAGGAGACCTTCTCGGCGCAGAGACCTTCTCGGCGCAGCTGCGCCGCCACCACGACCATCACCTTCGAGAATGTACGTGGGGCCATCGCGAGCCCGAACTGGAGCGCTCGGAACTGGTAATGCCGCCCTAGGACGCAGACCTGAGGAAGCGTTGGAACGATGGATGAATGCCTATGTGAAGATATGCCTCCGTGAGAAGATGTAGCTCCGACCTCCAGGGAGGCTAGAAACTCGCCGGGCCTTACCGCGGCGATGACTAAACGAATCGCCTCCATTGTGAAGTGAGGAATCCGAAGGCATCGGTTCACCCCTTGAGATCCAGAATGGGTCTGGACGTGCCGTCCTTCCTTGGGACGATGAAGTAGATGGAGTAACGGCCCTTGTCGTGTTGGCTGACCGGGACTGGAGAAATAGCTCCCAAGCCTGCTAAGCGTTGGATGGTGTCGAGCACCGCCGCCTTCTTCTCGGGAGCCTTGCAAGGCGAGACCAGGAACTTGTCCGCTGGGGTGTGAGCAACATCCAACGCGTAGCCGCGTCCTATGACCATGAGGACTCACTGGTCCGCCGTTACACCGGGCCATCTCTCGGAAATGACATCAACCGTACCCCGCCGTTGGAAACGGCGTGCCGAGGCTGCGGCGAGAGATGGGCCGACCCCCTTTCATTGCGAAGACTTGGGCGCCGTGATTGCCAGGCACCTCCTTGTCTACCGAAGCGCCTACCTCGAAAGGACTGTTGCTGCCACTGCGGAGTACGGGAGGAGGAAGACCTATACGAGCGCCCGGATGACCTTTGAGGACGCAACCTCCTGGGACCCCGAGAAAGAGAACTGGCCGAAAACGAGGACCTCGCCCAGGATCTATCCTCGGGAAGCTAGAAGGCCCTGTTTTTCCCCCCCAGGGAACTCGTTAACTCGTCCAATTCCTTGCCAAACAGCAAAGTCCCTTGAATGGTAATGCCCCGAAATGAGCCTTGGAAGAACCATCCGCCGCCCAGTTGCGCAACCACAAAAGTCGGCGTGCCGAGACAGCCGCTACCATGGACCTAACCGACGTGAGCAGCAAATCGTGCAGCGCATCCACGCCATATGCTATTGCAGCTTCCAAACGATCTGCCTGCGCTGCCTCGTCTGCGGAAAATCCGCATTGGCTTGAAGAACCTGGGCCCAGCGCAGACTGGCCCGCATGGCGAAATTCGTGCAGATGGCCTGCACTCCCAGCGCGGAAACCTCGAAATCTTCTTGAGCTGCACTTCCAGCTTCCTGTCCTGAAGGTCCTTGAGAGCTGCCGCGTCCGTGACCGGAATTGGTAGATCTCTTTGTTACCGCGGAGACCACTGAGTCCACCTTGGGGAATATGAGAAGGTCCAGCGCATCCTCCGGAAGCGGGTAAAGCTTGTCCATGGCCTTACTGACCTTCAAAACTAACTCCGGGGTGTCCCATTCCGGAACAGAATATTCGTCGAGGAGAAGAAACGGGAAAGCCACTGCCGGAGCCGAGAGACCTAACAGGACCGGATCCATGTTTGCCTCCTGACGGACTACCACCGGAGGCGCTTCTATGCCCCGCTCCTGGAGAATGGCCGGAATTAAGGGTGGCAGGTCCTCCCTGCGGAAGAGCCGGAACACCTTGGGATCATCATTTTCCACTGCTTGGGATCCCTTTCCAGCGCCTGGCTGAGCGGATTCGTCCGTCCCCTCTCCGTCGGCCCCTTTCAGGGGCTTCTCAGGGGAATCAGAGTCCACCGCAGGGGGGAATCGGAATCGGCTTCCTGTGGGACGCCACGAGGAAGCCGCGTACTTCGGGAAGGGCCCCGGGACCCCTCCGCAGCGCCCTTAGGATTGCATGACGACTTCCCTGGGGGGGGCCTTGCGGGGTCCCCCCCGGCCGCGCTTACTGCACGTACACTTTAGGACTTTGCGCAACGACAGCGCAAAATCCTCCGAAAGGGACCCCGAGGCTGAAGAATCCTCCTCTGAAAACCCCCGGGGACCAAGGGACCCCCGAGGGGACCCCCCTGTATCAACCCGCTGAGGAGAAAGCGCGGGAGGCAGGCCCGAGGCTCCTGCCGTTTCCCGCGCCATTTCACGGTCCGAGGCCAAAATGGCCGCCACTCCCGCGCTCAGCGGGAAAAAGTCTTGGGGCCGCTCTGCCGAGCCCCCCCCTGCGCGGCGGCGATCGTGCGCTGCGGGATCGAGCCCCCCGAGGCGCCCCGGATGACCGCTCTCCACCCGGGAAGCAGGCCGCACACAGAGCACCGCGGTAAAGCCGCGCGCGCGCCGAGCCGCAGGCCCGACAGGCCGAGCCACGAGGCATGCCGACGAGCCGCGGCGAAGAGCGCACCGGGAGGAAAAAATTAAATTTAGCGAAACCGGCCCCCCGGCTGCCCCCCCGGCCTCCCCCCTGCCAGCGGCGCCCCCCCCGGAGACCCCACGGAGCGGCGACGCAAAGCAGCAGAGAGCTGAAGCCAGAGAGAACCGAAAACAAAAGTAAAACAATTTTTTTTTTTTTTTTACAAAACAACGCTTGTCGCTGTCCACGGTCCTGGAGCCCTAGTCCAGCAGGGGTGAGTGAACCGGGCTCCCCGGTGTCACCCCTGACGCTGCTACTGGGAAAGCCGGGTCCTCGACCCTAGCAGCGGCCTCAACCAGGGGGGGGTAGTCCCCTCAGGACCTCACAACCCCCCTGGGAGACAGGGCGGACGGGACCTCAGGGACAATTTAGCAAAATCAAATTTAGCAAAATCAAAATCCCAATTAACAACACTAAACTGGCCTAAAACCAAGAAAAAGAAAGAACCGACCCTGACGGAGTACCAGAACCAGGGCAGGAAGGAGCTGTGACCTGACCTGCACCACCTACTGGAGACAGAGTAAGACTGAGGGGCTGTGACTGGCACAGGGGCATATATGCTCCGCCCACAAGTTTTAGTCTGTCTCCATCTACTGGTGCGGAGTCACAACCCAGGTGTCCTGGACTGATCCTGGTACGTACAGGGAATGCATATTATTCTTTTTAATATAAGGCTGTGACATAACAAAATGTGGAAGAAGTGAAGAGTCTGAATATTTTCTGAATGCATTGTGTTTATATATATTTTTAACTCATGGCACATCTACCCTTCCATTATGTATTTAAAACATACCTGTTTCTTCTTCTGGGGCTGCGTATGAAGCCATGCATGAAGCCACTTCCTTGAACCAAAAATAAATAAAAAGAATATAATAAATACAGTAATGATGAATCTTAATCAATGCTCCCAACACTGAATATCTATTGGTTTTATTTCCACTCAAATCCCTAAAAAAAGAGATTCTCACAAACAACTCATAACAATGGCTCTCAGCCCTGTTCTCAAGAGCACTTTGGCCAGTCTGTTTGTCAGGCTAACCACAGCATGAGATACCTACACACACACTGGATCAAAGAACCACGTTAATGCATACAAATTATCTCACACATATTCATTATGGGTAACCTGAAAACCAAACTGGTCACTGTGTTTCTGAGGTCTGGATTGAGAACTAATATCTTCTAAACCACAAGATCACAATTCCAGATGTTTAATTTAGTCAACAAAAATGGTGCTTTCCACATACAGAAAACCAAGGGAAAAAGGAATCTTCAATGTAGCAAGTGACATCTCTAGCAACATATTTGGAAAAAGGATAGTAACTCCAACACTTGAGTCTTAAAAGAAGTTATAATATTCAAATATGCATATGAAATTTGCATAGAACTGGTACAGAATTATATTTAATAAATTCTGGTTGATCTAAAATTGTAGTCAGTGGCAGAACTCGATGACTGCAGTTGTCTACACTAGTAAGAAGCAGCAATAGCAGCATAAAAGTAATTACAGATGGCTGAATACCTAAGGTAGAAGCCTCCTCACAGACTATGAAACCTATGGCAGCACATCATGTAATCTATTCTCTGTTCCACACTTAGGAAAATTAGTTTCTTACCTGATAATTTTCGTTCCTGTAGTACCACGGATCAGTCTAGACACCTGGGTTTTGCCTCCGCACCAGCAGATGGAGACAGAGCAAGATTTGACGGGCTCTGCCACATATAGCAGAGTGCCACCCACAGCCTCTCAGTCTTACTTAATGTCAAAGCAGAGTAAAACTAAGAACCAAATTACCTAACTATATTTCGCCCAAACATGGCCAAGTCCAAAACCCCAACTGGAACAGAACTCTCAGAACCAAAGGAATGAACGACAATATCTATGTAAATAAAACAACAAGCGGACTCTCCTTTACCTCAAATACACACAAGTACAGGCGGGTCCCTGGACTGATCCATGGTACTACAGGAACGAAAATTATCAGGTAAGAAACTAATTTTCCTTTCCCTGTACGTACCCGGATCAGTCCAGATACCTGAGATGTACCAGAGCCAACTTACCTAGGGTGGGAACTAGAGAGTCCCGCGCGGAGAACTCCCTCACCAAAACCACCAGAAGTCGAGGCTTGGACATCCAGATGGTAATGCCTTGCAAACGTATGCAACGCCTTCCAAGTAGCCACCCTGCAAATTTCCTGAGGCGACACCTGAGAGGATTCCGCCCACGAAGCAGCCTGAGATCGCGTAGAATGAGCCCGCAGGCCCAGGGGAACAGGTTTCCCACGCAGTACGTATGCAGACCCAATGGCCTCCTTGAGCCAGCGAGCTATTTTTAGTTTTTGAGGCCGCACCTCCTCTCTACGGGCCACTGCACAACACAAAGAGATGATCGGATACCCGGAAGGGATTCGTGACCTCGAGATATCGGAGCAGGACCCTGCGGACATCCAATTTCCGTAAATCCCGCGCTACGGGATCAGCCTGCTCCCCTTCTGGAAACGAAGGAAGCTCCACCGATTGATTCAAGTGGAAAGAAAACACCACCTTTGGCAGATATGAGGGAACTGTTCTCAACGAGACCCCCGAATCAGAGATCCACAAAAACGGATCCCTACACGACAGAGCCTGCAATTCCGTCACCCGCCGAGCCGAAGCTATGGCGACTAGGAACACCACTTTCAGCGTAAGATCCTTCAGTGTTGCCCATTTGATAGGCTCAAAAGGCGGCGAGCATAACGCCGAAAGTACCCAATTAAGATTCCAAGATGGACAAGGATGCCGAAACGGAGGACGTAAATGCTTAGCCCCCCGCAAAAAACATGCCACGTCCGGATGTAATGCCAAAGACACTCCGTGAACCTTACCTCTGAGGCAACCTAGAGCCGCCACCTGAACCCGAAGGGTACTACAAGAGTGACCTTTAGAAAGACCTGCCTGTAAGAAAGCTAGAATATCGGAGACCGAAGCTCTCGTGGGATCCACTACACGATCTCCACACCAGTCCTCAAACATCGTCCAGACCCGAACGTAAGCTAAGGACGTAGACTGCTTCCTAGATCTCAGTGACGTGGTCACCACCGCATCCAAATATCCTTTATTCTTCAAGCGTTGCCTCTCAAAAACCATGCCGCGAGACAGAAGTGATCCGCGTCCTCCAAACAGACGGGACCTTGATGAAGAAGAGCCGCGGACTCCCGAAATCAAAGGGGCAACTCAACTGCCAAATTGAGGAGATCCGCAAACTACGGACGCCGCAGCCACTCCGGCGCCACCAAAATCACAACCGTCGGATGAAGTTCTATGCGCCGAAGTACCTTGCCTATCAGGCGCCAAGGAGGGAACAGGTACAGCAATACGTTTGTGGGCCAGGGAAGCACTAGTGCATCGACCCCTTCAGCCCCTCTCTCTCTCCGCCGGCTGTAGAACCGTGGAGCCTTCGCATTCTGGAAGGTGGCCATCAGGTCCATGTGTGGCTTGCCCCACCGCTCGCAGATGAGTTGAAACACCTCCTCGGCTAGTTCCCATTCTCCGGGATCTAGATGATGCCAACTGAGGAAATCTGCCTGAACATTGTCTACTCCGGTGATATGAGACGCCGCAATGTTGCTGAGATTCCGTTCCGCCCAGCTCATCAATTGCTGCACCTCCGCCGCAACGAGCCGACTCCCGATCCCTCCCTGAGGATTGATGTATGCTACTGTAGTTGCATTGTCTGACAAGACTCTGACTGCCTTTCCCCGAAGAATCGGAAGAAAAGATTGGAGAGCCAGAGCTACCGCCCTGGTCTCCAAGAGATTGATGGACCACTGAGATTGTGCCCTGGACCACTGTCCCTGCACCGACCGTCCCAGACAGACCGCTCCCCAGCCAGAGAGACTGGCGTCCGTGGTGACTACCGTCCAGTCGGGCATGACCAGGGACACTCCACACGTCAGATGATCCGATACCAGCCACCAGTGGAGACTGGCTCTTGCCTGATCCGTGAGCAGAAGCAGTAGATGGGATTGCTCCGACACAGGCCTACAGCGGGACAGTAATGCGGATTGCAAAGGACGCAGATGAGCGAACGCCCAGGGAACCAAAGCTAGCGTGGATGCCATGGAACCCAAGACCTTCAGATAATCCCACACCTGAGGCATCTGTAGGGACAAGAGGTGCCTCACCTGACCTTGCAGCTTGACCACTCGTTCCTTGGTGAGAAATACCTTGCCCTGTCTCGTGTCGAACAGTGCTCCCAGAAACTCCAGGGACTGAGTCGGCGTCAAACGACTCTTGGCAAGGTTGACCACCCATCCGAGAGATCGCAAGAGCTGAAGGACTCTGGTGGCCGCTGTCTGACAATGCAGCTCGGACTTCACCCGAATCAGCCAATCGTTCAAGTAGGGATGCACCAGGAAACCCTCTCTCCGAAGCTGTGCTGCCACCACTACCATCACCTTGGTGAATGTGAGAGGAGCTGTGGCGAGGCCGAAAGGTAGAGTTCGGAACTGATAGTGCTTGCCCAGAATACAGAACCTGAGGAACCTCTGGTAAAACGGTTGGATGCCTATATGGAGATATGCTTCCGTGAGATCCAGAGAGGCCAGGAACTCGCCTGGTTGAACCGAGGCGACTACCAGTCCCAATCGTCTCCATTTTGAAGCGCGGTATCCGAAGGCACCGGTTGACACTCTTCAAGTCCAATATTGGTCTGAATGTCCCTTCTTTTTTGGGGACTATGAAGTAAATAGAGTATCTGCCCTGGCGCTGTTGCTCGGGAGGAACCGAAATTATCACCCCCAAGTCCTGCAGATGTTGCAGCGTTCCCTGCACCGCCACTCGCTTCTCCCGGTAATCGCAGGGCGAGACGAGGAACTTGTCTGTGGGAGTCTGTACAAAATCTAAAGCGTAACCTTGACTTATCACGGTGAGGACCCATTGGTCCGACGTTATTTTGGTCCATTCCTCGAAGAACAGTCCCAATCTGGCTCCCATGTTCGGTACCGGGAGAGGAACGTGCCGAGAGGAATGGACCGGACGAATTTCATTGCGAACTCTTAGACCCCGTCCCCGCTGGAGGGCCACTTTGTTTCCCGAATCTTCTGCCACGAAAGGACTGAGACCAAGACAGCTGACGGGATGAGCTTGGACAGTAAGACGACCCAGAAGACCTCACTGGACGAGACTTCCTGTTTCCCCGAAACCGAGACCTTTTGGAAAACAAACCCCGCGGCCGAGGCCTGTCCTCCGGAAGTTTATAAGCCTTGTTCTCTCCGAGGGATTGCATCATATCGTCCAACTCCTTGCCAAACAATAACTTCCCTTTGAACGGAAGTGAGCCGAGGTGAGCCTTGGAAGAACCATCCGCCGCCCAATAGCGAAGCCAAAGGAGACGGTGCGCGGAGACCACGGATCTGGCTGACGCGCGTAAAAGGTCATACAGCACGTCTGCGCTGTAAGCGATCACCGCCTCCAGGCGACCCGCTTGCGTCGCTTATCCTTAGGCGGGTCAGAGTCCCTCCGGGACCTATACCTTCTCTGGCGCTTCTGGGTCTTCGGTTGCAGCTCCAGACCCCCCCAGAGACAGCTTCTTCCCTGCCTTCTTAGCTTTAAATACTTTGTGCATTAGTAGCACAAAGTCCGAAGAAAAAGAGGACTCTGAAGAAGAGGAATCCTCCCCCGGGCTATTCCTGCAAAGGAGAGGCAGCTCCCCCCGGGGGCCCCCCCCCCCCGACAGCAGCTGCTGTGGGGAGAGCGCGGGAGGCAGTGGCCCGTCCCCCCATGCCGACCGCGTGGCTTCCCTAAGGGAGCTTAAAATGGCCACCGTTCCCGCACTGAGCGGGAACGGCTCCTCACTTGCACCGGCGCACGACGGCGACCGCAGCACCCGAACCCAGCCCCCCCGACCGGAATCGGACGGCCCAGTACACAAGCCGAACATAGCCCATCGCGCGAAAGACGCACGCGCGGCACAAAGACCCCCGTGGCATCATCTCCCCTTCCGCCGGCTACCGCTGAAAAAACAATTGTACAGCAAACAAACAGGAACTGCGAAAGAGGCAGCAGAGTCGGCGCGCACAAATAAAACTTTTTTTTTTCCTACTTGCCGGCCGCTGTCCCTGGTACTGGACTCCTGCTTCAGTGGGGGGTGAGTGAACCGGGCTCCCCAGTGTCACCCCTGATGCTGCTAACCAGGAAGCGCCGGGTCCTCGACCCTTAGCAGCAGCCTCGACCAGGGAGGGATGGTCCCCTCAGAACCTTCCACCCCCCTGGGAGGCTCTCTCGACGAGGGACTGTCTTCTGTTTATTTTATTTATTTATTTTTTTTACAAGAACTAACAAATACAAGACCAAGATCCTGCTGAAAATAAACTAACTACCAAAAACCTCCCCACTAGGGATCCCAGAGGCTGTGGCTCTGCACCTGTACCATCTGCTGGAGACAGAGTAAGACTGAGAGGCTGTGGGTGGCACCCTGCTATATGTGGCAGAGCCCGTCAAATCTTGCTCTGTCTCCATCTGCTGGTGCGGAGGCAAAACCCAGGTGTCTGGACTGAGCCGGGTACGTACAGGGAATAGTGATTTTATTTAATGAAATAGATACTGTAACAAGTAGCAAGTATAGGAACTTGTTCTTTTAATTCATAAAAAAGATGCCATTACTTATAAGAACAATACTTTGGTTTTTGCATACTTTTTAATAAATTAAAAATAAATCAAAACCCTCTATTTTTCGCTAGGCTGTCTCTTTATACCGGTTCCTTTCCTTTCTCCTTTCAGACATCCTATGCACTGAAGACCCTACTTCCTTTCTGTGCACCTGATAATAAACCTAATCAAGAGTTCCAGCAAACATGGTTGTTTGGAGCATTTTAATGGGAGGTGGGGCTGATAGAGTGTTACAACAGCTCCTCTTTGTCAAGGCCCTACCGATGGGAAAATTCATAATAGTGTGCTGAGGAGAGCTGTGTTCCCAACTTACTCCAAGGTTAGCCTGAAATAATCTCTGTTAGCTAAACATACCGCTGTTTGCAATAGCAGGTTAGGAAAAACATTAAAGGAACAATTTGGAGGCAGGAAAGGAGTCTGAGGTGAACAGCTATGTAGGAAGGCCAGAAAGATAATGTATTTTTATTTATTTAAAAGCATTTGATATTCCACCTTTCCCTAAAGGTTGGCCAAAGGAGAATTACATAAAGTAACAAGGCACTGAATACATAGAAACATAGAAATGACGGCAGAAGAAGACCAAACGGCCCATCTAGTCTGCCCAGCAAGCTACGCACTTTATCCATTTTTTTTCCCCTTTTTTTCTCTCCCACCTGTTACTATTGGCTTCCAGTACCCACCAGCCCTAATGCCCCTCCACCCCACCACCAATTTAGAGAGCAGCGCCGTATCTGCATCCAAGTGAACGTCCAGCTCAATTAGGGGTAGCAACCGCTGTAACAAGCAGGCCACACCCTGAATACATAAGTAAAGGATATATACAAATATGATTTGCAGATATGAGGTACACTGTAAGTAAATAGTAAGAAGCAGGGTACATTAGATAGGAATAAGGAAGTGGGCGCACTGGGCACAAATTGAATAATAAATTGGTTAGCCAGAGCTGGAGCAGGAACTGTTTGGGAGACTGAAACAGGCTAATTGGATGCAAATACCTGTGTTATGAAATATTTCAGTCCTGCCCTGCTCCACATAGCAGAATGCATCAACTGCCTCATTTCCTTATGCATGAGATTAATTATCCCTTATCTGATAAGCAATGTCGCTCGCCTGACATCAGCAACATCTAGAATGGAGTGGGGAAACAAATCTGAGAATACACGGCTGTGATAGCAAGAACGAAGGACATAAAGCCGAAAATATCTTCTTGAACTTCAATATTCACATAGCCTCATTTGCATACTTTCTGAATCACTTATTCACCTCAGCTCCATAGGAATCAATAGGGAAAGGACAAGCACTTGCACACACAAAAAACACAATCCCAAAACCATCCAACTATGCTTTAGCAAGCTGCAGGACAGGATGAAATGTTGGCATATAAGACCAGCATATGTCTTAAAGAACACAAAAGACTCAAGTCTCATCTATATTACAAACTTCAATCTTCATCTTTCCCTCGCAGCTGCTGTCCTCTATGAAGGACACAATTCCCCCTTCCACACCAGCCACCAAGGTTAGGGACACTGCCAATAGAGCCTTGTCTCTCACATACAAAGGCTCCATCACTTCATCAACAATTTGCATCCCCAGCAGTCATACCAGAATACAGTAAGTGCTGCCCTTCATCCATCCCATTCTTGCAAGCACCTTGACACCTTCTACAAAACAGCCATCACACATTTTGGCTGGCGTAGTGTCTTTCAGGCCAGCATATCCTGTAAACCTCTTGCTCTCGCTATTGAGAATAGGGATGCTCATAGGTATTCGTGGAGAGACTATACCATGTACCAACCAGTGGCAGCACCTGGAGACAGAGACGCATTTAGGACTTTGCCACCCCTAGGCACTGTTGCCTCTGCCGCATCCCCTCTTCCACCCCCCCCCCCCCAACTCCCAGGTAAGGCAGACAATATGGAGCAGGAGGTGTAAGGCACAGTCCCACAGTTTGCTGTGGCAGCTCAGGTACACATTCTGTGAAAAAAAATGGAAATATCTGCACATTGGCAAACATTTCCTTCTTTCATATTATAAAAATTAAGTAATTTTCCAATCTTGCTTGTATCTGCATAATTTATTCTTTACTGGGTGAGGAAAAAGGATCTTAAGTATCAATACAGGGCTGAGATCTCAGGGACGGGCAAAAGAGGAGAGGGTGAGAGGACCAGGGATGGTGAGAAGAAAGGAGGACTAGGAATGGGGATAGGAGGAAGGTGTATGAGAAGGAAAGAGGACTGAGGTTGGGGGAGAAGAGGTAGGAAGGACTGGGAATGGGGAAGGTAGAGGAAAGAGGGAAATCAGGAATCTGAGATGGGAGGAAAAGAGGGAGAAGGATGGAGTTTCTGGGATGGGAAAAGGGAGTAGGATATATTGGGGGGGGGGGGGGGGGGGGGTTCAGGATCTGGAGAGAAGAGAGAGGAAAGAAGGGAACTGTCCAGAATCTGGGGGACAGAATCTGAATTGTAGTGGGTGGGGGAGGGGGAAAGAGGAGGTAGATATCCCTACTGTGCTCTGGTCCTGCTCCCCCTTTTTCCACTCCTCTCTAATCTCTCTTCTGGCACACACGCACCAGCATCAATCCCTTCTTTCACTCACACTCACACACACCCCTTCCCATCCACTCCACTCAGTACTCAGCCTCTCTTCTCACCTCCATTGCTCTCTGTGATACAGGCTCACCTCCATCCCATTTTACTCCCTGCCTGCTACCTGGGAAGGGAGGAGTGGGATCAGCAGGAAGAGGGCTACTCTCTGTTGAAAATCAGCACAGCTGGAAGCCTGCTCCTTCCCCCCCCCCCCTCCCCGATTTTGCTACTCTAGGCACAAGCCTAATGTGAAAAATCCAGGCCTGCCTGGAGACCAAAAGGGACATTGCCACTTGCTCTGCTTGCCTCTTCTGTCAGACTTGCAATTTTAAATCCTTACAGAACACATGATGGCTCTCCTCTGTGCCCAGATAACACAAACAGACCTGATTCCTTTAAGGGCTGGTAAGGCACCACTGCAGCAATGGCACTAGATATAAAGCAGGCATAAAAAGGCAGGGATCGTGTGATCAGGCTCATTGCCTGAGAGGATGGCAGCCAGTGATAGAAACTCTATGATCCTCAGCCTTTGCTTGCCAGCCTTCATGCAGCTAGATCACTGGGAACAGGATTGGAATTAACAGCAGTATCCTTACTGGGTCCTCATGACAACTCTGGTAAGTTGAGCATGCTTTGTGCTTCATGTTAGAATAGGATAGGGTGCACACACCTTGTTGATTGGTCCAATAGGTGCTGCTACAGTGTGAGTGAGTCTTTCCTCTAGACTACTACTTTTCTTTGCACTTTGTGGACTCAAGTCATTTAATGAATTTGTTTATGAATATTTTTCAGACTGTCCCAGGCCCATGAGATGTCAAGGTCTAGTCAGGGATCAGAGCAGGGTACCCTGCTGGAGGTACACTGGCTGGATGAGATGGAGAGTCAAAGATGCTCTGATGCCTTCAGGTAGATCCAAAGGGGTATGAAGACCTAGGGGTTTCAGCTATGGGAGATGGATGAGATCCACGCCATCAGTATTTTCCTGAATATGATTGTCGTGGTTCATCATGGAGCCTAGGGTATCTAAGTGTCTTTTATGAGATTGTCTGTCCAGGTCTGACATGTGCTGTGCCATCTGCTGTATCCTCATCTTAATTATATATCTCCTTTGGTCACACTTTAACAGAGACTGGGCTGTCTTTCTGTTTTCTGCTGTACGCACACACTGTGGTGATGTTTCTCTTTTTGGTTAGGGTATGTTTCTGTATTACCTGCATCTAGAAGAACATGCATCTGTCTTCCCTAAGTCATGTCTATCATGTTGCTAATCTTTGTCTTTCTTGGTTATACTGGAGATCCTCTGTCTTCGGTGCATCCTGCCTTTCATTTCTTTCTTCACACTTCTTAATGTACCTGTTACTCCTTTGACTGTTAATTTCTTCCCCTTCTCTAATGCAAAGCTTATAAATGCCTCTTCAGAGGGCTGATGTCTTGCAGTTCAGACAATCAGTACATGAAGAGATCCCCCCCCCCCCACACACACACACACATTGGAGGTGTAGTTTTATGCGCTGTCTTTCTTCCTGCTTTGTAACTGGTGCTTTCTGACTCGTCTGGGAGGCATCTTTTTGTCTCTTTCAGTCACAACCAGGTATTCAGGCACCAGAGATGTACTCTTGGCAGTCACTAAGGCAAACCTTTACCCAGGGATCCACACTGGGAAGGGACAAAATAAAGTGCAAAAGGTTTCTTTTTCTTTTCCCCCTTTTAATACAAATATTTTGTTTGAACTTTTGATTTTCTTTGTGGTTTTTGGTGGGCTCACTGGCGTGTGTGTGTGTGTGCGCGTGCGTGCGCACATGCACATTGGTTGTGACTGCAGGAGTGAGTGTGTCTATGTGCGGAGCAAGTCCTGAAGGTGTGTGAAAGGGACTGCAGATGAATTGGGAGGGGAGGGGAGGAGAGGGCAAGGAGGGATATATGCAGAGATGCTTGTACAGTCACCGCCACGTTTCACAAAACAAATGCTGTGGCGAATGGAGGCCTGTCTTTAAAACCTGTGAGGAACAGCACTAAAACAAAAGTTTATTTTCCCATCCTTTGCCTAAGCCTTTTCTGGTCTTCCATTCATATGGACTGGAACAGAGTGAAAGGACAAAAAAAAAAAAAAGAAGTGTGTCAGGAGCTGGCTTCCATGCTTTTCTATGGAAGGAAAAGAAAATAAATGTATTTTTCCTCTCACAAGATTGAATAGGAGTAATACAAGGGGAAAAGGAAGTTGCTCAAATGTACTTCTGCCCTGAGTTGGAGTAAATTCATTCAAAGTAAAGGGCTTGAGAAGACAAACAAAAGCAGCAGATCCTGAGGAGAGCATAGGTGGAGCAGAGTCCAATAACGTCGAGTATCGGTGGGCCCTGAATATCCCCTTTAGAGAGTTAATATTTGGAAGAAGCTGCTATTTTGATGCTACTTGCCAAGTGGAGGTCTAAACAACTGGGGGTGAATTGATCGTTAAGGGCATAAAGATAGAAACGTATAAGCACTGAGATGTGTGCCATAAAAGAATACGTACTATTGAGGCATTCTGATTTCCGCCATCTAAGACAATTTCTTCGTGCACTCCAGGGTTGTATTCAGTATCAGGAATACAATCAGCATCGATGATATCAACTGCTATTTCAAACTGTATTAATGAAAAATCAATCATACCAGTTTAAACACCAGAACATGAAAGCCACCCAATGATATTTTGAACCATGTTGCATCATCCAATAATCTGTGCAATATCTGCATTAGAACAGTACTGAATGTTAATTTATAAAGAAAACCAGGAATTATAACAGGTTGCAAAACTATCACCACACATGAGTGCCATCTGATCCAGCCAAATCTTAATTTTATTTGCCCTGTTGATTCCTGTTCAACTCATTTTGCCAAAACCAAGCAAAAAGAAATAGGCGCTCATTCACCGACAAGGTGGGTATTGTATAAAAGGATGAATTAAAGCAGAGTTTGAAGAAGTAAAAATAAATTATGTAAGGCAATACCATTTTATTGGACTAATTTAATACATTGCCTGACTAGCTTCTGGAAGCTAACACTCCCTTCCTCAGGTCAAACCAGAATAAGCAGGTCAGAATGAAAGATGTGTTGCCTGAACATACAAGAAAAAAAACCCACATCTGAGGTCCCTCTTAGATCAAACTAAGAACAACCAATGTATATCCTGCACTTGAAAACAGCAGCCTTGTTCCATATTATTAAGTACATGGTTTACCTCCTCAAAGACAACCGATAGGAGCGGTGCTTAAATTCAGCTCAGTTCTGGTAAATGTCAGAATCACGAGTGAGCATTTTCAAACTTCCCGGATTAACTGTGTTGATCTTGCAATACACGAGGTTGGCACTTCAGACCCGTGCGTTCTGAAAGGCTCACTCGTGATTCTGCCGTTGTGCAGCGGGAAGACTACACCGCCCTCTCCTCTTATCCCTCAGAAACTGCACAATTGCAGAGGGATTCTCTGTCCTTAGAGGCGGATGGACTGCACCTAAAGGTATGATTTTGTGATGGGCTCTGGAAACTTGATGATATTTTAAAACCCAGCTTGCAATGACAATTTCTAAAAAAAACACTGGTTATCTTTTGTTTACGAAGCCTCTCAGATTTTTTGCTTGTTATGCACATTCATTTATTAGCAGAGGTTGGCTACCCCATTCATGCTTGGTGCTTGCTTTATTTGAGATGAGAAAACAGGCAAGAAATGGAAAAAAGCAAGTGGTTTAGTCAAACTGTTACTGTATGCGATAAGCTCTTGAAACTAACATGGTTGAACCTTGGCTGAGTCAGGGGTTTGGGTTATCCTTTTTATTGTGAATGATAACTAAGTACCTTGAGTTTTGCCTGTTTGATGTCTTTGACATGAAGTGTTTTATATGGGAAAATGACTTTAGTAAGGCTCAGAGAAGACACTCTGTTATGTATTGTCTTGATTTATATATATATATGATTTTCTAGATTTTTTATTTCTAAGAACTTTATTTTGATTAATTCATCTTTATGTACATTACCTTAATAGGCAAATCAAATACAGCCTTTATCTTGTTGGTTTGGTTTTACTAACGAGGCTTAAAACAAAGTTTCTCTACTTTTTTGGTTGTTGGGCCTATTAGTTTTTCCACCAGTCCAGATCAATTGGCTCCCAACCACAGGCTTAAGATCAACGAATCTATAGCTTGGAAATCTTTCAGCCTTGCATCATGCGGCTCTGAACCTTCTTTCCTATTCCCTCTCCAGATGACATATTTTCAATACTTAGCAAAAAAAACCAAAAACTAAAACGAAACAAAAAAAAACCTACTAAAAGAATATACAATCAAAATAAATTCAATAAATCCTGAAACACTGGAAATGTAGTGAAGCGCACTAATCAGGATGGGTTGTTTCACACTGGTGAGAGAACTAACAGAACAGGAATTGACAAGGCAAGACAAAATTCCCATTCTGAGGTTTTTTTCCCTTCAGTCTAACACAAAGGAAAACAAAAGTGCTACTTTACTAGGCGGGAAACAGTGCTGTTTCAAGTAGCCATCTCCTGTAAGCAGCACCTGAATATGCTCACTCGTCCAATCTGTTGCGCTTGAAAAAGGATGTGACGTGAACTCTAGAAAGCTGCTTTACCTATCTATCCCAGTGACACCCGTGCCTTCTCTGCAAAAGAAGCAGATACTGCCTAAATGGAACGTGCTCCAATGAACTCAGGAACCCCCTAGTGTACAGTCTTGTATGCTTTTGAGATACATTTAAAAATGGCAAACATTAAGGCTGGTAATCCCTTCTTAGTTTCCAGATATTACACAGACTATTGCTCTATGTAATCTAAATAACACCTAACTGCTCTCTTAATATTTAAGGAATGTACCACTTTCCTTCTATTTCTTAGATCAGGATAAGCTAAGTAAAAACAATAAAATGGTCCCTACCATAGTCCACAAACAGATGGTGGATATTGGTATCAAGGGCAAAGTTCTTACTTGGTTTTCTTTCTTTCTTTTTTTTACTACACCGAACCCAACAAGTTTGTTGGAATAAAAGTTTTTCCTAGTCTTGGGAAGTGAATTCTGGAGTTCTCCAGGGATCTATACTTTCCCTGACTTTATTTAACATTTATCATGCTCCTCTTGCCACCCTGATAGATGTATGCTGATGGTGTACAAATTTGCTGTCCTTTGGATACTGCTTGCTCTGAATCCATAGCTTGTTTGAACACTTATTTACAGGAAATCAAGCACTGGCTGGTACATCACAAGCTAAAACTATATTATAGTAAGACCAAACTTTTATGGTTAAAAAGGCCACATTTTAGTTGTTATATGCAATTTAAAAGGTTTGGGTTTTTTTGTTTTTTTTTAATAAAAATAGTCACCAATTCTAGATCAGGTCACATGCCATCTTTCCAAGCGCTAAAACTACTGAAAGTTTAATGGTTAACTGTTTAAAATGTTAAAGGGAAGGGAACTGCAGAGTGGACTGGGAGGAAGTGTCAACGTCACCTGCTGCTCAACTCACTCACTTCTGTCTCAGCAGCTAATACTGAATGGTTAAATTAACTGAACAGTAAAACTTTACTTACCGGTTAATTATTTAATATTTCAAGTCCTACTTGGGACAGATATGGAGGACAGTGTGGGAAAGGGTTGACAGATCAGTTAAGGTATGATTCTGGAGGGCACCTCCTCGGAGGGTCGGGCCCCGCCCCCCCCCAGTACTTCTCACTGTCAGAGGGCTTTCCCTCTTTTCTGCAGGCCTGAGCCCACCATCTACAGGTGTATGATTTAAGGGGTCACAAACATGAATAATTTCAGACAACTGGGAAAACCCCATGATGCTGTCTGGTTACGGTTTTAATATGAGTTTTCATATAAATTAATAGAAAAGTCATCCAAATTAAGGCTTGACATTTACTGCATGACTAAAATTACTGTATAAAACATGAAGAAAACCCAAACCACCACACAAACATTCATGCTTAAGAAATACAAGTAATGGGTAATCTACCTCTTCCACAGTTTCCTCAACCTCTGCAGGAACAGGGTTTGGAGAGCGTAGACTTCTAGGCACAAACACAGGGGCTTTGTTGACTTCCTCTGGAGGAAGAGAGCAGCTCTCTTCTTCGGATTCTTGCTCGGAATCTTCCACATCATCTTCATCCACCTCCTGTAAAGCCCTGAGGGTCACAAGGGTCGTCTTGGGTCCTCTTCTAGACTTCCTGCTGTGACTGCTCTTTGAGCCTCTGCCTTTGGGGATGTGTAATTTGGGCCTTCGTGGAGTTTTACCCTTTTCACAAGGATCAGCCTCAGATTTGGAAGCAGAAGAGGAAGAGGAAGAAGCAGGAGCTGCTTTCACAGGTCCTGGCTGTTTATATGATCTTTCCAACCTACACATATATCAAAGAAAAGATTTATCTTGGATTCAGAGAAGATCATTTTTAGCTAGCTTCAGTATCCAATACAGATTTATTCCCCGTGCAAATCCTGTAAGCCATCCTTATGAGAAACTCCTGCAACTTAAGAGCACATTCAGGACCAGCCAGTAACATTTCCAAACCAAGAATAATAATATATTTGTGGGAAATCACTGCTTGCCTTTAGCAAATCATCACATAATTGACTTAAATTATCTGACAATGATCATAAATGCAGTCCTAGAACGTGATTTTGCTATAAGGGAATTTCTAAAAAAAAGCAATAAAAAGGTTATAATACAACCATATGTTCTTATGGATTGTGCTAAAAAATATACATCCATCATTTTCCAATTACATGATTTCTACCTTTCTGTCACACACAAATAATATTAAAATGCCGCCATCAAACTGAGTACCTGCAGGTAGGACCACACTATTGGGCAAATAGTGGTCAACAACAGATGTACCTGCGCCATCAACTTCTGAATACGAGCTTCCAGGAAAACCCTGCCCTGTTTCATCTCGAACCAAACACCTCTGAGACTGTGGACTCCAACGAGACAGCAAGAATCGCTGAAGAGGACGCATGTGCGCCCTTGTCCACGGCACCACTTCCAGGGTTGCTGCCATCAAACTGAGTACCTGCAGGTAGGACCAAACTGTTGGGCATACAGTGGTCAACAGACGCACCTGTATCACCAACTTCTGAATATTAGCTTCCAGCAGGCAGAACACTGTGTTTCTTCTCTGCATGGTATTTGGCCTGTGCTGAACATTCTTTGGTACAGTAATGCTTCAGTGCTGAATCCTTTGGCAAGGTCTCTTTTGGTTGGGTGAAAGTCGAATCCCCAGACTTCAGCCTCAAAGACATTTTTTTGTCTGGTAGGTAAAGCAGCGCATATTTTAATTTTAAATCTCTGAACAAGCAAGCCCTTGTGGATATCTTACCACGGGGGCCGCAATTCAACGAGTCATGGTCAGGACCCAGACATCTCAAACAGAGGTCATGGAGGTTTCTACTGGCCATTTTATGTTGGCACTTTATACAAAAGTTTAAAAGGCTTCTTGCCTACCTTGTCTGATTTTTCTAAGAACATAAGAAATTGCCATACTGGGTCAGACCAAGGGTCCATGAAGCCCAGCATCCTGTTTCCAACAGTGGCCAATCCAGGCTACAAATACCTGGCAAGTACCCGGCAAGTACCCAAACACTAACTAGATCTCATGCTACTGAAGCCAGTAATAGCAGTGTAAAAGAGGAAAACAAAAAAAAACAAACAATTGAAATAAACTAAAGTAAGATTAATCCTCTTTTGTTTAAATTTTATGCTAAAAGAAGGTAAACTATGAAGAAAATAATGATCAAAAAATTTCCGAAATTTCTCACAAATGATGCAGCGGCAGAAGAGAGCAAAAAAGACCAACTGCAAGTAAAGTGGACAAAAAATGACCAACAGATGCAATGGTGGTGGCAGCATGGGAACTCCCGCACAAGCCCAAAAAGGCATCTTTTGCCTTTCTGAGATTTAAGAGAGCAAGACCAAATTTGGCACCATCATAGGACATCACCAACATGTGTGGCTGTATTGTACTGATTGTCCACAGAGAACTGCTTTAACATAAGAATGGGCTACTTATGAAAGGAACAAATTAACTGCAGGACATGAACATAGGGAGGTATTCTTCTTGATGATAAAGCAGCGTAATGTGCTCAATATCCTCATATCAAAAAAAAAAAACATTTCATAGCATTTGAATTTCATCAAATAGACAAACATACACACATATATACATCTACCCCAAATAACCTAAAAAAATCTAATAATCATCCAACAAGGAAGGACCCCAGATAACTCCAAATAATCTCAAGTCCAGGAACTCCCAAAACATATTTAGCAGTAATCCAATGTCAGATGTCATTACAAAGTTCAAAAGTTCTCAATGAAGTAATCTTTATAATGAACAAAGTCCTGCCAACTTTATGCAACTATCTGCAACCCACATTTACTGAAATATTATGAAATGTGCATTTATTTTCATTATGAGGATACTGAACACATCATTCCGCTTTGTTATATTTATTGTTTGTTATTGTAAATTGATAGCCACTTCTATCTGGATAGAAGGGTCACCTTGCTGGTTTGTCTGGAGCTGGTTCCTGGGCATTGGATGTGGGAACATCTTCTTCTTGTTCAGTGGAGGTCTCATTTTCTGAAGGCCATGCTTGTGGCTGAGGCTTGCTTGACCGCCTGCTTCTTTTCAGGGACCCCATCTCAACTGAATCCTCAGGATCTTTTCTTTTGCACACATATGAGGACAGTGGCATTTTTTCAGTAGAAGTACCGAGCTAGAATATAACATTAAAACAACTAGAGTTAGGTCTCCTCAAAGAAACACCTATTTCAGAAAATTTCTTGCTATGCATATCAAAACACCACAGTGAATTAGAGGATGATTGAAAAAGACCAATTGATTCATTCAGTTTATCCAGTTGTTCCTATCCACAGTGCTAAGGATATATCCCAATTGCAGCTGTAGAAGCTTGAGTGCTTGTAGGATATCACTCCTTACCTAAGTCTTATTTTTAAACTTTTTTTTATTTATGTATTTTAAATAACACTTCAAATCAATTTTGAGAGGAAATTACATTTTCATTGTCAGATAAAAAAGAAAAAAAAACATTAGAAAAAGGAAAAAGAAAACCTTATCACAATATAAATTAAATTTAAATCAAGCCCACTATCACAGGAGAATCAAACCACAATCCCATGAAAAACTAACAAAAAATTAAGCTCATAACCAATCTAATTCAGAACTTCTTTAAAGTGACATTGCAGAAATAGGAACCAGGGGCTCAACCTGACCTTGTTGTACAATCATCATTCAAAAAGAGAGTTAATTCGGCCAGGTTAAAAAATATATCATACATATATATATTTTTTTATTTTCTCTGTAAATGTTTTATGTTGTTATTTATATTTTTTTTTAACTCTTTATTTATTAAATATGACAATACAAACATAACAATAGTTTGTTGCAGAAATACATGGATAATCACAATCAACACCTGACAAAGTCAAATAAACTTTTCAAGGTACAATATCAAATCCACCCAGCAGAAATACAACAGGAAAAAGAGGGAGGAGAAAAAGCAATTAAAGGGAGATCTTAATAAGAAAAATTTAAAAACAAAAGGCATAGCATAGACATCCAGCGCTACAAAATGTTTCTTCATGGAGGCACTGGGGAAGAAGTGATAAGTTTCCTCGACTCAACAAACACTTAACTGCTCAGGAGAGAAAAAGATAAAACACTCAGCTCCTTTTCTAATTACACATTAGAAAGGAAAATGAAGTAAAAAGGAAAAACCTAAAGCAACAATATCTTGGCGAATGGTTAAAAACCCTCTTCTCCGAATTTGAGTAGTTGAAGCTAAATCAGGAAAACCTTTTACTGGTAAAGCATAGTAGCTGACAGGATACTTCTTGAAGTAATTTTTCATTACTATATTTAAAACACATGAGGAGATAAAAGAAACTAATAACGTTCCTCTATCAATAACCTCCATTGTAGAATTCTCAAGAAAATTAGATCGTTTTGAAATAAGGTATTTACTGCCATTCTAGAAGCTCTAGGTTTAGGAAGAAAAAAAAACAAGTGTTTATAGATGGTAAATTTTCACTTGTAAATCCCAGGGCTTCTTGCAGACATTTCTTTAACGTTGTAAAAGGAATTTCCCCAGCCACTCTTGGAAAATTAAGAAAGCACAGATTGAGATGTCTAGCATTATTCTCCAACTGTTCTATACGTCTTGCAAGGACCACTCGGTCTTTTACTGTGGCAGCCTCAAATTCTTGAACTTTCTTTTCATTTTCTTCAATAGCAGATACTCTAGTTGACACCAAATTAACCTGAGTTTGCATTTCCAAAAAGTTCTGCTGAAATTTAGAAACAGAATGATCCATCTTAATATTTCAAGTTTTTAGTGCAGTCCTGAAACCAGCCACAAGATCCCACAGGGCTTCCAATGTCACCATCTCTGGGCGAGAAGGAATCTTAAAAGACTCACTGCTGGTGATATTTCCAATTGTGGTCACTGATATCCCCACAATAGGGTCCACATTCGTCTCCCTGACGTCCAGAACAGGACCCAAAGGACCTATACTGGTCAACCCAACAGGAGAAAACGCCAAGGAAGGACCCAGCTCTGATGGTGAGACACAAGGAGAAACTCCCTCTGCACTGGACCCGGAAATGTCGTCGTCTTCCGAAGTCCTGGAGGGGTTCTCAACGTTCAACCTCTGCGCCGGTGGCTGTCGAAGATCTGGACTCAAGGACGCCTCCTCTGCCAGCACGGGCAGCGCTCCCAAGCCTCCCCGCATATCAGGCTCCTCAGCTCCCGGATTAAACACTGGTGAAGACATGAACCGGGTAATTTCCAATTGCTGATTCGGAGATGGGAAAGGCTCTGAGGGGTAAAACCTCACCTTTCCCTTCCATTTAGGAGGCATTTCGAGCTGAAAACTAGAAACACCAAAAGGCAAAAATGGAGCTACTCCTCCACACGTCCTCGCTATGCTGCCATCTTGGCTCATCCTCCCATAAAACATAAAACATTGACAGGGAAAATTAAAAAAAAAAAAAAATTTAGGCCCCAGTTGTAAAATTCTAGATCTCATTAGCAGGAATTGTCTAGGTGGGGTTTTTTTTTACGCACATCAAGAAAAACTCTGATTTTACACTAAAGAAAAGTTTCATCACAATGTCTAAAGAAAGCTTTAATACCCAATCCCGATCCAGATCTCAAGCAAAGGAAACAATGAGGGTGGAAGGTTTGGCAAGCACACTATCAGAGGTCTCAAACTGTTGTTACTTCCAAACTATTATCCAATATTAAAGACACATCATTCCATGGCAGCTCAGACTCTTTCCTCTTAAATGGAGAAAGACAAAGTTCTCGAAACTGGTGGAACAGATCGTTCAGGAACTTTAAGGACCTCCACTGTATATCTTTTAAGCATCTCTTTAGTTGATATCATAGGTAGTCTAGAAAAGTTTATAAAATACAGATTCTGTTGCCTTAAGAATTTTCAATATTCTCCAGTACTGGCTAATAAATGAACATCATCCTTATTAACAGACTGCTGCACTGCTGTTATTTGTTCCACTATAGTTGTAAGACTTGACAAATACTCTTTCAACACTCCTTTAAAGCTCTCCATATCTCGCATTTTATTTTCAAAGACTGAGTTTTTCTCCACTACCAAAGCTATTTGAGATGTAATAGCCTTCCCCCAAGCCTTTGATAAATCCCCAAATTGCTTCCAATGTAAAGACAGAGAGTTTTCTCAAACTGAACCCATCACAAATATCTGTACCCACAGATGTCATAGGTACTAGATCTTTAGGTAAAGGACCTCCATCTGCACTCCGAACACCATTCTCCCATGCACTTATTCCTCCCAGACCTGCATTCACTATGTCTGACGTTGCTGGGCTCTGCTTCATAGCCACCTGCCTTGCAACCAGACAGAGCCCACAAATGAAAACTATAAGCGACTGTCTTTGCAATGGTCTAGTGATCCAGCCAGTGGCAGTGTCTGGAGGAAGCATTCTTACGGTAGAGCTCAAGAACACATTCAAGTCTAAGAGATGAGGGTACATCTTCCCCCCAGCCCCCGATCCCTGTAATAGCACTGAAGGCAGGATGAATGAGTCAATGGATCCCATCATCACAGTCAAAGGGGTGTGGTGTTTAGGTGGGGAGTAAAATAGAACACATACTTGACATTTTCAAATATACATGTGCTATTTCACACCCTCTCAGCCATCCACACAAATAGCAGATGCAAAGTACATGGGAAGTTTTCGCATGTATACTTTGTGCTTGCTAATTTTCAAAGGGAAAGTGCTCGTGTATATTGCAAATAACAGCATAGAAGCCATGGACCCCAGGACCTGTAGGTAATACCAGACCTTGGGCACTGCCATGCTCTGCAACCAAAGAACCTGACTCTGCAGCTTGAGGACTCTCTCTGAAGTCAGGAACACCTCCCCCAGACTGGTATCGAAGCGAGCCCCCAGATACTCTAAGGACTGAGTCAGCTTCAGATGACTCTTTGCGAGGTTCATCACCCAGCCCAGTGCCCCCAGAAGCTGGAGCACCTGCTGAATTGAGTGACCACACTCCAACTCTGACTTCACTCGAATGAGCCAATCGTCCAGGTATGGGTGTACCAGGATATGAAGGTAGGCCTCTGACAGATCCAGGGATGCTAAAAAAAAACTCCCCTTTTGCACTGCCAGCACTGTGCACAGTGTCTCCTTCTGAAACCATGGCACATGGAGGGCAGCATTCAGCTTCTGCAGATCGAGAATGGTCCGAAAGGTCCTTTCCTTCTTTGGCACTACGAAGTACATTGAATACCTGTCCCCTCCTGAGGAGGGGGGGGGGGGGAAGAGAGGCACTGGAACAATCGCACGAAGAAGCTGTAATAGCTGTAGTGTGACCCGCACCACCTCCCACTTGCTCCGGGAGACACAGCGGGAAACTACAAAGGCATCTCTGAATGGTCGAGAAAATTCTAAGGCGTAACCATCTCTTATCTCCTAAAGGGCCCACCAGTCCAATGTTATTATGGTCCAATCCTCGTAAAAAAGAGAGAGAGCCTCCCTCTGATAGCCTCCTGAGAAGAGTGGACCTTCACACCTTCATTGTCCGACCTTACTTCCGGTTCCACCCTTGGGACCCACCGTCCTTAGGGGACCTGCGCCGATTCCAATAGGGCTGTTTTCTGCCCAAACTCCGTTTCTGCGAAGCTTGTGCAGGGGGGCTCTGCCTGCTCGAAATCTCCTGGCCTCACAAAACCGGGCTCGCAGTGGAAAGGACTTCTTAGGACCCTTCCTATGTTCAGGCAACTTATTGTCTTTCGACTCTCCCAAATGCTTCACAAACTTCTCCAAATCCTCCCCGAAGAGCATCCCCCTGAAAGGGAGGTTTGACAGCTGGGCCTTAGACCACATATCCGCCAACCACTTTCTTAGCCACTGCAGAGACCATACTCCTGGCAGAAGTCCGGAACATGTCATACAAAGCATCAGCCACATAGGCCACTCCAGCCTCTAAACAGGCCACCTGCGCTGCCTCAGATGCTGTTCTGAACGCTTGTCATGTGCCTTCTGCATACAGGACAAACAGGCTCTCAGCATCAGACTTCCGCACACTGCTGCTCGAAGGGCCAAAGCTGAGACTTTAAAAAGCCACTTAAGCAGAATCTCCAGCTTCCTATCCTGGAGATCCTTGAGAGCAGCCGCTCCCATCACTGGGATGGCAGTCTTAGTAACCGCTGAAACAGCTGCATCCACCTTTGGAATTCTCCATAACTCCAAGGTCTGTTCCGGCAAGGGATACAATTTCCCCATAGCTCTCACAATCTTCAGGCTCTCCTCAGGAGATTCCCACTCCCAGATCTACCCATTTCTTCACCTGCTTCCTGCTTCAGTAACGGAAAAGCAGTAGGAGGTCCTCGCAATCCTCCAGGAGCGGATTGCGTCCTTCCTTGTCCAAGTCTTCCTGGACATCTTTGATGCCGAGCTCCTTCAGCACCTGGGGAATCAATGGACCCAGTTCCTCCCTGCGGAACAGCTGAAACACACGCAGATCATCTCCATCCGCGACCGGATCCGCCTCCAGGTCCTGAGCATCCGGATCCTGCATGGGATCCCTCAAAACCTCCAATGGATCTTGGTCCAGGTTCTGTGTTGGATCTCCCAGGGCACTCACAGGGTCCTTGTCTGGTGCCACCGGACCCCATTGGAGCTGGTCAGGATCATCCAGGCTATGCAACGAATCGCCCTCCTCCAGGGCTCGCCCGAGACCCAGCATCTGCAGGATCCCTCCTGACTCCACAGGCCCTCTAGTCTTTTTGGCCATCCAGGACTTCCTAGACAAAGGCATCTTTGCCCCTAACTCCTTCCAGGCTAAATAAGCCTTATGAAGAAGAAGGACAAAGCCCATGGAAAAGGCCTCTGGGTCAAAGGAGGAAGAGTCCTGATCGAGTCCCTCCCGAGCCCCCCCCCCCCCCCAATCCCCTGCCAGCAGCACCTTTCCCACAGGAAAAAGCATGGGAGGGGAATCCCAGGGCTCAGAAATGTCAGCCTGCACTTCTGCATGTGCTGCCAAAATGGCCACCAGCTCCTCTGACCCCCCCGGAGCCTCAGGAGCCGACCCAGATATCTGCCCTTTCTCACTGCTCCCTGGGGGTCCCGCCGAAGTACAATTGCGGTAAAATGAGGCTGCATCGAGGTGAGATTGCTTCAGGCCACAACCGCAGCAAAGTCTGCTGCGCTGCGCGGGCGCTGGCATGTTGGGGAAGTCGGGCCTATACAGACAGTCAGGCCTAAAAATAAATGTAGCAGGAGCGATCACACTGATCGCTGTCCCAGTGCTGAAATACAGCACTTTCCGACCCCAACAAAGGCAGGCAATTTGGCCCGCCCCCTCCCGCCTGCCTCCTAGCAGAAAACACCACAAAACTTACCTGCTCCTCAGCCCAGCTGCTGTAGCCTCTCTCCCAGTCCCTGCTCTTTTTTTTTTTTTTTTTTAAAGAAACAGGGCCTAAAGGGAACAAAGAAGAAAAGACTACTTCCCTGCTTCTGGAGGCTACCTGCTGAGGAGCCAGGCACAGCGAACGAGCAAAGGGCCCAGAGGGGAAGAGGGAACCAGGGCCCCTAGCTATCTACCCCCTTCCCCCTGCAAAACAAGGGCCGAATCCTGACAGGGATTGCCAAACTCCCCCCCCCCCCCCCCGGCCCACGAAGGAACCTATCACCTCGGAGAGCAGAATCCTCTTCTTATCGTTTTCCTTTCTTTTTTTTTTTTTTTTTTTTAACTCCAGACTGCAGGTTTGCACCTCTACCATCTGCTGGAGACAGAGAAATACTGAGGACTACAGGTGGCACTCTCGGTTATGTAGCAGTGCCTCAAAGGTTTATTCTCTGCCTCCATCTTCTGGTAGGGATGCATAAACCCACTCGTTTGGACTGATCCGGGGTACGAAAAGGAACGTGGGCTACCGCAATTAATGTCTATTATGCTTTTCAACCGAACAATCAGTTTTGCAAGAGTAAGAAAGCAGAGAACCATCCAGGACCAGACAGTGACAAAGGACGAGCACTCAGAGCACCGTTCTGTCTCTCATATAATGGGTGGATATGGACTTGCCCTTTGTATTCAATACTTACTGCTAGCAAAGGGAGTTCTCTTGAAGTAATGTTGTGCTGTACTGGTTCTTCCTCTAGAATTCTGGTTTCCATTTTGTTCTCAGAAATGTGCTTTCCCCGCTCTGGGGTCCCTCTCCGGCTAGCTGCTGTGCCTAGGTTTGGCTTTGGCTTCTGGAACCTGCCCTTTGCTAGCAGTGCAGGTTTTATAGTAACTTGTTTACGTTCCTCTTGAGAGTTGAACCTAAAAAAAGAAAAAAATCCAAAACAGATTATAATCATCAGTTGCCTGTTTATTGGTCACAGAAAAGTTAACTCCTTTATGTTGCTTTTAATTTGCCTAAAGAAAAATAAAGTAGTTGAGTAGCGATGAGACTGTTATACTAACAAACAATTTAAGATGCAAGCTTTAGGGTCTCTTCCTTGAGCAATCTTAGAAGACTAAGACAGACTTTATTTTGCAACTTAATACATTTAATCTCATAAGATTTCTCCCCAACCATTTTTGCTGGCTTTCTTTTTCTGAAATAATGTTTTGGCAGATTAAGAACATAAGAATTGCTGCTTCAGAACAAGGTCCATTGAGCCCATCATCTTGTCTCAGACAGTGGCCAATCCAGTTCGCAAGTATCTGGCAGATCCCATAAAGAAGATATAATTCCTGTTACTACTCCCAGGGATAGCAATAGCTTTAGTCTACCAGGCTAATAATGTGTTATAGATTTTTCCTCCAGGAACTTGTCCAAACGGTTTTAAACCCCGATACGCTAGTCGCTTTGATCACATCTTCTGGCAACAAATTCCAAAGTTTGATAGTGCACTGAGTGAAAAAGTACTTTCTATGATTTGTTTTGAATCTGCCAGTGGTTAGTTTCATGAAGGGTCTCTTTGCTTTAGTATTATTTGAAAGGGTAAATAACCATCCTTTAATTACCCATTCCAGCTCGTTCATGATTTTCTAAATGTCTATCATGACCCCTCTTATGATATTTTCAATTTTATTTTCCATTCATTTTTGGATCATTCTTAATATTTTATTTGCTTTTTTGACTGCCGCCGCACACTGAGCCAAGGATTTCAACATATTGTCTACAAAACTCCAAGGTTCTTTTCTTGGGTTTTCACTCCCAGTACAGAACTCAGCATCGTGTACCTGTAATTGGTATTTTTCTCTTTGTGCATCACTTTGCCCTTTTACACATTAAATTTCATCTTCCATTCACTTGCATAGTCTCCAAGTCTCACAAAGTCCTTCTGCAGGTCCTCTCAATCCACTGCTGTTTTAACAAATTTGAATAATTTTGAGTCATCTGCAAATCTGATCACCTCATTTGCAATTTCCTTTCCAGATCATTTATGAATATATTAAAGAGCTCATGTTATAGTACTGATCCCTGTAGTACTCCATTAACTAGCGTTCTCCATTTGGAAAACTGACCATTTAGTCCTACTCTCTGTTTCTAGCCTTTTAATTAGTTACCAATCCACAACGGAATATTGCCTCCCATCCCTTGACTCTAATTTCCTGAATATTCTCTAATGGGGGACTTTGTTAAATGTCTTTTCTGTGCTGCCCCGAGGGAATCGGCTTATCAGGGCAGCAGGCCATGCCAGTGGGGGAGAGGCTGGACCACCAGCTTACACCTCTGGTAAAATAAGTAAGAAAGTCTGTGGAAAGGAAAACTTACATCCAACTTATCCCCAAACAAGAAAACAGGATAGAATCAAACAGACTGTCAGTAGTAACAGATCAGTCTGCAAGCTGATGAGGGAAAACTGTAAGGAGTAGAAACTCAAGCGAAAGAACCTTAAGGAGAAAAACTACTCTAACTGGTTGTTGTTTTTTTTATGTTTTTTTACTGATCCATCCAAGGAGAGAAGAAAGAAGTATAAATTAGACTAATCTCTCAAAGGTAGAAGGGAGAACCATAGGTGAGACCCTATCTGCTGGAGTCAGAGAAAATACTGAAGGGATACAGAAAGTGCACCAGCTTAAGGAAGGGTGCTCTTTCAGTTTTTGCTCTGACTCCATCTGCTGGAAGGGGGATATAACCCACTGTATGGACTGATCTGGGTACGTACAGGGAAATATATATTTTCAGCTTCAATTTCTTCACTGACTGTGGGACATTAGCTTCTAGAGCAAGGCTTCCCAAACTTGTCCTGGGGATACGCCACAGCTAGTTGGGGTTTCAGGATATCCACAACAAATATGCATGAGATAAATTTGCATATACCGAGTCTCCATTACATGCAAATTTATCTCATGCATATTTGTTGTGGATATCCTGAAAACCTGACTGGCCATGAGGTCCCCAGGACAGATTTGACAAGTCCTGTTCTAGGATATGTTGATATTTAGTTGAATCCATTCTTCCTTCCACCCACACAATATTTACTGTGCCACTAGCTGCCACACAACCCCAGAGCATAATACATCCAACTTCCATGCTTAACAGCAAAATATTCTTTTGTTTAAATGCTTCATTCATTTTTCTCCAAAACCTATCTTCTATGGTTGAGGCTGAACAATTTTCATTTCATCAGAACAAAACACTTATTACCAAAACGTTCCAGGCTGATCAAGATATTGTTTTGCATACTTTAGATGATTAGTGTGATGGGGGTGTAGAAAAGGTTTCCTTCTGACAGCTCTCCCATGCTGTACTGTGGATAATTACTCTGTTATAAGCTAAACTTTTCAGCAGATTGTTTGCAGAGATTTATCAGTTCTGTTTTGCACATCTGACCATTTTTTGGGCAGTTCTATCAGAGATTTTTCTTGATTATCTAGATTTTGCCTTGATTTAAATAGTTCTATGTAACTTCCATTTCTTAACAAATATTTCTAACAGTTGAAATTGCTAGCTGGAAGCATTTGGAGACATTTATAGCTTTCCCTTGCTCTGTAAGAGTGAATTATCATTCAAATGCTCAGGGGCTCATGGTTGTTGAAAACAGACAGAACAATCACAAATTGAGACGTCAGAAGGGTCAGAGTACGTGTTCAATTGTGGAATTGTCTTGACCTAATTGAAAGTCTAGCGCTCCAATCAACTTTTCCAGCTTTATCACAAAACTTAAGAATAAAATAAAAAGGGAGTAGAAAGTCAACTGGAAGGGTGTCCAAACTATTGCACATGCCATACAGGAAAAATGGTTCTTACCTGCTAATTTTTATTCCTGTAGTACCAAAGATCAGTCCAGACTCCTGGATTTTGCCCCCCTGCCAGCAGATGAAGAGGAAAGTTTCACTGACACTGTACATAACCCAGTGTGCCACCTGCAGTCCATCAGTATTGACCTGTACCCAAGCCAAGATAACAGCAACCATACATTTCCAAGCAAGTTTCTAAGCAAACTCGCTTCCAATGAAGAAGAATGTGCGCCCCCTAAACCCCCGACAGCGGGCACCCCTTTAGAAATGTAAGTCAGCTCAATCGTTTCCTTCAGCCGCCACACAATTGTAGCCTTAGATAACTTATTTCCCTTCTCTGGACCACTCCACAGTACAAAGAGGTGACACGATCTACAAAAGAGGAGATTCGATTTATGGAAATTATAAGTGACCTTTAGATACCTTAATAATGCATGCCTCCAAGCTAAGAGTCTAAGTTCCCCCGCATGAGGTGCAGAGAAATCCTGGAAGCTCTATAGAGCTTCCAGCTTTTATGAATTTGGATTTTCCTTCTCTGGAGTGGTCCAGAGAAGGAAAATAAGTTATCTAAGGCTACAAAATTGTGTGGTGGCTGAAGGAAACGATTGAGCTGACTTACATTTCTAAAGGGTGCCCGCCGTCGGGGGGTTAGGGGAGCACTTGATGCGTTCTCAGGCGGCTTCCTGTGCCGTGTCCCATCAGGTGTCTCCACATGAAATTTGCTGGGTGGCTACTGGGAAGTCATTGCCCACTTTTGCTAGGCTTTATCACTTGGATGTCGGGGCTCTGGCTTCCATGTGCTTTAGTGTTTTACAAGTGAAATTCTCCACGTCCCACCCAAGTTAAGGGAGCTTAGATACATCCCAGGAGTCTGGACTGATCTGGGTGCACACAGGGAAAGGGAAATTGGTTCTTACCTGCTAATTTTCGTTCCAGTAGTACCACAGATCAGTCCAGAGACTCGCCCATTTACTGGGGGGGAAGGTGGGGGGGGGGGGGGGGGGGAAGAGTCCACCGCTCGTACTGTTGCTTTGTATATAGTGTGGAATTGTTGGAGGTTTTTAATGCTGATCACTTATGTTAAATTTGGGAAACGAGTTTTCTGTTGCCTTTTTGGGCAACTTCACATTCTTCTTCATTGGAAGCGAGTTTGCTTAAATATGGCTGAAGGAAACGATTGAGCTGACTTATATTTCTAAAGGGTGCCCGCTGTCGGGGGGTTAGGGGCGCACTTGATGCGTTCTCAGGCGACTTCCTGTGCTGTGTCCCATCAGGTGTCTCCTGGCAGAAAAGAAAGCACCATGCCTAAAGATACCCCCGAATCAGACATCTGTAAGAAGGAATTTTAACACGACAGTGCCTGGCTTAACAAATAGCAACACCACCATATCACAATGGGAATCAATAGTCATTGATATGGTGTTGTGACTATTGGGGGGATCTGTGATATCTCTTGTAGTGTTTTGCCAGATTAACAAATAGCAACCAAGAAAACCACTTTAAGAGTCAAGTTTTTAACTGTAGCTCTCTTTAGTGGTTCAAACAGAGCCTCACACAAACCTCTTAGGTCTAGATTCAGATTCCAAGATGGACAAATGTTCCACACCCGATGACACAAGTTCTTAGCTCCCTGAAGGAACCATAGAACATCTGGATGTGAGGACAGAGGATACCTTTATATCTTGCCCTGGAGATAACCCAATGTCGCTACCTGGACACTTAGAGAGTTAAAGGCCAGTCCCTAGACCAGAACAGAAAAGCCAAAATATGTGACACCATAGCCTGAACAAAGTGAGGCTGCACTCAACAGCAGACCAGGATTCCAAGATCCTCCAAATTCGCACATACGTCAAGGATGTAGAAGGTGGAAATAGTCACTTTGGAATATCTCCTCCATCTCAGTTGTCTCCTCTCAGAAGCGAAGCCGCAAGACAGAAGTGAGCCACCTGACCCAAAAATATTGGGCCTTGGTGGAAAACAGTCGACAGATGTCCAAACCTCAGGGTCCCATCTATGGCCATGCTGATCAGATCTAGGAAGCATGGTCAATGTAGCCACTTTAGAGCTACCAGGATCACGTTCCTTGGATGTTTCTCTATCCACCGTAATCCCTTGTCCACCAGACATCATGGGAGGGAAGACAAAGAAGAATCCCTTGAGTCCACAGCAGCACCACAGCTCCAATCCCTTTGTACTGTGTTCAGTTCAGTGGCTGTAAAACCGCAAGCCTTGGTGTTCTCTTTAGTCGGGATATCACCATCTTCCGTGAATGAGACACATCACTGCCTCCAACAGCACTCATTCCCCAGGGTCTAACTTTCTCCGACTGATAAAATCCGCCTGAACATGGCTCACTCCGGTGATGTGAGACATTGCCAGCTGCTCCAAGTGTTGTTCTGCCTAGAGAATCAACGCCTGGGCCTCTCAAGCTGCTGCCTGATTTTTGGTTCTGCTTTGACATTTGATGTAGTCCTCTATCATCACATTGTCTGATAGGATCCGTACTGGAATGCTGCGTAAAATTGGTAGACAAGCAAGCAACACAAAATGCAATGCTCTGGTCTCTAACCAACTGTTAGGCCATGAGGCCTCTTGTTTCAACCAATGGCCCTGCACAGACTGATCTTGCCACACCACCTTCCATCCAGAGAGGCTTGCATCGGTGGTGACTATTATCTAATTCAGAATCTCCAATTCCACACCACGCTCGAGACTGGTGTGAGTAAGCACCACAAAAGACTGTCCCTGATTTCTCCCTCTAATGGACGAGGAAGATGAAATTCTTCCAATAACTGATTCCAGCAGAGAAGAGCCCCCTGCAGAAGCCGCATATATGCAAACGCCGAAAGCATTAATTCCAATGTCGATGCCATAGAACCCAGACCTGTAAATAGTACCAGACCCTGGGCATCGAAAGCTCTAGCAGAAGCCTAATCTGACTCTGCAATTTCAGCAATCTCTCTCCGTGAGAAACATTCTTTCCGCTAGTGTGTTGAATTGAGCTCCCAGATACTCCAGAGTTTGTAAGAGGACTAAATGGCTCGTTGCTAGGTTCATCACCTATCCTAGAGACTTCAAGTGCATCGGTACCTTTTGTACTGATCGTCAACAGAGGTCATTTGATTTCACTTGAATAAGCCAGTCATACAGATAAGGATACACCAACACACCCTCCTTTTGCAATGTGGCTGCCCCCACCACCATCACCTTGGTGAAGCTACATGGAGTTGTCGCCAGCTGAAGGGAAGAGCTTGAAACCGAAAATTATCCCATAGGACCATGAACCTCAGGAATCTCTGGTGTTCCAGCCTGATGGCTATGTGCAGATATGCCTCTCTCAAGGCAAGAGATGCAAGCACTCTCCCTTGTGTACTGCCGCTATGACGGACTTCGGAGTTGGACCTGAGTTTCCATATGAAAACGGGGAATCTTGAAAGCTGCATTTACCTTCTTTAAATCCACTCTCTCTTGAATTGGATACAGGAGGGGAAAGAAACAGGATGCTTAACTTAAAATTGACCTCTGCTCACACAAAGTGTGATCAGGGTCTGAGCCAAAACTCAGCAAGACATCTCTGTGAGAAAAGTCAAATCTGAGCAGAGTCCAGAGCTGCTCTCAATCATTTACAATTTCTCCCTCTTCTAGAAGGGAGAAAACCAATTCCCTATTGGAATCCTCTGATGTCTCATGATCCACACCATCGTGAACAATTCCAGGGATAGCCTCCCTTCAGCATTTGCCCACCATGACTGACAAATGGATGATCCCTACATAGTAGGCTGCTTCACCTTCGCTGGGCACCCCTGTTGAAAGGTCTGCAGGCCCTGGAAACATTTCACCCAGGAGGAGGAGGTGGATGGATCTATACCAGAGTCTATAGGCCCAACCTTGCTCTCTCCAACATCTTTTGGGAACAAGGGAAAACTGACCATTGCCTTGCCTCCCACTCCACGCCCCCTCCAGAGACACCATAGGCAAGGGGATGTCCCAACATGGGCAAAAGCTATAGCAGTTAAATTGCTTTGAGCATCTAAACAGCACTGTCACAAATGGAGAGAGAGTGAGGATTTAATTGCTATCAGACAGCAAGATTCACAGATAGCAAGGCGCTTGGACCTGTTCACCCCTGGCGCCTAGCTCTCCTGAACTTCGGCTCTAGGCACCCTCCTGGGTGCAAATCAATGCCACCAGGGCATAACGCACATCCCTCCAGGACGCATACAAATACTCGCTCAAGACTAGGTTGCAGTCGTATACACACAAGTACATGTGCAAATTCATGCTCGTACAGGCCATGGTTGTACGCACACAAGTAACTGCGCAAATACACTCTCAAGTTTAGGTTGCAGTCTTATGCGCACAAGTACCCACGCAAATACGCACTCCAGTCTAGGTCGCAGCCTTACGCACTCAAGTACCTGCGCAAATACACACAAGTCTAGGTCGCAGACATATATGCTCAAATCTAGGCCATGGCCTTATGTGCACAAGTCCCAGTACATGCAACCACCAAGTGGTGAGAATGCGTGCACATGCCTATGCACATGAGAAAAGAACCGCTGCAATGGCCTACCACTAGTCTAAGTAAAGCCTGCCCGCACCTTCAGCATGTTTAAGCCCAGATCCGTTTAACATCTGGCACCGAAATCATTGGCATGAAGAGGTTCTCAACAACTCAGGCATCTTGACTGGCCGAGAATCCATGGAGACTGATGCCAAGAGTTAGCATCTCGCTAAACACGCTTTGCGCATAAGCAAATTAAATCCGGCAGAAGACCTCTACTCCTCTTCAGTGCAAGTGCCTCTCTGCGGGACAGGGAACTGCTGGCGATAGTTGAGGAGGTGATTCCCCTGCCTCTCCCGCCGACGCTGCTAGGGAATAAAAAAATAGCCACTGTTTCCTCGCTGACGGGGAAAGCCTCAGCACTAGACCTGGTCACTCGCAAGACTTGATGTATCAGTGCGGTCATGCTTGACACAGACCTATGAATGCCACGCTGCTTTTGCCGCACACACACGCTGTTCCTCCCCGCATCCGTGACACCACCAGCACCTCAATGGCAAGCAGGGGAACAGTCCCTCAGTGCCACGGAGCCAACACTGATCTCCTCCGCAGGCAGAGAAGCTCCTGAGCAACATCACTGAGCTCCCTGAGCTGCTAAGGTAGCTTCCCTCCCCACCCCAGAACCTTGCTGCTGCACAGATTCCTCTATCTAGTTCCTTGTTCTCTTTTTTTTTTTTCCACTCTCTGAGAACAAATAAAGATACATAGAAACCAAAACTTTCCTTTGGTACAGAGGTTCAGGTTCCAGGAGCACAGGCCGCATGGCAGATGAGAAAAAAGCAAGACCTTCTTTGTTTCTTCAAAACTTTACCAAACTTACAAACCTACTCCCTAGAATGGAACACAGAGCTGCTAGCAAAAAAAAAAAAAAATCACCCATATTAAAAAAGGGACTAAAAGAAAACTGCTGCCCTGAGTCTATAGCTGCCTCAGCAGCCTCGTGAAGGGGAGGGATCTGGACAACCAGATTTACATCCCATGGATGAAAGGAGCCAGTGTACAAAAGGGTCACCAAACCCCAGCTCGGCCACCTTGACCAGACAGGGAAGGACCCACTAGGACCCAAAAAACCCCTGGGAGGAAGGCTCATAAATCCAAAACAGTCTCCTGACTGTAGAACTGCAGGTTTTGCACCATCTACCATCTGGGAGTCAGACAAATACTGAGGGACTGTAGGTAGCACACTGGGTTATGTACAGCGTCAGTGAAACTTTCTCTGAATCCATCTGCTGGCATGGAGGTAAAACCCAGGAGTCTGGACTGATATGGGTACATACAGGGAATCAATGTTTGATTATTTTTAATCTGTTAAAATTAGCAAATTTTGCATTAAAAATTGCAGAAAGATATCATTACTCCAGCTCTACAACTCCTACACTGGCTTCCGATTGCATCTAGGATAATATTCAAAGTACTCACCCTTATACACAAGACATTATATAACCAAGACATGCATTGGTATTCAGAGTTCTTTACATTCCATACATCAGACAGACGAATTAGAAAAATGCACCAGGCTAAGCTAAATACTCCAACGCTGAAACAAATAAGATATGTCACAACAGAACGAACATTTACGATAGCTGGAATTAACATGTGGAACAAACTTCCCACTGATCTGCGCCTGGAACCCTGCCACAAGAAATTCAAACAGAACTTAAAAACATGGCTGTTCAAACAAGCCTACAATTTGTGAACCTTTCTCTTCAGACTAAAATTTTCCATGACATTTATTTAATACTATCTTCTCATTCCAATTAGTTACTATTAATTACACTAAACACAATATGGTGTCCTATTTACCTGCAATATGATTAATTTTGTTATTATCTCCCATCTAATTCTGACCTTGAAAATATATGTACTGTTAATAATGTACTATTAAGTTGATCCGCCAGTCATATACCCCCTAGCTAATCTTAGTTTGATTTATTTCAATTTTTGTAAGTTCTATGTTATCAGCTATATTTCATTATTTATATCTGTTGGATTGTAAAGCCTGTTGCTAATTTAATGTTCATTGTAAACCGAGGTGATGTTTGCTAACGAGCCGCGGTATATAAAAATCGTTAAATAAATAAATAAATAAATAAATAAATAAATCATGTTTAACTCTGTACCATGCAGAAGTTGTGTCAGCTTCTTTTCACTTGAGAGATTCATTGAAACATATAATTTGACCAGGGGTCCCTAAACGTTTGTACACAACTGTACATACTGCCCTGAAATACAACCTCCTCATAGTTTATTTTATTTTTATTGCCATGGATAGAAAACAGAGAATGCAGTAAAATTTAAGTGCCATCAATCCAGTCACACAAACATTTCCTCAACATCAAAAAGGCATAAGAAAGCTGTAAAAAACCCGATTAGTCACACAACACTGAAAACATAGTACCCATGGAGCAAACATTGTGTAAAAGGTAAACGCAGAAAACATATCTTTTCATATGATCTTTAAACAAAAGTAGTCATTTAAGGTTGCTAAGAGTTGATTCAATATATATTTACTATCTACTAAATCTTCACTCACTTTCCAGTTGTCTCTGACTGGCCCTGGGACAAACTGCTCAAGTCAGAGTCTCCTCCATGCTCAGTTGAAGCATCACTCTCTGAAGACCTTCCTTTTGAAGTTTCGCAGAGTAAATCTTCCTTTTCATTTGGCAAAATGTGCTGAAAATAAACATTTTATCAATATCAGCATGGAACAATAGTTTTATTTACTGAAATATTTTGAGAAGGTTTTTAGAAATGTACCATGAAATTGGTTAAAAAAAAACAGTTCTAACTTATGAAATGTAATCTAAATACCATCTAGTAAAAAAGCTTCATATAAGAACATAAGTGCCAAGCTACCTCAGAACAAGGCCCATCGAGCCCAGTATTCTGTCTCCAACAGTGGCCATTCTTTGACACAAGTATCCGCCAGTTCCTCAATAATTATTCTATTTTTTGTATGTCACTCCAAAGGATAAGCGATAGCTTTCCCAAGTCTACCTGGCTAACAACTGTTTATGGCATTTTCCTACAGGAACTTGTCCAACCTTTTTTTGAACCTCATTATATTAGTTACCTTGACCACAATCAAGCTATGGATCTGGCAACAGATTCCACAGCTTGATTGTGCACACAGTGAAAAAGTACTTCTGTTTTAAATCTGCTGACTGCTAGTTTCATGGAGTATCACCTAGTCTTGTTCCACCTCGCTCACAATTTTATAAATCTCAATCATATCCTCTCTTCTCCAAGCTAAAGAGCCCTAATCTGTTGAGTCTTTCTTCATAAGGGAGATTTTCCAACCCCCTTTTATCATTTCTGTATCTTTTCTATGTCTTTTTTTGAGATGGGGAACCAGAACTACATTCATTACTCAAGGTGCAGTCACACCATGGACCTATACAAAGGCGTTATGATATTCTCAGTTTTGTTCTCAATTCCTTTCCAAATAATTCTTAACATTCTATTTGCCTTTCTGACTGCAACCGCACACTGAGCAGAAGATTTCAAGGCATTATCCACAAGGATTCAGAGTCCTTTGACTGGGTGGCAACACAGAACCTAGCATCATGTACCTGTAGTTGGGATTATTTTTCCCTATATGCATTATTTTGCATTTGTCCACATTAAATTGCATCTGCCATTTAGATGCCCAGATTCCTGGTCTCTCCAGGTCCTTCGGCATTCCTCTAACTCCCACTGCTATCTTAACTCTGCAAAACAATTTTGTATCATCTGCAAATCTGGTCATCTCACACATTGTTCTTTTCTAAAGATCATTGATGAATATAGTAAATAGCAATTTTAAGCTGTTAACTGTTTTATAATTTTTGAGTTGTTTTATGTTTTTATGGATATTTTAATGTAATTCTCACTGGACACAAAAAAGTTGCAGAATATAAGCTTGTAAAAATAAAATAAATAGCACAGGTCTCAGTATAAACCTCTGGGGCTTTCCTTTCCCCAGAATCTTCCTCAGTTCTTAATAAACCTAAAATCCTCTTCCATGCACCATCGTTTCATCCACTCATTGAGACTCTGGAGCTCGGCCTGCCTCTGGGGTCTTGTGCGTGGAACAGGGAACATTTCTGAGAATGCAATCCCGAAGGTTCTGGATTTCTTTTCCTATCTAAGTGGACGCTGTCCTCGAAAACTCATGCGTCAATAAATTGCTAGCGGGCAAATTCTAAAAGGCCCGCGCACGTAAAATTCAGGGGTTATGTGCGTGGCCGGGCCCTGCGCACGCATTTTCAAAAGGGCCTGGCCACTCGCAGAAGTGCTGGGCCAGCTAAAAGGGGCAGGCTGGGGGGGCGTGATCTGGGCAGGGAGGGTTGGGGTGGGGGCTGGCCGGGATGGTGGCCATTAGGCCCCGTCCCGGAGAAGCGTGCGCCGGCAGCCGGTTGGTGTGGGAAACTTATTTCTGCTCCAAAGGAACAGGTAAAAAAAAAAAAAAACAAAAAAAAACCAACAACCCTGTTAGTTAGGGTTAGTTTAAGGGTCGGGGAGGAGAGGGGAAAGAGAGGAAAGTAGATAGGGGTAAAGGAAAGTTCCCTTCTAGTCGCTCCTTAATTGGAGCGGACTGGGAGGGAACTGGGCAAAGGTCCAATCGTGTCGCCGTGAGTCCTAACCCGCCCGTACATGCACACGTGGGAACCCTATTTTATAACATGCGTGCCGACTCGCCCTGGGAACCATGTGCACATGCACGCACGCGCCTTTTAAAAATCGACCCCTTATTCTATAAAGGTGCCACTTGACTCTTGTCAGTTTACAGATTGTATTCAGGGGTGGATTGGCCTGTCAGGGGATCACGTGGCCAGAGCCAGTCGCTCTGGTCCACGTGGTCTGCCGAGCCCGGCCACAACAGAGCCGCGCTCGGCAGACCACGCGGTATCTTCTGGGCCGGTTTTGGGGGGTAAACTCCCGGGCCAATTTTTACTCGGAATCCGCCCCTGATTGTACTGTAGCTTCAAACATCTATTTGGAAATGTTTCTTTAGCAGAATACAAAAATCTCTTACTCGCGTAGACTGTAGAGTGTCTGAGCCAGTGTCGGGCAATGCTGAGCTGATCAAGTTCTCAGTTTCATTCTTTGTCTCTGCAGAAGGAACTTCTTTCCTTACAACTGTTCTTCCTAAGTTTGGTTTTGGCCTTGAAAATCGGCCTCTCACCAACTTTGCTGGTTGTATAATATCTACTGTACTTTCTTCTTGAGGTATGGGTTTGATGCTGGTCCTAAGAAATGAAACATTAAAACTTTAACATTTCACTTACTTACACAGAATCTACAGATCAGGAATGTTTGGGTCCCTTTTCCTAACACAAGGTACATTATAATTATATTTTATAGTTATATATACATATATTTATTTTTTTTAAGATACTTTAAGAATACAGGGGGCACAGTTTTTCAAACCCCATGGGTAATTTTAACCTGCAGGGTTTGCTGCAATAATGAAAGCAAAATGATGTGGGTGATTTTGCTTTGATTATTGCCTAACAAAATGTTACCCATAGAGATTTATGCTGGCTTTCTCTGTGGGACAATTTTCCACTGGAAATAAACATAATTTTGATTATAAAAAACTACACACACTGTTTCCTTCCTTGCCCAAACTTCATCACTGGGAACAGCTTTAAACAACACTAGTAAAAGTGCACACGTTGTTGAAAGCAAGTTTGCTTACCATAAACAGGATGCTCCGTAGACAGCAGGATGAATTAGCCATGACACATGGTGATGTCATCCAAAAGCACTGAATGGACCCATCTTTCTAGCTCAGTAAAGTTTTACTACTGAGCATGTGTGGGAGTTCCCACATGCCCGCTGCCTTGTCAGCCCCTCAGTCCATTGTAGAGCTTAGCTTTAGTAGACTCTCTAGCAAAATGGGTGGGGTAATAGGCATGGCTAATTCATCCTGCTGTCTATACAGAACTTCGTTTACAATAGCAAACCTGCTTTCTCCATTGACAAATAGGACTGAACTAGCCATGATGTGAGAATCCCAAACTAAAGGTTGTGTGCGTTGTGAGAAAGGGAGCATAAGTGTGTGGGAGAGAGAGAGTGTGTGTGAGCATGAGTATGTATGAGAGAATGAAAGTGTGTGAGACAGAAAGGAGAGGTTTGTGTGCCTTCCCACACCCACTAATCCATAACAATCTTAGGGTAACTGGAAATCAAAAGTTCCCAGATATGGAGATTGGGAAAATTATTTTATCCTTATTAATTTTAATTATTGGGTGTTATTTGATATGTCTGATATTTAAAATGTTTTACTGGTGTTTTGGAAGGCAAGGGAGGTGACAGAAGCATAACATCCACTGCTAGTTGAACAGATCCACGAACCACGGTCGACAAGGCCACTCCAGGGCTCCCAGCACCACATCCCCCGGGTGCTTTTCTATCCGACACAATACCTTGCCCACTAGAGGCCAAGGAGGGAAAATATAAAGCAGGATCCCCCAAGGCACCACCAAAGCGTCGACCCCCTTGGCCCCATACTCTCTTCTTCAGTTGAAAAAACAAGGTGCTTTCACATTGAGACAAGTCACCATCAAATCAACGTGGGGACACCCCCTCTATTCTCAGATGAGTTGCATCGCCAAATCCACCAATTCCCATTCACCTGGATCCAACCTTTTGCAAATGAGAAAACTGGTCTCGACATTGAACGCCCATGATATGAGATGCCATTATCTGAACCAAGTACTTCGCCGCCCAGAGAAACAATTCTTGAGCCTCCTGGGCAAGCCCCCGACTCTTGGTGCCACCCTGTCGATTGATGTAAGCTACGGTCATCATATTATCTGACAAAACCCTGACCGAGTGTCCTTGAACCAGAAGTAGAAAGGTGACTAATGCCAGCTGCACTGCCATGGTCTTCAAACGATTGATAGGCCACAAGGCTTCTTCCAAAAACCAAATGCCTGGGGCTGCCTGTCGCCTGCACACCACCCCCCATCCAGAGAGACTGACATCGTTGGTAAGAATTACCCAATTCGGAACCTCCAGATCGACACCATGCTGTAGATTGAATGGCTGAGCCACCAAGAAAGGCTGTCCTGCGTCAAAGCATCTAAAAAGACAGGTTGATGAAGGCCTCCAACAATGGATTCCACCTCTCCAACACAGCCCTCTGAAGTGAAGGTCCACGGTACTAACTCCAGCATGGAAGCCATCGACCCCAGAACCTGCAAAAATCCCAGGCACGGGTTACCCTCAATGCTAATAAGTGCCGAAATTGCTTCTGAACTTGCACATTCTCTCTTCCATGAGAAATACTTTGCCCTGCCTCGTACTGAACCGAGCTCCAAGGTAGTCGAGAGTCTAAGGCGGGTCCAGGTGACTCTTCGCCACATTGACCACCCAGCCGAGTGATTCTAGAAGATGAATCACCTCTTCACCGCTATTGAAGGGCTGCTGAGGCAGTGAGGCAACTTGAAAGATTGAGTATTTGATGAAAAACCGTACTAGATTAGAAATAATGAAGAAAGAAAGGGCAAAAAGTGGAAGCTCAGCAAAAAAAAAAAAAAGACTGAAGAGCTCATGAGACAGCATGCATGGTAACTCTTTACTGACCTACGGGCCGATACAGTAAGGACGCGTAAGAAACAGTGCAGCAGTGCCGGGCGCCCGCTCGTTTGCCGCTCACATATTTTGGTTCATATACCGCTCGACTCAGTATTCAAATTATACGCAAATCCAAGCGGCGTCCAAAGTGCGTCAATGAAGCGGTAGGTGTTCGCAATCCATTTTACTGTATAGAGCGGTATGCAGCGCCTATACAATATCCAGGGTGCGCTGGTACCTGTCAGGTCAAATGTCATTTGAAATGTCATTCCACCAGGTAAGTGGATGGTTCTTTTCTACAGACTCTGGTGCCTTGAACGCCCGGCCGGACGTCCAAGCCGCGACCTTGGACGTCCGGCCGGGCGCTCAAGGCAGCGGTGCCTCCGATCATGGACGCCCGGATACAGGCGGGAAGGTCCATGAACGGACACCGTGACCTTGGACATCCGAGGTTGCGGCTTCCGTTCATGGACCTTCCCGCCTGTAGGCACCGCTGCCAGCGCAACTTTGGACGAGGCAGCGGGGCCTCCGATCATGGACGTCGAGATACAGTTTGACTGGCAGCACATAAAAATTATTTAACAGTACATACATGGATCTGCAACTCTGTATTCTCAAGTTTGTATTCTCAACTCAGCTATGCGTTCTTATTTCAGCGTCTACTACAGCCTTATTCTAGACGCAGGAGGAAGGCTCCATATAGGCGTCCGTATGGGCATCCATATAGGGCATCCGTAGAGGCGTCCATGTCTCCACTGGACCCCGGAGCCTCAGGACGCCTAGCGGACGCCTAGCGGACACCCATCTCTCTAGTGTCCGTAGAGGCGTCCATGTCCGGAGCCTCAGAGATGCCCAGAGATGGATGGTACAGTTGAACCGAAACAGAACACATACCTCCTCCGGTCTTGCTGCTGGGTTCTCCGCTCTTGCTGCTGGATTCTCCGTTTGGATGGGTTCTCCTTGCTGCTGGGCTCCCCTGTTCGCCTCTCCAATCTGCCGAGCATTTTGAGCATTTCTCAATCGAGCATTTCTCATTCTGCTTCTCAACCGAATGAAAAATATCGCCAGAGCCAGTATATACATGTTGTCCATGGCGCTGTCCGGTACGAAGCTGACTGAACACCACACTAACTCCAGGGACAGGGTAGGCGGTAAATATTCAGGTTAAAGACGCGGTAAATAAGCTGATTAACAGGGCGATAATTTGGGCGCACGTTACTGTATCGGAGGGAATAGCTAATCCGATCATTAACATGTCATATACATGCGGCGGGCGGAAAGGGATACGCGTCCTTTTCGGCAAGCGGTAAGGACACGTAAAAGCCGATACTGAATCGCAGGTACGCCTTACGCGTCCAAAACGTGCGTCCAAAGCGGGTTAAAAACTGGGTAACCACGGCCGCGCGTTACTGTATCGGCCCGCTAGAGAGACGGATTTGTTCAGCACTGTCAGATGAAATTACCCATGTATCGTGACTAATCTTGCTTGTTGATAGAGAACAATATGCATACTTTTATCTGCATTGAGGGTGGGTAATAATTCATTTCAATGGGTAAAATATGGAAATGTCTGATTATTGCCTGCAGAAAGTAATTTTATTTTTCTTTGGGAATGGTGCCAGTTGCTATATTTCGTTTTAGGCACTATATTATCACAAAGCTTTGTTTAAAATAAAAATAGTAAACTAATTCATGCTCTAGAGCATTCTCAGCATCTGAAGTGGCAAAGTAGTAGATTCTACTTCCAAATTTAAGACGTAAATAATTCAACATCATCATCCCCATCTGGTAACCTAGAGTAAAGTCAGCAAGCAAGTTTTCTTTTAGTGCTTATTGAGCTTCCTGCCATGTTCTTAGAAAGGAAAGAAAAACTCAAACATACTGTACAACTGCTCCAAAATCCTGTGTCTGCTCATTTGTAGATGGAGCATCTTCTGTGAACTCACGATCCTTCAGACCTAGAACATTACTGGGAGACTTGGAGCTTGTGGGCGTCAAAGTCACTTGCTTGGAATCAACAGTCTCAGCAACTGGGGATACCAGGCCTTCCTCACATTTGGCAGGACCCTGAAAACAGGTCACAAATGCTCTCACAGAAACATGAATACAATTGTTATCTTTAGCCAAAAAAGGAACCTTTGCCAGAGTACAAAGCAAATATGGAATGCTACACTGGTAATTAAGATACTAAAATTAGTAAACTCACTATTGATGGACTACATGCAGCAAAGAAACAAATGGTTAAAACTTGTTATAGGTTTCTTTAAAGAAAGAAGTAAATTTGTTATTATTATAAATAGGGTTGGAAAAAGACCAGGTGCCAAAATTAAAAAATGGACAAATAAGACAAAAAATGTTCAGCAAAATTTAAAAAATAAAAAAGAGTGATAAAGCAAAAGAAAAAATGTTATGGCAAAACAAATTTCTCTAACTCCTAAAAATGTTTGGCTGGTGCCTAAGGTTTCTAAATATTTTTTCCGGCCCTGGTTCTAAATATATATTTATTTATTTATTTTTAGATTTTTATATATCGGTGTTCCTATATGAAATAAAGATCACATCGGTTTACATTGAAACAGAACATGAAAATTGCCAAAAGGCATTACATAGAACAAGGTTATGAAACTTGGAACAGTGTACATAAGTTCAAAATTTAACAATAACGTTGTAACATTGATGACCAAAAGATAAAGGAGAAAAAAAAAAAAAAAAAGACTTAAACAATTAAGTTGACAGGTCTTATTGAGCATAAAAATTATAACGTATAAGTGAGAAAGTCTCAAGTGTCCTGCAGCAAGAGATTAGATACCGAAGTAGGTAGTGGTATGGAAAATGGGGGTTTGTGAAGAAGATATGTTCTTGCTGGTTGGAGGGGAAAAAATGATGATCATGGTCCTGGAAAAGCTTGGCTAAAGAGCCAGGTTTTAAGTTTTTTTTTGAATGAAGAGTGGCAGAACTCAAGCCGAATGTCTGGTGGGAGCGCATTCCATTGAATGGGGCCTGCTGTAGATATGGCACGTTTATGATGCGAGGATTTTGTTGAAGGTACATAGAGTGTGCCTTTATATGCTCCTCTGATGGGTCTAGAGGAGGAGTGAGGGCGTAGTTGGTTACATAATTGAAGAGGAGAGATATTGTGAATGGATTTATGAATTACGGTGAGTACTTTATATAGGATCCTTTGCTTTATAGGCAGCCAGTGGAGGAGCTTGAGAATGGGGGTGATGTGATCTCTTTTATTCGTATTGGTAAGGATTCTGGCTGCAGAGTTCTGTAGCATTTGGAGGGGTTTGATGGATGAATATGGAAGGCCAAAGAGAAGCGAATTGCAATAGTCGACTTTTGATAGAATAATGGCTTGTAGGACCATCCGAAAATCGTTGAAATAAAGAAGAGGCTTCAATTTTTTTAAGACTTGTAACTTATAAAAACAGTCTTTGGTGGTTGTGCTTATGAATTTTTTAAAATTGAGCTGATTGTCTAGCATGATACCTAGATCTCGAACATGTGGTGAGTGATTTAATATGGGAGTGGATGAGTTGAGTAGGTCAGCTGGGTTTAGAAGTTTGATGTTGATGTCTTGATTGATGATTAGGATCTCAGTTTTGTTGTTGTTAAGAATGAGGCAAAGGCTGGAGAGAAGATGATTGATCTGTTGCAAACAATTGTTCCAGTGAGCCAAGGTTTTTTGTAAGGATTCTGAGATTGGGATGAGTATCTGGATGTCATCCGCGTAGAGATAGTGAGTTAGGTTTAGTTTAGTAAGTAGATGACATAGAGGTAAGAGGTAAATGTTGAAGAGGGTAGGGGAAAGGGAGGAACCCTGAGGGACCCCCCGGTTGGAAGGGATCGGTTGTGATTCTTTGTTGTTAATCTTTACTTTGAATTGTCTATTTGCTAGGAAGGATTTGAACCAGCTGAAGACTGTTCCTTTAATGCCTATATCTGCCAGACATTTTAATAGAGATGAATGGTTGACAGTGTCAAAGGATGCAGAGAGATCTAGTAGTATCAAAAGATGTGGTTGTTTTTTGTCCATATTAGATAGAATAGAATCGGTAAGAGAGATAAGGAGAGATTCAGTGCTTAACGATTTCCGAAAGCCATACTGGGAAGATACAAGAATGTTGTTTTCTTCCAAATATTCAGATAGTTGTTTATTGACTATCTTTTCCATAATTTTGGCGATCAATGGCAGATTAGCTATTGGGCGGAAGTTAGCTGGATCTGTGGTTGGAAGGTTAGGTTTTTTAAGTAGAGGTTTGAGAATGGCTAATTTAAGTTGGTCAGGAACTAGACCCTGGGAGAGAGAGCAGTTAATGATGTCTGCAATTGGTTTTGATATGGAGTTTCTTATTGCGATGAGAAGGTTAGTAGGAATTGTGTCTAAGGGATGAGATGACGGTTTCATTTTTTTAAGTATGTTTTCTATCTCAAGTGCTGAAGTGGTCTCGAAAGTTTCCAGCGTTGTATTTAGTTGAGGTGAGGTAATGTGAGGGAAAGGGGGATATGAAAAAGATGATGAGAAAGAGATAGTCAGTTTGTCAATTTTATCCTTAAAGTATTCTGCTAGTTCTGATGCTTTGTTGAGTGCTTGATCATCAGGAATGGTAGGAGGTGATGGTTTAGTGAGAGCTGAAACGTAGGAGAAAAGTGCTTTTGAATCAAATATGAAATGATGTATTTTTTTTGAGAAAAAATCTCTCTTTGTTCTCAGTATGGTGATCCTATAAGCATTGAGGGAGGTTTTATAAATAGCTAATGTTGTGGGGGATGGGTTTCTCCTCCAAGTGTGTTCTTTATTTCTTAGCTCTTGTTTAAGCAGCTTCAGTTCTGGGGTGAACCAGGGTTTCCTGTTGTCTGGCGAAGGTTGTACTACTTTTGTGATGGAAGGGCAGGTAATGTCTGCGATCTTTTTGGTGATGTTGCACCATGAGGTGGTGGCTGTAGATGCGTTGGAGAGATCGAGATGTAATAATTCATTAGTGAACTGATTGATGAGAAGGTCTGTAGAACAAGGTTTCCTGAATTGAATAGTGTTTTTTTGGGAACGAAAGTGGAGGATGTTGTGAAAGCTTGAAGGTCGTGTTGATGATTTGATGGTCCGACCAAGGGACAGGTGAACATGTGATTGTATTTGTGTTTGAGATGCACTGATTAATGAAAATAAGGTCTAAAGTGTGACCTGCTTTGTGGGTAGGGGCTTTTATAATTTGTGTGAAGCCCATGTAGTTGAGAGCCGAGAGTAGGGTAACACAATTTGGGGATTGTGGTGAAGCATCGACATGTAAGTTGAAATCACCCAGTAAGATGGCAGGTTTGTCTGGGTTGAAGTATTTGGCAGAGAGTTCAATGACTGGTGAAGGGTCAGAATCTAAAGATCCTGGTGGAGCGTAGATTAGGCCAATTTGTAAATGATCAGATTTAAAGAAAGAGAGCTCTAATTTTGATGTGGTATATGAATGTTGTAAAGATATTCTTAGACCTTTCTTGGCTGCGAGAAGCAGACCTCCTCCCTTTCTTTTGGTTCTAGGTATGGAGAAAAAATCATAAAGCTGAGTTGGTAGTTGATTTAACAGAGCTAAATCTGAAGGTTTAAACCACGTTTCTGTGATTGCACAGATATCTGGGTTTACTTCAGTAAGGTAGTCGTTTAAGATATGAGTTTTTTTTGAAAGTGATTGAGCACTGAATAGAGTAAGAGATAACAGAGAAAGGCCGAGGAATTGTGTGATTGGTGAAATCATTATTGGAATTAGCCTTTGATGTCGGTTGTAGTGTTGTGGGAGAGGCTTAGTTTGATGTTTACGTTGATTCTTGATGATTGGTATGGAGTATTCGCCATGGCAAACATGGTGATGTATAGGGATAGGGAAACCAAGAAGCATGTTGATCTGTTTGTGTGGTATAGAGAGAATATTAGAGGCTTACTCGAGTGCTCCAAAGAAGATGAAGATTCAAGGGCCAGTAAACTGGCTTATTATTGACCCGAAGCTGGCTTTAGGATCAGGGAACACTATCTGTTGAGGTTCCAGGGTTTGTGGAGATTTTGGATTACAATTTCAATTTGTTTTCCTGTTGATGAATAAAGCTTGGGATCTATTCTCGTCTCCCTTACACGAATCAGCTGACTTGAATCTTGTTGCCAATGTAATTTATAGATTTAAAGATGATATGCTGAATTCTAATCAAGGTATGAAAGGAGAATTAAGCAGATAATGAAAAAGAGTATGATCTCAGGGGCTGCACGAAGGGGCGCACAAAGGGGCAAGCCCCTGCGTCGCGCGCCTTTGGCGCGCAACGCCGGAGAGATATGAAATTTAAAATCCCTCTCGTCTCCCCGATTGGATGGTAAGTCTGGAGGGAGGGACTTAGCTGTTGTGCTGTGATGCTGTCTGTGCGATCGCAGATCAGGCTCGCCGGGGGGAAGGGAACAAAAAGGCCTTACCCCGACGGGTCTGGGCGCCGATCGCGCAGGCCTTCCTCTTGCAGCGGCAGCAGAAGCGGTAGCAGTAGCGTCAGCAGCAGCGGCGGCCTCAGGTTGTTATTGTCAGCGGCGCCGGAGAGAGGTGAAATTTAAAATCCCTCTCGTCTCCCCGATTGGATGGTAAGTCTGGAGGGAGGGACTTAGCTGTTGTGCTGTGATGCTGTCTGTGCGATCGCAGATCAGGCTCGCCGGGGGGAAGGGAACAAAAAGGCCTTACCCCGACGGGTCTGGGCGCCGATCGCGCAGGCCTTCCTCTTGCAGCGGCAGCAGAAGCGGTAGCGGTAGCGTCAGCAGCAGCGGCGGCCTCAGGTTGTTATTGTCAGCGGCGCCGGAGAGAGGTGAAATTTAAAATCCCTCTCGTCTCCCCGATTGGATGGTAAGTCTGGAGGGAGGGACTTAGCTGTCGTGCTGTGATGCTGTCTGTGCGATCGCAGATCAGGCTCGCCGGGGGGAAGGGAACAAAAAGGCCTTACCCCGACGGGTCTGGGCGCCGATCAAGTTATATAGCAGGGCCCTCCATCTGGAATGCCATATCCCCGAACCTCCGGCAGGAAACTTGTCTCCTAACTTTAAAAAAAAAACTCAAGACATGGTTGTTCGGTCAAGCCTTCCCCTGTTCCTAGACTAGCATTACTTTTACAGAATCTAAACTAGCATTTTGTTTGCAAAACCCAGACAAGCATTATGTTCACATAACCATGTCATAGTTTAGAGGTAGGCTAGTCAAGCCTCCCCACACACTTATCTGTATTTAGTTTTATTATCGTTCTCTCCCCCTCTTCATTTCCAATTCCCAGTTGTATTCCCTTGTTTTATTGTAACTTGACACTTCTTCTAATTACGGTTTCATGTTTAATGTTATTGTTAAGATCTTTGTTCTCTGTACACCGAGTTGATTTGATTTGTATCAAGAAAGTCGGTATAAAAAAGCTCTAAATAAATAAATATATATATATATATATATATATAACTATAACGAGGAGACTAGTTTACCCATAAAATATAGGAGTCTGTACCAGGCAAGTAATAATACACGTAGAAGATACTATTTGAGGCCAACAATTATACGCTTAATAAATCTAGTAGTGCTATAGAACTGATCAGTAATAACAGTAGTAATAGTAATAAAAAGATGCCCTTATCTCCTCAAATAAATAGATTACTACAAAATGTGTCTCAGTCAGGTTTATACTGCAAATTCCTAGTTTTAGAAAAAAAAGAAAAACAATTCCTCTAAGCTGAAGCGTTATCAGAACTATAACGCTTTGGCTAGTAAAGGGACATATCACAAATACACCCTGGTCTCCACCTTTCTTTTTTTTTTTTTTTTTTTTTAACAAGCATCACTCACATCCAGAGCAGGATCTGAGCTGCAGCTGGTCTCACTAAGTTTCACTGTTGTCTCTGCTTCAGTCCTCTCCTCCACAGAATCCTTCTCCGCCACCGGTCCTTTCCTTCCAGCTGCTCGTCCCAAATTAGGCTTTGGTCGCTGGAATCGGCCCCTTGGGAGCGGTGATAGCTTTACAGCAGCCAGTTTACTTTTTCCTTGAGGACTGGGCTGCTCACTAGATCTGAAAATGACACATTCCAGCAATTCATATCCTTAAGTTTATTTATTTTATTTATTTAAAAACTTTTCTATACCGTCACTAAGTTAGGTACCATCGTAACGGTTTACAATAAGGCACAAATATTAATATTGGCAACGATTATGAATTCTATCATTATACATGTGCCAAGACTTTACGGTAACAAAGTAGTAATAAAAAAACTCATAATTGGATGTGTTATGCTATGTCTGTTTATTTTGAGCGGGAATAAAAGAGAAACTATGTCATCTTATTCTAATGATTAAAATAGAATGTGTACCCGTGTTGATTTGGGTAGTGTGTTTAGGGTGTGCTGCCAAACGCTTTTCTTTTTCCCCAGTGTTCTACTCTCCTTTCTTAAATACTTTGATATGGAGAGTCTCAACTACCTCAAATTGCTGTGTGTCTCTTTATACAGAAAGCTGCTTCAAAGTGTGAACTAATATTAAACAACCAAGAAATGAACAGAATCGGCACTACCATAAAAAAAAAAAAAAAGAATTGTTATAGAATCAGGCCACAAAGTATTTTCCCAAGCTAAATTAGACATTTTTTAAAAAAAACCCACTCCAAACAAGAAATACACACAGTCTAACAGTAGTCTAGACAGCTCATTTCTTGAAACACAAGGGGTAATTTTCAAACACATTTCTGCATGTAAAACACTATTTTATGCACAGAAATAGGGTTTTATAAAATCTTGCATCCAATGTGCAGGTAAACTTATAAATGTACGTCGTGTTCACACATGAGTTTACTCGGGCTGGGTGGGGGCGGTGCCAGGGGCAAGGCTGCGGCAGAGTTTTCACTTAGATGCATCCTTTTCTGTTATGACTCTCTTGTATTTAATTTAATACCCTCTTCGGGCCTTTTTCTTCCAGCTGCTTAAGCTTCCAAGTTTACGGTCCTCGTTAAATGTAACTTTTTTTGTTGGTTTTTTTTTTGTTTCTTCTGATTATAAAAAAGTTGTTCCTTCCGTTACAGTTATCTATCCCTGTTCGATGTAAACCGATCTGATATGGTATTTAACCATGAAGGTCGGTATAGAAAAATGCTAAATAAATAAAATAAATTTAAGCACGTGTGCAAGTTTACATGGGAAATTTACACATTTCTGGTTAGCAGGTGCACTCATGTGGGCATGCTCGGTAGATCATTTCCAAGCAAAGCGTACGCCCGTATATTCCCTTTGAAAATTTGTGACCTCGTGCATGTATTTGCTGCATAATTTACTCAGGTTACAAAATTATCCTCTTAATATTTAGTAAGTATTAATGCACAGAATTAAATTAAAAATATAAGAAAGCAAGAAAATTGTACACTCACAAGACAAGGTAATTCAAAAAACGTTTTTCCCCCTCTAGTCAATACCTGCTAGTTGGCAATGGTAATAATGACCCAAAAAACCCTGTATATTTACAGAGCAGCTTATACATTGTAAAACTACAGCATTAGAATAGGTTAACATCAGGTCACTATTTTAAGATAAAGCCATACTAGTTGTTTTTTGTATCAAAATATGTTTAAAAAAAAAAAAAAAGGGAATTCATAATAATTTTAATCTCCTGCCTCTAATTTATTTCTTTAGATAGACAAACTGCCCATTTCTAAGCTTCCCTATATTCTAGAAAACCACTAAAAAAAAATTGCTCTTTTTTTGCCTGTCAGTCAGGGATCTACTCTACTTAAAAAATATATATATAACTTCTTTATTAAAGGTGAACACTCTCCAAATCATCTCTGGAATTAGACAAATCACCAGTCTAGGACTGTTAGGAATAAAAATACCCAGTATGTCTGTTATATGTGGCAAAACATAATGTAATTTGAAGGAATCCTAAGCCAACGTTTCTCGGCTCTTGGACCCTGGCAGCCATGTAATTTCTCTAGCAGGACCCAGGAAGAGGATTTCTAGGTCATGCTGACATCACCCTACTATCAGGCTCCTGGGAGAGTACAGGAGGCCTGCTTCATCTCATTTTTTTGGGTGGTGAGGGGGAGGGACCATGGGGAGAGTATCCCTGGCCCTGCGCTCAGTCTCTTTGTTATGACCATGTCATACAGGAGCCATATTTACAAAAGCCACTCAAACATTTTGTTTTTAATCATATATCCCTAAAAGAAAAAAAAAATCCAAAACAATTTTACAACAAATCTGCAGCAAGGGTTATAAAAATTCTGTGGTACTTTTTTCAAGATTCTGCAACAGTTCTATGGCACATTTATATCATGATTTACAATATTTAAAAAGCTAAATTTTCAGTTAAATCATGTTTAAACATTTTTCTTTAAAAGATAAAATAACGGTATCTGAAGAATTGCTTTTTTTTATTTCATTTTTCTACTTTCTCCTGTCTTACTCTCCTATCCGATCTTTCCTCCTCCTGCAGTTTTTCCTCCTTTCCTTCTCATTTGTTTGTTCCCTCCCCCTCAATCTTCCATCTCTCGCCAATCCGCTGATCTCTCAACCCTTGCTTCCTTACCTCCCCCACTCCTCCCTCCTTTGCATCCCCCAGGTTCTCTCCCCTTCTTTTTCACTCCTCCCACCAGAGTTCTTCTCCACCATACAAAGAGGTCCTTCCTCCCATCTCCTTAATTTTAGCAAGTGACCAGGTGAAAGGTCTTCAAACATTTGTTCTGAAACTTACTTTGGAGAGACTTCTATAGCTGGTTCCACAGTATGGTCCTTCTGGTCCACTTGATGCTGGGGTTCCATCAATTTTTCATGGGGCTGTGCATTCTCTGACCATGCGTTTTTAGGAGGCACCTCTGCTTGCACAAAATCTGTTAAATCGTTTTTTACAGAGCTCATAGAGGACAATAGGGGTCCATATTCTTCACGTTGTGATACCTGGTTAATAACATTCAAGAAACATTTACAAACTCAAGTGCAATAGATATTCATACAATGATGAAAAATGATAACTGACATGCTCACTAGATGAATGGCTGACATGAAGTAGTACAAAACTAGCGTATATACAGTTGTTTACACATCCCTGGCAGAATTTGTAAGATGTGTAGCATTTTAAGAAAACATGAGTGATCACACAAAACAAAAGATGCTAATAATTTCTGATGTTTTGCTAATTAAAAACAAAATTTCCAGTAGTGTTCTTAGTTCTGCTGTTTCTCAATCTGTCTTGTGCTATGGTATTATTTGCTAGTTATTATTTTTAAATTCCCCGTATATTAAGGGAGAAATTCAGGGCTCTTTCTTGCAGACTTTTGGGGAGTGATTTGTAATCAGTTGCACAGCAAGGGGTATTTAACAAAGCCCTCCTAATCCTAGTTAGAGAGAGTTCAGCACATGTAGGCTGGCTGAGAGTTGAACAGGTTTTAATATAACTTTATTCTTTACTTTTCCAAATAAATATTGTTCTTATCTTTGATATTTATTCCTTCCCACCCCTATAGTACTTCTATTTAAATAGATCTTCCAAGGCCTTAGGTTAAGTGAATAATATAGGACCAGAATGCCAATTTCACAACTTATTAGTCACCAAAGCTACTCCTCTTATGGGTGTGACACTACCAAATATGTTCTCAAAACTCCTCAGCCAAAATCACCTGAACCAAGAAGACTAGGTCGCAGCTCTGCAAATCTCCTGCAGCAACACCAACCATAGCTCTGCCCAAAACACAATCTGGCCTTGGTGGAGCCAAACATCTGGGCAACATAAGATTCCAGGTTATATAAGCCACTCCTTTTACTTCCTTAATCCAAAAAAAATCAACAAAATCTTCGATGCCACCTCATCCTTCTTGGGATCACTAAACAGGACAAAGAAATGATACTGTTGGTCACCTAAAGTACCTCAACAAGGCCCGCCTGACATCCAAACATCTTAACTCTGAAGCTTGAGCCATACCTGACTCTAGATTCTGAAAAGCCAGAAGCTCCACCAACTGACTCAAGTAGAACGCAGAGACCACTTTAGGCAGAAAAGACGGAACCATCCTCAATGAGAGCCGAATCTGAGATCCATAAGAAAGGCTCCCTACAGGACAAGGCCTGAATCTCCGAAACCCTTCTGGCTGAACAAATAGCCACCAAGAAAAGCACCTTCAGAGTGATATCCTTAATGGTAGCCTTTCTAAGGGGCTCAAATGGTGCCGCACACAAGCCCTTAAAGACCAAATTCAGGCTCCGACAAGACAGACAGCTCGAGAAGGAAGGCGCAAATGCTTTGCTCCCCTAAGAAAACACACCACATTTGGATGCGCTGCCAGTGGCCTACCATGGACCTTGCCCCGAAAACCGGCCATAGCACTTTGAGAGCTAGATTCACCTTCCTTAAGACCAAAATTGGACGAAAAGTGCCCTCTTTATTGGGGACTGCAAAATAGATGAAATAATGTCCCTTCCCTCGCTCAAGCAGAGAAACAGGAACTATGGCCCCTAACCTATGCAGACGCTCGAGAGCTTGCTGCACAACCAACTCCTTGTGTGCCAAGCCACAGGGGGAACACATGAAGAAACTCCTGAGCAGCCAAGCAAATTTCCTATCATGCTTAGGACCCACCAGACCAATGTTATCTTGGCCCACTCCTCGTAAAAATGCATGAGAGCACCTCCTACCCTTGGAGGAGTGGGCCAGCCTCGCTTCATTCTGTAGATCTGTTGCCGCCAGAACCCTGGCTGGAGACCTCTCTGCCCACTCTACAGGCTCAAAAGGACTGGTTCCAGGACTGCGACCTCCCCGAGGCCTGTCTCTGTCCCGAAGCCAGAAAAACCTTTGGCTTCGAAAAAGAGAACGCACTGGAAGAGACCCCTAGGATCCCCTGGGCTTGTTTTCCGGCAATCTGTGAACCTAATTTTCATCCAAAAGTTTTATCAGCTGCTCCAGGTCTTCAAAGAGGAACTTGCTCTTAAAAGGCAGTGTCCCAAGTTGAGCCTTAGAGGAGACATCAGCCGACCAATTTCTCAACCAAAGGAGTATCCTAACGGAGAACGCGGACACCATTGTCCTTGACGAGGTACGAATAAGATCATATAGGGCATTCCCGCACCATAAGTGACTGCGGCCTCGAGATGCTCTCCACCCTGAGCTCTGAGGGTGACAAATTCTGTTCTCCTGAAGCTGTTGCACCTCACTGCCAAAGATGCCCAAAGCATAAAACTACTACAGACAGCCACCTGGATGCCCAAAGTCGAGATCTCAAAAATCTTCTTAGGTGCACTTCCAGCTTTTGTCCTGTAAATCCTTCAGAGTGGTAGCCCCCGCCACGGAGATGGTAATTTTCTTGATAACTGCAGAGATGGAGGCATTCACCTCGGGAAACCATAGGAAGTTCCAGTGTTTCCTTGGGCAACAGATACAGCTTGCAATAGCCCGGTTCACCTTGACAACTTGGGCATTTTATCAGAAGAGGGTTCAACTGCACTTCTGATAAGGCTGTCCCATGGCCTGGCAGGCCAGAAAAGCTTTGTGCATTAAAACCACAAACAGGCGAAAAAGGAGAGAAACACTCAGAATCCTCCTCCAGAGGATCTGATTTCTCCCCCAACTGTCCACCTCGCCCACCCCAGGCCTCTTCAGGACTCAAATTGGGTGGTGAAAGGCGTCGGCAGAAGATCTGCTCCCCCTGCTGCAGGCTGGGACTTAGCTGCAAAAGCCTCCAAACTGGCCACCATTCCTGTGCTCAGCGGGAACAGATCGTCAGTCTTGTGCTGCACAGACTTTGGCCCCTTCCAGACCGACGCTACAGCGAGGAAGCTGCTGCAGTCCCTCCTGACATGCCTTCCCCTGCTGAGAGGCACTGGGAGCAGCGGCTGTCCTGTGAAAGATGCGTGGAGTTGTGGCCACAAATGGAGCGCTGAAGCTCCTTAGGCATGTCTGAGCGCCATGCGGACCACGCAGCAGACAGCCACATAGGGGAAACAGAAAAAAAGCACTGGGAACCCCCGGGCTGCCTCCCTGCACAACCAGCGACGGGGAGAAAGCAGAGAAGGCTAAGCAAACGCTGACCGAAACACCGATCAAACACCATTTGTTTGTTTTTTCGGAGCTGAACTTTACAATAAGAAAACAGCAGGACAGAGGACAACAATAAAGGAAAAAAGACAGCCTTATCTGAGTCTGGCAAAGGTGTTTGCTTTCCCCCGAACTCCGGAAGGTGAGGGAACTAAACCACCAGCTTTCAACCTCCGGGCGTGGCAATCAGAGCAAATTTGGGTCGCCAACCCCCAATTATCAGTCCCTGCAACCAGATGGGATGGTCCCACCAGGATCTGCCACCTCCTAGGAGGGAAATCCTCTTGGAAGAAACCCTTCTTTCTTTCTTTTTTTTATGAGGTTCAGAACTGTAGGTTTTTGCACCTCCTCCATCTGCTGGAGATAGAGAAATACTGAGGGGCTGCAGGTGGCTACACCAGGTTTTATGCCGGTGGTTGTAAAAATTTCTCTGTCTCCATCTGCTGGAAGGAGGCAAAAACCCAGGAGTCTGGACTGATCTGGGTATGTACAGGAAAATGGAATTTTCCCTCTCACTGCAGCACCAATCTCAACTCCGGAGATACTGGCTACAGCCTCCACTGCCGAGGGAAACAAAGAAAGAGGGCTTGGATCCATCTCCACTTCTTCACGTGGCTCTAATATGGCCAATGTTCCTGCTGCATCAGCAAGCATGCTAGCGGGCACAGACTGGCTGACTGACCCCGCTGATGCAGTACCTCCTGGAACAGGCAAATCTGAGTGCTGCCCACTCTCCCTCTTCTCCCCACACAACTGACAGACATCCTGCTCTCACTCACTGCCAATGGGGCGGATTTTCAGAGCCCTGCTCGCCTAAATCCGCCCAAATCCGGGCGGATTTAGGCGAGCAGGGCCCTGCGCGCCGGTAAGCCTATTTTACATAGGCCTACCGGCGCGCGCAGAGCCCCGGACTCGCGTAAGTCCCCGGGGTTTTCGGAGGGGGCGTGTCGGGGGCGGGCCCGAACCGCGTGGCGTTTTCGGAGCGTGTCGGGAGCGTTCCGGGGGCGGGCCCGGGGGCGTGGCTACGGCCCGGGGCAGCCCGGGGGCGTGGCCGCGCCCTCCAGACCCGCCCCCAGATCGCGTCCCGGCACGCTAGCGGCCCGCTGGCGCGCGGGGATTTACTTCTCCCTCCGGGAGGCGTAAATCCCCCAACAAAGGTAAGGGGGGGGTTTAGACAGGGCCGGGCGGGTGGGTTAGGTAGGGGAAGGGAGGGGAAGGCAAAAGAAAGTTCCCTCCGAGGCCGCTCCAATTTCGGAGCTGCCTCGGAGGGAACGGGGGTAGGCTGCGCGGCTCGGCGCGCACCGGCTATACGAAATCGATAGCCTTGCGCGCGCCGATCCCGGATTTCAGCGGCTACGCGCGTATCTACTGAAATCCAGCGTACTTTTGTTTGCGCCTGGAGCGCCAACAAAAGTACGCCTATTCGCGGTTTTTGAAAATCTACCCCAATGTGAACTGCATGTAGTCCTTTTCCTGTGTTCCATATATGCCACCATAGCTCCTCCTGCTGCCCAATAAACCAAATTCAGGGAGTCAAAATAGACCCCAGTCACTTACCATACAGAAATACTCTTTGGTTCTCTTCAATCGAGTCATCCTTCCAAATGATTCATTTATCTTCTTCTTCTTTTTTTTTTTTTTTTTTTAAACTTTATTTAGACCCATAGGCAGTCAGGCTACAGGACAGAAGGACAGCTAACGAAGAAGAAGAACTAGACTTTTTTTTTTTATTATAAAGAAGGAGAAATCATGGAAAAGGGGAGAAAGTCAGGGGAGGGGGAGGCAATTTCACAGATTCAGCCAAAAAGCCCTACTCCAGAAACTGTAAGCCCCGGTTCTCAGGCAATGCTCAACCGAGGGAGAGAGTCCAAGATTATCACTTTAGGAACCACCAAATTCAATCCAGTTCTTCTTCACCTGGCCTAATCAGGCTTCAGCTCACAGCATGGAATCTTGCCTACCATCTGCTGAAGATAGAGAATACTGGCAGGCTGAGGGAAGCACGGGAGTGTATACGTGGTGATGTTAGCAAACCTGTTAATCTCTTTCTCAATCTGCTGGTTGGTGAGCATAACCCATTAGTCTGACTGGAAGAAGAGGAATGGCAAAATATTTATCTTATGCAGTTCTCCTCAAAAAAGAAAAATACAGGACTAAACTTAAATTTGTTTCAAACCAAAGATGAAAACCGTATTGTATGAGAATACGTATTGCCATGTTATATGTATGCTTTACATACATATATAGTTTTGTTGTACAAAGTGTTTTGGAAAATATTTAATAAACTAGTAAACTGTTGAAACACACTCACATGTGAGGTGGGAATTAAGGTGCAACCACTACCATCATCCAGTGTTCCACTTTCTTCTACTTCAGATTTCTCCACAGTCTCTTTCTCAGCCAGTTGGACCTCTTTCCTTCTAGCTGCCCTGCCCAAGTTGGGTTTTGGCCTCTGCATTCGGCCCCTTGTTAGCTGCCCTGGCTTCTGAGCATCCACTTCAGTCCTCTCAAGTTCTTCATCAGATCTTAAAAAAAAAAAAGGAAAACATAGCTTTAGTCTCAACCCCAACAAGCTTGGAAACATCTTTTATCATCTACTACTATATCACTAATAATGAACACAAAATAGTGTGTTTGCTATAGTTATGTGGTTCAAAATTCTTGAGAGCAGACTTGGCAGTGTCCCACCCAGCAGAGGGATAACTTGGGTACATCCCATGTGCCTGGACTGATCTTGCTGAGTGATGAGGAAGGAGAACATCTGACAATTTCCTTTCCTTGAGTCCAGCCAGATCAATCCGCTGTTTTGGTCCTTGCCATGGTGGTGGTTGGCTTCACCAGCAACTCTGGTCTACCTTCAGTGCATGCCTCCAATATCTCCTGGAGGACTTGTGCTCCTCCCTGTATTGCTTGCAAGGAAACCCTGAAACCCTTTCTACAGAGGACTAGAGCTCCAGGGCTGGCAGGGCAATATTGCCAACCAATCCAGACATTCTCGCCGAGCTTTGGATATCTGCTGATGCCTCCCATCCCCTGGATATTTGGCAGAAGATCACCGATAAATTAACCCCAGAGGTTGCTGATCAGAGAAAATTCCTGCTCCCCAGGTGCTCACAATGGGCAACTGTTCAGGCAGATACTTCACCTCTCACCCTCAAGATGATTGTGCATGCCCGTGTGTGCTTTCCTTTCTGTCCTCCCTTGGCCTTCTGTCCATCTCACCTCTGGTCCAGGGTGGTCTGCCCAGCTTGCTGCATCAGGAGTCATATTGTATCTAACGCCTGAATGCAGGCAACGGAAATGATTGTCAACTATTATTGAATTTTTTTTTTTTTAAGTCTCCTTAACTACTACATATCCGATGTTTCCTTTGACCGCTGACCGACCCACTCTCCACTGTATACTTTCACTGGCAACTGAGGCACGTCTGTGTCTGGGATCCACAGCACTATCTTCTAGCTCTGACCAGCAACCCCTGGGCTTAATTGCTCGGTGATCTTTACTACTCATCCAGCCACTCATCACTCAATTATTGGCTTCCCGATCTATCATGCCAGCATTGCCACAGTCCACTGGGTCTCCTCCTCTTCTGCTCCAGATAACAGCTGTGACGATGCAAAAAATGCCAATCTAAGCTGGGAACTCATACACGCTACCAACAGATTCTGTCCAACCTGGGTTCCCACTGCATAGCCACTGCATCCCATAGGCTCTGAACTGAGACTTCTGGAAAATTCCTGCTCCCCAGGTGCTCACAATGGGCAACTGCTTAGGCAGATACTTCACCTCTCACCATGCTGACTGCAATGTGGTTATGGTGGACACAGATATCTACTGCATATTTAAACCTGCTTATGTCATCTTCTGATTACCCATTTTCCTTCCAGGTAGAACCTCGCTCTCGCATTGAACGGGTGCTGAAGACAAAGACTGTTGGGGGGGGGGGGGGTCAAAGGGTTCCTGAAAACAGGGCTTCGATGTGTATGCAGGGTGGAGACACATGGGATACACAGCACCATGCTACTTGAGTCTTTCAAGCACTCAGCCTAGACCCTCATATATGTGGTGAAAAATTAGACATATTTATGATACGTACCTTAAATGCTCTGTTGCAGCTAATTCTAGAACATTCTCCACCTCAGCCATTTCTCCTGGCTCTGGTTTACCCAGGCTTACATGTGTCCTCTGAGGAGATTGCAAACTATTTGATCCTTTGCCTTTCTGTGTTAAATCTGTGTACTTGGAGTCATCCAAAAGGAACGGGGACTGCTCCTGAGCTGGACCGGTAGGCTAAAGTAACAGAGAAAAGTCTAAGTCATTATAAATAAGGGATTTTACAATTTTTTCTCATTTTACACTGACCTAACAAGGGAGCATAGTTCTTGAATGCTAGTCACAATGTATAAATAGTCTAATAAAAAGGTATCACACCAAGAACTTGCAAGTTAATCTTTGCTTCTACATATCTAAGTGGATAAGATTAGAACCTTTTGTGACACTTCAAAGTGCATTATATTCAGGTACTGTAGGCATATCCCTATCCCTAAAGGACTCACAATCTAACAGGCCAATACTTAAAAAAATGCAGAGAGCTGGCGCTCCATGTGAGCGTCTGTTCTCCTGACGTGTGCTCAAGCACATCTCCTGGGCGCGCGATTCTCTGTTTTAAATGAGATGTCGCACTAATAAGGAGGCGCTAGGACAGTGATGGCGAACTCCAGTCCTCAAGTGCCACAAACAGGCAGATTTTCAGGATATCCACAATGATATGCAAGAGATAGATTTGCATGCAATGCCTCCATAGTATGCAAATCTCTCTCATGCATATTCATTGTGGATATCCTGAAAACCTGCCTGTTTGTGTCACTCAAGGACTGGAGTTCGCCATCACTGCGCTAGGACAATAGCGCGTCCCTAGCTCCTCCTTATTAGTGAAGAGGTGGTTGTCAGTGGGTCCCAACAACCAATGCTCTGTTTTACTGGCATCGGTTTCTGAACCCGCTGACAGCCATGGGATGGGGAAAATGGATGTCGGTAAAATTGAGCATCTATTTTTTCTAATCCTCTGACCAATGGGCAGATTTTCTTTTTAATATTTTTGGTTCCTCCAACTTGATATCGCTAAGATATTAAGTCGGAGGGTGTATAGAAAAGCAGTATTTTCTGCTTTTCTGTGCACTTTCTGGGTTGTTTAGACTAACACCTGCCTTGGGCAGGTGTTAATTTCTGATAATAAAATGTGTGGCTTGGCCGCACATTTTACTTTCACTATCCCGGGTGACTAACTAATAAGCTCATCAATATGCATTTGCATGTGATGAGCGCTATTAGTTTTTGGGGGGTTGGCCACGCGGTTTTCGACGTGCTATTACCCCCTTACAGTATAAGGGGTAATAGACACGGTTGGAAACACATGGCCAAACACACCGTTCTGTATCGGCCTGTGTGATTGTACCTGACACAATGGAGGGTGAAGTGTCCTGCCCAAGGTCAGATGGGGGTGACATATCTTGATTCCAGGGGACTAAGTGGAATATACAGTATGTCAGCAACTTTGTGTCAAGAGATTTTTAACCTATCTTTTTCTTGGAGCACAGGAATCCTCCTGATGATCACAAGCTATCCTCTCACCCTTGCTCTCAAACTTGAAAAGTGAAGTAGTAAAATAGAGCTTACTCTGCTCCAACAAAATGGAATAGCAAGGCCTAGCAAGCACTACAGATCCATCTCTAGCTTGCTGTGCAATATGCTTCTTCCTGCTTCCTCTAGCATTCCACAGCAGAGGAAACAGGAAATGTGCCACTTGCAAACCTGTGTTGACAGACCCTACTCCTAGCTGACACAAGACTTTTTTTTTTTTTTTTTAGAGAGACTTTACTGCATGGTTTTTAAAGCTTCAGGGAACAAACTGTAGAAGAAAATTTAAATGTTGTAAAAGAAAAGGTACACTAGGTTAAAAAAAAAAAATCAAACAGAGAATAGAAGTAGTCCCGATGCATTCAAAGACAGTCTCCTAAGTGGAGGTTTGGTAATTTACACTGCTTATGTGCAGAGAGTAGTGCCCTCAAACTTTGCAACGCTAGGAATTCTTTTTTCTTTTTCAGGTCATTCAAATGTAAGCTCTCAGATACTATCGAAAACCAAGATAAGGACCAGCAGGCTCTTAGTTATTCTCTTTCTCGTACCTCACTGCCACAAACTGGGTGCAGCTTCAGAAATTTCCCAAGTCTTGATTTAGTAGGGAGGATGGAGATGGGGAGAAGGGGGGTTAAAAAAAACCCAACCCAAACCACACACACAAATAAAAGCACCACACTAACATCTGGAGAAGAGAGAGAGGTGCAGTTCCCGGCATGCTCTGGCATGATTTCCTCAGCTTGTTCCACTTCAGTCTTCCTCTCTGCAGCACCCTTCTCTGCTACAGGTGCATCTTTGCTTTCAGCTGCCCTGCCTAGGTTAGGCTTTGATCTGTTGAATCTGCTCCTTGTCAGCCGAACTGATTTCAGGGCATCTTGATTTCTCTTTCCTGGAGAACCGGGCTCTTCATCAGACCTGGGAATGAACACATTAAAATAATATTAATTATCATGCTAGGAATTGCTGGAACATGAAAATCTCCAGCAATGCAATACTATTCATTTTACAGACATACAGTATACTGTAAATCTAACATGGCAGACTAGAAATTTATTCCTCAAGCTTTATAGGGGGTTATAACCATCAAAAAAAAACCCTACACTTGTAGTACCTGTAACTAAACTGTCTAACGCTGCATGTGACACAGAAGTAAAATAATAAATGAAAATTGACTTGAGACTTTGATGTTCATGGTAGATAAAGGAAAATCGGTTCTTACCTGCTAATTTTCGTTCCTGTAATACCACAGATCAGTCCAGACAAGTAGGTTTTGCATGCCTACTAGCAGATGGAAACAGAGAACGAAGCTTGAGGCACTGCTACATATCTGAGAGTGCCACCTGCAGTCCCAGTATTGACCTGTACCCAAGCCTATGTGTAGAACAAAATTGAACCCCCAACCAAGGCAACCAGTTAACTCAGGGTTGGAGCCCCCTTAACTGGAGCCCCACTTCCTCTCAATGAACTATAACCGCTTAACCTTGAGGGCTCAACATAGTTACATTCTGAGGATACACTCTAAGGGGCGGATTTTAAAAGGCGCGCGAATAGCCTACTTTTGTTTGCGCTCCAGGCGCAAACAAAGTACGCTGGATTTTAGTAGATACGCGCGGAGCCGCGCGTATCCACTAAATCCTGGATCGGCGCGCGCAGGCTATGAATTTTGTATAGCCGGCGCCGCGCCAAGCCGCGCAGCCTACCCCGTTCCCTCCAAGGCCGCTCCGAAATCGGAGCGGCCTCGGAGGGAACTTTCCTTTGCCCTCCCCTCACCTTCCCCTACCTAACCCACCCGCCCGGCCCTGTCTAAACCCCCCCCTTACCTTTGTCGGGGGATTTACGCCTCCCAGAGGGAGGCGTAAATCCCCGCGCGCCAGCGGGCCTCCCGCGCGCCGGGCCGCGACCTGGGGGCGGGTACGGAGGGCGTGGCCACGCCCCGGGCCGTAGCCACACCCCCCGTACCCGCCCCCAAAACGCTGCCGACACGCCCCCGAAACGCCGCGACGACCGGGCCCGCCCCACCGACACGCCCCCCGACACGCCCCCCTCCGAGAACCCCGTGACTTACGCGAGTCCCGGGGCTCTGCGCGCGCCGGGAGGCCTATGTAAAATAGGCTTCCCGGCGCGCAGGGCCCTGCTCGCGTAAATCCGCCCGGTTTTGGGCGGATTTACGCGAGCAGGGCTCTGAAAATCCGCCCCTGAGAATATAAACAGGAAATTCGGTCTTTCAGCAGCAAGGGGATGGGGCTCTGTACTGATCTGCGGTATTACAGGAAGAAAATGAGCAGGTAAGAACCAATTTTCCTTTCCTGTTCATACCCAGATCAGTCCAGACAAGTAGGAAGTTCTCAAGCACCCCTACACTGGGTGAGAACCTGAAAGACCCAAACGCAATACTACTTTCACCAAATGTGCTATCTTCTTGCGTCCGAACATCCAAACAGTAATGTCTGGTGAAAGTATGTAGCAAAGACCACATCGCGGCTCTGCATATCTCCTGAGGCGAAACTGACACTCTGCCCAGGAAGCATCCTATGCTCTCAAAGAATGCGCCCGGAGACAAGACAGCGCTTCTCGACATCTTCAAATATAAGCCAAACAAATGGTCTCTTTCAACCATGCAAAATCGTGTTTAGAAACTTTGACTCCTTTCTTTGTCCCACCGAAGAACACAAAGAGATGATCCAATCACCGAAAACTGTTAGTGACCTTGAGATACCGTAACAGAACTCGGCGAACATCCAAAAGATGACGTTCCTTAGACTGCAGCGATCCCGAGACCACTCCAGAAAGGCTGGCAGCACACCATCTGACACCACATTTGGCAAAAAGGATAGAACTGGTCGCGGCAAAACTCCATGACTGGAAATCTGCAAGAAAGGATCTCTGCAGGACAAAGCCTGTAGCTCCGAAATCCGTCTGGCCAAACAAATAGCCATCAAAAACACAGTCTTCAAGGTGAGGTCCTTTAGTGAAGCTCCTCGCAAGGGCTCAAACAGAGGCCCACAGAGCACTTTCAGAACCAAATTAAGACTCCAATCAGGGCAAGCCTTAAGCATTTGCGACCTCTAGTGCATAACGCCTTTCAGAAAATGAATGACATCAGGGTGAGAGGCCAAAGAGCTCCCCCGCATCTTGTCCCTAAGGCAACCCAAGGCTGACATCTGCATGTGGAGCATGCTATAGGCAACCCCTTTGATAACCCCTGTTGCAAAAAGGCCAAAATGTGAGGAATATCCATGCTCAGCGGGTCCAGCCGCTGTTCCAAACATCAAGACTCAAAAACCTTCGAAACCTTGATATAAGTCCTTCTATCCTGAAGCCAGGGGGAAATAACCAGCTCTGAATATCCTTTTAATCACAATTGCCACCTCTCAAAAGCCAAGCCGCGAGAAAAAAGTGATCCTCCCTTTCTGAGAATATGGGCCCTTGACGAAGAACCCCTGAAACATGGGCCAATCTGAGAGGCTCAACCATTGTGAGACACACCAGATCTGCAAACCACAGTCAGAGCGGCCATTCCGGCGCTACCAGAACCACCGCCGCAAGTCACGTCCAACAAGAGGCCAGGGAGAGAATATGTATAGCAGAACTCCTTCCGGCCACGGGCACACCAGCGCATCTATGCCTTCCGACACGACTTCTCACCTGCGACTGAAGAATCAGGCCATCTTGGCATTGCCTTGCATGGCCATAAGGCCCACTTGGGGGCCGCCCCACCTGTTGCAAATGAGAGTCCAGGCTTCCAGGGACAACTCCCATTCCCCCCAGATCCAACTGCTGCCTGCTGAGGAAGTCTGCTTGCACACTGTCAATTGCTATTCCCTCAAGGAAAAGCTCCACCCATGCAAAGAGAAGCTGGGCCTCCAGAGCCACAGCATGACTCTTCATCCCTCCTTGATGACTGATGTACACCACCATCATCGCATTGTCTGAAAAGATTCTCACCATCCGACCCTTGATCCAAGGCAGGAACGCCTCCAGGGCTCTAGGGACTGCTTGTTTCCAGGCGACTGATTGACCATACCGCCTCCACCAGTGTCTACAGACCTTGAGTCGATCACCCCTAACAGACCACCCTCCAACCCTTGATGCTGGCATCCATAGTAACCACTACCCAGGCCGGAGACTCCAGATCTACTCCCTTCTCTAAGTTGTGGTGCAACAGCCACCATGAGAGACTGGACCTGGACTCCCCTGTAGAGGTACAGGCAGTTGATATGGATTCCACCTGGACAACAGCACCTTCTGTAAGGGTTGCATGTGAGCAAAGGCCCATGGAAACAAATCCAACATGGATGCCACGGAGCCCAGAACCTGCAAATAATCCCAGACTTTGGGCACTGGCAGACGTAACAGGTGCGTCACTTGCATCTGCAACTTCGTTACTCTGTCTGAGGTCAGGCACACCTTGCCCCTCTGAGTATCGAAAAGAGTCCCCAGATATTCCAGCGATTGAGTTGGAACCAGATGGCTCTTCAACAGGTTTATTACCCAACCCAGCAACCACAATCTGTCCATAATCCACCACACTGAGCGACTGTACTCCTTCACCATCTTCACCCAGATGAGCCAGTCATCCAGATATGGGTGAACCAGAATCCCGTCTCGCCTCAAGGCCACCGCCACCACCATCAACATCACCCCTTTGTGAAGGTCCGTGGAACAGTGGCAAGCCCTAATGGAAAAGCTTTGAAGGAAATGCTGTCCCAACACTTTGAACTTCCGAAACTTCTGATGATCCATTCGAATGGGAATATGCAGAAAGGCCTCCATTAGATCTAATGATGCTAGGAACTCTCCTTTGCGAACCGCTACTATCACTGTGTGCAATATTTCCATGAGAGAACGCGAAACCCACAGGGCATCGCTGACCCTCTGCAGATCCAGAATGGGTCAAAAAGTGCCCTCCTTTTGGGAACCATGAAATAAACTAAGTACCTCCCAGTCCTTGCTTGGCCAGAGGTGCTGGAACAATTGTATCCAATCTTAGCAACCTCTGCATGTCCCGCACTACCTCCTGCTTGCTTCAAGATGAACAATAGGCTTCAGGAAGGTCTCCCTGATGGGGTGTGAAAATTCTAAGGCGTAACCATCTCTTACCACCACCAGAACCCACTGGTCCAAGGTGACCTTGGTCCATTCTCCGTAGAATCAGGCTAATGTTCTCGCCCCCTCCCCACTGCCTCCACGGAGGAATGGACCACTCTGGCTTCATTGCACTGACTTTCCTCCCCCAGTCCCCTGACCAGCAGAATCTCTAGAGGATCTGAGGGAACCCCGACATGACAATTGCCTTCCCGAAGTCTGCTTCTGTTCCAAAGACGAGGAACTCTTGTCTGAATGAAAACGTCTCGTATCCTGAAACCAGGAACGGGCAGCGAAACTTTTCTTGCCACTCTTCTTATCCTCAGGCAACATATTCTCTTTTGATTCTCCCAAGCTCTTCATCAGCTGGTTCAAATCCTCCCCAAATAGAAGTTTCCCTTTGAAGGGGAGGTTAGCTGGGACTTGGTTCATGTGTCCGCTGACCAATTTCGTAGCCACAATAGTCTACAAGCCGCCACTGCCAAGATCAATAAAATACAGAATCCTACACAAAGCACTCACCATAATCCACAAATCCATCCACAACCAACTACCACTAGACCTTCAGTTCCCATTAAAACTATACTCGTCCGCAAGACCAACTAGAGAAGCATATAAAGGAACCCTTCAAGCCTCCCCAACTAAATCCACATGCCTAACCTCCACCAAAGAACGGGCATTCTCCACAGCGGGCCCCATCATCTGGAACAATCTTCCGACAGACCTAAGATTGGAACCCTGCCTGCTAATCTTCTGAAAAAAACTCAAAACCTGGCTTTTCCTCCAAGCCTTCCCTTAAGCTCGAATATTTCAATATAACTCAACAAGAGGCTTCCTAATTAGCCAGACGCCCGCTCCCAGTCACAGTATAGACATAAGTTCTCATCCTCTAGTATTTTTGCTTTCCTTTTTTTTCCAGGCTACTCTAGCCCCCAAGTTCTATCTCCCTGTTATATGTAACTGCGCTTCGGCCTTCCTGTTATTTGGTTATGTTTAGTTAGCCCCTAAGTTCTATGTAAACCGGTCTGATATGAATCTTGTCATGAAGTTCGGTATAGAAAAATGTTAATTAAATAAATAAATAAATAAATCAATCAATCAATCAAACTTCTGGAATAGACTTAGTTTTTGGGTACTTGCCAGGTTCTTATGGCCTGGATTGGCCACAGTTGGAAACAGGATGCTGGGCTTGATGGACCCTTGGTCTGACCCAGTATGGCATTTTCTTCTTCTTATGTTCTTAAGGTGTATGCACCAAATCATATAGCACACTCTCCACACAAGCCACTCCAGCTTCCAAATACGCTGACTGCATGGAACTGCTGGGGTGAGTAGAACTCTGTTCTTGTACCTTCTGCACCCAGCATAAGCAGGTCCTCTGTATCAGACTGTCACAGATACCCGCCTGGAGACTCAAGGAAGAAACCTCAAACATCCATTTTAACTGCATCTCCAGCCTACGGTCCTGAACATCCTTCAGTGCGGCTGAATCCGCCACTGGAACAGTTGTTTTCTTGATGACGGTGGAGACTGTCACATCCACCTTTGGCAGCTTGAACAGATCTAAGGTCTCTTCCATCATTGGGTATAGCTTCACCATCGCCCTGCCCACCTTAAAACCTGCCTCCAGGAAATTCCATTCCCAGTTAACCAATTTCATTATTCTCTTAGGTAACAGAAAGGCACTAGGACAACTCCGCAGTCCCTCTAGTACCAGATTTACTCCCTCATTGTTCGGCTCCTCTTGAGTGACCTTAATACCCAATTTCTCCAAAACCTGAGGAATCAGGGGGCGCAGCTCCTCTTTCCTAAACAGGCAGGTGACTCTCAAGTCATCTCCCTCTGCCACCAGCATCTGTCTAGATCAGGGTCATTCTTGTCAGTATCCGGACCCGCATCCGAGTCCACATTGGGAGCCACCCTACTGGGATCACCCGCTGTAGGGATACTTGCAGGATCTTCCTGAGGATCATTCGAGCAGTCCAAATTCCTTGGATCACCCTCAGATCCCAAACCATGCCCCAAGCCCAGACATTTGAGCAAATCACCCAAACCTTTTCGAAGGACCTCTCGGTTGTTGTTCCCTGGGACGCTTCTCTCCTGCCCCCTTCCATGCCAGAAAGGCCTCATGCCTCCCTTCCACTCTCCATTGTAAATAGTACTTTATTTATTGTATATAGTAATCTATCTCCGTTCTCCCTCTCTTTTTTTCCTTCTCCCAGTTAAGGCTACCTTGTTAGAATGTAACTTTCATGCTCCTTCAAATTGTCACTTGTTATATGGTTGGTTATAGTTCTACTTTGTTCAATGTAAACCGAGTTGATTTGATCTGTATCAAGAAAGTCGGTATATAAAAGCCTTAAATAAATAAATAAATAAATAAATAAATAAATAAATGCAGGAGTAGAACAAAATCCAGTGAAAACTCTTTCGGATTCTCATCATCCTCACAGCCTGCTCCCATCTGATTCTCCACCTGTGCTAAGATCCCACACTACCAACCGTCTCATGGGAGAAAGAGCAGGAAGAGAATCCTTGGGCACCTTGGAGCTCACAGCCTTCTGCCTGAAACTCCTTCCAGTCCCTCTGGCCCTCCTGTCTGGTGCCTGCATCTGCGGAAGCTCCCTCACCCCCGGAGCACAGGGACACCTCACTGAGCTGCGCAGACCACAACCCGCATGCTTTACAGGCTGCCATGTGTGGCTCTGGCACCATTAACAAAAGGGAGAAGCAGTGGCCTAGCAGGAGAAAAACCCTGCTCTGGTGCTTGCACACAGACCACGCACATGGTCTGCCTTCAGAGCCACATGCCTGCACAGGAGGACCGAAAATGTGCCTGAAATATCCGCCTGTCAGCCTCCCCAGGTCCCCTGGAGAATCAGTGGTAGAGTGGGAGAAAAAAAAAAACCCCGCTCCACCACTCCCGCACAGGCTGCGCACATGATCTAACCCCAGAACTGCGTGTCTGCACAGGCCCAACTCAGCGTGCAGAGGAGAAAAACATGCTTGAGCCACCTGCCTGGCAGCCTTCAACGGCAAGAGGAAATGTGGAAAAAAGGATTTGCATTCATAAAAAAGTGGGGAGTAGCTTGCTTCTTACGGCAGTTACTACCCCAAACCAAATAAGCCTGATACTTCACTTTCAATGCATATCCAGCATAGCTCTCTGCTTCAACGGCAGGGGAGAAAGACTGATACTTCATGCATATCCAGCATAACTCTCTGCTTCAACGGCAGAGGGAATGAAGAACAACCAACAAGGACTGAATTACATAGTCTGGGTAAACAAATAAGCATGGGTGTAGCTTTAAGTATGAGAGAAAAAAAATGTGAAACCTGCTGGGCAGACTGGATGGGCCGTTTGATCTTCTTCTACCTTCATTTCTATGTTTCTATATTACTACTCTTTGAAAGATTAAACAACTGTTTCCTATTTACCTGTTCCACACCACTCATAATGTTCTTCTTTTATGTTGTTTAATGTCATTAAAGAAGTCTTAATATTAAGATGCATTCGACATTTTAAAACTTATCTGTACCATCAGAAATTAAAAATTATACTTTTTTTTTTCATTTGGGTTATCTGTATGTATATTTTTATGTGTAACTGTCACAGCTTTGAGTTTCACACTAGTAAAACATATTGTAAAATACCAAATGCTGCTCAGTTAGCCAGATCAATGGGCTGGCTCAAAGTACCCAACCCTCTTATTCTCTCTCTGTAGTATGATGCACAAGAACTGACTCTGAAAACTGATTTAAGAAATAAAAAAATATCAGAGCAGTGCTGAAAGTAAAATATGAAGCTTCTGTACAGTAAGATAACAGCTGCTCTTGGCAATGGTCTTTAAGGTTCAACAGCATCACATTACATTTCTGAGCAGGTAATTACTCAGATCTGCCATCCTCTGGCACTAGTAAAAGGACTCTTTCAACACTAACAGATCACATCAACCTGTTATGGTCAGAAGGGATCACATAGATATTTTGTACAGAAATAGAACAAATTTTTACATAAAATCTGAAGCACAAATTACAAATTTTTTTCTGTTCTCTTTAGCAGCACAGTACGGCCATTTGATATCTGTGAATTCTTACACAGAACCTTAAGCTGCTGCAAAAAAACAAAGAAATACCCAGTGGGTGGGGGGAGAATACATGAGCAGTGAGATAGATCTGAATTTAGTTGCTTTAAATGTCATACCGAAAGAAAAGTAGGATGTGAGTTAACAGCAGGAGGTGCTGACAAAAGGACCTTAGATCAGTCAGAACTCAGCACTTTACATGAAATATCTGAATAACTAACCACAGATTGAAAGTACTGTCAATCTTTTTCTGAATAGGCCATGATGACCAAATAAAGTCAGACAGTGAACTGAATCAATTAAAGCTTGGCAATGCATTCTGATGTAGCCAGATGCCCCTGGAGTCAGAAGAACCAATTACATTTCTGGAAAGATGACAATCAAATAGGTCTATGAACTGACTAGGCTGCCTAGCAACCAAAGACAAGTCACTCATGAACCAGATATCTGTGATGACTATGTATAAAACCACCAGCAGAGAAAGCTCCAATCAGGAAGATCTCAACAGGCAACAGGAAGTACTAAGAGTCAAAAATATTGCAGAGAGTCCAGACAACTCGGAGGCATGCCCTACTAAAATTGGCCAATGAATTTTGAGCAGCTAAATTTCAGGTAGTATAAATCTTATATGGGGGTTCGATATTTCAATTGAGGAATAACTGACCAACCTTACAGGGTAGCAATGAAAACTTGGGTTTTCTAACAAATTTTTGGCATGACTTCCTATTGTGTGCCCCAAGTTGTGTTTGTGACTCAGGGGCTGCCAGATTTCTGGCTTTGGGGGGGGGGGGGTGAATTTTGACATTTCTGTGCTCCTACTTCCCCTCTCTCCTCCCCCCCCCCCCTTTAATTATCCTCAGGTCTTCTCCTTATTAAAAAAAAAAAATTTAAAAGCAGGAGCCAGCCTTATTTCATGCAACACCATGTAGAAAAAAAAAAGGGAAGATAAATGCGGCAGTGAGGGTTAACAGAGGTACTAGACTGGAGTAGCTCCTCAGAGTTATTGGCACATCTGAGGGGGAGTGCCCACATTTTGGATTTTTCTCTCCGAGGCTGTTATTTTCTTGTGCTCGAGCTTTTGTGAACGCTTCTTCCTCAGAGCATGAGAAAAAGCCCGCACTGTACAAATTGTATGGGATGTGGCAACAAACAGTGTGGGGGAGGTTCATTAAGCTGTGTTTACAGAGAGAAGGAGACAGAGCAGTACATACAGTGTGCTCTGTTGGGGGGAACCCAAAGTGGTGGGGCAGATGGTCCAGCCTGTTTCCACTGGTGTGCTTGCTGCCATGGTGGAAAACGCAGCCATTTTGGCAGTGCGGCCTGTGATCTGGGCTCTGCCTTGCTCGGCTCCTGCAGTACAGGAAGCAGCTGGGAATTCCTCGGAGTGGGGGGGCCACATTTGTACTGGGCCTTAAAGAGCTAATTCTCATTTCCTGAAATGGGTCTGGTCTTATTCCTGTACTTCCCTGACAGCAGAATTTTTAAAATGTCTTCAACAGGCTTTTTGTATGGGGCAAGGCTCTGACTCAGGTCCTTCTGCTGTTCTACCTTCCCCTCAAGGATTTGCTTTGAGGGGTAAGGGGGCAAGCAACAAGAGGAAGAATAGAAATGGGAGAATATGGAGGAGACGAAAAATCCTCCAGATCAGACTTGTCACTGTTATGTTTCAGGGATCTGAGGGCGAGTGACAGCAAGGGAGATTTAGAGGAGGTAGAGTATCCTCCGGATGATATAGATTGGTGCTGCTATGGTTAAACTTTTTCACAAGATGAGCTTGCAGGCCTAATTTCTCATTCCTTACAAGTTCAAAATATTGCTGAGGATAAAGGAAGGCATTAGCAAAAATCTATCCTTCGGTGGTCCAAAAATGGATGTACAGTTACAAAAAGGATTATGATCCTAGTGGAGCAAGGAGCCTTTAAAGATGCCCAAGACAGAAAGATTGAAACAGTGGTGAAGCAAACTTTTGAGGCTTCCAGCATGGCTATTCAAATAGCAGTGTATAGCTGTATTGTGGCAAGGGCCAGGTTACCCTTCACACAACATGTTCAGGAAATTTCCATGGAAACCACTGCATCGGCTCTCAAGAAAGCAGCTCAGCTGGAGTCGGAGATGGCCTTTATGGTGGATGCCATTTTTGATTTAGTAAGAACTATGGCGAGGAGCATTTTTTCTACACTTTTCCCACTGTCCACCCTGTTACAGATTTTGGTATCATTGGCAAAATGACAAATCTCTCTCGACAACCCTTCCATTATAACGTTCACAAAAATGTTGAAAAGAACCGGTCCAAGATTCCTGAGGCACACTGCTAGTAACACCCACTCCTCAGCCAAAATCAAATTACCACTACCCTTTGTTGCCTCCCTTTCAGCCAGTTTCTAATCCAGTCAGTCACTCTAGATGCCATACTAAGGGCGCTCAATTTATGTCTTCTGTGCGGAACCATGTCAAAGGCCCTGCTGAAATCCAAGTGCACTATGTCTAGCGCTCTCCCTTGACCCAACTCTCTGGATCAGATTTGTCTGACAAGATTTACCTCGGTAAAACCATGCTGCCTTGGATCTTGCAATCCATTGGATTGCAAAAATTACATTATCATCTGTTTTAGCAGCGATTCCATTAGTTTGCTCATCACAGACGTCAGACTATCTGGCCTGTAAGCTCCCAGTCTCCTCCTTACTTTCACTTATGAATAGGAGCTACATCCCTTCTTTTCCAGTCCTCCGGAACTACTTCAGACTCTAAAGAAGCATTGAAAAGGTCAGCCAGAGGAGCAGCCAGGATGTCTCTAAGTGCCCTTAGTACCTTTGGATGTTTCCCATCCGGCCCCATTGCTTTATCTACTTTAAGTTTAGTTATCTCCTCATGAACACCCTGTTCTGAAAATCTAATGAGGTTTACCTCATGTCCAATCTTATTTGTTTTCATTTTATGTGGTCCTGCTCCAGGCCCTTCCACACTGAACACCAAACAGAAATATATGTTAAACAATTTTACCTCATCGGCCTCTACATGTTCCTCTTCTTCACCTTTGAGTCTCACAATACTACTTTTGCACTTCCTTCTATCACTACTTTTAAGGCGAAACTAAAGACTTGGCTCTTCCTGCAAGCATTCCCAGAGAGCTAAGAACTAGAAGATATAACAACCCCTGCCCTTTGGTTCTAATGTACTTATCCAAGATTATAAATTGCCCTATTTATATGTTTAAAGTTGAGACTAATTAGTTTCTGTCTTCTTATTACTTAGATTGAGTATTCTGATTTGTTCCATGCAAATGGCCATGTTAACTGTTCCTCGTAAACTGTTCCTTGTAAACTGTTCCATGTAAACTGCCACCCGGCAGTAATTATTACTGTTCTCTGTGAACCGGAGCGATATGTATTGTATACAGGAGCTCCGGTATATAAAAACCATAAATAAATAAATAAATAAATAAATAAATAAACTACATACCTTAAAAAAAAAAAAAAAAAGTCTGGTTCCCCCATTTTTTCTATTTTTCCATATTTGCTATTTCTTTTTGTTTGAATTTTTGCATTCTTGACTACTTTCCCAGCTTCTCTTAATTTTTCTTCCTCTTTCTACAATCTTATAGTTTATTAAAGCTAACCTTTTCTCCCTTAGCTTTTCAGCCTCTTCTTTAGAAAACCATAGCGGCCTCTTTTTCCTCTTCCCTTTATTTACTTTTCTAACAAAAAGATTAGTTGCCCTTATATCTCCTTTTAATTTTGCCCATTGCCCTTCCGCTTCCCCTAGATTTTCCAATCCAGTAAACGATTCCCTTGAGGTACTCTCCCATTTTAAGAAAGTTAAGTTTTCCTGAAGTCTAGGACCCTTGTCTTAGAATGAACCTTCATCTCTTGTGTCCTAATATTAAACCACACCATCTGGTGATCACTGGATCCCAGATGATCATCCACTACAACATTAGAAATACTGTGTCCTTTGGTAAGCATCAGGTCCAATATGACCCCCCCCCCCCCCAAATGTGGGTTCCATTAACAGTTGCCAGAACAGTTCTCCTTGCAGAGAATCCAAGATCTCTCTGCTTCTAGAAGATATTGTAGCCGGAATGTCCCAAACAGTATCTGGCAGATTGAAAACCTCTAGCAGCAGCACCTCCCCTTTCACAGTAAACCAGTGAATATCCTCCATTAAATCTCTATCCATCCATGGAGGTCTCTATATTACATCAATATAAATAGATGTTCCATTCCCTCTTTCCAGATTAACCTACAGTGCCTCCTCCTTAACTCGTAAGCCCAGTAATGATGTTGCTTTAATTTTTTTTTTCTATATATATATCAAGCCTCCTCCCTTCCTTCCTATACGGTCCTTCCTGAATAGAGAGTGTAGCCTGGTATAATTATATCCCAGTCATGTTTTCCATGTACCAGGTCTCCGTGACAATTACTATATCTAAATAGGCTTTTCCATTACTGCCTCTAGATCCAGGACTTTATCCCCCCATACTATGAGCATTTGTATATATATATACACCTTTCCAAATATTGCCCTTTTTTCCCCATATTTTCCAGTTCTATAAGTGTATTTCATGTTTTACTTACCTTAGAGTTTTGTTCACTCATCCCTGATGATTCTAGTTTAAAGCCCTCCTCAGTAAGTTTGTCATTCTATGTTGAAAGACTCTGCACCTTTTCTTTAACATGTGGATCCCATCTGTGTTTAGCAATCCTTGAAATATCATCTCATGATCCAAGAAGCCAAAACATTCTCATCAACATCATCTATGTAGCCATTCATTTATCTCCAGAATGTAGCTTCCCTGCATGGGCCTTTACCCCTAACTGGAAGGATTGGGGTAATCCACTGCTTATCCCTGGGATAAGTGGCATGGAATATATCAACCTTTAGGGATTTTGCCAGCTAATTGTAACTTGGATTGGCCACTTTTGGAAACAATATACTGGGCTTTATGGACCTTTGGTCTGACCCAGTATGGCAAATCTTATGTTCTTATGTTATACTCTTATGAAAGGCTATTCTCAGGGAGTGCTGCAAATCCTCCCTAAGTTCCAGGAAGCGTTCTACGTTCTTAGCATATGTGAGAGTCTGGAAGATTCTTTTTTTTTTTAAGGTGGTGTGCTGACTAGAGGTTAACCGCAAGGAAGGCTGAAGTTCCTGCAAGACAATTTAGGTAAGGGTTGGGTACTCAATTAACTAAAGGTGCAGGTAGCAGCTAAAGCATCATTTTGGGGGAGAGATCTTAGACAGACCTCTTTCCTCTCATCCGGATGACTCCCATTTTCCTGAGGGGAAAGAAGCACATCATACCTCTGGTGAAGAATCCTGTGCCATCTTGGAGTCTGAATTTAGTTCTCAATTACGGAATCTCCTTTTGAGCCTCTGAAATAGATTTCCATTAAACTCCTTTCCCTCAAGGCTGTGTGCTTAGTGACTATATGTTGAGTTAGATGAATTTCAGTGTTACAAGCACTGTCGTACTGAGCGCCTTTTCTGGCGTTTTCAAAATAGATGGTCAGGCTAAGCACTGTGCCTTCATTTCTTCCACAGTCAGTTTGACCTTTCCATCTTAGTCAGGTGATTTCCCTCTCTTCCTTCTGTAGAGAGGACTGTGCAATAGATTACGTTCAACTTCATTGTTTGGATGTAAGGAGTTCTCCTAAGGTACATGGAAATCACAAACAATTTCAGAAGGTCGGCTCATCAGTTTGTTCTCTAAGGAGGTCCAAGAAAAGTTGATGTGGCTCCAAAGTCTACTTTGGCATGCTGGATAAAGGAAGTGATTACGGCAGTTTACATAGGCAGGGATCAATCCTTATCCAGGAAATTGAGGGTGAATTCCTCAGAGCTCAGGTGGACTTGTGGGTGGACCTTCATTTGGTTTCTCCAATCGAACTATATAAGGCTGCAACTTAATCTTTATTGCATTCTTTTTCAAAGTATTATCGCCTGGATGTTTAGACCAGAGAAGAGGCTTCCTTTGCAGTGTTGAGAGCAGATTAGGCAGTAGCTCATCCAGTGCAGAAAGAGCTTAAGTACATCCCATATGTCGCAACTGATCTGGCAGGATAAAGAGGAAGGATAAATTTACACTTACCTGAGAATTTACTTTCCTTGAATCCAGCCAGATTGGTCCAGAACTATAGACCAAACACAAAAACTAGATAGTCTGCTATTGTATAATACAGAGAATATGCATAGAAAGAGTTCAAAATGTTACCTGGTACATTTTTTTTCTTGTTATGCTATTAGTCTATCTGTTTTGAAATTCTTGTGTATTAAGGTTAGACTCTTCTGAAAATTCCCTGGTTTGGAGGGAGAGAGAGTCGGTGAATTATTTTATTAACTTCTTACAGGACACTAGCCGGCTGAGGTCAGCATGGAATCCTATAAAAGAGGTGATGTCTCCATCTGCTGGTTCAAAAGTATAACCTGTACATCTGGACTGGTCTGGCTGGAGTCAAAGAAGTGAAATTATCAGGTAAGTATAAATTTCTCTTTAGTTTGATAGCCCCACAGAACTGTGTCACTGAGTAAGCCTAGTCTTTGTGTTTGATCTATAGGTGTCATTTCTGGGAACCATGTGACCCCTGGGTTTTGGGATTGCAGTGTACCTAGAAACCATGAAATGATAGCTTGTGGGGAAGGATACTTGCAAATGGGAACTCAGCTTGCAATGGGAGACTGCCAGTATAAGACCTCATGCACAGCGGTAGGCAATGCCTGTGCACTGATTGACAGGACCCTCCAAGTGACCAGGGGGTTCACCTTAAATGAGTGTTAAGGGGTTGCATTCAGACATTACATGACAGGAAATTTAAAAAACGCCTCCAAAATGTGCCCCTCTGGCCTTCTAAATATGATGTGAAGAGATTTTTTTTTTTAAAGTACTGTTATGGTATAAAGCTTACCTAAAAGGCTCTTCTATAGTTTCTTTATGAACATAGTCTTCCAGAGATGAATTTTCATTTGCTTGAATCTCATGCTCCAGGTTTGCTATGGTTGGCTCATCTTTCTGGGGAATATGTGCTCCTCCAAAATTTGTTAGGCTGAATTCTCCCAAACTGCTGCAAGCTGGTTGGATTTCCTCTACTTGATTTGGTTTGTACTAAATAAGAAAAATTATTTACAAAAATCAAATATTAACATATCGATCCAAAAGTTACCAAATAAATTGTCTGAGGTCAGAAAAAGTTTTTTGAAAAAAATCAGAATTAACAGATGAGGTATTAAGCAGCCTAAGTGAACCATCTTGAATGTTTTTGTCATATTATTCAAGACCATTACGAATTGCATGAGATGGTACCCTTCAGTCTATTGGGGGAATCAGAAGTGCCTGAAGTAAGATCCCTGCCCTATCCTCTGATGACCTTAGATGGACTGTCATCAAACAGGTGCATGATTCATGAAGGAGTAATGATAGGGAAGCTCGGCTAAATAAGAGAACAATTTTGGATTTTTAAATTAAATTTAGTTATTCCATTTGGACTCAATACAAAAATAGTGCAGACAAGTTCAATGAGTAGCCACCTCAGTTGTCAATTACAGGAACACACCAATAGGAGCGGTATAGGAAGACTAGCTGGTGACGTTTACTTAAATTCCCTATGTTTGTTCCTCTTTGTAGATGCTACATAAGAAGAAACGTAAGATGAATCCCCCCCCAACCCCCAAAGCAGAAAAATTGAAATGTGGACCTATGTTGGGGAGACTACCATAGATTTCAGATAAGCTAAGTGCATTGGATATAAGCTGTCAAGTTCAGCATTTTAATTGCAAATTTTAAAATTTTGTAAAAAAATTTGTCTTTACTGAGGAGGATGTTGGGATTATTACCACACCAGAAACATTTTTTGATGATGACAAGGTGACTAGATGGAATCACTATGAAACTGAAGGATGTAATAATTCAAATAGCCTAAAGATCAACAATTCACCTTGACCAGATGGTATTCACTCCAGAGTTCCAAACAAACTCAAAAATTAAATTGCAGATCTGCTTTTGGTGATTTGCAAACTATCATTTAAAACAGTAAAGTACTAGAAGAGTGGAGGTAGGCGAATTTGATACCAATTTATAAAACGTGCTCCAGAGTTGATCCAGGAAACTAAAGATCAGTGAGACAGACATTAGAGTAGGGAAAAATGGCCAAAGTTATTCTTAAAAACAAAATTACTGACCAAATAAATAGATATGGTTTAATGAAGGACAGTGAACATGGTTTTTACCAAGGAAAGTCTTGCCTTCCCAATTTACCAGATTTTTTTTTAAGGTGAAAATAAACATATGAAGGTGAGCCAGTTGATACAGTACATTTAGTTTTAGAAGGCATTTGACAAAGTCCTTCATACAAGACTGGAGGAGCAGTGGAGGAGTAGCCTAATGGTTAGAGCCAGGGAAACCAGGGTTCAAATCCCGTTGTCACTCTCTGGGACCTTGGGCAAGTCACTTTACCCTCCATTGCCTCAGGTACAAAATTATATTGTAAGTCCTCTGGGGATTACCTGAATGTAATCCACTTTGAAGTGCCAAAAAGCATAATATAAAAATCCAAAATAAATAAATAAGCCTCCTCAGAAAATTGAGAGAACATGGGGTAGGAGGCAGTGTCCTATTGTGGATTGGTAACTGGTTAAAAGACAGGAAACAGAGGATAGAACTAAGGGCCTCATTTTCCAAGCACTTTACCGCGTGCGATAAATTCGCAAATCGCGTTAACAGCTGTTAACGCGATTTGCGAATGCAAATTAGTCATTTGGTATTCAGGGGGCGGAGTCGGGGCGGAGCATATGTAAAGCGGGAACCTGTGTATCGTGTGCGGCGAAACAGCCGCAGTGTTAGCGCGGCTGCTATCGCGGCTAATAACTACAACTCCAACCTCGCGTTATGGACTGCGTTACAGGCCTGAAAAGGATTACCGCCATCCACGATAGTCCCAGACAGCCTGTTTCAGGCAGAGAGAGAGAGAGAGAGAGAGAGAGAGAGAGAGAGAGAGAGAGAGAGAGAGAGAGACTTACTATGCCCTACATAGGTATTTTAACCCCTATAGGAGGGCCACCTACTAACTCGGGGTGGGGATTAGGTATGAGCGTCGGGGGTTGGGGGCCACTTTCGCATTCCACATGAGATCTCTCTCTCTCTCTCTCACTCTCTCTCTCTCTCTCTAGGAGCCTGAAACAGGCTGTCTGGCACTATTGAAATATCGTGCACCGCGATAAAAGAAACCGGCAATTATCGTGCACCGCGATAAAAGACTGAAAGAATCATCGTGCAGTGGGAAAACATCGTGTGCGGCGCTAATGTTTTCGTGAATGGCGAAAACATCGCCGCACACGATGTTTCCCCACTGCACGAAAGAAGCCTCATTTGCATTGGTAACGCCCCCTAATGCGTTACCAATGCGATATTGGAAAATAAGGCCCTAAATGGTCAGTTTTCCAAAAGGAGAAAGGTCATTAGTAGAGTGTCCCAGGAATCTGTATTGTGACCTGTAGTATTTAGCATATTCATAAAGGAACAACAAGTGAAGAGACAAAATGTGCAGATGACAATTGTTTCGAGTCATTAAAATGGCAGCAGATTGTGAAGACTACAGAAAGACCTTGTAAGACTTGGAGACTGGACTTCTAAATGGCAGATGCAATTTAATATAGCAAGTGCAAAGTAATGCACATAGGGAAACACAATCCCAACTACAGGTACATGATTCCGGGTTCCGTATTAGGAGTCACCACCCAGGAAAAGAGTCCTTGTGAACAATACCTGAAATCTTTGGCTCAGTATGTGGCAATGGTCAATTATTTGGGAAGGAATAGAGAAAACTGAGAATTTCATAATACCCTTATATAGATTCATGGTGCAACTGCACTTTGTATGCAGTTCTGGTCACCCCATCTCAAAAGAAACATAGCAGACATAGAAAAGGTACAGAGGAAGAGTGACAAAAATGATAAAAAGGGATGGAATAGCTTCCTTATTGAGAAAGGCTAAATAGATTAGGGCTATTTAGCTTGGAAAAGAGACGACAGAGGATATGATTGAAATTTATATAATCATGAGTGGGGTGAAACAGGTAAATAGGGAACAGTTTTTTACCCTTTTAAACAACACTAGTACTAGGGAATACTCCATGAAACTAGCAGCCAGCAGATTTAAAACAAATCGTAACAAGTTTTTTGTTTTTTTTTAACTCAGCACACAATCAAGCTATGGAATCTGTTGTCGGAGGAAGTAGTCAAATCAATTAGCACAGTGGGATTCAAAAGAGGACTGGACAAGTTCCTGAAGGAAAAGTCCATAAACAGTTATTAGCCAGGTAGACTTGAGAAAGTCAGCATTTATCCCTGGGAGCAAGATACAAGAAATGGATCAACTATTGGGGATCTGACAGGTTCTTATGACCCAAACTGGCTATTGTTGGTGACTGAATGCTGTGCTTGATGAACCTTGGTCTAACCCAACATTGCACTTCTTTTGTTTCTCACATCCTCTTGTACATGCCCTTCTTAGTATGTGTAGATGGGCACTGCCCATATTGGATCCCAAATAGGGGTGTCTTGGGCTTTCCTTTGACCTACAGTAAAAATCAATTAGAATGACACTGGCCATTACCTGAACAAAATCAGAAAAGGCTCGATGGAGGAGGACTACTCTTTGCCTGTTGCAGAGATGGGTCCCGAGGAGAGATCAGGTGAGTATTTCTCTTTAGAATCAAACTCCTGTGACCTATAGGGGGTCCCCAATGACTGTTCAGTCACTCTCTATTAAACTGAAGGTGATATCCTAAACTGTGTTAATCCTAAAGTAGACTGTCTTTAGGCATCGAAGGTTGGCTCTCGAGACCTTGAAGCCAACTGTTGCCAAGGATCTGAGAAGGCTTCCTCTCTAAGGGGGTCATTCTCTAACGCTATCGCACGCAAAAAGTCCCTTTTTGCATGCGATAACTAGCCCGGGGCGGAGTCGGCCCTGGAAGAGTAGTCGGGGCGGCACCGGGGCCGACGCTGTGGACACATCGCTGGCGGCGAAAGGTAAGATTCCTTATCGCCGCCAGTTTCACGCCGAATAACTACATCTTTTATGGTGTAGTTATTTGGCGCGAAAGCCAGCAGCGATCACACCGCGGAGGTGCGATCGCTGCCAGCTATTGCAGGACCTCCACCTGCACCCCCGTTACCACCGGATTCTCTAAGGTCTGCGACCTTAGAGAATCCAGGCCTAAGACTATACAACTCCATCTTGGTACCAATACCAAATCCTGCATACTCAAATTTTGATGTTGGTGCTAAAATGCTTGGCATAACATGAGAAGTAGCAATATGTAGGTCAATCCATGTTCCAAGTAGAGTCAAGCTTGTTGATGCCAGTTGCTCGGCACACATGTACCGAGCAATAGTTTCTCCTTCAAGATTGCTGAGCAGAAAAGTCAATAGGGTTTAGCAGATGGGCTGACCATGCTCAGGGTGTCTCAAGAGGTACCAAACACTCTGTTGAGCTTCTGGAGTCTAACACTGCAAGTGCCCAGGATAGAAGGAACAGCTTTCTTCTAGGCGCAGCCACTTCTGAGTCTGGAGGGAAGCTTTTATTATCTCCCTGCTTTTTGGAGCCATGCCAAAGAGATCTACATCAGTCATCCTTCATTGGGCCCTCAGAGCCATTTCTATTTAGCTCCAATCTTGAGTGCTCAAAGCCCGATATTCAGTGCAAATTGGGAGATCACGATCTTGATCTCTGGGCCTATCTTTAGGCTTTGGCAACTCCTTGCTTCTAGAAGTTGGTACAGCTCCATGGTTCTTACTTTTCAATGATGTCTTTGGTACTTTATTTCTTCAAGATGAGACTGTGGTTTCATCTTATATCTCTTCATGGCCTTCAGCAATATCTTAGAGCAGATGCTACAATGTGACAGAGGGATCCTCATCCAGGCATTATATAACAAATCCTGTGATGGTTGATGGACATCTTCAAAACTCGGAAGCCACTGGCCATCTTCTCTCCCACTGTCAGAAATACTGATGATGCAAAATCAAAAGAAGAAAGTCTTCCTTAGATAAAGACAACCAAGAAGGAAAAACAGGGAGCCCTTGACCAGGTGGTCTTCCAGAAGCCACAGAAAAAGCAGGCCTTAGGAACAATGAAAGAATAAGAAAACTTAGATGATTATTGAAAAACTTCACTAGAAGCTAAAGGAAGAGAAAAAATTCTAAGGCACACTTAAAATAATTTGTGAAAAAAAAAAGAAAGAATGGAAAGGAGATGAAAACTGCTCTGGAAAGTTAAAAAAGCAGCTGTTTTAAAGTGAACCGCATCCAACATCCAGCCCAGAAAACCATAAACTGAGGAACCCTGCATCACTGTGAGATTTGTGTTACAGCTCAGAGATTGCTCCAACAATTTCATAAAAAGCTCCTTGGAAACATGTCCATTCGGAACCATCAAGATGTTATCCCCATGTGTTACTACACGGAATGGCTTGTCTTCATAGAAAGGCTGGTGCCTTTTCCAAAGAGCGCTGGAAGATTCTGTCCATTTGGTGCCAATTGCAGTCAAAAGACCCATTTGTGTGACTGGTGAACTGCTCATTGTCAGAGAAAGAAAACTGCCACTTCAGGTGCAAATTCCAAAGGTTCACAAAAATGAAACTGGGAGATTCAAGTCTCAGAGGAGACCTCCTTTCCAGCCCGGGACCAGTGAAGAGGTCTTATACCGCCCAGACAAGCTATCTTCGGAAAATGGAGAAAGGAGAGAAGTAAAAAAAAAAAAAAAAAAAAAAGGGATACTGTATACATAGCATGTAACAGTATTCACTCTGTCATTTTAAATTGCTTCAGACTTTAGACAAGTGACTGTAAATCTCTGGCATTAGATAATGGAGTTGATTTGGCTGTAGATATCAAGCACCTCTAGAAAGAACACATTTCCCAGTAAGAGCATGAAGGGTTTAAAACAAACACATTAGAAAAATTTGTGGGATTTAAAAAGCATGCTACCAGCCCTTCTTGTTTAAAGAAAAATAGATCACGATGTGCCTAAATCCTACTCTTTGTTCCCCCTTAGAAAACGTGCCGGGCTTAAAGAATTGTAAATGGTAACCACTAAGGTAAAGTATTTAAGCTGGAAACAATTCTCACATTTAGGGAGGGAAGTGAGCGGTGTCCATTGTCCTCCTGTAGGGTTCCCTCTTCCGTGCTCCCCTCTTCGGCAGCTCTCTCTGCCACTGCCACCTCTTTCCTTCCTGCTGCCCTTCTCAGATTTGGCTTTGGTCTCTGCGATCTGCCCCGTGGCAGTTGTGCAGGTCTGACAGAACTCTGCTTATTTTCTTCTGGTGAAATGGATGTTTTGTTAGCCCTAAAGTAAAACAACCAGTACACCTTATTTAAGTGATCTTATAGGAGCACCCTGAAGATGCATTATTTGTCATCATGTTACAAGTAATATACTGAAATGTCCCTCTTCAAAAATTCATCAACTGGAAGCTTTAGTACAAGTACTTGTTTTCCCCAGTGAGGTACAGTAACAACCAAGATAAGATGGAAATTTCAATTTTAAAGAAAGTTGGCATGCGGCAGTGAAATGGTCCCATGGAGCTGGGGAAGCCCTCAATTACACCCATGCCATCCCTGGCTTGCAGCATTGCTTCTAAGCTTCCTCTTTTTTTGGACGCTGATGGGCGGCATGAGAGAACAGAGGAAGCTTAAGCATGGTGGCTACCAGACATAGTTCATATAGAAAAATCATTCCACAGTGCTGTAGGGCTGGCTCTGCTACTTGCGTCAATCCTACTGCTGCAATGGAAACAGATCCATTGGCAGGAAGCCCAGAGGCAGAAGAATATTTTAAAATGTATGTTTTAATTTTTAAAAAAATGTTGAGATATATTAAAAATACTCCTGGACCAGAATTTTCCTTTCCTTTACAGAAAAAGCAAGTTTGCTTACCTGTAAACAGAGTTCTCTACAGAAAGCAGGATGAATTAGCCACTACACATGGTTAATGTCATCTGATGGCGCTCAGATTTTTACTGAGCATGTGCAGTTCTTGTGTGTGCATGTTGCCTTGTGAGCACTTCTATCCTCTTCCAGTATGTCAGCTATTGTAAAGTAGTCAATGCAAGGGAGACAGGGGTGGGAGGTAATTAAGAATTGCTAATTCATCCTGTTGTCTATAGAGAACCCTATTTACAGCAAGAAAATGATCTCTATTAACAAGCAGGCATGAATAGGAAAATTGGTTCTTACCTGCTAATTTTCGTTCCTGAAGTACCACGGATCAGTACAGACAAGTTGGTTTATGCATCCCTACCAGCAGATGGAGGCAGAGAACAAAACTTTCAGGCACTGCTACTTAACAGAGAATGCCACCTGCAGTCCCTCAGTATTGACCTGTACCCAAGCCAAAGATGACTACGTTAACAAATCTTCACCCACACTAAGGGCGAACAGAGACTTAAAGTTGGAGCCCCTGGAACTAGGCCCTCTTGATTTAACACAAAACATAAGTCTTTAGAAAGATGGGGATGGGTCTCTGGACTGATCCGTGGTACTTCAGGAACAAAAATTAGCAAGAAAGAACCAATTTTCCTTTCCTATTTGTACCCCAGATCAGTCCAGACAAGTGGGATGTACCCAAGCCCCTCTATTCTGGATGCAATACACTGTCCCCAAATGAAGCCTCATCTGGTGCGCGCACATCCCTGCAGTAATGTTTGCTAAAAGTGTGTAGAGAATACCATGTTGTCACATGACAGATCTCTTGCGGAGAAAGCAGTTGACACTCCGCCCATGAGGTCACCGGCGCTCTTGTGGAATGCGCTCAAGCCATCCCGCATCGGCCGGCCCTTATAGATGTAAGCCGAAGCTATTGCTTCCTTCAACCATCTTGCAATAGTGCCCTTGAAAGCCTTACTCCCTTTGCTTCACTGAAGAGGACAAAGAGATGATTAGACTCCGAAAGGCATTTGTTATCTTAAGATAGCGCAAAAGAAAACAGCAGACATCTAACAAGTGAAGTTCCCCTGCCACTGGAGCCTCTGCCAACAAATTTGGAAAGGCAGGTACCGTATTTTTCGCTCCATAAGACGCACTTTTTTTCCCCCAAAGGTGGGGGGAAAATGTATGTGCGCCTTATGGAGCGAATATAAAAAAAAAACCAAACAAAAATCTAACAAACACCCCCCCCCCCGACTCCCCCAAGACCTGCCGACTTAATTTCCTACAACCCCCCCCCCCAAGACCTGACAAATTAATTTCCTGCAACCCCCCACCCTCCTGACCCCCCCAAGACCTGCCAAACGTCCCTGGTGGTCCAGCGGGGGTCCGGGAATGATTTCCTGGGCGTGGGCCGTCGGCTGCCAGTAAACAAAATGGCGCCGACGGCCCTATGCCCTCACTATGTCACTGAGACCGACCGCTGCTATTGGTCGATCTCAGTGACATAGTGAGGGCATAGGGCCGTCGGCGCCATTTTGTTTACTGGCAGCCGACGGCCCTATGCCCTCACTATGTCACTGAGACCGATCGCTGCTATTGGTCGGTCTCAGTGACATAGTGAGGGCATAGGGCCGTCGGCTGCCAGTAAACAAAATGGCGCCGACGGCCCTATGCCCTCACTATGTCACTGAGACCGACCAATAGCAGCGGTCGGTCTCAGTGACATAGTGAGGGCATAGGGCTGTCGGCGCCATTTTGTTTACTGGCAGCCGACGGCTCACGCCCAGGAGATCGTTCCCGGACCGCTCCTGGACCCCCGCTGGACCACCAGGGACGTTTGGCAGGTCTTGGGGGGGTCAGGAGGGTGGGGGGTTGCAGGAAATTAATTCGGCAGGTCTTGGGTCAGGAGGGTGGGGGGTTGCAGGAAATTAATTCGGCAGGTCTTGGGGGGGGTCAGGGGGGTGGAGGTTGTTAATTTAAAGGGTTGGGATGGGGGGGGGGGGGGGTTTTGGGGGTTCCCACAGAAAGAAAAATTTTCTGATCTGGGGAGTGGACCGAAATGGCCCTCCCCAGACCCGAAAACAAAATGGGGAGAAAAAAAAAAAACTATGCACTCCCCTAATTTGCTCCATAAGACGCCCAGACGCAGAGCCGGTTTAGCACAATTTTTTTTTTTTTTAATTTTCCCCCTCTGAATCCTAGGTGCGTCTTATGGTCAGGTGCGTCTTATGGAGCGAAAAATACGGTAACTTGACAATCTGGTTAAGGTGAAAAGAGGACACCACCTTGGGCAAAAAGGAAGGCACTCTACTTAAGGAAACACCAGAGGACGCAGATGCTTCACCCCTTTGAGGAAACGAACCACGTCCAGATGAGACCCAACTGGTCTTCCATGAATCCTAACTCGAAGGGACCCTAAGGCTGCCACCCGAACTCGAAGGGAATTATAGGCTAAACCCTTCAAACCACTTTGCAAAAAGGCCAGGATATGCGGAACGTCCACCTTCATAGACTGCACCTTATTGGGAAAACACCATGATTCGAACACCTTCCACACCTGGATATAAACCACTTATGTGGAAAGTCTCCTTGCCTGAAGTAAAATCGCAATCACAGGCTCTGAATAACCCTTCAAATGAAGCCGTCGCCTCTCAGAAGCCAATCTGCTAGATAGAAGTGATCCTCCTGGTCTGAAAATGGGTTCCTGCCACAACAGCCCTACAAGATGGGTCAAGCAAAAGGCACCGTCCAGAGCTAGCCGCAGAAGGCCGCAATCCATGGACAGTGCAGCCACTCAGCCTCCACCAGAACCACCCTGTCCGGATGATGCTCGATTCAGCGCAGCACTCAACCTATGAGAAGCCATGGCAGGAAGACGTACAGGAGCTGCTGTGTTAGCCACAGCTGAACTAGAGCGTTCAGCCCTCCAATCCGACCTACCTTCTGCGACTGAAAAACCAAGCCACCGCATTTCCCAGAGTCGCCATGAGGTCCACTGCTGGCCTGCCCCACCTTACCTGAAGCAAGATGAAGGCTTCCACCGACAACTCCCACTCTCCGGGGTCTTGGCGTTGTCTGCTGAGGAAGTCCGCCTGCACATTGTCCACCCCGTGACATGGGAGGCCGCTATTCTCTCCAGAAGTTTCTCCGCCCAGACAACAGCTCTTGTGCCTCCCGCGCAACTAGATGACTCTTCCTACTGCCCTGGTGATTGATGAACGCCACTGTTGTCGCATTGTCTGAGAACACTCATACTGACTTGCTTCAAATGAGAGGAAGAAAAGCCAGTAAGGCCTTGCGCACTGCCCCGGTCTCCAGGCGGTTGATGGACCAGGTCATGTCCTCCAGCAACCACCAACCCTGGGCTGATCTCCCTTGACAAACCACCCCCCAACCAGAGAGGCTGGCATCCATGGTCACCAGTACCTAGTCTGGCACCTCCAGATCCATTCCCTTCTCCAAATTCTGCTGAGACAGCCACCCCAAGAGACTGGACCTGGTATCCTTCGGTAAAGGTAAAGAAAGCTGAAATTCCTCCGAAAGCAGATTCCAACAGGATAGCAGGGCCCCCTGTAGGGGACGCATGTGAGCAAATGCCCATGGAACTAACTCCAGCGTAGATGCCATGGAACCCAGGACTTACAAGTAATCCCAGACCATGGGCGTAAATAGGTGCAGCAGCCACAGGACCTGACCCTGGAACTTGACTACACTCTCCCTAACCAGGTATCGAAGCGCGCCCCCAGATATTCCAACGACTGGGTCAGCGTCAGTTGACTCTTTGCTAGGTTCATCATCCAGCCCAACGACTCCATAAGATGCAGTATCTTCTGGACTGAGCGAACACACTTCGCTTCCAACTTTGCTCGAATCAACCAATCATCCAGGTACAGGTGCACCAGAATACCTTCCTTCCCGAGTGCCACCGCCACCACCACCATCACCTTTGTGAGCGTACGCGGTGCTGACACTAACCCAAAGGGAAGAGCCCGGAATGGGAAATGTTGTCCCAGACCATAAGCCTCAGGAAGTGCCAGTGATCAATCCAACAGGGGATAAGAAGATAAGCTTTCGTCAAGTCCAACGACACCAGAAACTCCCCTTTGCACACTGCTGCTATGACGGTGCGCAACGATACCATCTGAAATTGTGGCACACCGAGGGCAGCTTTGACCTTCTGCAAATCGAAACATTCCTTCCTTCTTTGGAACCATGAAGTATACGGAATGCTGACCCTACCCCCTCTCTCGAGGGGGCACTGGTACAATGGCACATAGGAGTTGCAGCCAATCCAGAGTATCCCGCACCGCCTCTCGCTTGCTCCGGGAGATGCAGCGGGAGACCACAAAGGCGTCCCTGAGCAAACGAGAAAATTCCAGTCCAATGTGATTTTGGTCCACTCTTCGTAAAAGAGGGACAGCTGCCCACCAATGGCCACTGGAAAGGCGTGGACCAATACATCTTCATTGCCCAATTTTGCTTCCGCCACCCCCTTGAGAACCACCGTCCCTCTGCGGTCTGTGTTGGCTCCGAAAAGGTTGCTGCCTGCCAGAACTCTGCTTCTGCAATGCTGGTCCAGGGCTCCTGCCCACACGAAACCTCCTTGCTTCTTGAAAACGAGCTCGAGGCAGAAACAACTTCTTAGGGCCCTTTCTGTTCTTAGGCAACTTATTACCCTTCGACTCTCCCATTTGCTTCATGAGCTACCCCAGGTCCTCAAAGAGCAGCTTTCCCTTGAAGGGGAGATTCGACAGTTGTGCCTTAGACCACACATCCGCCGACCAATTTTGCAGCCATAGGAGTCGACACCACAGAGACCATACTCCTGGCAGAGGTCCGGGATCATGTTGTACAGAGCACCGGCCACCACATAGGCCACTCCTGCCTCCAAGCGGGCCGCCTGTGCTGCCTCAGCCATAGTCCCCGACCACCGGTCATGTTCCTTCTGCACCCAGCACAAACAGGCTCTCTGCATCAAACGTCCTCACACCGCAGCATGAACCTCAAACAATCTTTTGAGCAAGATCTCCAGTTCTCAATCCTGGACATCCTTTAGAGCTGCTGCTCCAGCTACCGGAATGGCTGTCTTCTTAGTGACCACCGACATGGCTGCATCCACCTTGGAAATTCTCCAGGACTCCAAGACCTGCTCCAGCAAGGGGTATACGCTTCGCCATGGCTCTCACCACCTTAAGCCCTCCTCGGGAAACTCCCACTCCCGATCTACCAGCTTCTTTACTGTCTTCGGCAACAAAAAAGACCTTAGGGGCCTCCTTAATCCCTCTAGGACCGGGTTCACCCTTCAATGCCCGTCCTCCTGGGTGTCTTTAAGCCCCAGATCCTTTATCACCTGGGGAATCAACGGGCCCAGCCCCTCCTTGCGGAACAGATGGACCACTCACAGGTAGTCTCCTTCAGCGATTGGAACCGCATCCAGATCCTGCATTGGATCCCCCAATTCGTCCGCTTTTTCCTGGTGTGGACCCTGAAGCGGATCCCCCCACGATATCAGCAGGGTCCTTGTCCGGATCACTGGACCCCCTTGTAACTAATCCAGATCATCCTTCCTTCTGAAGCATGCCGCTTCATTCTCCAACTCCGAGAGACCATCACCTGAAGGGAAAAAATGCCGCCCAGCAGCAACACCTTTCACTCTTCCCTTCAGTTTGCTTTTTATTTTATTTTTTATTTTTTTTAACTTTAACAACCAACAAACAAAATTAAACAGGCATCACTTCCCTGTACGGAAGAGAGGCTGCAGGCTCTGTAGTCCCTTCTGGAAGAGAGGGAACTGGTCTCACCAGCTTTTAACCTCCAGCGACTAAGAACTGAGCAAACAAGGGTCCCCAACCCTCTGCTCGTTCACCTCAAAACCTAGAGGGATGGTCCCACTAGGACCTACCAACCTCCGAGGAGGAATTCACCAGCTTATCCTGCTCCTTCTTTTTTTTTTTTTTTTAGTACAGACTGCAGGTTTTGCACATCTACCATCTGCTGGAGACAGAGAAATAGTGAGAGATTGCAGGTAGCACGCTAGGTTATATGGCAGTATCAATAAAACTTTCTCTGTCTCCATCTGCTGCAGGGGAGGTAAAACCCAGGAGTCTGGACTGATCTGTGTACATACAGGGAACTACCAGAATCATCTTTAGGGCTTCCATTTATCACAGTTGGCAAAGTTGAAAATATTTCAAGATAGTGACTGGGACACATCCATGCTGTAGCTTGAACCAAAGACAGACTGAGGGGCTCATTGTTGCGTCTGTCGGTGCCAGACAGCTTCGCCCCGTTTGCCTCACCTTGTTCACGGCTCCTCCCGCATTCCTAGGGAAAATGGCTGCCGCCGCATCTACAAGCCAACATCTCCGGCGTCCCCGGAACAGCTATGGTGCTGCCTCCCGCCATGCTCCTCCCAAGGGCCTACTAGGGTGCGCACGCACACACTACTCACGTCTTTATTCCAGCTATGCCGCGAACCTCGGGGGTGTTCCCCTCTACTGACGTCACGCCAATCGGGTATTTAGCCTGAACTTTGTTACTAGCTTGTTGAGTTAGCAAAGGATTGGTTTCGGCTGGTTCTAAACTACTCTGCCGCTTCCGTGCTGCCGCTGGAAGCTCTCTCTCTGCCCTTCGGGGTATAGCTAACATGGGTACCCTCTCCTTGGGGGTCCTCTGCTTTATTTCAGGTGCCTTACAGGGATCAGGTACTCGCTCCTTGAGGGCCTGTTCTCCCTGCCTCGGTGTCGCTACCAAACTTCTTCAACCTGGTGGAATCGCATACCAACAGCAACCATCTAGTGAGTAATCTAACTCTCAGTCTTATCGCATCCACAGTACTACCTTGCTGGGAAACCTGCACCGGAATTCCCCTATACCAACAAGGTGAGAAGGGTTCCCTCTGCCAAGGGTCCTGAGACTGCTACTTCCAGACCACCTCACTACTGCCACCTCTGGAGGTACACTACAAGCTGCTTAATAAAAACTAAACTCTGTGTTTGTGCGTCTGCGTTTAGCCCAGTACTGTGGTGTCTCACAGGGCTCCTCCCCATGGGTGTGGTCATCTGCCACAGTACCCAAGAATCCACCCAAACATCACTTAACCATAACACTCACAAGGCAGTGCTCTGAGAGCACTGAATGATGTCACCCACCATTATGACTAATTCATGCCTGCTTGTAGATGGAGATCCTATTTAGAAATACTTTAAAATGCCATTATGGTAAGCCACTAAACCAAGCAGAGAGTGGCTAGTATCATGAAGTAGCTCTATACAAAAACCTGAAGATCTCAATATGAGCAAGGATTCATCACCAGAGGGGAATCTTAGCAACTAGTACAACATCGCTGGGGCAACCCATTCTGCCAGAAAATCCAAAACGTTATCCTATAGCAGATAAAAGAAAAAAGTTACTCAAAGTGAAATATTGCTTTGTTCCTTTCAGTACTTACTGTTCATCAATGTCTAGGTCTTCATTCTTCTTTTCTGCAGGCTCCTCCACAGTAACATTCAGCACATCAACTTCTCCAGCATCCTGGGAATCCAAATAAACACAGAGCAGCTTCTTTAATTTTATTTTTTTGTTGAAAGACAAAAAAAAAAAAGTGTAAACATATAAAGAATCGTCTTCAGCTATAATACAGAAGATCCAGAACATGTAACCATATAAATGAAGTGCAGATTAGTAATTCCCTGCCTGTTCCAACAATGATACAGAGATATTAAAAAAAAATGTTGCCTGGGAAATTAACTTACTATGTACCAAAAATCATTTCGGGCCTAATTTTAAAAGGCCTATGCGCGCCTATACTGGGAGATACGCGCATTTTCAAAGGCCCGCAGCCTTTTGAGCAAGATCTCCAGTATCTCCCAGAACATGCAAAAGAAAGAGCTCTTGAAAGATGGGCGGGCTGGAACAGCACCATTAAGGCGCTGTCCTGCTAATGCGTGTGTCGGGAATGCCAAACCCTGCACAACTTGCTGCTGCTGCTCTGAAGCACAGGTAAGTAATAAAACAAAAAAACGTAGGATAGTTAGCAGGACTTTAGGGATCAGGGCCAAAAGGAGAAAAGGGAGGCAGATTAGCTAAGGGGTTTAGGAAAAGGAAAAAGGAGCGGACTGGGAGGGAACTGGGGAAGAAGCCTATCGCATTGCCGCGCACATCTACTGAAATCACACACACACACACACACACACACCCCACACACTTATGAGCACGTAATGTGCACGCTGATATAAAATTGAGCACGCGGGCAGCAGATTTTATAACACGTGCGCTTCGACACACACATCCTATAAATGCGGCACGTCCATGTGCGGCGCCGGGAACCGCATGCGTATGGACGCCCGCGTGTGGCTTTAAAAGTTACCCTCCCTAGTTTTAGAAATTGTTCACTAGATTTTTAAAGCAGCATATCAGAATCTAAAAAAAGGGCCAGCGTACCTTGTCAGCTCCTTCAGTGGGCTTCGGGTGGCTAGCTGCTTCTGTCTTTCCAGAAGCCTTTACCAAGATACGCTTGGGTTTTCGTAATGAACCTCGAACTGCTCTTGCAGGCTTATCAGCAATACCTTTTTCATTTTCCCTGCACAAGAAAAGAAATAAAACATTATGGCTTTCCAAGTCTGTTTATAATAATTCCTATTACTTCCACTGTCCCATCAGCTAGCATCCACTTGCTAAAATTATAGAGGATACACAAAAAACACTGACTACACTTGCATGCATGGTATTAGTAGGTATGATGTACCTACTAATACTGGTATAAAAATGTTTTTAAATAAATAAATAACTGTACATACAACACCAACCTCAAACTTTTTATGTCTTTTAGACTACATTAATTGCACATATTATTCAAGAACAGAAGTTCTTTTCCACATAATCAATACTAGTTCAAATAAAACGTTTAACTTGGATCTGAGTTATTACATATAACATTCAGTACATTACCTCTAATTTCTACCTAACTATCATCAGACCAATATTTAGTAACCCGGCGAGCAGAGAAGTTATTCAGATAAAATTACCTGCATAACTTTAGCCAAACTTACCTGGATAAAAATACTACTGAATATATTTGGCCATAGAACATAACAGGTACAATGATGTCTTAAAACAACCATTTATGGACTTTTCCTCCAGGAACTTGTTCAAACCTCTTTTAAACTCCGCTAGGTCAGTCACCTTGATCACATTCTCTGGCAACAAATTCCATAGCTTGATTATGCATCGAATGAAAAAACACTTTCCGTGATTTGTTTTAAATTTGTTGGTTGTTAGTTTAATGGAGAGTCCCCTTGTTTTAGTATTATTTGGGAGGGTAACTGTTCCCTATTTCCCTGTTCCACTCCACTCATGATTTTATAAAACTCTGTAATATCCCTTCTCAGTCTCTTTTCCAAGATAAAAAGCCCTAAAATGTTTAGCCTTTCTTCACAAAGGACCACTGCCATCTCCTTTATCATTTTTATTACCCTTCTCTGTGCCTTTTCTAGTTCTGCTACGTCTTTTTGAGATGGGGAGACCAGAACTGCACAGAATGCTCTAGGTGCGGTCACACCATGGATCAACCTAAGGACCGCCATACTGGGTCAGACCAAGAGTTCATCAAGCCCAGTATCCTGTTTCCAACAGTGGCCAATCCAGATGACAAGTACCTGGGCATTGATTCTATGCTACGTCAACCAGGACTAGCAATGGCTTTCCCAAATGTATTTGGTTAACAACAGTTTATGGTCTTTTCCTCCAGGAACTTGTCTAACCTTTTTTAAACCCAGCTATGCTAACTGCCTTTTTCACAGAGGCATTATTATAAAGAGGCAATATGATATTCTCTGTTTTATTCTCCAGTCCTCTCCAAATAATTCCTAATATTCTATTTGCTCTTTTGACCACCGCCGGCACACACAATGAACCAAGAATTCCAATATATTGCCACAAGGACTCCAAGGTCCTTTTTCTGGGTGGTGATTTCTAATATATAGCCCGATATTGTATAGTTGCATTACACTTCGTCTGCCATTTAGATGCCCAGTGTCCTAGTTTCACAAGGTCATTCTGCAGTTCCTCCCATAACCTTGAATAATTTTGTGTCATCTACAAATTTGATCTCCATACCCATTGTTCCTTCTTCCATTAATGAAAATGTTAAACAGCACAGGTTCCAGTACAGATCCCGTTGGTACTCCACTATTGACCTTTCTCTATTTGGAAAACTGACTATTTGGTCCTCCTCTCTGTCTTTCCTGTCTTTTAACCAATTAACAATCCACAATAGAACACTGCCTCCTAGCCCATGGTTTTTTTAAATTTCCTGAGTGGCCTTCTCTGGAGGAATTTGTCAAATCTACCTCGCATATAAATAATCTTAAACAAGCAACCTATGAGGAAAAAATCATAAATCTGACAATACGCTAATTAGAAGGGATACTTTTGAAGTATAGAAGAGGAATGCTTTCAAATTTAAAAGGAGAGTAGATAAGTATAAAAAATTGGATAGAAAAAGATTTTTTTTTTAAGAAATAGTGTTTTAATTCCAGTCCCTTAATAAAACTAGTAAATGTAGGATTATTTATTTATTTATTTATTTATTTATTGTTTTTGTTATACCGAGTTTCATGATAGGCATCACATCAACCCGGTTTACAAATAACAAGGAGTGTAAAGCATAACGTAACGTAAAAAACAATATTTTCAATAAGAACCTTGAACTTTAAATACAGTGAATCAGAAAAAGGGAGAGGGAAAGTTACAAAAAACAAGGAAAATAAACTTGGGATGGAAGGGGAGAAATTGAACAGCACAATATTTACATTAGTTTAATTATTTAATTAATTAGTTTAATTTAAATTAGTTTAATTTTTGGGAATAGTAAATGACGTGAATAAAGTGCTCCAGTAGATGATACTGGTTGAAGCCCGATGCAGGCAAGAGCCTATGGATTACTTTATAGAGCACAGCTTTTTCTGATACTAATTTTCTCCCTTAGTATTTCTCTCTCCCATCCCCCGCCTCTTCCCTCCTCTCGCCTGCCCCCCTCCCCCGGTTCATTGTAATTTTCCTTTCTTCAGTTCATTGTAAACTGGCGTGATGTGTTCTACGAATGTCGGTAAATAAAAGTTCACAAATAAATAAATAAATAAATAATCTCCCTCTAATTAGCGTGTTGTAAGATTTCTGATTTTTTCCTCATAGGTTGCTTGTTTAGGACTTTGTCAAATGCCATTTGAAAACCGAATACAGCGTATCAATTGGCTCACTTTATCCATATGTCTACCTATATGGCCAGTGATCTTGTTTTTAATAATATTTTCTACCATTTTGCCTGGCACAGACATCAAGTTCATCAAATCACCCAGAAGCTTTTTTTTTTTTTTTTTTTTTTTTTTTTAATGATGGTGTGAAGATTACTAGGAATAGATTTGCAATTTCATAAAATTATCCAAATATCTTTGCCGCTCACCAGGATATTGAAAATTATAAAAATGTAGCAAGACAGAGTCCACCTTCCTACACATAGCCAGGCCCAGCAGCACCCCAATGCCTATCTGTCTTGCCCTGCAATAGGAAAAAAAAGTAGTGGCCGAGCCCCTGATTCCCCTTTAACCCCAAACTTAAAAATTGTGGGGCACCAAATTCTCACCCCCAAACCTCTAAAGATGCCTGAGAACCCCAACAGGAGGCAGAGAGGACCTTACCTCCTCCCCCTTGGCTGTTATCTAATTGCCAGTACAGCTCATGTCAGTCGATCGCTGATTGGTTTCTTCAGTAACTGCTACTAGTGAATGGACCAATCAGTGGTCAAGTGAATAAATATAGGTCTGGAGACTGCACCTTCAAAAGGATATAAACAGGATGAGCTGATTCAGAGGGTGACTACTAAAATGGTCAGTGATCTTTGTAATTTATTAAAGATCTAAAGATGTATACCCTAGAGGAAAGGTGAGAGGGGAGAGGAAAGGTGAGAGGGGGGAGATATGATAGAGACATTTAAATATCTCAAAGGTAGCAATGCACAGAAGGTGAATATCTTTAAATGGAAATGCGACTCTGAAACAAGGGGGTCATGGGATGAGGAGAATTCTAAGGAAATATTTCTTTACAGAAAGGGTGGTGGATGCATAGAATAGCCTCGCAGGAGATGCAGTGGAGACAAAGACAGTATCTGAATTCAAGAAAGCATGGGACAAGCACAGGGGACCTCTGAAGGAATGGTAGGGATTGTACAGCTGAGCAGTTGGTGTGGATGGGCAGACTGGACAGGCTGTGTGTTCTTTTTCTGACATCATTTTTCTGTGTTTCTATCTTTCTATTAATGCTGGTACAGCTTTGAACTGTACCAGCATTTAGATAGCAGACCAGCGAGAGGAGATAAGGGGCCTCTCCCTTCTCCCGCTGGGGTTGCCAGGCACTTTTGGAGTTTTGAGGGGTGGTAGGGGTAGAAATTCGGTGCCCCACAATTTTTAACTTTTGAGAAAATGGGGTGACCAGGCCGCAAACCTACTTTTTTTTTTTTTTTTTTGTGGGGCGGGAGGGAAAGGCACAATAAAGTACCCTGTTACAGTATGTACTTCACCAGAAATCCCAGTTTGATCAACTCACTGCAGCTTCAAGTCTATCAAAGAAATAAAGGCAGTACTTTCCATAGAGTTTTACACAGATAAATTAGGTGTTATCTGTGCACAATTGCCTTTTCAAAACTGTCTCCCTTCAGTGTGAGTAAAAGGGTACACATTGTTTCACAATGCAAGCTAAAAGAGATCTAACGACTTTGCGAAAATGAGCCAGTCGACCAGATATGGGAGTACCAGTACTCCTTCCTTCCCAAGGGCTACTGCCACCACCGCCAACACTTTGGTGGATGTACCTGGCGCTGTCACCAAACTGAAAGGAAAG